>NC_137159.1:72861957-73548262 GCF_951394435.1 Stenella coeruleoalba | reverse complement strand
GGTGTTTGCCTTAGGTCAACCATGTGTTCCGAGAAAAGCCCAGGGAGGAACTGATGTTTGTGAAATATGTCTCTGCTACAAGCCAACAATACACTTTTTATTTCCACCTATTCCTGCACATAAGCCTGACTATGGGACTTTAGCTAAACACTCAATAGTCTCATTTTGTATCTTATTAATCTTTTGCCGACCACTACAGGCCTATTGTGAGTCTCAGGTGGAAATGTAAAACCTGTCTCAGCAGTGGCTCATTAAAGCCCAGAGAGAAATGTCCAGAAAATGCTTTTTAATGTCTGGTTTGGGGTTGTCATCTCTCAGGGTCCGCATGTTACCCTGCTGAAGGGTTTTCTTCTTCCGCTACGTGGACCTGGCTCATGTCGGAGCCAGAGGTGATAAAAGAAGGCTGTACATCTACATCTGAGCATACTGGTACCATCTCGATTTCTTTGCCAAGTGCTTTTATTCACTATTAGCGAAATAAGAGATGAAAAAAATAGCTTTCTGAAACCATTCAAATCTTTCCCATTGACAGAAACACAGGAGGCAGAAACACAGATGGTAGGAAGGCAAAATGTGGTTGAACAAGCCAGAGATTTGATCCTCATCTTGCTGCATAGTAGATTCAACTGATTTTTGAATTTGCCAAATTAACCTTGTGAGTGATACAGATACTACATTCTTCCAGTGTGAAGTCCTTTCTCCTCAAAAGGTGTGTTTTCTTAAAGATGTTCCTTTGCTTCATCTATCACTAGACCTCGTTTGACACTGAGATGTGATGCTAGGGCGGCACAGGTATGGGCCCTCCTACAAACACTTGGCATGGCTGGGCAACCAAAGGTTCATGCCAAGAATGGGTGGGGAGGTACCCATACGTAAGAGGGCTTTTATCCCAACTTAGCTTAATGAAATGAAATAGGATGTCAATACTTTGAAACCTAGATTGACACATGGATGTGAAAACAAAACACAACCCTTGAAGTAGCACCCAATCTGGGTGATCTTAGGGAAGAGTTTCTCAAAGTCGAAGATGATCACATTGTTCTACATAAGCTTGGCTGTACAGACGAGCTGTGCTGAGGTCCACAGACCATACCTACGGAGATGAAAAGACTGGAAGCACAGAGGTGTGAAAACACTGTTCAGGCAGAATGAAACAGCGAAGACAAAATGATTTTAGCTACCCCTACCTAGCCCTAGAGCCTTTAAAAAAAAAATCTGTGTATTAACTAGTGGGAAGCAGCCACATAGCATAGGGAGATCAGCTCGGTGCTTTGTGACCACCTAGAGGGGTGGGATAGGGAGGGTGGGAGGGAGACGCCAGAGGGAGGGGATATGGGGATATATGTATACGTATAGTTGATTCACTGTGTGATACAGCAGAAACTAACACACCATTGTAAAGCAATTATACTCCAATAAAGATGTTAAAAAAAAACTATTTTTTTTAAATTGTGTATTGCCTGTTTCCATGCTATTCACTCCTTCCCCACTCTCTGAAATGAAAGTCCCACAGGTGTAGGAACACTGTCTCTCTTATTCATATTTATATTTTCAGAATCTAGAATAGTACACAGAATGAGGTAGGTTTCTGGGAAACATATTTGGATTAATTCACCAAAAACATACAAAAACTGAGAAATATTCATTAGCCCTTGAAATCAGGAATAAACAAAGTGCAAGGTTTCAGATTGAGAAAGAAAACGGTCAATTAAGGGAACTGCCTGGTGGTCCAGCAGTTAGGACTCCGTGCTGTCACTGCTGAGAGGGCATGGGTTCAATCCCTGGTGGGGGAACTGAGATCCCCACAAGCCACGCAGCACAGCCAAAAAAAAAGAAAGAAAGAAAAGGGTCAACTGAGGTAAATGAATAGGGTTACTTAGTGTTATGTCATCTGTACCCGCAGGCTCCAAGTGGCAGGGTTGGAAGTCAAGATCTAGCTGTGATGCAGTGACAGCGAAATGAATGGATAACTTATGGAAATTAATCAGATGCTTATAAATGTAGCGGCATGTGGTGGTCCTCACTCACAGGGAATTTTTAACGTTCATGCCATGTGAATTGAAGAGTGATGCTTTTTTCTGCGTTGGTATCCAACAGTACTGGGAGCAGAGGAAAAATGGAAAAAAGTCTCTTCAACTGAGGAAAACAGCTCACTGCTTCCTCCCTGCATAAGGTAAAATGTGAATCTAGCAAAGCAACCCTCCCTGGTGCCGCTAGGCTTGATTTTAGAATGTGGTCTCAAATAATATAAGCTAAAGTGAGTAAAATGGAGATAAGAAATTGAAATTCTGAGAGAACATGAGTGAGTGAGGGGAAAGTATGGGGATCTGGGGTTACAGGTAAAAGTGGATAGGATTTTCTCCTAAAGGAGACAGGACATCTTGTCTCTGACCCCTGGGGGCAGGAGGTAAAGACAGTTATAAATAAATAACACTTTTTATCTTGGTGGGAGAGAGGAAGAATTTAGAGAAATTATTCATGGCCTCTCCAATATTCTTCAAGAACTAAAAGGCAAATTTGTCTGCTGAGGATAAAAGTATGTACTTGGGGGCTTCCCTGGTGGCGCAGTGGTTGAGAGTCCACCTGCCGATGCAGGGGACACGGGTTCGTGCCCTGGTCTGGGAGGATCCCACATGCCGTGGAGCGGCTGGGCCCGTGAGCCATGGCCGCTGAGCCGGCGCATCCGGAGCCTGTGCTCCGCCACGGGAGAGGCCACAACAGTGAGAGGCCCGTGCACCACAAAAAAAAATAATAATAAAAATAAATAAAAGTATGTACTTGGATAACAGGTTTAAGAGACTATCAAAGTTTTAAAATAGTAATTGAGAAGAATCAGAGCAATCCTACCTAGGAAGAAAACCCCAAATGATTGCTGAGCGATGCTGAGACTCTTACAACAGTGGATGGACATGTTTTTACTGTGTCACCCACAGGCATGAGGATGGTGTCCTCTTCAAAATCCCCAGTCACCCAGGTATGCAACTGGAGAGATCACAGCATCCACCCCGGCCTAGTCCACCTAGAGAGGTGGCAGGTAGCAAGGTAACTGACAGTTCTAGTGAGAGAGGAGTTCGGATGCGTCACCTCAGTCAGCTGGTGGCACCACTAGTCCCCTGGTCACTGTCACTTCACACCTGGAGGGCAGAATCATCTTTCAAATTCTTTAGGCACCTTGCCAACAACAGAAGAAAATCCAATCTATTTTCCATGGACACTGTGTGATGTGTCCTTCAGGAAATGGCCCCAACCTGCCTCCTCAGCCTTACACCTTTAATGCCTCTTTGTCAAATCCGTCTCAGTGCTTGGTGGATTCTTTTTCGAATGGGGACCGATTTCTGCCTTATACATTACAATATTGTGACTTCTACCCAAACCTGCTAGAACATTTCAATTCTCTGTGGTTTTGCACAATCTGTTCCTTCTTCTTAAATTCCTTCCCCTCCACCCCCCACCTGGGGATTCAGAGTCATGGTTCCCAACAATCATCATATATCACTCTGACTGTCAAGCTCTCATTTCATAATTTCAATGAGTTTGATATATGCAAAGTGAATCACTCTTTTCTTTATACAAATTTTATAACCTGTCCACCATATTTCCAAACTTACTTTATTGTAATTATGCATTTAAAAAATGTTTCTCCTACTTGGTTATGATCACATTAATAACAATGACTTCCCGGAACGTTTTTTTTTTTACCCTCAGAACTTAGATATTATGTGAAGCACAGGAGTTACTCAATAATACACATGGGCCTGAAGACATGGTGGCTGTAGAGTTAGGTATCAGGGATAATACAGATTTGAATAGGAAAGGGGCACCAAGAAGGCAATTCTCAGAGAAGGAAAGATGCAAAGAGACTTAGGTTTGGAAGATAATGACAGACCTGCCTTCAGAAACTGCTTCAGAGAGTAAGACATAATATGGTTGCAAAGGTCAGATGAACTAAATTATAGAAAACTTTTAAAACTATATGATGGAGATTAGATGAGATATTGTAGACAATTAGAATTTGAATGATTAAAAGGCCTTCATTCTCTTTTATGAAAAACAGTTTAGGAGATGAAATTACTAAAAAGTATTAATATTATGCTAAGATATTTACCAGTCCATCCTTTTCTACAGCCACATGTAAAAGTAGTTTCTTTATTCACTTAGCTGAGTTGAGGGATTAAATTATTTAAAACATCAAAAAACAAAACTATTCTAAAATGAAAGGTGTCATACTTAAAATTAAATTGCAGATGACGGAAGCCATACACAAAAGAGTACAATTCCCTACAATTCCATTACTCGAAGCACAAAAACATGAAAACACACTGATTTATTTTGTCAGCAATCAGGATAGTGGTTATACTATTGGATGTGGTAGAGACTAGGATGGACCAGGAAGAGAGCTTCTGTGCTGCTGGATTATTCTCTCTCCCTCTCTCTCCTTTTTTTTTTTTTTTTTTTACAATTTAAGTGCTAGCTACGCAGATGTGTTCAGATTATGAAAGTGTATCAAACTGTACCTTTTCCTGAATGTATATCACTTTAATAAAAACATTTTAAAAGTGTAAGTGAGGCTGAGAGTACAAAAATATATATAATACACAGAAAAGGTTACTGTGTCTAATGTTAAAAGACCTTCAGCCAATTCATTCAAAAAAGACAAATAACTAAAGAGAAAAATGGGCAAAGAATAATCACAAGAAACTCCTAGAAAGCATAAAAATGACTAATAAACATTTTTTAAAGATCTGCATTTAATTATTGATCTGGAAGGTGCAAATTCAAACAACTAGCTACCATTTTTCATCTAGCAGGTTAGCAAACATTAAGAAGATGGATAATACCCTTATGGCAGCCTTTACAGAGTACATACCGTGTGATGACACTCTTCTATATGCTTTATTTATTTTTTTCTTATAATCCTCACTTAACTTGTGGTCTCATTTTTAATCTCCATTTTATAGGAAATATTAGTACTTTTCTCACATAGTAAGTGCTAAAGTTAGGCTTCAAAGCAGGCAGTCTGACCTCAAAACCCATTAATTTAACTACCATTTTATGTTGTTTCTCTATTGGAATTCTGCATGTTAGTAATGAACATCTCTCCTCCTTGATATTCTCACTTATTCACAAACTGGACACAACAGTAATGTGGGAAGTTTTAAAATTATATATTAGTTCTATTATGGTGGTTATTAAAATTGCTATTTTAATACTTTTCCCTGTTAGGGAACTGAGCACAAGTACCCTAAAACAACTTTAAAGACAATTCTTCCTGCTCCTTTTTAAAAAATTAAGGAGGAGGAGCGCGGGGGCCAGCGGCAGCCGGGTCGGGCGGCCTGGGCAGCGAGCGGGTAGCGCGGGGTCAGCCTATGTGACTGCGCGGCGCCGGCGCGGCCTCCGTCAGGGGAGGATTCAAGATGACCAACAAGGAACCTCTTCCTAAAAAGGTTCGACTGAGTGAAACAGACTTCAAAGTGATGGCACGAGATGAATTAATTCTCAGGTGGAAACAATATGAAGCATATGTACAAGCTTTGGAGGGCAAGTACACAGATCTTAACTCTAATGATGTAACTGGCTTAAGGGAATCTGAAGAAAAACTAAAGCAACAACAGCAAGAGTCTACACGCAGGGAAAACATTCTTGTAATGCGACTAGCAACCAAGGAGCAAGAGATGCAGGAGTGGACTACTCAAATCCAGTACCTCAAGCAAGTCCAGCAGCCTAGCGTTGCCCAACTGAGATCAACAATGGTAGACCCAGCGATCAACTTGTTTTTCCTAAAAATGAAAGGTGAACTGGAACAGACTAAAGACAAACTGGAACAAGCCCAAAATGAACTGAGTGCCTGGAAGTTTACGCCTGATAGGTAAACAAATCATACTCCCCAGTCAAGACTTCCCTGACAGTCCCACTACGAGAAAGCTGTGGTGGGACAGCCAAGTACTCGTTTCCACACCAAGACTCAGACTTTTTGAGCCAAAAAGCCACATTCTTATACTATCCAGCTTGTAATGGTTAATGTAAAACTTACCAGATGAACCTTGTGTTTCAGCTTTTTTCTCTTCCCCCTCCCCTTGCTTCAGAGGCCTGATGGCGTCGGACTATTCCGAAGAAGTGGCCACCTCCGAAAAATTCCCCTTCTGGGACATGTAGACACTTGAGAAGTGTTTCTGTTTGAAGAAAATAGAGGGAGAAACAGAAGTCTTAAGTCTGTGGCACACTGTGTCTTCAGACAGTTTGGAGGAATGAAAACCTAGAGATTTAAAATCATGGACTGAACATGTAAAATTCCAGTAAATGTAAAGATGGAATATGCATCGCTCTTAACCTTGAGCATAGTGACTTAGAGACACTGTATATCAGTTTTGCCAATAAGACTGTGGACTTCGTGATTGTTGTTGAACTTCTGGGTCAAACTCAAATGAGGTGAATTTTGCCTTTAAAGGGTTTATTTGCTAAGAACCAACTTAATAGTCATGAGAGAATCAAATAATAGATGTCAGTACAAGTAGTTCATATATTTAACCATTTAGTTTGGGGCTCCATATTACTTGATTGAGCCTTAAATCAATGTGGATTTACTCAATGGTTTGTTCTTTGAATGGTTGCTAATACTGTAGATAATCTTATTGAGGACTGTACAAATAATGAAGGTGTGGTATCAAACTTCAGGTCTAAACTGTTTGAAGCATTATAAACATTCATTTCACAACTAGATTGTATAAGGATATTAGCTGTGATGAGACTCACTGCGTTATTTTTTTCAGTAGTGAAATTTATTAAATCCCTATTCCATTCAACAGGCACATGGTCAAAGAGCACTGTCGTTGGTGTTAATGGGGGAATGTGTTCCTTCATTGTATTTGGGCCTTTTGTATTGCGCTCTTGATATTAAATTAAATGTGCCTTGAAAAAAAAATTAGAATTATGCATTATAATATTTATATAACAATATATATTTAAATAAATATGTAAATACAAATATATTATATTTGACATATGTTGTTTAAATTTAATGTGTGCAAGATGTTGATTTGATACATTTATATATTATAATATGATTGCTATTGTAGTGATAGTTAGCATTGAAGTCATTTAATTGAACAACTGAGGTGGAACAAATATTGGGCTTATGTTTCAAGAACAGAGTATTTATAAATACTGAGAGAGTAGGAATGCTATAACTAAACAAATATTGGGAAATAGAATAATTTCTTCATCTCTTGTAACCTAAGGTCAATGAAAAATAGGTTGTTAAGAGAACAAGAAACATAAAAACTAAGTATTACAAATTTTTTCATTGCTAAATAGATACTACTTTTCAAAAAACCTAATGGTTAATTACATAAAGTTAAAGTTACCTTTATGAAACCACCAGAAGAAAATACACAACCCTTCAAAATTATCAGAACTCATATGTAAAACATAGCAAGGAAGGTCACCATATAAAGATCTAAAAAGCACAGAAAAATATCATGAAAAATCTAAAGCCAAACCTATCTGTCATATACATGCATGTGTAGATTGGCTAAAACCACCAACTGAAAGAATCAGTATCAGCTGGACCACAAATCAAAACCTCATATACTCTATATGAGACATTGGAATATTACTCAGCCATAAAAAGAAATGAAATTGAGTTATTTGTAGTGAGGTGGATGGACCTAGAATCTGTCATACAGAGTGAAGTAAGTCAGAAAGAGAAAAACAAATACCATATGCTAACACATATATATGGAATCTAAAAAAAAAAAAAAATGGTTCTGAAGAACCTAGGGGCAGGACAGGAATAAAGATGCAGACGTAGAGAATGGACTTGAGGACACGGAGAAGGGGAAGAGTAAGCTGGGACGAAGTGAGAGAGTGGCGTGGACACATATACACTACCAAACGTAAAATAGATAGCTAGTGGGAAGCAGCCGCATAGCACAGGGAGATCAGCTCGGTGCTTTGTGACCACCTAGAGGGGTGGGATAGGGAGGGTGGGAGGGAGATGCAAGAGGGAGGAGATATGAGGATATAGGTATATGTATAGCTGATTGATTCACTTTGTTATAAAGCAGAAACTAACACACCATTGTAAAGCAATTATACTCCAATAAAGATTAAAAAAATTAAAAAATTAAGATTAAAAGATTTAAAAAATTAAAAAAGAAAGAGACATGCTTAAATCACTCAGAAAGGCTATCAACGTTTTAAATTATAGTGAGTTGGTAAAATGTCCTTCACCTACACAGGCAGAAACTACAGATAATGATGTGATTTAAGGAAGCAGAGATTAATCATAAGAAGCTGCCTCTTGTTTCTGAACCACATTGAGAACTTAATTCAAGAATACAGATGAAGCAGAATACTGTGGCTATTTTGGTAAAATTACATTGGGGACATGGTTTGGACTCAAGGTTCATTCTTCAATTCCTGAATTGAATTGATTCACTCAAGGAAAACATTTGTAGGAGCCCTGGCCCTGGCCCTGGTCTTGGCTCTCCTGAAACTTGTAGACCTTTTGTAAAAATTCTCTATGGCTGTTGAGAATTAGAAAGTGAGCCTGATTTTTTTTTTTCATTTTGAAAGAGTTGTTTTCTTCTGCCTAGATGACTGAAAATGTCTTTATTCATTCATGAAGTTCAATAACTTAATGAGGATATGTTGTGATGGTAGCTGCTCTGTATGAATTCTTCTGTAAAAGGCACATGCTGTATTTCTTAAAATCAAGTTCAGCTGCAATTATCAGCAAACCCCCAAATAACAGTAAGTTAACAAGATAATAGTTTATTCTCCACTCAGATTCAAGATATCTGGAGGAAGCCACTGTGTTACTATTCCAGGCACCATAAGGAGAAATGCTGGGAAATGAGCAAACTGTGTTCCTTTGATAATACTTCTTAAAATTCGAACATACTTTTCTTGCTTACATCCTGTTGGCCAAAACTTAGTTATACGATCACAACAGAGCAGCAAAGGCAGTGGGGAAATGCTATTTTTATTCCAAGTAAGCTTTTCCCAAATCCTCTGTTTGCACTGATATGGTTTGATATGACTTGAATTGTCTTTGAGTCTTTCCCACCTCATGTGAGAGTCATTTGCCTACCTCTCTGGGCTGCCATTTGAGGATGAGATAGTATAGTTACTATCTTTTCTGTATCCTGAGGGCACAGATGGATTTGGGGAAAAGGGGATTGCAGAGAGAACACAACTAGGGAGATGTATAACCTATCTTGGAAGCTGTGGACTTGCAATCTTTTCTGAGATCATTTAGTCTACTCAGGAATTGATCCTATTCCCATTGAGTAATACCCTTGCGTCTCAGTCCAAAGAAGGCCCTTAGTTTCCATCAGAGAGAACCAGTCATGCTATTCATCATTCTTTTCACTCACTGGTAACATTGTAACAGTTGTTTCCACTCTGCCACTAAGAAGTCACAAGAGGCAGAATATACTAAAGACTGTGGAGAAGACCCATTTTTGATATTTCAAACGAAAATCTAGGGTAACTTCCCCAAGGCTCTCAGGAAATGTGTACAGAAAAACTGAGCAAATTTGCTGAGGTCCGTGAAAAAGACTTGAATAAAATAAAGATATAGCCCTAAGTTAAATGGCAAGAATTAATATTGTAAAATTTGTAAAAAGATTTCTAAGTATTAATTTGCAGATCTAATGCAAACCAATCTTATCCTGGCATAATTTCCTTAAGAAATGAAAACATAAGTCAAATTATATGAATGATTTATATAGAATAATAAATGTCTAAGAATTGCAAATAAGTTTTTATTTTAAGTAAAGAGTGATGAGAATAGATTTTCTCTACCGGAGAGTAAAATATATTTTAAAGCTGTAATAACTAAAATATGTGGTATCAGGCCAAGAAAAAGCAGATGCATTAGTGCCATATGTTGGAAAATTCAGAGGAAAGATTATCTATAAAATCATAGTATATGATCAAGTAAGTCTTTCAAATCCAAGGAAAAGGGCATTTTAAAAAAAAGTCTAAACACGTAGAAAAGAGCTAAATAAAATCCCTAAACCGTATATGACACCAAAAAGCATAAAACGCATTGAATATTGAAACTTAGAAAATGTGTTCAAACAGTAAGAATATTTTACTAAATATTCATTAGTGAAAAATATGATTGTGCCTACTTACAAAACACACCAGTAAAAGTAAAACTTAGGAGATCTGAGTAAGATCAGTGAATTGTATTAATGTCAATATCCTGGTCATAATAATATACTAGTTTTGCAAAATGTCACTTTTGGGGGAAACTAGGCAAAATGTCCAAAGGATCTCTCTGTATTCTTTTTTTTTTTTTTTTTTTTTCGGTACGCAGGCCTCTCACTGTTGTGGCCTCTCCCGTTGCGGAGCACAGGCTCCGGACGCGCAGGCTCAGCAGCCATGGCTCACGGGCCCAGCCGCTCCGTGGCATGTGGGATCTTCCCGGACTGGGGCACAAACCCATGTCCCCTGCATCGGCAGACGGACTCTCAACCACTGCACCACCAGGGAAGCCCTCTCTGTATTCTTTTTTTACACCTGAATGTTAATCTATAATTATCTCAATAAAAATTTCAAATAAAAGCCTATAAATCTGAAACAGACCCTGCAAGTAGGCAATGACATAGAAAAAGTTCAGGCTCCAGACCCAACAAACCCTGGACCCTTCCTTCCAACCTACATTGTTAATGTTTGTATTTGTTCATCACAGACTTTGAGTGTCACAGTAAGGAGTATGGGCAGAATTGGGATTAGAATGGAGCAAAAGCTGTAATATTGATGCCCGTTAAACCATGATTTTGGGTCACTGTATCTTTAGTTCCAATGATGATCTATCAGATGTCATAAGATCAATGCAATTAACTAATGATCTACAAATCAAATAGCATTTTTCTTGTTAAACGGGAATGAATATGAATTTAAATTTCAATCTTTACATGGAAAGTATACTGGTAAATGAGAAAAGCATACTACAAAAGAGTACTAGGAGCAAGATACTATTTGGGGGGAATCACACATTTAGACAAATGTACCTGTATATAAAAGAAAGTACTCGTGTGACTGTTACGATCTTTGTGTGAATCTTTTATGCTTTCTCTGAGTGCGTGCATAAGATTCTGCTTCCTGAACACAATGAAGACCTGTAACAGAGAGTGTTCATCACAGAATGTTTTCTGCACCAGCCCTTGCAGCTTGATTTCTCTATCAACTTCACTGACCCTTCAAAGAAATACACTGTGATTGTAATATCTGCCATCTTCAGGCTCCTCAAGGTCACATTATTCAAAACTTGACCTCTGGCCTCCACTCATTATTTTCTGATTGCAATTTATTTAATAACTATCCCCTATCTGCCCTCATTTAATTTCTGATTGCAATTCGTTTGTAAAAACTCACAACAGGCAAAGGTATGGCCTCAGTAGTGAGGTGGATGGACCTAGAGTCTGTCATACAGAGTGAAGTAAGTCAGAAAGAGAAAGACAAATACCGTATGCTAACACATATATATGGAATCTAAGAAAAAAAAAATGTCATGAAGAACCTAGGGGTAAGACGGGAAAAAAGACACAGACCTACTAGAGAATGGACTTGAGGATATGCGGAGGGGGAATGGTAAGCTGGGACAAAGTGAGAGAGTGGCATGGACATATATACACTACCAAACGTAAAATAGCTAGCTAGTAGGAAGCAGCCGCATAGCACAGGGAGATCAGCTTGGTTCTTTGTGACCACCTAGAGGGGTGGGATAGGGAGGGTGGGAGGGAGGGAGATGCAAGAGGGAAGAGATATGGAAACATATGTATATGTATATGTATAACTGATTCACTGTTATAAAGCAGAAACTAACACACCATTGTAAAGCAATTATAATCCAATAAAGATGTTAAAAAAAAAAAAGGTATGGCCTCAGACGAACAGGTTTCCTTTTAAAGAATTTAAGAACCAAGTCAATGTGATTTTCCTTCCCTTATAACCTGTAACAGGAGAAGGAGGAAGGCCCATTACCCTGCTCAATGAAATGCTGTGGACTCAGCATGTGCTTTAGTTTGTTTTAAATGTTTATAAATGTTTATTATTCCTTCCTTTCCTTCCTTATTACTTATTAGCATCTCCTCTCTTATGGCTTCTGTTTACTCAAAAGGAAATATACCCAACATCTTTGGGGGTGAGTGAAGTGTACCAACTCTATCTTTTAGCATGATGCTGACACATGCTCAGCTAGAAAATTATCCCCATTTCAACTGCTTGTCTTAACAGATCAGTGTGAATGTAAATGAAGGAAATGAGTGAATAGAGATTTATATTTTTACTGAAGGGGAAAAAATGTGCTAAATAAACTGTATCCAGTGTCCTACTTAACCAGTCTCAGATGCTGTGCCTGGGTTTACAGAGAGAAAGCCATGCTCTGTCGGAGGAAGACATAAATATATCCCTTCCCACTGTCTCATCTTTATTTTTCATCCCAAACAGATATGTGGGCTTGGAATGTTTTTCTCACCCCATTCAGATATTTGACATTTCTCAAGGCTAAGCCTCCAATACTGGTCCTTTGTTCACAAATACTCCTGCCCGATGACCATTCTGCAATCAACAGCCTGGCTTCCCCAGCCTTACAGACCTGATGATCTCTAGTTGTAGCTTCCTATTGTTATCTCAGTGCAGAGCAGACCACACCTGCAAGTCATCTTTGCAGAAATCACAACCTTGAGCCTCTCAGAGATTTGGTTGCATTGCTAATCAACTAGAAGCCCACTGAAGACATCTGTGTCATCTTAATCATTCTATGTGCCAAAAAGGAACAGAAAAAAATTGTTGATGTGGCCACTTAGAAGTCACAGTCAAATTCAGGAGTCCCAAAATTGCAGAGTCTATGGGTAATGCAAAGACTAGTAATCACATGGTTAACCTGAATTTAATGTTATAAATACTAACTGGTGGGCTTCCCTGGTGGCGCAGTGGTTGAGAGTCCGCCTGCGGATGCAGGAGACACGGGTTCGTGCCCCGGTCCGGGAAGATCCCACATGCCGCGGAGCGGCTGGGCCCGTGAGCCATGGCCGCTGAGCCTGCGCGTCCGGAGCCTGTGCTCCGCAACGGGAGAGGCCACAACAGTGAGAGGCCCGCGTACTGCAAAAAAAAAAAAAAAAAAAAAAAAAAAAAAACCACACTAACTGGCAATAAGTTTGGAAGCAATTACACATACTGAAGAATTAAAATCAATCCGTTTCACTGAATTTACTTTGGATCATATGGCAGACAGCTAAGTGCCTTGTGGCAGATTTATTTTTCCCTGTTAATATAATCAGTGGATCAGTTTCCACCAATCACAATGCCTGGCACAGTGGCTGACAGGTCCCATGCGTGTGAACACCAGGAAATACATTTCAAGGAGAATGAATGGAAGAAAGTTATAACTATACTCAGTATAGTTATAACGGTAGATTGACAGTAGATTCAATCCATTCTTCAGTTAATAATTCAATGTAATTTACAGACACACTCTCCCCATCTAACTTCATCATGCAATAGTTACTTAGACAATGAGGTACAAGATTTTTTTAAAGTCCAAAATTCTGTGATATTCATAATAGCATTGCTGATTTTGAGGGGAGAACAGAATCACATCCAGTAATAGCTCTTGTCTCTAGAATAAAATGTTTTTAGCTAGTCTCTTTGGGCCCCTTAAATCCTCAGAACTATAATTTTGTGATACTTTTGTCACTGGCGATATTAAGGGCAGAATCACTTATGAGATTCATCTGTGACTCAGTGGCCCTTGTGATTGATATCACATATGCAATGAAAGTTTATGGAAATGTCATATAATTACGATAATAGTGAAAAGATGCAGCTGCTTTTTATGGAGTATTTACTCTATGCTAGTTGCATGTAGACATTATTTTAAGTATCATCATCAAGTGAGGAAAATAAAGGGACCCTGGAGATCTAAGGCACTACATTCAGATATGGGCTTCATTAATTGCCCCTAAAGTAAGCTGTGCTTTAAAGCTCATAGTCATAATAGTATCTGCAATTGTGAAAGTGGGCTTCAGAGACAGAACTGAGTTGAAATCAAGACTCCCATTATTTACTAACTTTTCAGTCTTTTCTACACTTCAGTTTCCTTAACTGCAAAACAAGGAAGGCAATGGTGTGTGCCTCACAGAATTGTTGCATAGATGACGTAAGCATCCTGATTCTGACAGTGCCTGATTCAAACAAATGTTAGCTGATACTGTTAACTGTATCATTTGTTATCATTATTATGCGTTCAATCATATATTCATTCTTTAAATGTCTTATTATTGCCTAGGATTTAATGCTCCTGTAATGGACACTAGAAATGGTCAGTTCTACTTTTTCAGGTGGCAATGGTGCCATTTCAGTAATGCCAGGATAATTTAGTCCTCCTCAAAAATACGCCCTTCATTTGAAATACCTGAGAGCTTTAAAGGTCATCATTAACTATTTCTGCACTTCCAATATGGTAGGCACTAGCCACACATGGCTGTTTAAAATTAAGACAATGAAATAAAATAAGTGAGATCAAAATAAAAATTAAGTTCCTTGATCATACTAGCCACATTTCATCTGGAACATTTGCATCATCACAGAAAGTTGTATTGGACAGAAACAGATACCTTTAATTGTTTCCTGCTAAAGTTCAGGTAACCAAGCAATCATTCATTATTTATACCTGTGAGTCAAAGTATGCTTAGAACATTTTCTACAACCACGTTTTGATATGGAGAATAGGGGAAGGGAACATGAAGGCACTGGGGAAAAATCTTCAGGACTTTTCCATTTTAAACATATTCAATTTCTGTGCTATGTGCACACCTGTAGCTTATAAAATTGTCTATAGATTTGACACCTCTGAAAGAAGACCCTCAGTATTTCTAGATCCTACCATTTAATTAGCACTCTACTGTTTGGCATTACCCAAGGATATTGGTGTGAGCTAACCTCACTCAGGAGGAAAAGATATCAGCCTGAGAACAAACACTCTTGAGTCAAGATGAGAAATCAATCTCAGAGAGCTTGGTATGAGTGAGATTGTCTGAAATGCTCCTCTGCCCTCCTGTTGATCTCTCCCTCCCATATATCAGCACAGACCTTGGAAGACTCCAGATATTATGCTCTAGTAAGTTTAGAGCCTGCTGTCAAAAAAGGACCCAAATACCACTGCATGTGCATATACACAAAGCTACAAAAACAAACACAAAAATCAAACACTCACACCCAAAGAAGCCAGCAACTCTATTTGAACAGATCTTACTTTCCCAATGAAAGCAAAACTCATCACTTCCCAAGTTAGAACAGCTGAGACCCATCAACCAACGGAAAATAATTTGTTCATAGTAGAAGCTGTCACCGGCTATTACCACGTGCAACGTGAAGCAGACCTCGGCTCCCAGACTTGGGCAGGCCCACTCCCATTTCACTTGACAGCTGTGGACACTGGAATAATATAAAACATAACCTAATCAACAGACTGTGAAAAATCTGAAAGCTAAAGACAGATGTTCAACTGCCGTCACCACCTTTCATATTTAATTATATTTGTGTGGGGAAAACAAGTGATAAGTCCACTCCTCTAAGGAGGCCTACTTTACTATTAACTTAATGACAGGGTGGGTATGGAGTTCTCCATCAAACAATGGTCCTCAAATGGCCTCAATCTAGGCCCTGGTGGCAGATGATCCTCTGTCGAATCAGCCTGAGTTTCAAACAACAACCTGCAGCCTTCCCCTTATTTTTCGCTCTCTCCTTCCACTTCATTGTTCTTCCCCAGACTAGCCTGCCAACATCACATCTACACGTAGGAGTGACTGAATGTAGTTAGCATACACCAATCCCTGCCAAGCAGGCTAAAGGTAACAACATTTTTTTTCCATCTAACTTGAAAACAACCAAACAGATTTTCCCTTTGCTATTTTGAATGTACAAAGATCTCAAAGAATCGCAGAAAGTAAAAGAAAAGAAAAAGGTGATAGAGCATCTGCTCCAGTGTCTAGTATCAGGAAATGACTTTGTTATAAGTTAATGGCGGGGAGGGGGCACAAACTGACCTGCCTACAGAGAGAAGGCACACAAGTCAACTGAGGCGAAAAGGGGCCAATGTTCGCTTCTCTGTTAAGGGCCCTGCAGGGAATTCAGAGGATTGTGGAAAACTGAAGAATTCCTGCTTAGTCTTTAGTACAGACCCTTCATTCCATTCAGGAATGCGGTCCAAGTATAGATGGATAGATTATTTATGTTTGTTTGCAAGAAAAGCTGGAAATATTGGGTTTTATTTAACATCTGATGTTTAAATATTGACAATTATTTATATTTTTCAACATTGCATGGGCCTATGGTGTGGAGGTCAAAGAAAACTTTTACATTATAGATCTACAACTTTGCAAGCTTTGACTTAAAAGAGTTCAAAGTTACTAAATTTTACAAAACACTGTTCTCATGAGAGGTAATGAAAAACCTGTTTCTAGATGGTAACAAGGGTCAGTGAAATGATCATTGGGCTAAAATTGGGAAAACTAGTGCTCTGCCCCAGCTCTTTTGTTTATAAGTTGAGTGACTTTGGGCAAATCATATAAAGAGAGACTCAGTTTCCTCCTACTTACATTGAGGTCTCACTTGCCATGTCTATTTCCTATTTTTTGAATATCAAATATGAATATATTTTTAAATTGAGAAGGGTGCTATTACAAGAGAATATTATCTATTGTTAATTTTCCAATGAGTAATCAACAAATAGTACCACTGCTTATTATTTTTGCTTCTCCCTCTATCCTTCTGGAGGAAGGAGTGGCTTTTGAGTACTAATACATGATATTCAAATCATACTGCAAGATTTGAAGTAAAAATACATGCTCTGACATTAATTTAGGTAATTCCCTTCAATTCTATGGAGATCTGTTTTCCTGTTTGTAAAATATAATGATACTTGCCGTACTTATTTAGAGGTATATTGTAAGTCTAAAACAAGTTAAAAGGTATTAAGAATTGAACACAATAAAAGTATAAGGTAGGGGATGAGGGGAAGATGGCGGAAGAGAAGACGCGGAGATCACCTTCCTCCCCACAGATACACCAGAAATACATCTACACGTGGAACAGCTCCTACAGAACACCTATTGAACGCTGGCAGAAGACCTCAGACCTCCCAAAAGGCAAGAAACTCCCCATGTACCTGGGTAGGGCAAAAGAAAAAAGAAAAAAAAAAAAAAACAGACAAAAGAATAGGGACGGGACCTGCAACAGTGGGAAGGAGCTGTGAAGGAGGAAAGGTTTCTACACACTAGAAGCCCCTTCGCGGGCGGAGACTGCGGGTGGTGGAGGGGGGGAGCTTCGCAGCCGCGGAGGAGAGCACAGCAACAGGGGTGCGGCGGCCAAAGCGGAGAGATTCCCGCACAGAGGATCGGTGCCGACCGGCACTCAACAGCCCGAGAGGCTTGTCTGCTCACCCGCCGCGGCCGGCGGGGCTGGGAGCTGAGGCTCGGGCTTCGGTCGGAGCACAGGGAGAGGCCCGGGGTTGGCGGCGTGAACACAGCCTGCAGGGGGTTAGTGCGCGACGGCTGGCCGGGAGGGAGTCCGAGGAAAAGTCTGGACCTGCCGAAGAGGCAAGAGACTTTTTCTTACCTCTTTGTTTCCTGGTGTGCGAGGAGACGGGATTAAGAGCGCTGCTCAAAGGAGCTCCAGAAACGGGCGCGAGCCGCGGCTAACAGCGCGGACCCCAGAGACGGGCATGAGACACTAAGGCTGCTGCTGCCACCACCAAGAAGCCTGTGTGCGAGCACCCCACTTCTGGGGAGCCTGTGCAGCCCGCCACTGCCAGGTTCTCGGGATTCAGGGACAACTTCCCCGGGAGAACGCACGGCGCTCCTCAGGCTGGTGTAACGTCACGCCGGCCTCTGACGCAGCAGGCCCGCCCCTCACGCCGTGCCCCTCCCTCCCCCACCCCCACCCCGGCCTGAGTGAGCCAGAGCCCGCGAATCAGCGGCTCCTTTAACCCCGTCCTGTTTGAGCAAAGAACAGACGCCCTCCAGCGACTTACACGCAGAGGCGGGGCCAAATCCAAAGCTGAGACCCTGGGAGCCGTGAGAACAAAGAAGAGAAAGGGAAATCTCTCCCAGCAGCCTCAGAAGCAGCGGATTAAAGCTCCACAATCAACTTGATATACCCTGCACCTGTGGAATACCGGAATAGACAACGAATCACCCCAAATTGAGGAGGTGGACTTTGACAGCAAGATTTATGATTTTTTTCCCCTTTGCCTCTTTTTGTGAGTGTGTATGTATATGCTTCTGTGTGAGATTTTGTCTGTATAGCTTTGCTTCCACCATTTGTCCTAGGGTTCTATCCGTCCGTTTTTTTTTTTCTTAATAATTAATTTTAATAACTTTATTTCACTTTATCTTCTTTCTTTTTTCCTTCCTTCCCTCCTTCCTTCCTTCCTTCCTCCCACCATCCGTCCCTCCCTCCCTTTCTTTCTTTCCTTTCTTTCTTCCTTCCATCCTTCCCTCCTTTCTTTCTTTCTTTCTTTCTTCCTACTTCTACTAATTCTTTCTCTCTACTTTTTCTCCCTTTTATTCTGAGCCGTATGGATGAAAGGCTCTTGGTGCTGCAGCCAGGAGTCAGTGCTGTGCCTCTGAGGTGGGAGAGCCAACTTCAGGACACTGGTCCACAAGAGACCTCCCAGCTCCACATAATATCAAACGGCGAAAATCTCTCAGAGATCTCCATCTCAACACCAGCACCCAGCTTCACTCAACGACCACCAAGCTACAGTGCTGGACAACCTATGCAAACAACTAGCAAAACAGGAACACGACCCCACCCATTAGCAGAGAGGCTGCCTAACATCATAATAAGTCCACAGACACCCCAAAACACAACACCAGACATGGACCTGCCCACCAGAAAGACAAGATCCAGCCTCATCCACCAGAACACAGGCACTAGTCCCCTCCACCAGGAAGCCTACACAACCCACTGAACCAACCTTAGCCACTGGGGACAGACACCAAAAACAATGGGAACTACGAACCTGCAGCCTGCAAAAAGGAGACCCCAAACACAGTAAGGTAAGCAAAATGAGAAGACAGAAAAACACACCGCAGATGAAGGAGCAAGATAAAAACCCACAAGACCTAACAAATGAAGAGGAAATAGGCAGTCTACGTGAAAAAGAATTCAGAATAATGATAGTAAAGATGATCCAAAATCTTGGAAATAGAATAGACAAAATGCAAAAAACATTTAATAAGGACCTAGAAGAACTAAAGATGAAACAAACAATGATGAACAACACAATAAATGAAATGAAAAATACTCTAGATGGGATCAATAGCAGAATAACTGAGGCAGAAGAACGGATAAGTGACCTGGAAGATAAACTAGTGGAAATAACTACTGCAGAGCAGAATAAAGAAAAAAGAATGAAAAGAACTGAGGACAGTCTCAGAGACCTCTGGGACAACATTAAATGCACCAACATTCGAATTATAGGGGTTCCAGAAGAAGAGAAAAAGAAAGGGACTGAGAAAATATTTGAAGATATTATAGTTGAAAACTTCCCTAATATGGGAAAGGAAATAGTTAAGCAAGTCCAGGAAGCACAGAGAGTCCCATACAGGATAAATCCAAGGAGAAATATGCCAAGAAACATATTAATCAAACTGTGAAAAATTAAATACAAAGAAAGCATATTAAAAGCAGCAAGGGAAAAACAC
The DNA here is from genome assembly GCF_951394435.1 of Stenella coeruleoalba. Lineage (NCBI taxonomy): Eukaryota > Metazoa > Chordata > Mammalia > Artiodactyla > Delphinidae > Stenella > Stenella coeruleoalba. The sequence goes on along the minus strand of NC_137159.1, from coordinate 73,528,538 downwards.
AAATAACACACAAGGGAATCCCCATAAGGTTAACAACTGATCTTTCAGCAGAAACTCTGCAAGCCAGAAGGGAGTGGCAGGACATACTGAAAGTGATGAAGGAGAAAAACCTGCAACCAAGATTACTCTACCCAGCAAGGATCTCATTCAGATTTGATGGAGAAATTAAAACCTTTACAGACAAGCAAAAGCTGAGAGAGTTCAGCACCACCAAACCAGCTTTACAACAAATGCTAAAGGAACTTCTCTAGGCAAGAAACACAAGAGAAGGAAAAGACCTATAATAACGAACCCAAAACAATTTAGAAAATGGGAATAGAAACATACATATCAATAATTACCTTACATGTAAATGGACTAAATGCTCCCACCAAAAGACACAGATTGGCTGAATGAATACAAAAACAAGACCCATATATATGCTATCTACAAGAGACCCATTTCAGACCTAGAGACACATACAGACTGAAAGTAAGGGGATGGAAAAAGATATTCCATGCAAATGGAAATCAAAAGAAAGCTGGAGTAGCAATTCTCGTATCAGACAAAATAGACTTTAAAACAAAGACTATTAAAAGAGACAAAGAAGGACACTACATAATAATCAAGGGATCGATCCAAGAAGAAGATATAACAATTGTAAATATTTATGGACCCAACATAGGAGCACCTCAATACATAAGGCAAATACTAACAGCCATAAAAGGGGAAATCGACAGTAACACATTCATAATAGGGGACTTTAACACCCCACTTTCACCAATGGACAGATCATCCAAAATGAAAATAAATAAGGAAACACAAGCTTTACATGATACATTAAACAAGATGGACTTAATTGATATTTATAGGACACTCCATCCAAAAACTACAGAATACACATTTTTCTCAAGTGCTCATGGAACATTCTCCAGGATAGATCATATATTGGGTCACAAATCAAGCCTTGGTAAATTTAAGAAAATTGTAATTGTATCAAGTATCTTTTCCGACCACAACGCCATGAGACTAGATATCAATTACAGGAAAAGATCTGTAAAAAATACAAACACATGGAGGCTAAACAATACACTACTTAATAACGAAGTGATCACTGAAGAAATCAAAGAGGAAATAAAAAAATACCTAGAAACAAATGACAATGGAGACATGATTACCCAAAACCTATGGGATGCAGCTAATCCTTGATACCAAAACCAGACAAGGATGTCACAAAGAAATAAAACTAGAGGCCAATATCACTGATGAACATAGATGCAAAAATCCTCAACAAAATACTAGCAAACAGAATCCAACAGCACATTAAAAGGATCATACACCATGATCAAGTGGAGTTTATCCCAGGAATGCAAGGATTTTTCAATATACGCAAATCAATCAATGTGATAAACCATATTAACAAATTGAAGGGGGAAAAACCATATGATCATCTCAATAGATGCAGAGAAAGCTTTTGACAAAATTCAACACCCATTTATGATAAAAACCCTGCAGAAACTAGGCATAGAGGGAACTTTCCTCAACATAATAAAGGCCATATATGACAAACCCACAGCCAACATCGTCCTCAATGGTGAAAAACTGAAAGCATTTCCACTAAGATCAGGAACAAGGCAAGGTTGCCCACTCTCACCACTCTTATTCAACATAGTTTTGGAAGTTTTAGCTACAGCAATCAGAGAAGAAAAGGAAATAAAAGGAATCCAAATCGGAAAAGAAGAAGTAAAGCTGTCACTGTTTGCAGATGACATGATACTATACATAGAGAATCCTAAAGATGCCACCAGAAAACTACTAGAGCTAGTCACTGAATTTGGTAAAGTTGCAGGATAAAAAATTAATGCACAGAAATCTCTTGCATTCCTATACACTAAGGATGAAAAATCTGAAAGTGAAATCAAGAAAACACTCGCATTTACCATTGCAACAAAAAGAATAAAATATCTAGGAATAAACCTACCTAAGGAGACAAAAGACCTGTATGCAGAAAATTATAAGACACTTATGAAAGAAATTAAAGATGATACAAATAGATGGAGAGATATACCATGTTCTTGGATTGGAAGAATCAACATTGTGAAAACGACTCTACTACCCAAAGCAATCTACAGATTCAATGCAATCCCTATCAAACTACCACTAGCATTTTTCACAGAACTACAACAAAAAATTTCACAGTTTGTATGGAAACACAAAAGACCCTGAATAGCCAAAGCAATCTTGAGAACGAAAAACGGAGCTGGAGGAATCAGGCTCCCTGACTTCAGACTATACTACAAAGCTACAGTAATCAAGAGAGTATGGTACTGGCACAAAAACAGAAAGATCAATGGAACAGGATAGAAAGCCCAGAGATAAACCCACGCACATATGGTCACCTTATCTTTGATAAAGGAGGCAGCAATGTACAGTGGAGAAAGGACAGCCACTTCAATAGGTGGTGCTGGGAAAACTGGACAGGTACATGTAAAAGTATGAGATTAGATCACTCCCTAACACCATAAACAAAAATAAGCTCAAAATGGATTAAAGACCTAAGTGTAAGGCCAGAAACTATCAAACTCTTAGAGGAAAACATAGGCAGAACACTCTATGACATAAATCACAGCAAGATCCGTTTTGACCCACCTCCTAGAGAAATGGAAATAAAAACAAAAATAAACAAATGGAACCTAATGAAACTTCAAAGCTTTTGCACAGCAAAGGAAACCATAAACAAGACCAAAAGACAACACCCAGAATGGGAGAAAATATTTGCAAATGAAGCAACTGACAAAGGATTAATTTCCAAAATTTACAAGCAGCTCATGCAGCTCAATAACAAAAAAACAAACAACCCAATCCAAAAATGGGCAGAAGACCTAAATAGACATTTCTCCAAAGAAGATATACAGACTGCCAACAAGCACATGAAAGAATGCTCAACATCATTAATCATTAGAGAGATGCAAATCAAAACTACAATGAGATATCATCTCACACCAGTCAGAATGGCCATCATCAAAAAATCTAGAAACAATAAATGCTGGATAGGGTGTGGAGAAAAGGGAACACTCTTGCACTGCTGGTGGGAATGTGAATTGGTACAGCCACTATGGAGAACAGTATGGAGGTTCCTTAAAAAACTACAAATAGAACTACCATATGACCCAGCAATCCCACTACTGGGCATATACCCTGAGAAAACCATAATTCAAAAAGAGTCATGTACCAAAATGTTCATTGCAGCTCTATTTACAATAGCCCAAAGATGGAAACAACCTAAGTGCCCATCATCAGATGAATGGATAAAGAAGATGTGGCACATATATACAATGGAATATTACTCAGCCATAAAAAGAAACGAAATTGAACTATTTGTAATGAGGTGGATAGAGCTAGAGTCTGTCATACAGAGTGAAGTAAGTCAGAAAGAGAAAGACAAATACCATATGCTAACACATATATATGGAATTTAAGAAAAAAAAAATGTCATGAAGAACCTAGGGGTAAGACAGGAATAAAGACACAGACCTAATGGAGAACGGACTTGAGGATATGGGGAGGGGGAAGGGTGAGCTGTGACAAAGCAAGAGAGAGGCTTGGACATATATACACCACTAAACGTAAGGTAGATAGCTAGTGGGAAGCAGCTGCATAGCACAGGGAGATCAGTTCGGTGCTTTGTGACCGCCTGGAGGGGTGGGAGGGAGGGAGACGCAAGAGGGAAGAGATATGGGAACATATGTATATGTATAACTGATTCACTTTGTTATAAAGCAGAAACTAACACACCATTGTAAAGCAATTACACCCCAATAAAGATGTTAAAAAAAAAAGTATAAGGTAGCATTTTTAACTTTGATAATGATTACTAACTACTATTTTTTTCAAAGGTGCTTCTTGTCTATGAAAAAGGAAAACAATACTATCGTCATGTTATCAATATTAATACCAAAATATTACCCATAATACAATTTATTACATACCTATTACACAGAATTTGCCCTGAATAAAATATCCCTAAAAGCTATGTGAGATAGACACACTTGCTAGCTTTGCTAAAATCTAACCCCCCTTTTTTTTTTAACTAAGAGTGATCTAATTTTATTTGGACAGCAACATTACCAGCCCAAGGCTCAATATTCTCTTTCCCATAGTCCCTTGCAGCATGTAGCCATGTAACAGTTCACACTGTGACAGAGCAGCAAAGTCCATGGATGGTTATAGGAAGCAAAGACTTTGCTTTATCTATGAAAGGAGACAGAGAGACTGAAACTTTCATCTTTCTTATTTGTACCCCAGACACAGGCACCATGCCTGAAGCTCCAGAGGAGGTGACCAGGGCAGGAAAAAGCCAAGGGAATCACAGACTGGTTATCAATGCATTATCAAAGAGGGAAACCAATCCAGGCAGTTGACAAAGTCTGTATTTTCTGTGTGTGTGTGAGTTTGAGATCTATAACCCCCAACTCGGTTACATCTCTGTAAATTGGCTTTCTGGTACTCGCAGCCAAACACATTTGCAATTTATAAAAGAGGTAACTAGCAAACTCAGATGAAAACCAGTCCTTTTGATTCCAAACTTGATGCAGCTAAGCCGTATGCTACAAGGCATGAGAGCCCTTGGTTTTAAAATGAAGTGAGAAGCCATTAATCTTTCTGGAAACCAATTCTTCCATCTATAAAATAGGGATTGTAACAAATACTTCATTCATTTTTGCAAGGGCCAACAGAAAGGGTTATATAAAAGTAGTCTATAAAACCTGAAAAGAGTAACAGAAATTAGGTCTATATTATTATTAATGCAGATTTAAAACTTCACAGATTCTGCTGATCATAAAATATGATTTTAGAACATTGAGTGGCACATTTCATAAACATTCCACCCAGGGAAAGTGACTGATTGCTGATTATATTTCATGGTGCTGTCAAAGAAGCCAGAGATGACTCAACAGCTCTCCATACTGTCGGGTTCTCCTTGGAAGTTTTTCCAATGGAAGCTGCTTTCTTTTGCAAATCCAAAGACCAGTTAAAATATTACAGTATTGCCTCTTTAGCTTTCCTGTGCAGAGAATTTAGGGAGATTTGTGGGTTCTTAAGTTTTACTCACTTATGACAGAAGCTACAGTTTGGCAGCAGAAGATACATGGGCAGCAAACTGAAGAGAGCCACACAATTAGAGGAGAAGCTCTAAGCTGGATGCTAATCCTAAAATCTTTGAGGGAGAAACACCAGTTTAAGCCACACTTTGAGATAATTTGAACAAACTGTTCTTGACATTTTGGTGAACAATTCAGTATTAAGCATACCCTCACCCCCTTGCACCTTCCCCTGACGTAGAGATTGCTATGGGATACGTACAGAAGTTTTGCAGTGCTCTGTTAGAACAGTAATAATCAAAGGGAGTGCTAGGCATGAGAGTGATATGAAACTCACAGATCATAAAGATGCCTCCAAATTATTATTATAATCTACATCTAAAATCATTTCGGTTTCATAGCTCCCTCTGGTAAAAAGACTCATGTTAGGTAGTTTCTGGACGTGGTTGCTGTTGAAAGAAACTCAAAACATATTCCCTAAGACCCTCTTATGGGTAAGACTGACATAATCATAAAAAATAAAAATGCTATTAAATAGACTATAAATTTCAAAATGATACAGGAATGCAATAACCAGCCAGAGAGTTGAAGGAAATAATAAAAGCAAATAAAACCTAAATAGAACCCTGCCCCCCTTTTCTCAACAGAGATAATGCCAAAGACAAAATGTACTGATCCATAAGCTTCTGCCTTACTCAATTAAAGATTTAGTGTTTTAGAGAAGGCCGGATAAAATGCTACATGGGCAGCCAAATTACAGTGCCCATAAATCATTAGAATTTAAATAAAAGCATTCTAAAATAGATATATAATTTGTTTGTATATGAAATAAATATACTTTGTTAGAACTAGAAGAAAATCTATGTTTATAACATATGCAAACTCTTCCCATAAATCTAAATCAGGGATGATTTCTGGCTCTGAAGCTATGTGGTAATGTGCAAAGCATTGCAAAATGAGATTCTGGTGAAACAAGTAATAAAATAAATTAAGAAAGTTTAGTCTTCACTGTAAAACCTAACTAAGCAAATAAAAAAGTTCGTTATAAAACCTTCAAAGATGAGCTGATCATTGCATTTGTGGCATTATTATTAACAGCATTTATTTCACTGTAGGGACTTCTCCATGCCACTTAGAAGTAAATCTTGGCCAGAATTTATGACCAGTTACACAAGCTGAGCTATAATGTAAAGAGTGACACTTGCAATATCTTTTCCAAAAAAAACAGGGCAAAATATGCCGCAGTGTTAATCATGTGACATTCACCAGCCATGCCCCCCATTGAATAAAAAGCTCCCAGAGTCAACGGTACCCAAAATACCAGCCATGGTGGTGCTGAGATTCCATGTTCAATTAAATCTTTCTGCGACAGATACTACATACCCAAGGTTCCAGACCCATCCTCTTCTGCCCATGCTCAAGACACACTTACTTTGTTCAGACAACAAGGTACTCAGCTCCAGAGAAGGAATCATGCAATCAAGTTTTCTTTTCTTTCTTTTTTTTTTTTTTTTGCGGTACGCGGGCCTCTCACTGTTGTGGCCTCTCCCGTTACGGAGCACAGGCTCCGGACGCGCAGGCTCAGCGGCCATGGCTCACGGGCCCAGCCGCTCCGCGGAGTGTGGGATCTTCCGGGACCGGGGCACGAACCGGTGTCTCCTGCATCGGCAGGCAGACTCTCAACCACTGCGCCACCAGGGAAGCCCTCAAGTTTTCTTTTCACCATTTTTTTTTTTTTTTTTTTTTTTTTTTTTTGCTTTTGGGATTCTCTCACAGTTATGGGTGGCTGCATAGTCTATTTCTAGGCAATGAGACATAAAGTAAAATCTTTGGGGTGAGGGGTGGGGTCTGTTCCTAGGAAAATTTTTCCATACAAATAAGTTTGCTACCACATCTGCCTTTAGCTTAGAGTTGCAAAATAGATCATTCATGGGACAGAAATGATATTTGTAGATAACTGAGCAAAAAGGTGGGAAGCTCCTGAGTCCTTTGTGTCATTTATGAGCTTCTGAACCAACCCTGGAAATGCTACCCCCAGACCACTTAAAAATGAGATATTAAATGTTGACATTGTTTATGCTTCTATTCTTTTACTTGTCATTAAGTTAATCTTTTTAATTATTAATGCAATGTCTTTCTCTGTCCTCCTCAGAACTGTCATGGGCTTGGGCTGGCAATCAAGTCATCAGACCTGAGCTTGATAAGGAACTTGAACATTTATTTATGCTCACTCTGCATTATCTCATAGACTCTTCACCAAACCCTAGGAGATAGGTACCACAATTCTGTACCTTAAAGCACAGAAGTGTTGAAATACTTGCCTGAAGTCACAAAACTAGAAAATGGGAAGGCTGAGTTTTGAATCTGAGGAAGTGTTCAGAGTTCTGGCTCCAAAGTTTTTCCTCCTTTCCCTCCTAAGTTCCATCGACACTTCTGTTTTTCAGGATCAGTTCTCAGCAATCTGTTGCAAAGGAAAAGGAACTCTGCATAGCAGAATACCTAGAAAAGGGCTTCCAGTGATCAATGAAGTGCAAAATGCTTTTCTTCTGGTATAATTCTGCATGACATTGAAGTTGTTGGGACTCTAGCCCTAAAATCATATTGCTAGCTCTACATACGTTATCACCTCAGAAATAAAATGATCAGGCAAAAGCAGCCTTCTATTTGGGCTGGTGAAATATATGAGATTAAAAAATTATTTTAATGAATGGATCAAGAAAATGTGATATTATATATATATATATATATGTATTATTAAGCCTTGACAAAGGACACTGTCATTTGTGACTACATGAATGAAACTAGAGGACGTTATGCTAAATGAAATCAAACGGAGAAAGACAAATACTGTATGTATCACTTATATGTGGAATCTTAAAAAAAAATTGAACTCATAGAAACATAGAGTAGAAAAGCGGTTGCCAGGGATTGGGTTGGGGGTGGATGAAATAGAGAGAGGTTGGTAAAAGGGTGCAAACTTTCAGTTGTATGATGAATAAGGTCAGAAGATCTACTGTATAATACGGTGACTATAGCTGATAACACTGTATCGTATAATTGAAATTTGCTAAAAGAGTGTAAATGTCCACACACACACACACACACACACACACACACACACACACAGATAAATATGTGAGAAAAACAAAAACCCATCATCCAACCACTCCAACATAACTGCTATTAAATATCTGTGCTGTTTTCACAATGTACTTGCAATAGATCAAATCATTACAATGTATACTTTAAATATTTACAATTTTATTTGCCAATTTTACTTCAATAAAGCTGAAGAAAATTATTCATGCTGCTCTTTCAGATTTTTTCTATTGTTAAATGTTACATATAAATAAATATATGTATTTTAAACAGAAACATATTCTATTTCATAATCTTTTTCCCTAAAAATATATAATGAACATCATTCTATCATTCTATATTTGAAAAAGCAAAATTAGTATGTTATTCTAAAAGTACAAAAATGTTTTACTCTTTAAGTCTTATAAATTCAAATCGTTACTGTGCGTTTCTAGTATTGGCTAATTTCAGCTTTTTCATATTCAGATTCTGATAACTACAGTTACATTTAATTCATTTCAAGGGAACAAAAATGTACTTTTTCTTTTCTTCCACTGAGTTGCATTACCCTAGATTATTTTTCCAGATTGAATTTAAGATAAACCTGTCTAAGAAAACAACAACCCTCTAGACTCTGTTGACCATTTTTTTCATAACCCTAATTGCCACAGAGAACTTATTTAATTTATGGTATGACCCTGGACCCTGAAACTGTTTCTTTATCCATAACTTGGGATAAAAATACCCTCCCTGTTTTCTTTTCACAAGTAATCTACGATTCAGTCTTTTATTGGTCATAAAAAATCTTTAAAATATGCAGTGTTAAAAAATGTCAGGTGTTATTATCCATTGTTAATCAGTTTTTTAAATGCCTTTCATGTGTTCTACTAAATATTGTCATTCATATTTTCTCAATTTTTTTTTCAGTAAAAAAGTACCAGATCTAAATGTAACTGTATTAATTAAAACTTGATTCTTTTGTTTGTTTAGTAGAATTTATCCTTATTATATCTGTCTGGGCTTGTGCCCTGTGTCTGCTCTCTTCCTTCTACTTCATATCCTTTGGGCTTAACAAAAGAAAGGATAGAAATACTGAAAAAGAGGACATGGTATAAATAAACAAAAAACAAAGTTCTTGTATCGACTGGAATAAATTTGAGTCTTTTATCTTTCAGTTCAGGATAGCGCCCCCAGCTGAGGGAACTGTATGTTTGAATGGTACTTTTAAAATCTATTATTTCCTGGCATCAGATCTTTCTGTTACTGAGAGAAAGGGAAACCATTGGTGCCCCAAATTATTATGGCAGCAATAACTACACTAGGTCCTAGAGTCACACATGTTTTAAAACACGTCAGCAGGACTAGGACTTCTACCACCTGACTTTCTAAAACACACAATGGCATTTGTAGGAGGAGGGGGAAACTTGAAGTTCTGGAAGGCTGTAACTGTAGCAGTGGCATGGTAAAAAAGTAAAAAATTACCTGTTCTTACCTCTCCTGTTAAGATTAGAATGCATTAAATATTTCTATTACACTCTCCACCAAAAAGTGGGTAGTGGGAGGTGTACGTCATAAATAACACCACTTCACAAATCCCCTCAGATCTGCATACAGTTTTAGAAGTTCTTGCTGCCCAGGTCTGTACTCCCACCTAGGATAAATCACTACAAAGTGCCATGTCCCCAACAGGGGGTTGTTAATTAGTTTTAAAAGCTCCTGCAGTTCCTCTGGTGCTTCAAGGAAGTACACAAGCCCAGCATTCTACAAAAATACCCTTTTTTTTATGGTCAGCACAGGCTGAGATTTTATGAGCTTCTCATGGCTGTATGAAAGTTGAGCAATATGCAGAGGTGCAAAGGGAAGGCTGTTAAAATTGACTGGGATAAATGCTTTGTTTATCTTGCAGCTGGAATGCAGCAGAACTCTACCTAAATAGAAGGGAAAGGAGGCAAACACAGTGTGCATTCGGCTGCAAGGACTGGGGTAAGATGGCAAAGCTCTGCAACTCCACACTCATTCCACTGTGGACATGGCCTGGCTTTGGTGCTGCCCTTTGTATTCCCAGAGAGGAAAATTTTGTCATAGTTGACTAGGACAGAAAGTCTGAGAATTTTAGCATTGTAGAACTGGCATGAAGCTTAAAGGGTATCCTCTCCTTCCCTACCATATGACACATATGGAAAATGAGATCCACAGAGCCAACCTCAAAAACAGTCATGACTGCACCCCTTGCTGCATAGTAGAGCCAGCAGAGACCCTAGAAGTGATATTTTACCAAGGTCGAAACATATGGGATTTGATTCCCTGTTTAACAAATATTTGTTAATCATCCGTTAGGGACAAGGGACTGTGTCCTGAACACTGGAAGCTCTGACTAGCCTCACCTCTTAAAGAACGTATACATCAACTTTTAATCTTGCTGTGATAAAATGCTGTTCCTTGTGAGGCCATATAATCTTTCTTCCACATCCCAGTAAGACAACACCCAACATTCCCCAGCGAGTAGGACATTAATATTATAATAGTTAATGTACAGTGAGGGTTTTCTCCATGCCCAGTACTGGAGTAAGAACTGTACCAGGGATATCACTGAATCCTCCCCCTACCTGCCCCCGCAAAAAACTTGAAATAGATACAAGGATTACCTCTCCCATTTTACAGAGTGCCCTGAGACATAGAGAGTTTAATTGCCTGGTCAGGTAGGTGGTACAAGAATACATTGAACCCCTATTTTCTGACCCTACATTAAAACTCCTTGTATTCACACAATACCGTCTCCCATAATAAGTTACTTGTGTATCAGCTAAAGAAGTTTCTTGATCTGGAGTCACTAAATCTATAGCAGTGGCCATGATTTGGTCAGGGAAAACAGTTCTGATATCTGAGAGAAGACTAGAATTCTAGACTCTTTAGATTAAAAAAAAGAGAGAGAGATACGAGTAAATATATAGACATTAAACAACTAAAACATACACAGCTAAATGCCAAAACACCAGCTAAGATTCACATTTGAGCCAACATGTGAAATAAAAGACTACTTGATATATACTCCCATCTACTCTTACTTGATTGACAGCCATCCCAACTCCAGCCTTCTTTCTCTTTGGTCAATTCTCTTAAAGACTCCCATTCCTTTTAGGATCATCCGGCCTCCATGAAGCCTCAAAACGAACCTTTTTTTTCATATTTATGGTTATGGAATTTATCTCCTTAGGGAATATCAGACAACTTAGAGAACTCAGTGCTTTCAGGTGACATAAAAAAATTATCCCCTGGGCTTCCCTGGTGGCGCAGTGGTTGAGAGTCTGCCTGCTAATGCAGGGGACACGGGTTTGAGCCCTGGTCTGGGAGGATCCCACATGCCGCGGAGCAACTAGGCCAGTGAGCCACAACTACTGAGCCTGCGCGTCTGGAGCCTGTGCTCCACAACAAGAGAGGTCGCAACAGTGAGAGGTCCGCACACCACGATGAAGAGTGGCCCCCGCTCGCCGCAACTAGAGAAAGCCCGCGCACAAAAACGAAGACCCAACACAGCCAAAATTAATTAATTAATTAATAAATTCCTACCCCCAACATAAAAAAAAAAAAAAAAAAAACTTATCCCCATTTTTCTCCAATTACTTAAAACAGTTTTCCCTTTGTATCTTCTTCCTATAGAGATGTGGATAGCCATTTCCCCATCGTAGTTTCCTAATCTGCCTGGATATTACAACTGATTTATCAGTCTTACCTGGCAGTTATGTATTGTCCTTTTAAGATAATAGAACCAAGATGTTCAGAGCAACCAAATGAAATTAAAAAAAAAAAAATTAAACGAGGACTTTCATATTTTTACTTCAGGTACACAATATATTTAAAACCTCTTTTTAAAACTTCAGATGATTATTAGGATGGTTAAGTCACATCAAAGGGAGGGAAGGTGGGGTCTCTTAGGGCCTGGCTAGGGCGATGCTGAGCAGAGTCAGCAGATGGGCCTCAGGTGAGCTGACCCCCAGGAACTGAGGAATAGCCACAAATGAAGAGAAATAAGTTGGATATTTAGTAAACGTGGCTGGCAAAATGGACTGTTTGCATAATCAAGTAATACCACGTGACATAGATGCATGTCACATAGACACATAAATTCCTGATAGTTAAGTGTTATTTTAAACAATAAAAATCTAAAATCATACATAGTTAAACATTTCACTGACCACTGTGGTTACTTGAGGGTGGCAGACCCTTTAAGCTGAAAAAAAAAAAAAGAATTAAAAACTCAGGAACTCAACTCAGGAATATATTTTAAATATATGATACATAAAGAAATAATGGCATTAATAAGTAATGTGCCCTTGAAAATAAATAAAGCACTAACACAATGACAGACAAATGGACTCTGAACATGAACAAATGTTTTAAAAAGAGGAAATATAAATATAATCTAGCTAATAAACATGTGAGAGAATGTTTAACTTCTTTAGAAAATAAGAAAGAAATGCGTATTAAAAAGAATGGGTACTCTGCTATCAAATTGTTTCAAGGTTGCTGATGGTACAGTGAGGCAGGCTTTTTCAAATACTTCTATTAGGAGAATAAAATAACACAGTGCTTCTTGTAAATAAATTTGATTCTGTGTTTCAAGATCGTTAAACATTTTCTACTGTTTTACCAAATGATTCTATTTCTCAGTATTTATTTTAAAGAAGAAAAACCTTTAAATGTGCAAAGAGATGCTCACGATATTTATAACAGCAAAAAAGAAAATGGAAACACTCGACATGTCCAATTTAAGGGTGTGGTCACTCTATTTCAGAATGCTTATATAAAGGAAAGGTAGCAGCTCATGTTCCCAAAGAATGACTAACAATGAGAAATAAAATGTCATTTTAATAGTCAATTATCAAGAAAAAAAGCAGGAAAAAGATTAAAAATATACTACCAGTGATTTGTGGTCAAGGAATGAAGACAATTTTTTTTTTCTTTTTCTCTTCTTTTCTTTTTAAAGGAGTTAATACAGTACTTTGGAGATTTTACTTATTATGCTACAAACATTTTTTTAATGCAAAGGAAATACAGCAAATGTACAGACTTGACACATGTAAAGCAATCTGTTCTGTTGAGACAAGTTGCTTATTTGGACTTGACTAAAATGTTGAATCTAGTTATCTATAGACAGTAATACATACCTATAGCCTGTAGTAATTAGATTGTGAATTTCCATCCCGCACAAGGACAGTGCACCGTTCAGATAATTGGGAAAAAGAAGGATGTGCAGGAACCAAGGCCAGAGGACTGAATCGTGGCCCCTGCCTGAGACTGTGCAGCCAAACCAGGGTCACCACCGGGCCCACAGCTCAAAAGGCAGATTTGCACGCAGGAAAAAATCCACTTGCTCCTCCAGAGTGTCTTTTTTTTTTTTAATCTGCTGAAAATACCCTCCGGCTAAAACTACCAACGTGAATGGCGCTCCCTGGAGTTGCAGTGCACAGCCAGCAAAACTACAACACAGTCTTGAGTCATGTTGCAGGACAGAGTGACTACTGTCTAAGATCAGAGGGCACCTGGAGGATGGGTCTAGAGGAGACTGGTGGGGACAGGCAGTGAGGAATGAGAAGAGGAAGCTACACCCCATCCCCTGACCTGCACTTCCCCGCTCCTCTAAGTAATGTGGGGAAATCCACTCTTAAAAGGGCAGGAATAAGGATCACGTCTGACCAGCCTGTGGAGGGACCTGTGGTGAGAGAGGGTGTGATGGGGTGTGAGGGAAACAGGAGGACGCAGCACACAGCTCAGAAATGTGCAATTAGAAGGAAACACCACCTCAGTCTATACGATTAGGAAGAAAATTCCTCTCTTGTGGGCTTTTGTTAGATCAAATGTTCATGAATTTACATATGTTGGCTTGGCAAGTGATAAATGCTTAAAAATGATAACAATCATATAAATACCAGTTTCATCCCACTAACATTTTAGCAAATCGTAGAGAAACTCTTACTGGCAATTTTAAGTATCTCTGATGTTGTGTTAGAAGGAGCCAGGCAGCCGAGACTCCCTCAACACTGAAAACAGGTCTTGTGCCAACAGTGCCAGTTACAGAGGAAATCTCAGACTCTCTGGACCTCTGTTTCCTCACTTGTAAAGTATACTGCCCTTCCCAGTGAGATCAGATCTATAAAGTGACTCTACACGTTGAAAAGGATAGTGTGTATGTGTGCACTCATGGTATATGTGTTGTGTGTGTGTCTGTGTGTGTTTATTTGCTCGTTTGTGTTTTATGTTCCTTCTTAATTCCTCTGTTTCTTTGCTTTCATTAGCAGTAAACACCTCAGAAAAATGTAAAAGGAGCTTACACACTTTGTTTTGAAACAAAAAGGGTACCTGGGAAACTGCTCTGTTCCTCTTTTCGGGAGGAAGAGGAACCCTGGCAACACAGCAGAAGGTGGCAGCTAAGCCCCTGAGTTCTTGGGGGTTAGAGCAAGCAAAGAGGAAGCCGGCTAAAAAATGGTCCACAGTTCGAAATCTGGAGATCCCATTCCTTTAACGGTGTCCAGCTGCCCCGTGGGAGTATTTCCTGGTGGCTCCTGGGGAGCTTTCCCTGAACTTGGTAAATACATCCTTGGAGCTGATTGAGGACATTTCCTAGTTAAATTCTTCAGCTTTAACCAAGAGAGAGCGGAGAATCCATTTCTGAGCTCATAATTGTGCATGATTTCTGTATGAACCCATGAGTTCCCTCCTGCTAGTTAAGACTGTAGCTTTTCTGCCATCTCGCCATATCTAACACCAAGTGAGTGTAAATAGAAGAATTCATCACTCATCTGCCTCTTACTTTAATAAAAATGCCAGAGTTGGGCTTCCCTTGTGGCACAGTGGTTGAGAGTCCGCCTGCCGATGCAGGGGACACGGGTTCGTGCCCTGGTCCGGGAAGATCCCACATGCCGCAGAGCGGCTGGGCCCGTGAGCCATGGCCGCTGAGCCTGCGCTCTGCAACGGGAGAGGCCCGCGTACCGCAAAAAAAAAAAAAAAAAAAAAAATGCCAGAGTTTTAAAATTAGAGCGAAAGCATGCACAGGTGCTAGTTTTATAAATAAAAAGTTAGAAGAAAGTCAGTCAATGTTAGCAACTTATTTTCTGGGGGACCTTTGGGGTGTTTGCACTTCTCTCCCGTACTCTATTTCATGGATTCAGAAATCAAAGGGTACCAGATGAGAACGTTTCTTTGGTCTGGATGTTCACCTGTTAGCACAGATCTCACCTAAAAAAAGTATTTGCGCAGATTCTTTCTCTTCTTCCTATGCTTATTTTTGATGTAAATGACTTGCTAACATTGAGCTTCATTCACTCTAAAATATGTAAGCCTTGTCGTTTTTCTTCTGTTTTCAACAGAAAAAAGTGTTCAAAAAAGTGTTTCGAAAGTTATGAAAAATTACTTCTAATAAGACTAAAGTCACAGCGTGCAGGTGATTTGGGGCACAGGCATTCACACTCCATCGTTCCATAACTAACAATAAACATAAAGGCAAATGTTATGGCACATTTTCCATATATATGAAGGAAGCATTTTCCAATTCCAAAATTTGGTATAATAATATCATTCAGGTATGACTTTTCCTCCCTTTTCAAAGTTTTCTTTAACTCTGCTTTTCCGAGATATCCCCAAGAAACATACAGAAGCACCCGTCTCTTAACGGTTGTCACAGGTAGCATTATTTGTCTGTAGCTTGGAGGAAAGACTGTGTCAGCATGGCTCTTGGGTGCCCCCCATGAGTTAAATGGTAGTGCTGTCAGGAAAACTGGGGGAGGCAGTAACTGCAGGCTCTGCAGATGCTAAGACCACCCAAACTGGTCAACACTTGGTCTTCTCCTCTAATTCAGCCCCCATCTCCCACTACGCTCTCCCCACACACATACTGATCCATGTGACCTGCAAAAGTCTCTGATGATGTAGCGCTTTATCTCAACTTTTAGGGACCAGCTCCGGTTCCCTATAGTCCACTCATCAAGCCTACATTCTTTGGACTAATGTTCAACACCCTTCATGACTTTCCCTCTTCCAGCCTACATCATTTCCAATTACTCTTCAATATGAACCCTCATCATGAGCTATATAGAGTTTCCACTGATTTCAAATGAGAGACAGTCCCCTACTTTAGGTTCCAGAAAGCCAGGCACAAAGTAGCCGTTCACCAGAGGAGAAAGATGCCAAGGTGCAGGTACTGAATCAGATTATACATGATCTAAAGAGAGCCTTTAAGTTTTAAAGGCTTTAACACTAACCTAAAATATAATTTCACCCTTGATGCGCCACAATTGTGAATGCCATGGTGTGGACCTGTGCACGTTTTAGCTAAGTTTGAGGAGCACTGCAACCTTTTGCTTTCAACTGTTGAATGATTGAAACAACAATTTACTAAGTACCTGCAGTGTCTCAGACTCTCAGCTAAATATCTGTTTGTGTTTTTAATACTCACAGTGAGTCAGTGAGGCAAGGCAATAATTACTCTCATTTTAGAGATACGAAAGCAGAATACCAACGAGGCTAAGGACAAACAGCCAGTAAGTGAACAAGGATTCAAACTTAGATTTGTTTGGCTTTTTTGTCGAGGTAGGCTTCCTGGAGGAAGCGGTTTTATTTTCAGTTTAAATGAAGATCTGTGGATCACTCAGACTTCTGAATATTTGGTTAATTTACTAGTATGCTACCCTTGTCATCTAGAAATTGCATAAAACTCAGTTAATTTCAATACTCCAGCACAAATTCACCCCCTTTCTCCTTCTTACTGCACTGGTAAACTTCATGAAGTCAGGGAATAAAAGTATGCTGCTAATTATTTTATCTTCCATGTCTAGCACAGTACCTGGCACATGGATGGTGATCAGTGCCTCTTAAATGAATAAATGAAAAGCAGGCTCTAGGCTCAGCTTTGTACCGATGTTTCTGGGAGTCCTAGAGAAGTGCACAAGCCAACTCATCCGGGGACAGTAAGGAAGTGATCACTCAAGCAAGACTTTTCTAGATACTTAGGCACCCAGACTAGAACCACGTGCTAAGTCTAGATTAAGATAAGTCTGGAGGAGGCAGATTTAGCTCTCTGTCCTCAAAAAGCTCAAAATCTGATCTGATTCCATCTTCCAATGCATTTCGTATGGGCTATACCAAGCCACCGATGATGTAAATAAAACATTCAGTTTTCTTGCAGAAATGTTACTCCACTATCCTTCATGCAATAACGCAGCCCTTTGTAGCAAGCTTTATAATGAGGCTATGAATTAAAGTGATGCATGGCTTTTCTGAGGTACAATATGCATCGCAACAGCCTGTATTAACAATTTAAAACCATATAATGTGCTTTATAAACTAATAAAGTAGCTGCCTCTAAATGATTTATCAAATATGAATAATGCATCCAGAAATAACTTACAGGAACAGGGCCAGCCTCCTCCCCTCCTGTGCTAGCTGACGTTCTCCACAGATGATGTTGAGAACACATGGGAGCTGAGCTACTGACTTCTGGCCACAAGTCTCCTGCTCTGTCAGGAAACCTGCCTGAGCTCTCCCCAGAGCCTCCCTGCCTATTCTCCTATTCCCGATGCTGCAGCCACCCTCTCTGCCTCTTCCCACTTCTGCCTCTCTCTCTACCCCTTTAGGTTCCCCTCTAGCCAACTCTTCTGCCCCATTTTGGGCTCTCCCTCATTCCCTCATCTTTCCTACTTCATTCAAGAGAGGTGAGGGGCTATCCTAGAAAGCTTCCAGGTAGAAGCAGTGATATATAAAAGATAAAGCAGTCAGTAGATTAAGTAGTCAGAGGGGGAACTCCTAGGGCTCATAGCCCAGAAAGAGAACAGTTACACATGGTTTCCAGGCATCCAGGAAATATTCACATAAGAGTTTAAACTATCCAAACCCCTACATACTAACTAGATTTCTCGCCCAGTACTTTGTCTTCTGAACATGCCACTGGTGAAATCTAAAGGTCAGTACCTGAAGACTCAAAGCATGTTGGATCTCTGTGTGGGTTTTTTTCTGGGGAGGTGGAGACTTGATTTTAGCAATAAATATACATGTATATAAATCCCAAAGCACACAGGAGAACATTGTTCAAGAGAACATTGCTCCTACCTGACAATGAGAACCAGCTAGCTCTTTAGAAACCCACCAGACAGCCTAAACAAACTAAGGAAACTTTAGTTCAAATAGTCACAAACACTTGCTGGGAGAAAAAAAAGACTCATGGCTGCTACAATCCCTAGCAGAGAAGTACAAGGTGAACACACTCAGCATGGGTTGGGCTATTGAGGCAAAAGTCGACTTTCTACAAATGTACGTAACGTATGTGGAGGCCAGCAAAATGATTAGGATTCTAGAGAGCCCTAGCCACAGACTGTCCTGAACCTTCACAAAAACTCATTCCCATAACAAATGCAAAGGGGTAATGTGCAGAGGCCACATGCAGGGTAGAAAGCTGAGAAAAATCCTTTTTTTCTGCAAGTACACTGCAGCTTTCCTCTGAAAGTTAGAATGGAGTAGCCAAGAGGAGAGAGATCTCTATAGGCACAGAAAGCAGGGGGCAGTGATGGGAAAGGATAACAAAGAGAATTCCCAGCAACTCTGAAGCTTAGCGGTATAGTCTGTAAATTAGAGAGAGAGATCTCAGCATTTAGAAAGCTGGAAGCTTATCTCTAAAACATAAAGAGATCTCTGGAATATCTGTAGTGTTGTTATTCCAAAGCTTTTCTAACAGAAAAATTCTGATTTGGCCCTCAAATTTTTGAAATTAGGGGTAAATTAAATGAATTAAACATACAATAATGCCCAGACTCAGGTCATCAAAAAATTAAACTTGGTCGGATCCCTTCTCCCATTATTATCATAACAGAAGAAGCAGCATGCCCTTTTTTTTTTTTGTAATTAGACATTGTTTATCTCAGTGTTTACTTTTTTTTTTTTTTTTTTTTTTACATAAAATGTCTGCCATTCAATCAAAAATTTCAAGTCATATGATGGAGCAAGGGAATGTACCTCCTGGTCAAGAGAGAAAACACTCAAGAGATGACTCAGATGGAATTAATAGACAAAGACATTAACATAATTGGGATGGAGTTTCCACTTCTGGCCATGGTGGAGTGATTTTTATACCCCATTAGCTTTCCTGTCATAACAACTGTAAAATTGGATAAAATATAGTACTTAGCTGGTTTTTAGGCAATAGAAAACAGGTAACACAATACTTAAAACCTAAGAGAAGGGGAACTTGTAAGTGAAGCTCCTTGATCACCAGCTTGGGGAAAGTTTCCCTACTTGGGCAAACATTGATGCAACTCTAGTAGAGAAAGACTTCCTATTGAAATTAAGAAGAAATCAGAATCTGAAGCTGCTGAAATGGGTTGAATCTATGGAATGGACAATTGGGAAAGTGGAAGCTATGAATAGAAGGGGCCCAGAATTCACTAGAGGTGTCCCCCATGATTCTGTGGTTGAGAGATAGGTTTTATGTGTTCAGGAAGAGACCAAACAAGACTTACTGGAGAGTAGCTGCAATGAGGTTGGGAGAGATACTAGAGGTTGAACACTACTGGGGGAAAAGTGATGCTGAGGGGCACTGAAGCACTGGCTGGGCCAGGGTAGAGACCTCATTAATAAATTTCTTAATGGCCCTAACTGCCAGCTAAAATAATAAAAAGGCCACTCCTTAAGAGTAAAGATCACGCCTTAGTTTAAGACCTAACCTATACTCACCTTAAAGAAGACTAAACCAAGCCTTAACAAGAACTCCAGGGGAGATAGAATTTGAAGGTTGTGTCTTACCAGATTTGAGGGACTTGGGAAGTACTGTCAGCATTCCACAGATCTGCATCAGCAAATCAAAAACAAGCCTGCATATTGAAGGTACCCAACCTTTCATGGCACTGCCTGCTGAAAAAGAAATACATATTTTGCAGTCATGTTTCTATATACCAACAATAAACATTCTAAAAAGGAAATTAATAAATTAATTTCATTTATCATATCACCCTATAGAATAAAATACCTAGGAATAAATTTAACCAAGTAGGTGAAACACTTGTATGCTGAAAATTATAAAATATTGAAGAACGAGATTAAGACTGAAAAAACTGAAAGACATCCCATTTTCATAATTGGAAAACTCAATATTGTTAAGATTTCAATACTACCCAAGGTGATCAACAGATTCAATGCAAACAACATCAAAATTCCAATGGTCCTTTTTTTTTCTTTTGGCAGATTTGAACAATCTAATCCTCAAGATCATATGGAATTAAAAGCAGCCTTGAATAACAGTGTGGTTTTGACATAAAGATGAAAATAGAGACCAATGGAATAGAATTGACAGTTCATAAGTAAACCTATATATCTGTTACCAATTGATTTTCAACAAGGGTACCACGACAAACCAGTCAGGAAGGAATACACTGATTCAATAGATGGTCCTGGGATAACTGAATATCCATATATTAAAAAATGAAGTTGGACCTGAATCTCAAAAAATATACACAAATTACTTCTAAATAGATCATAACCCAAATATAAGAACTAAAACCATGAAACTAATAGAAGATAACATAGAGGTAAATCTTCATGACTTCAGATTTGGCAATGAGTTCTTACATATGACACAAAAAAACACATATAAGAGAAAAAGTAAATAAAAAGACTTCATCAAAATTAAAAACTTTTATGCTTTAAAAGGAATTATCAAAAAAGTGAAAAGGCAACCTACAGAATGAATAACTTACAAAAATATTTGCAAATCGCATATCTGATAAGGGTCTATTATCTAGAATATATAAAGAAATCTTACAAGTCAACAACGAAAAGACAAACAACCTGGTAAAAAATCAGCAGAAGACTTGCATTGACATTTCTCCAAAGAAATATTCAAAGGTCCAGGAAACACATGAAAAGATGCTCAATATCATTAGTAATTAGGAAAATGCAAACCAAAACCACAGTGAGGTATCACTTCACACCCACAAGGAAGGATGGCTATAGCAACAAGGAAAAACAACAACAAAAAAGGGAAAATAACAAATGTTGGCAAGAATGTAGAGAAATTGGAAAACTTGTACTTTGTGGGTGGGAATTCAATGAGAATTAGCTGCTGTGGAAAAGAGTTTGGAGGTTCCTCAAGAAGTTAAATATACATGACTCTTTTTGAATTATGGTTTTCTCAGGGTATATGCCCAGTAGTGGGATTGCTGGGTCATATGGTAGTTCTATTTGTAGTTTTTTAAGGAACCTCCATACTGTTCTCCATAGTGGCTGTACCAATTCACATTCCCACCAGCAGTGCAAGAGTGTTCCCTTTTCTCCCCACCCTCTCCAGCATTTATTGTTTGTAGATTTTTTGATGATGGCCCTTCCGACCACTGTGAGATGATATCTCATGTACCAAAATGTTCATTGCAGCTCTATTTACAGTAGCCCGGAGATGGAAACAACCTAAGTGTCCATCATCGGATGAATGGATAAAGAAGATGTGGCACATATATACAATGGAATATTACTCAGCCATAAAAAGAAACGAAATTGAGCTATTTGTAATGAGGTGGATAGACCTAGAGTCTGTCATACAGAGTGAAGTAAGTCAGAAAGAGAAAGACAAATACCGTATGCTAACACATATATATGGAATTTAAGAAAAAAAATGTCATGAAGAACCTAGGGGTAAGACAGGAATAAAGACACAGACCTACTGGAGAATGGACTTGAGGATATGGGGAGCAGGAAGGGTAAGCTGTGACAAAGCAAGAGAGAGGCATGGACATATATACACTACCAAATGTAAGGTAGATAGCTAGTGGGAAGCAGCCGCATAGCACAGGGAGATCAGCTCGGTGCTTTGTGACCGCCTGGAGGGGTGGGATAGGGAGGGTGGGAGGGAGGGAGACGCAGGAGGGAAGAGATATGGTAACATATGTATATGTATAACTGATTCACTTTGTTATAAAGCAGAAACTAACACACCATTGTAAAGCAATTATACTCCAATAAAGATGTAAATAAATAAATAAATAATTTTAAAAAAAAGAAGTTAAATATAGAATTATCATATAATCCCACAATTCTACTCCTAGGTACATATCCAAAAGAATTTAAAACAGATCCTTAAACGAGTTCATGTACACGCATGCTTGTAGCAGCACTATTCACAATAACCAAAAGGTGGAAATAGCCTGAATGACCATCAATGGATTATTGGATAAACAAATGGTGCCATGTGCCTACAATGTAATGTTATTCAACCATAAAAGGAATGAAGTACCAATACGCGCTACAGCATGGAGGTACCTCTAAATCGTTATGCTAACTGAAAGAAGCCAAACAAAAGAACCTAAATATTGTATGATTTCATTTATATGAACTATTCAGAATAGACAAATTCAGAGAGACAGAACACAGATTGGTGGTTGCCAGAGGCTGGGAGAGGGAAGGATGGAGAGAAACTGCTTAATGAGTAAGAGATTTTACTTTGGAGTGATGGAAATGTTTTGAAACTAGATAGAAGTGGTGGCTGAACACCACTGTGAATATACTAAATGTCTCTGAATCGCTCACTTTAAAGTGGTCAAATTCTATATTATGTGAATTTCACATCAATATTTAGTAAAACTAAATAAAGCAAAAGTGGATAGAACTAAAGGGAAATATAAATAAATTCTATACTGGAAATGTAAGTAAATGTGCAATTCTAATAATTCATAGAAAACTTAGATAAAAAATCTTTAAGGTTAGAGAATATGGGAATAAACAGCAACAACAAATGATTATCAACTAACTCATCTGAATTGACATTTAGTGAACATTGCACTCCTATACTGAAGAATACACATTAATTTCTAAGGAACATGTCACGTTAATTAAAATAAGCCGTGTGCTCAACCATAGAACATTTTCAATGAATATTATATAATTAAAATAAGCAGAACATATTTTCTGACCACAATAATATTCAATTAGAAATCAATAACAATAAGATCATGAAGAAAAATCTCCAAATTGTGGGAAATCAAACAACACAATTTCAAATAATTTATGGGTAAAACATACCTCAAAAGGGAAAATAGAGACTATTTTAAACTAAGTGATAATAAAATGTAAACTATCAAAATGTATGAAATGAAACTACGTAATTATAATTAGTTTTATAGCTTTAAATGACTATATTAGAAAATAAAAAAGTGTAAAATTAGTTATCTAATATTCCAGTGTGTAAAGGTAACAAAAGAAGAATAAAGTATGTCCAAAATAAGATGAAAAATGAATAAAAATAAAAGCAAAAATGAACTGAGTAGAAAATGGACAAGCAATACAGAAATCAGCAAGTCTGAAGTTACTTCTATGAAAAAATTAATAATATTGATAAAACCCCAAGAAGACTAATTAAGAAACACAAGACAAAATCCAAATTATCAGTATTAAAAATACACAGAGGAAACATAACTATAGATCCTACAAACACATGATAATAAGGAGCTCTTATAAATGACTTTATGGCAATAATTTTGATAATGAGTTTCTTCAAAACAAGTGATACATGAAGAAATTAAAAACTTGAATAGCCTTATAGCCATTAACGTAATTAAATCATAATCAGAAATATTTCCATATAGAAATCTCCAGGCCTGGATGACTTCACTGTGAATTTTATTAAACATTTAAAGAATAATATCAATTCTACAGAAGTTCTTTCAGGAAATAGATGAAGAAGGAACAATTCCCAATCAGTCTTATGGGCCAGCGTAATTCTAATACAGAAAATAGATTCTAAAAAATGATTACTGATCAATAATTTATATGATACAGATGCAACATTCCTAACTAAATATTAGCCAAGTAAATCTTGGGGTATTTAATGAGGATGATATATTATAGCCAAGTGGGGATTATGTCAAGAGAGCAAAGCAGATTTAACATAAAAAATAAAGCAATGTGATTCATTATATTTACAGAATAAAGGAAAAAATCATATGTTCATTCTAATAGACAAAATAGACAAAATCCAACACCCATTCATAATTTTTTTAAAAACCCAGCAAAATGAGAATCTACAGAAAAGTGGAAAACTTCCTCAATATTGATATAATACATGTATAAAAAACAGACTTAACACCACATTTAACGATACCAAATTTTTGGACACTTTTAAGTGGAACAATGAGGAAAATTATTCATTATCATAACTTCTATTAAAGGTACTTTAAGTTCTATGCGTTAAGACAAGAGAAGGAAGTGAAATGTACACCTGATAAAAATTAAAAGTATTTGATATTAATTATATCAAATATTGTTTGATATCAATATTAATTATCTTCTTCAAAGATGACATGATTTTGTATGTAGAAAACATGAAATCTACAGAAAAGATACTAAGAAATGAATAAGGAAATCTAGTAAGGTCACGGAATACAAGGTTGTGATATCATATAAATATGTTTGGTTTCCGTCCCTGGTTCCTGACACAAAGCTCCTATTTCCCTTGGAATTCCCTGGGTGATAGAAGTGTCTTTTGTTCGAATATGGCTACTCTTGGCAGGTCCCTAGATGGTTTCAGGATGGGGCTGGTCACCAGAGAAATCAAGCTTTGATCAGAAGCCTGGAACTTTTAGTTCCACTCCTCCAACCCTCTGAAAGAAGACAGGGGTTGGGGATTGAGTTAATAATCAGTCATTCCTACATGATGAAGCCTCCATGAAAAACTCTAAATGATAGAGTTTGGAGAGCTGAGTTGGTGAACAGTCTACACGCTGGGAGGGTGAGACCCTAACTCCTTGGGGACAGAAGTTCTTGTGCTTAGGATCTTTTCGGACCTCATTCTATGTACCTATTCACCTGGCTATTCATTAATATGCTTTATAATAAACCAGTAGTAGTAAATAAAGTGTTTTCCAGATATTTTGTGAGCTGTTTTAGCAAATTATTGAACCTGAAAGAGGAGAGGGGTTTGGGGAACTCCCTGACCTTGTACCCAAGTTGGACAGAGTGTGGGTAACTTAGGGATCCAATACTTGTGACTGGTATCTGAAGTTAGGGCATCTTGTTGGATTGAGCCTTAAATGCATGGAGTCTGATGCTAACTTTGGGTACCTAATGTCAGAACTGAATTGGACTGTAGGAAACCCAGCTGTTGTCCAGAGAGCCAGAGAATTGGCTGGTATGAGAAAGAAAAGAAAAGAAAACAAAACCTTACACATTTGGTATCAAAAGTTCTATGAGTAAAAACAGCTTAGAGGTCAATGCACAAAAACAAGTTATATTTCTATATATTATCAACAAACAATGGAAACATTATATTTAGTCAACTATTTATAAAATTATCAAAAAACATCAAAACTCTAGGGAAAAAAAACTAATGAAAGATGTGCAAGACCACTAAATTGAAAACTATTAAACACTGGTGAGAGAAATTAAAAATGTAAATAAATGGGGAGATATATCTTGTTTATGGATTGGAAGATTAAAGTTGTAAGATGTCAGTTCTCATCAAATGTCTTTACATACAACCCACCAGGCTTTTGTTGTTGTTGAAGAAATTGACAAACTGATTATAAAGTTTACATGCAAATGTATAATATGTAAAATGGGCAAAATTATCTTGGAAAAAAAAATTGAAAGACTTATACTACCTTATTTCAAGATTAATATAAATCCCTGGTAATAAAGTGTGGCACTGGTCTACAATCACAAAACAGAGAGTTCACAATCATAAATACTCAGTCAGTTGACTTTTGACCAACACCAAAACAATTAAATAAGAAAAGAAAAGCTTGAAATAAAAAGGAGTGTTGAAAAAACGTGAATTCCATTTGTAAAGAATAAAATTTGACTCCTACTTCCCTCCAAACACAAAAATGCATTCAGGATGACTCGTAGATTGAAACATCTTAAACATAGCTGCTAGAACAATAAAACTTATAAAAGAAAAATCCCAAAGAATGTCTTCATGGCATCGGAATAAGAAAGATTTCTTAAACTGAAAACAAACTCCCAAAGAACAAAGCATAAAAGAAAAAAAAAAAGATAAATAGAATTTTATTGAAATTAAAATATCTTCTCATCAAAAGACAGTGTTAAAAATGTAGACCCTATATACAGAATATATAGAGAACTCCTATAAATCAACAACAACAAAAAAGATAACCCAATGTAAAAAAAAAAACACAAGAGATTTGAATAGATATTTCACAAATGAAGACATACAAATGGCCAAGAAACACATGAATAGGAAATTCATCATCTGGTAATCGAATTACAACCACAGTAAGACACGATTTCATACCCAGTAGGGTAGCTAAGATAAAACA
This sequence comes from Stenella coeruleoalba, assembly GCF_951394435.1. Taxonomy (NCBI): domain Eukaryota; kingdom Metazoa; phylum Chordata; class Mammalia; order Artiodactyla; family Delphinidae; genus Stenella; species Stenella coeruleoalba. The sequence goes on along the minus strand of NC_137159.1, from coordinate 73,502,077 downwards.
AGATGGGCAATATCAAATGTTGACAAGCATGTGGAACAGCTGGAGCTATACTACCTTGTTGCTGGGGGTATAAAATGGTACAACCATGCTGAGGACTATTTAGCAGTTTTTTATAAAGTTAAACATACAGTTACCCTAAATCTATGCACTAGTTGGTATTTTCTCAAAATATACTACAGCATATGTACAGCCCTCCCACACACATATTTCTAATAAAAAGTCTTCATTAGCAGCCTTATTCATAATGGCCCCAAACTGGACATAACGCAATGCCTATCAATAGGTGTATAAACTACTTGTGGTATATTCATAGGATAGACTACTGGTCAGTGATGAAAAGAAATGCAGCAACAACATGACTCATGATTACAGCAACATGAGTAAATTAGAAAATATTGTGTGAGGAAAGGAATCCAGGCACATTCAGTATGATCCAATTTATATAAAGCCTAAGAACAGGCAGGACTGCTATGTGGTAATCAAAATAAAAATTTTCTCAGGGATGTGGGCGTGAAGAGGTTTGACCGGAAGGGAAGCACAAAGGCACTATCTGATTTGATGGAAATGTTTGAAATGTTTTGAGTGGTAGTTACATGCACGTATAAAACTGTCAAAAATAACAGAAATGAACATTTAAGTTCTGTGCATTTGATTACACGTAAATCATACCCTCGATACGGTATTACTTTATCAAAAAAAGGAAAAGAAAGTCACCATAACAATAAAGATGGTAGTCTGTCACCACTTATCTTGAGGGTCCTGGAAAAATTTCCCATAAGGTAGGGATGGGGAGGGTGGAGAATACAGGGCTTTCTTTAACAAAAGTAATATCAGTTAAGATTTCAAATGATTGCTGTGGGCCATACTGTGGTAACAGTAAACAGATTACTACATTGAACATTCACTAAGACCTTATCTACTTCACACAGAAGAAACAGGTGGAAACTTAGACAACTTGGTAATGTCATAAGCTGTAAACAGTGAATCCAGGAATTGAACCTTGGTCTAACTTCAGAGTCCCTGCCTTTAACCACTGCTCTGGTCTCCCCTAAACTTCTTGTTCCTAACACTGGAAAAATAGGCTTAAGCCCAACAGAAAAAATAGGCAAAAGCAAACCAAAGGGATGTAAGTTAAAATACCTGAAATTTCTCTAAAGAATCATTCACACTAAGTTGAAATGAGAAAAATGCAAATTCAACAATAATGAGATACCAGGCAACACTCATAAGAACAGCAACACTTGGAAAGGTGCATGATGCCAGCTGTTGCTGCAAATGTGGCGAGACAAGAACTTTGGGTCGTTAACCATATCGATGTCCTCAGACATTCTGGAAATTATTCAGAAGGTACTTCCTGTAAGTAACTAGGCATATAGCTTATGACTGATCATTTCCATTCCCGAGCACCTAGCTCCGAGAAGTTCTATAAGGGGATTTGTACAAAGTGGTTGATTGTAGTGTGTGTGTGTGTGTGTGTGTGTGTGTGTGTGTGTGTGTGTATGTTATTGTAAGAAAAAGCTGAGGGACACTCAGTAGGAGAATAGATTAGTAATATATTATGGATCCAATGAAATATATTAGAAGCAATGGACTACACATAATATATAATATAAATAGATTCCAAAATATACTTTTAAAAAATAAAGTAAGAAATAAAATGAGATTAAGGTACAATAACATGTATGAAAGTCAAAGCTATACATGGCAAACAACACTATCCAGTATGCATATTTATGGACATACTCACATACTTTAGAGTGGAAATCTATTAATGAGGAAGAGGGATACAAACAGTGATTAGGAGCAGAATAAAAAGTTTTAAAATAACAATCAGAGCCTTTCTTTCATGAATGATAACAATGCTAGGTAACAAAAATATGATAAACTATGTTCAAGCTCCTTAAATTCAAAAAGAGATCACTTTGAGGTTGAAGAAAAGTTACTGATCTCACTCTGACAAACAATTGTTGGATCCAGTTCTGTGCAAATACACATAAGGCAGCTCTAGAGAGTGAATCACATACCTCAAAACAGTGAGTTCCAAAGTGTGTGTGTATGTGTTTGTGTGTGTGTGCACTCACGTGCATGTGCTACAGATGTGCATTTCTAGAGAAATCCATGCTATGAGGCAAAGTGGAGAGGAACCTGGAAATCTTTGTTGCTGAAACAGACCTGCAGCCCACCCAATCCCTGGGGATCATTAGTATCAGGTTACCCACATCTCCACAGAGACAAAGATGTGATTTAGATCACACGTTGCTGAAGTACATCCAGTGATGTACTATGGAAACACCTATGTAGAGAAGGGGGTTAAGTGTGGGTCAAACTCCCTTCCTTACTTAAAATGTTGACGTGTAAAGCTCAGTCTCTACAGCAACACTGTTCTCACTGGCCAAGGACAGACAACGCTAGGAGAAGGAGTTGTTTCTGCCCTCTGACCCTTTTTCCTTGCTGGCTGATGAATTAACTGCAAACAGCATTGCCTTAGTTTTCTACAACAAAATAAGCCAAACCATCTCACGCACAGGGCCCAGGATAACTTCATTCAGTTTAGACATCACACCTCTCTCTGAGCACTGACTGGCCTGAGGGTTGGTTTTATTGGAGATTCCTATGATGATTTGTGCTTTCTAATGGATAACATCTCACATATGAGGCTACTATCAATTTAATGACAAAGTCATTCAAATAAACGGAAGGAAGGAAGGAAGGAACAAAAGATTGAACGAAGGACAGAACACAATATTTCATGTCCAATTTTATGACACACATCAGACACAACAGATCTTTTCTACTTACAGGACACCTGAAAATGGCAGAAACCAGAAAGCACAGAACAAAAGCAGCATTAGCAGGTTAGAGCCATCTGCAAAATAGGGTGGTTAAGAACACAGTACCTTAGTCAAGTTTTGAAAGAGGAAAGTGCTAAACCACTGCCTAAAAAAGTCCAAATGGAGGCAATAAGGGCTTCGCATAGTAGGAGTACTAACTGCTTTGAAGTGGCTTTGGAGAGTTTGTCTCTCATACGTTATCATTGTAGTTCATACTGACTCATTCTCTGTAGTTGAATTATCTTTAAAAAATTTATTGTGCATTTTTATGGCAATAGCCAATCATGCATATCATTAGTGTGCATAGCAAGGAGTTTAAGACAAAAGACTGATAGCTTTTCAATTATTGATGTAAATGAATTGCCAAGCGCAGCTAGTTTAAGAAATGCAATAAAGATCAAAAGTCAAATCTCTGGCTCTGTGCACACACACACACAACCTCACTAAACAACCTCATTATTTCATCTTAGCAATAAGTGAAGAAGGCAATTAAGTTACTTAAGATTTCAGACACCTCTGAAAATTTATCTCACAAAATGAAATTTAAAAAAACCCAGACATTTTCACTGGCGTTTAAAGGAGGGATTTAAATGCCAGAATTTCAAATGTATAGGGTGCTTCAGAGGTCATCACATCCAACCTTGTCCTGCCAGTGCCTCGAGGTCAGTGTCACCACCTCAGATCGATATTGGCTCTGTCTAGAGGTTGGTGGCAAGTGTTGCCCACAGAAGGGAAGCCACTTTATGTGGAAAGCAAGCTCACCAAATTAACAAACCAATTATTTGTCCACATATAATGTGGTTTCACCACAGATTTTCTGGGTTTCCCTGAGCAAATTATTCTCTCTAAGCATCATTATTTTTCATCTCTGAAATGGAAATGATAGTAGTATTAGCTTATGGGATTGTATTAGACACTTAAATGATAGCACATACTGCAAAGTATCAACCAGTTGTGTTTTTTTTAACATTGTTACTGGAGTATAATTGCTTTACAATGGTGCATTAGTTTCTGCTTTATAACAAAGTGAATCAGCTTTACATATACATATATCCCCATATCTCCTCCCTCTTGCGTCTCCCTCCCACCCTCCCTATCCCACCCCTCTAGGGGGTCACAAAGCAGGAGCTGATCTCCCTGTGCTATGCGGCTCAACCAGTTCTTTAGGTTTATGTAGTCGCTGTGCTTCTGCTGGTAAAATTCATCTTTATGTCAGGGCTGTGGGCACAAACTGGGCCCCATCACCCCAAAGTGCCACAGTGAATCCCTGCTCTCCACACTCAGTGCAGCCCTCTGTACGACTCAGCAACTCTCACTTCGCTTTAATCAATTTTGTTTTCCATCGCTTTCAGTACCATTCCAAAGTTTAAATCCTCAAGCTGCCATCTCGTCCCATCCATTTTACATCCAGTAGATTCTATTAGTTCCTAAATCATGAAGAAACTTAGGAGGTCAGATATCACCTATACCAATTTCTTGTGTACCCATTAACAACAAATACATTTATATCCTTTGCATCTTTGCCCTCTTGCTTCCAGTCTCAGAGGACCCCTTTTCAGGATCAACCAATGATCTTATACATGCTCTTTATGCCACCTCTTCCCCAAATCCAAAATCATCTTGAGCCAATATATTCATTCTGAGCTCTCAACCCAAATAACTAAATATCATTTGGGAATCTCCACCTGGATGTTGAATAGGAAACCCATATTTAGCATGTTTCAAATGGAATACCAATTTCTATCTCCAACCAAAACTCCTATGTTCATGTATGGGAATGTATCTGGTTACTCAAGCCATATACCTCTATGTCATCCTTGAGATCTCCTTTTCCATATAACTGGCATCCAATTGCAAAGCTATTTTAGTTTAAAATTTTAAACTATTTCTTGAATCTATTTACTTATCTCCAACCTAACAGAAAATTATCCTAATTCAATCCATCTCTACCATGAGAACAACTGCAATAAATTAATGGCTGGTCTTCTTGACTCCCATCTTGCTACTTTAAAATCTAATCTCCATGCCACACTAAGTGTTACATTTCTAAAGCACTTATCCAACAGCATTCCAAGGGTAAGCCTTTTATGATCTGGCCCTGCTTACCCCTTAAAACTACATTTCTCTGCATTATCCTCTCACGCACTCTGCCGCTGTCAGACTAAGCTTTATGCAGTTCCACTCTGCTGACTTTAGTGGTTTTGCACCATTTGTCTTCTGCTGTCTTTGGCTGGCTCCTATTACTATCCTCAATATATCAGCCTCCTGGAATCTTTCTACCACTCCAGACAGCGTTGGATGCCCCTCTTCTGTGCTTTCATATTACTCTCAATTACAGTTTTCTCTTTTTTCTTTCCCATTGAGGTGTGAGTTTTCTAAGGGTAGGAGCAACCAATGGGAAATTGAAGATGAAGTCATAAATTATTTTTTTTTAGAAAGGGTGGGTCTAAACATCTATCAGTATAAACTGCAGGCATATTTGTGTGTGTTGGACCATGGGTCTGGATACAGTCACCCAGCATATCATAGAAGGGGAAAATGGGCTGTGGACAGGACCCTGGAGAAAGCTACCAAGGTCCCTTATATGTCACCAAGGCCATGAAAAAGCAGAAAGTGCAGTTTTCAGGTACACATAAGATTTCAGGGTGAAAAGAAAGCCACAGAGAATAATGGAGAAGAGGTGTAAGGCAAAGGGATCTTAACGTGCTGAAGTGAGCTCACATTTGTAGAGCTACAGCTAATCCATAAAGAGAATTATCTGCCTGCAGTTGGTAAGGATGACAAAGTATGAGAAGCAAAATCAAGGGCATTGAAGTTTAGTGTGGTATTTAAACTGTGTAAATACAGAAGCGTCTTATTAGGATGAATTTGTCAGGAGAAGGAAGTGAACGTAAGAAGCAGAACAAACCAAAATTGCCCATCAAGACAAAGAAAATAAGGTGCAATTAATGATTCACAAAATATACAAAGGATTAATTTGGCCCTTTAACAAATCCTTTATATCAGATAAAATTGGACTGAAAAATCACAGTGTATAAAGCATGAGTGTTAAAGGACCTTTCGTTCTGAGCTGCACCTCACACCAGAGCCTTGAGATCCCTTGATTCATTAATACCAATGGGTTTATTTTTACACAGGTTAAATCACCTGTTGTTAGAATGTGGTTCTGGGTCATTACACAGTGAATTTTAATAAATTAAACCTGCTGTCTTTTTCAAAAACAACACATGGGTCAACAACTATGATTAAGTTGTCTATATTAATAAGTGGTTATTTCTAGGATAATTACAGTTTCTTCTAAGTAATTTATATAAATGGGAAATGTCTTTAAATAGTTCTAAGTTATTTATATCCTCACCTTTGATATGTCCTGTGTGATCATATATCTGTGTATGGATACCCAGTGGTTCTAAGTTTAATATTTAGCTCAATATCCTGTCCCTTTTTTCCAGTAAGGGAGCAGTATGGCATAGTGGTTAAAGGCACAGCCAAACAAACTGCCTGGGTTAGAATCCCAGCTCTGAATCTTGCTCTTTGAACTCAGGCCTGTTGTTAATCTCTGTTGTGACTCAGCTGCTCATTTGTAACTTGGAAATAATAATAGTACTTATCCATTAGAATTATTCTAAATATTAAATAGGTTAATATATTTATAAAGTGTTATACAGGGAAAATACTTTGTAAGTTCTTAGAACAGAGTCTGGTACGGGACAAGCACTTAATAATTTAACTATTACAATTTCAGTCATTCTAGTCTCTGTTTTACATTGAGTAATATTGCTTGCTTGTTCTCTTGTTGTGGCTATTTCCTTCCTAATAAGAAGGTAATTAGGTAATAAGGGGGAAAGTAAAACAGAAAATACAAGAATAAAATAACAAAGGTAAAAACTATAACACAAATGTAGTTTATATAACATATTATTATAGTACTAGCACTTAACATCATTTTCTTCAAACTCAGGTAAACATAGCTTTCGAACTTGGATATGTTCCATTTCAAATTCTGAATTGCCGAAGGAGACAGATTATCCTTTTTACCTGATGGCTTGGTGGGAAGGTGAAACTTTTTTTTTTTTTTTTTTTGAGGAAAATAGGAAAAGCCAATTTTCCAAGCTCTGAGGAAAAGTGTCTGGTTGCATTGAGATAGGGAGATATTCACTGAGCCTGAGTCACATCCTTTGGGTCTCTGTGAAATATCATGTTTTCTAGAATTCCACCATCAAGAAGCTAGTGACGAGGTTGGATGTGATTCACCTTGTCTCCCTGTGAATCACACCCAGGCTTACCGTTAGCTTCTAGATAGTAGACGTGGAGTTCCTAAGTTGATGCTCGCTTAAGGTGTATTTGAGCGCCTGTAAGTTACCAGAAAGCTGCTAGATGCTGGGAATACAAAGATGAACAACATGTGAATGTCTTTGACCTCAATTTTTTTTTTTCCAATTACTGGGGGAAGGTCACAGAGCTGATTACAGAGCTGGGATGTGTGAAAATATAATTCCAACAGCAGAACCATGGGAGAGGACTGCTGGGTGAAAACGGTTTGTACAAAATGCTTTTAAAGCACATGAAGTGAATGATGAAATTCATCACAGGAGGGGGAATATTGAGAACTGGGTATTTGTATAAGACTTAACCAATTGAATAATGTTTTAAATTGGTCTTTGAAATAATATTCATTTTCCCAGGCTGAGGAGAATGATATTCTAAAATACATCACTCAGAAGCTTCAAAAGCCATTAGGGTACATGAGGACATCCAGAAAGTGAAATCTGGAGTCCAGTAGAGACCAGGCTGAAGGTACCCAAGGACCTGGTTGTAAAGGTGAAGAGTTCACGAGACAAAGAGAGTCTACTTTGTCCTGTAATCACGAAGGAGATACATATGATTAAGAATCAGAATCATATGACACGTTTTCATTTTAGAAAAACTACCTGAGAGGAAGCGAGGAGATTGATCAGGAAACTCTAAGAGAAAAGAACTTGAACCAGAGCACTGTCAGATGGAATGGGAAAAAGGAGAACGGATTGGAGAGGTGTATACATTGTAAAAGTAAGAGGACTCAGTGGCCAATTAGCTGGAGAAATGTGGTATAAGAAAGAGACTAGGATGACCCCATGATTTCTAGTGGAATGATTACATTATGTCTTTAGAGATCAAACCAGCAGATTTGTGAGAAAAGATGAAGATGCTGGTTTTGACCACAGTGAGTGTGAAGGGTCTACAGGACATTGTAGAGCAGACAGATGCTTATGAGTTGTGGAAATAAGATTCTGGAGCACAGGGAGAATTCTGGTTTCATGGTAGAGATTCAGAACATAGGTGGCTAAGTGTTACATACGTGAAGTCAGATGAAAATAAAAAAGCGAGGGAAAAGAATGAGAGCTTATGAATGTAAAATTCAAGGTGTAAAAATGAGATCTAAATAGAAAATAAGATGGAAATGGAGTGGCCGGAGAGAGAGGAGGGGTTGATGACTCACAAGCTAAGTGAGGCATTTTAAGATGACAGAGCCTTGTTGGGGTATCACATTTTCTGGAGAAGTCAGGTAAGAAAGTTTGAAAAGAAGCCGGTAGACTTAACATTTCAGATATCAGTTTCACTGGATGAATGGGTGGTGGGATTGAGGTATAAATTGGAGCTTAAAAAATAAAGACAAGGGGTTTAAATTCAAGATTTGTATAGCACAAGGAAAAAGAGAGGTATTTTATTTAGAACAAAGAGATAAACTCAAATATGTGAAGGTGTGCTATAAATTATAAACACGCTATACAGGGCAACCTTACTGAAGCCAACTCACCCTCTGCTGATTGGAACTGACCAAAGATGCTAAAAAAACATGTCTTCTGTTTAACTTCATGTGTGTCTTTTAGGGCTATGAACAAGGTCTAGGAAAATCAACAGGGTTCTAATTTTCCATGTTTACCTCCATTTCTAATACCTCTATAAAGGTCTCCTGAGGGATACAAGCTTCTTAATAGCCGGATCATCCAGTCCTGGGGTTTATGACCCCAGCATTGTTCTCTACTGGTTAACACCGCCCCCCCCCTCCCCCGCTCCAGCCATGGAAGTCTCTAGCTTCTTTTGTTTCCCACACAGGCTCATACTGAATGAAGTATGCATTTCTTGTTTAAATTCTAAAGTTTGTTTCTTATTGAAAACAAAGAGAACAGAAAACAAGCAATACTAAGTGCTGACAAGTCCCTGGAGGCACGTGGTTCTCTTGTTCTTTAAAAGCTCTCCATAGCCTTTGTGGAATTAACCAAAGTTCATTCCAGAGACAAAGAAAAAACACAGTTCTGCAGTGACAATTCCATTCACCTTTAAAGAAAAAAATCAAGAAAACAAGAATAGCTTAAGAGTCTAAATGTTTGGTTTCAGGCTATATTTTAATTTTTGTTCCCCTCCAATCAATCTAGAAAATCTATTTTAACTTTTAAAATATAAGACTATGTGATATCAGAGGAAGAAACTCTAACCTAAAACACCAGAGTCTAACCATTGAAAAACAGGCCTTCGGATGATGGGATTGTTGTGCCTGTGATTTTAAGGAAAAATAAAATCAATTTCATTGAAATTACCTGTTTATAAAACCCTGTTTGGATCCTATACAAACTGATTTCTTATAAAATGACATCCTTTTCCTGTGAAGAAAGGCTGGGAAGTGATTTTATGCCATTTAGAAACAAACATATGTTCTTAACTAAAGTTTATGCAGGCATTCTGTCTCTAAACTGACCAGGGCATTGTCAATACCTCCCTGAGGTTTCTGGAGATTATTTCCACTACTGATTCTCATCCTCTTCAGACAAGCTGAGCACCAGTTTTGTGAAGTACCTGTAACAGTTTTGTGAAGTACCTATAACACTATCCTCAGCATTAAGTCTGCATATGGCTCCAGAGTTTTGTTCACATCTTGCTAGGTTATAACTTTCTCTCTCATTCCCTTTAGTCTGTATGACAGACACACTGAACATGTATGTAAAATATAACATGTTGACCCAGAATTCCTCAACTGCTTATTCTCCCAGAGGAACTTCAGAGTTTAACTGTCGAGTAACAACCACAACAAAAACAGGAAAAAACACATTTGTAATATTCATAGTTCTTGTTCAAAAAAAAGTGAAATACTTGCCTATTTATTCACCACCCCCTTTTCTGTGTGTGTGTGTGTGTGTGTGTGTGTGTGTGTGTGTGTGTGTTTGTAGTTTTCTTCATTTAGGACCCAAATCTTTCTAGGAATGCTTATTTCTAGTTGTTATGTTTTGTCCATGCTTGAGCAATGGCATTTCACCTTCTAATTGACTATTGGAGTTACACAGAAAGCTGCTGATTTTTTACATAGAAACTTTTCATCTTTAACACTTTATGATTTACAGAAAAATTGTGAAAATAGGGCAGAGAGTGTCCATATATCCTGCATCCAGTTTCCCCTGTTGGAACACCTTAAATTAGTATCGTACATTTTTTACAGAATGAGTATTGATGTTATTATTATCTAAAGTCCTCATTTTTGTGTTCCAGAATCCTACCTAGATGCCATATTACATTTTATTATCATCTCCTTAAGCTCCTCTTGACTATGACTGTTTCTCAAACTTTCCTTGCTTTTGATGACCTTGACAGTTTAGAAAAGCACAGGTCAGCATTTTGTAGAATGTTCTTCAATTGAGATTTCTGTGATGTTTTACTCACGATTAGCCTCAGTTTATACAATCTGAGGAGAAAGATCACAGAGGTAAAGTGCCGTTCTCTTCACATTATACCAGGAGCACATACTGTTAATATGCCTTAACAAAGTTCAGTGATGCTAACCTGACCACCTGGCTGAACTAGTGTTTGTCAGATTTCTCCACTGTAAAGTTACTCTTTGCCCCTCCTTTCCATACTGTACTCCTTGGAAGGGAGTCACTATGCTGAGTCCACTCTTGAAGAGTGAGGAGTTATAGTCTAACTCCTTAGGGGCAGAACATCTACACAAATAATTTGGAACTGTTTGGTGTAAGTGATGTGTCTCATCTCCCTATTTCTTTATTTACTCAATTACTTATTTATATCAGAATGAACATGAGGATATTTATTTTATAATTTGAATTATCAACCAATACTATCTTTTTTAAGTACCCCATATTTTCCAGGATTGGCCATTAAGAGCTCTTTCTGATGGCTCCTATGTCCCTTTAGTGCACTCCTATCATTGTGCTGTTTTCTGGCACTGGAAGGTGGTAGGGTGATAGACAGATAGACAGATGATAGATAGATAGATAGATGGATAGATGGATAGATAGACAGATCGATGATAGATAGATGATAGATAGATAGATGGATAGATAGATAGTAGACAAAGATAGGAGTATCTATCTATATCTATCAACCATCTATACCTCTATGTCTATCTATCTATTATCTATTATCTATCTAATCTACTATCTATCATCTGTCTATCTTGTCTCAGTCTTAGAATCAGCCATTTTTCCAAGAAGTCCTGATTCTTTGTATTAGAGAATGACATTAGAAACCAAGATCTGAGTGCTTGTTGTGCTATGGCTACTGGGGTGTAGTTGAGTCTAGATACTCTTAGCTAAGAGAACAGAAACATATACTTGTATATACTAATGTTTGTATATACACAGATCTATAAATACTCCAGTATGTTAACCATCTGCTAAACTAAGTTCATACTGATGTCTCCAACTCTAATCCATTACCATGTGGATTATTGTAGCCTCTATCCCTTGTTTATTTGTAATCTCCAGTTCCAACTCTGAGAAACCTTGGTTCTACCTCGCCATCTATGTACTTAATTGTTCAAATCCAGTACACACGTATAGCAGTATTGGAAGTATGAGCCGGTACCCCATGGGAAACAACTTTTAACTAAAATGCAGTGCTTATTTGCAGTTCCTTTTGGCTTTAGACTCACCTATTCATATCTGAAGTTACTTAGGTCACTGCTTATTCCCCCTACCCTCTTCAGGGAGGTTCTTTCATAAATGTGTAATATAGATAGATAATTCTGTCACATTCAACTTTCCATTTTAGGATCCTCTGCATAAATATATTTTCTTTTCAATTTGCATGCATTAAGTTTCATTCTTTCTACTGTAAAGTTTTATAGGCTGTGAAATACATAGTAACATATAATTAATGTTATAGTATCACACAGAATAGTGTCATTGCCCTAAAATAATCTCCTGTGCTTCATCAATTCAACCTTCTCTCCTAAACCCTAAAGTCTTAAAATCACTAACATCTACCAGCATTATAGTTTTGCTATTTCCAGAATGTCATATGTAGCCTTTTACGACTTCACTTAGCAATATGCGTTTAAGATCCATCCATGTTTTTCGTGGCTCGACAGCTCATTTCTTTTTTATGACAGGATAATATTTCATTGACTAGACATACCTCAGGTGAGGTATGTCTGCAATCACCTCTGCAATCGCTCGTTGCAGAGCACCTTGGTTGCTTCCAGCTTGCAGCAGGTGGAATTTATGAATAAACTGCAATAAACATTTTTATGCAGGTTTTTGTGTGGACATAAGTCTTCAACTCATATGGGTAAATGCCAAATACCAGGATTCTTGGATCACATGTTGAGTTTATGTTTACCTTTGTAAGAATCTGCCAAACTGTCTTCCTAAGAGGCTTTCTTATTCTGTTTACATTCCCACCAGGAACCTATGAGTGTTACTATTGTGCTGCACCCTTGCCAACAATTTCTATCGTCATATGTTGCTTATGTGCGGGTGTTTTCTGTGTGTGTTCGTTCTTTAGTCATTCTAATAAGTATGTAGTGGGATCTCATTGTTATTTCAATTTAAGCTCCATAATGAGACATTATATTGGGTATATTTTCATATACTTACCTATATGCTATTTAAATATCTTTTTTTGGTAAAGTGTCTGTATTTTTTTTAAGTATTTAATTAATTAATTTATTTAATTTATTTGGCTGCATCAGGTCTTACTTGTGGCAGGCAGGCTCAGTACTTATGGCGCGCGGGCTTAGTTGCATGTGGGATCTTATTTCCCCAACCAGGGATTGAACCCATGTCCCCTGCATTGGAAGGCAGATTCTTAACCACTGGACCACCAGAGAAGTCCCTGCATGGATGTTTGACTCATTGTTAACTGAGTTGTTTGTTTTCTTGTTGCTTTAAGAATTCTTTGTGTATTTTGGATACAAGTCCTTTATCAGAATGTGTTTTGGAAATATTTTCTCCCAGTTTGTGGCATGTCTTTCATTTTCTTAGCAGTGTATTTTGTAAAACGTAAGTTTTTTTTAATTTAAATAAAGTCAAACATCAATTTTTAAAATGAACTATGCTCTTGATGTCACATCTAAAATCACTGTTAAATCCAAATTTATGGACATTTCTCATTTCTCTTATAAATTTTATAGTTTTGCACTTTACATTTAGGTCTATGATCCATTTTTAATTAAATTCTGAAAAAGGTATGATGTCTGAGAGGTTTTTTGTTTTGTTTTATTGTTCTTTCCATATGGACATCTAATCATTCCAGCACCATTTGTTCAAAAGCCAATCCTTTCTTCATGGAATTTCTTTTGATTCTATTTCAAAGATCAGTCACTGTATTTATTTAGGTATATTTCTAAGTTATCTATAGTGTTCCATTGATCTGTGTATCTATTCTTTCCCCAATATCACACTCTCTTGATTATTATTTCTTTATAGTAAGTATTGAAATCTGGTAGTGTGAGTCTTGCAACTTTTTTGTCCCTTTTTAGTATCGTATTGGCTCTTCTGGGTCTTTTAAGTTTAGTTAACTGATACTTACAGAATAGCTTGCTGGAATTTTGATTGTGATTACATTAAATCTATAGATCAGGTTGGGAAGAATTGACATTCTAACAATACTAAGTCTTTGAATCCATGAACATGGAATGTCTCTCCATTTATTTAAATTTTATTTAATGTATGTCATCATAGCATTGCAGCATATAATCCTGTATATACTTTGTTAGATTTATACCTAAGCATTTTTTTTCTTCTTTTTTACTAGTTGCCAGAAGATTTTATCATAAATAAATGGATGTCAGATTTTGTCATCCCCTCCCAGCTCCCCACCCCCTGCAACTATTGATATGATCATGTGATTTTTTTTCTTTAGCTTGTTGATGTTATAGATTACATTGATTGACTTTCAACAAAATCAAAAGTTGTTTTGATATATATGATATAAACTCTATATAATGATAAAACTCGAGCCAGGCCAAGCAAGAAAAAAATGGAAAAGACAAAAATTACCAATATCAGAAATGAAAGAAGAGACATCAATACTCATACCATGGACTTTAAAAGGATAATAACAGGATACTTTGAACAACTCTATGCCTACAAATTCAATAACCTAGATGAAATGAGCCAATTCCTTGAATGACGCAAACTATCAAAACTCACGCAAGCAAAGATAGATAGTCTAAATAGGCATATACCTATTAAATGAATTGGATCAAATATAAATAACCTTCTTCTCCATTAAAACACCAGGCCCATATAGTTTCACTGGTGAATTCTACAATCACTTAAAGAAGATGTGATACCAGTTCTCCACAATCTTTTCAAGAATATAGTAACAGAGAGAACATTAAAATTCATTCTATAAGGCCAGCATTACCCTAAAACTAAAAGTAGATAAAGACATTACAAGAAAGGAAAACTGTAGACCAATATCTCTCATGAATATACATGCAAATACTCTCAACAAAACATTAGCAAGTCATATCCAAAAATGTATAGAGAGAATTACACACCATGACCAGGTAGAATTTATTCTAGGTATTCAGGACTGGTTCAACACTTGAAAATAGGATGCCATCTAACTTTTCTTTCTTTTTTTTTTTTTTTTTAATTTTATAAGACATGTCACTCTTTTGCTTTGAGGCACTGAAGATTGTTCCTCTATCATTGAAGGCTAATGATTTTACAAGGATATATAGCATAGCAAAATAGAGCAGTATTTTCAAGAAACTTATAGTAAGAAGGATAAACCTTGGCTACTAGAGCTAAGGATAGGTCACTAAGAGTAATGGGTCCTTAATGTGTGCCATGTTGTTAAGTAAATAGGCCCAGAATAACACCTAGCTTTTCATTTACTTACAAAAGATAAGGTTTTTAATCAGAGAGAGTCAGTATAGGCGGATGTTGAAGAGTTATTATTTTGAGATCAGTGGTGGTATTTTTACTTTCTGGGTTCCATTGGATTGGTTCTCAGATGTTTATTTAGTAAAAAAAAAAAGATGCTTTGCTGGTTCAGACATGTTTGGTACCCACTTTTACAATAGATAGTTGACTCATCTTGAGTAATTTTGAATAATATGGGATATACCTTTAGATAATGTCCTCCCTCCAATGACAGTTGACAACTGAGATAATAAACAGTTGTTTGAAGACATCGGAGCTTTTCTTACTTTGTGAGCAGCTCTATGGTCATTATCAGTCAGTAGATAGAGTTAGTGCTAAATTGTCCAGATCAATGGAACGTAAGAAGTAGTCATCCGTATTTTGGGGCAGAGAATTTGAGTTTGATATAAGATTCTGAAGAAATAGGATAGAATTTCATAAATCATAACTTGAAACATAATTTTCCAGTTAAACTGTTGACTTTTTCTCAAGTGAAAGCAACTAAGTTGTTTGGATATGCTTATCCATAGGGGTCTTAAAGAAAGCCGAACATAAATCTACTATAGTAAAGAATTTGGCTACAGCTTGATCCAAAGTGTATTGTTTAGTTTAGGTATTACTGAGAAGCAAGGTATAACTATTTGTTAATTGCTTTGCATATCTATGACAAATCTATAGCCTTAAAAATTAGTTTTTTTTTTTATTAGCTTAGCATATTACAAGCACTAGTACAAAGGTACAGAGATATTTTTTCTAGTATCTTTCTCAATTTTTTTTTTCTGGTTACTGCTGACTGGAGACTTTCCTTGGCTTTAGTTTTAAAATATTGGAAAGCTTAGGTAACAAGTTACAAGTATTAAATTGGACTCTTATGGGCTCTACTCCAAATATTCTGCCTAAGACTTGGAGTTTTTGCTTATAGGGATTCTGAGACCATAGCTAATTCTTTGGTTATTTCTTGAATTATACATAGTATAAGTCTACTAACTTCCAGATCAGCTATAATTCGATTGTATGTTGGAGAATTTTCTGGGACTTCTAAAAATAGTTCTTCTTCAGTACATTTTATCTGGTAGTTCCATTTACAAATACTACTCTACCTATTAAATGTGCAGGTTTTTATCAAACAGAAGAGGAACTGTTCTCCTGTAATAGTTCTAAAGTAAAATTTTCATGTTGAGACATGGAGAAGCACTTAGGATAGCTAGAATTCTCCCTATTTGAGTGAATTTAGTAATCAAAGGGATACGATGTTCTGTTAGTGGGGTTAATGATAGATACAGTGACATGTAAAATAAGAAAACTATTGATATATAGCTGTAACCTAATCAAAACTATCCATACGTCTTTTTTTTCTAATGGAACACTTTCATAATTTTGAAGAGATACAAGAAGGAAAAACATTCAGGGTTAAAACAAAAGTTACATGGAAGTAAAGAAAGCAGAATAAATAAACACATTATTGCAAGGATATTGATGTGTAGTGCACCTCCAAATCAATAGACCTAATTATATTTGATGAAGACCTATATACATATAGGCCTTAGAATAACAAAATAAATTCATAAAGTGAAAAAATTATATATTTATCTTTGTATCAATTGTATTAAATTCATTGTTTTCATTCATTCAGTTTTACTTATGTTTCAAAATATGCTAGTTACAATCTGAAAATTAAACCAAGAAAACAATTCCATTAACAACATCATAAAAATAAAGTATTTAGGAATAAATTTAATAAAGGAAGTATAAGCTTTGGCTACCAAACCATAAAACATTGCTGAGAGAAATTGTCACAGATCTAAATAAATGGAGAGACTTTCCATGTTCATGAATTGAAGAACTTAATATGAAAATAGCAATTCTCTCCAAATTGATGTATAGATTTTATGAAATCCCTATATAAATCTTAGTAAGATTTTCTGCTGTAATTGATAAGCTTATCTTAAACTTTATATGGAAATGCAAAGGACCCAGAGTAGCCAAAAACTCTTTAAAAAGAAAAATTTGGGGAGACTTATGCTGCCTGATTACCAAGTATATTGTAAAGCCACAGTAATTCAGTAGTGTAGTATTGGCATACGGATGGCCATATCGATCTTCATATCGATTAATGGAGTTGAATTGATAGTCTACAAATAAACTGTTACATTTATGGTTAATCAATTTTTAACAGAGGCCAAGACAATTCAGTGAGAAAGAATAATCTTTTCAGCAAGCAGTGTTGGGATAATTGGATATCCACATGCAAAACCAAACAAACACACACACAAAAACTTAAATTCCTTATCTCATGCCACATACAATTATCCACTCAAAACAAATAATATATCTAAATGTAAGAACTAAAACTATAAATTTTTAAGAAGAAAGATTTTTCCTCTATCATTGAAGGCTAATGATTTTACAAGGATATATAGCATAGCAATAGTATTGAGGCACTAATCTATTTTAGGTCTTTATAGATTTGCCCATTCTGGACATTTTGTATAAATAGAGTCATACAATATGTGATCTTTTGTGACTTGCTTCTTTCATTTAGCATGATATTTCAAGGTTCATCAAAGTCATAGCATGTATCAGTGCTTCACTGCTTTTTATGGGAAATAACATTCCATTTTATGGATATGCCACATTTTATCTTTCAATTGTCAGTTGATACATATTTGAGCTGTTTCCACTCTTTAGCTATTATGAATTATGCTGCTATGAACATTCATGTACAAGTTTCTGTGTGCACTTATCTTTTCAATTCTCTTGGCTATACACCCAAGAGTGAAATTTCTGGTTTAATTTTGTTTAATTCTGTTTAATATTTTGAGGAACTGACAAACTGTTTACCAAAGTGAATACACCAGTTTGCTTTCCCATTAACATTGTTTGAAGATTCTAATATCTCAATATCTTTGCCAACACTTGTTACTGGCCTGTCTGTGATTGTAGCTGTCTTTGTGAGTGTGAAATGTTATCTTACTGTGGTTTTGATTTGCATTTCCCTATGACTAATGATGTTGAGAAACTTTTCATGTGCTTATTAACCACTTGTATATATTATTTGGAGAAATGTCTATTCAAATGCTTTATCTGATTTTTTGAGTCATTTTAAAAAAATTTTTGAGTTGAAAGAATTTTTTGTTTATTCTAGATACAAGTCTGTTAACAGATATATAGTTTATAAATCTATTTTTCATATTTTGTTGGTTGTCTTTTTTTTTTTTTTTTTTTTTTTTTTTTTGCGGTACGCGGCCCTGTTACTGTCGTGGCCTCTCCCGCTGCGGAGCACAGGCTCCGGACGCACAGGCTCAGCGGCCACGGCTCACGGGCCCAGCCGCTCCACGGCATGTGGGGTCTTCCCAGACCGGGGCACGAACCCGTGTCCCCTGCATCGGCAGGCGGACTCTCAACCACTGCGCCACTAGGGAAGCCTGGTTGTCTTTTTCTTGATTGTATCCTTTGAAGCACAATTTTTTTTAGTTTTGAAGCAGCTCAATTTATTTTTTCTTATAATTATGATTTTAGTGTTATAGCTAAAGAAACTTTGCCTAACCTAAGGTTATGAAAATTGCACCCATTTTTTTCTAAATGTATTGTTTTATATTTACATTTAGGTCCTTGATTCTTTTTAAGGTAATCGTTGTATATGGTGTAGGATAGGGGTCCAAACCCATTTTTTTGCATGTGAATATCCAGTTGTCTCAGCACTATTTGTTGAAAAGACTGTTCTTTCCCCCATTTAATTATCATGATTCCCTTGTTGAAAAGTCAGTTTTTGATGATATGTGTATGGATTTATTTCTGGACCCTTCAAGTCTACTTCATTTATTTATATATCTATTCCTACTTATTTCAGTATTTTTTAACTTGTTTCATTGCATTTATTTTACTTTCTTAAAATTTATTCTGTTGAATTCTTTTAGTTTTTAAGTATAATGATTAGCTAATTCATTTTCAAATATTCATACAATACTAAAATGCATTTAAGGCTATGAGTTTGCTTCTAATTTCCACTTTGCTGGAATCTGAATAAGTTAAACATTTTTAAAAAACAAAAACAATACAAACATCTAACAATTTTTACTTTGGTCTTTGTTTTAACCCATGGACTATTTAGAATACTGCTTTACTGTATTCACACATATTTTGTTTATTTGGCTTTCATTTTATTGTTGATTATTGTTTTTCTCTTTTTAATTCCAGTAATAGATATGTTCTATATAATCTTATTCCATGGGAATCTGTTGCAAATATATCCTACTTATAAAAGACTACCCTATGAATAGTTTTCTGACTGCTGCTTTGAAAGCTTTCTGAGGAACACTTACCCGGAAACAGATTGTAAACCGTCTTTAGTTACTAGAGATTCTGTAGTGTCTTAGGAAATTTTTCACAGTTCCAGCACCAAGGAATATTTTCCTGGGCATGTAACTGATATTCCCTATGGCTTGGGGCCCTGAGGTTCACCTCCAGCTTCACTACAAGAAGTAAACATGGATCCAGAGTTCAAGCTTTCTACGGTACATGGATCTGATGTGGATATTCCTTTGGCATTTAATCTCCAGGCCCTAATGGTGATATCAGAACGCCTAGGGCAAAGCAGCCTCATCTCTCACTCACCAGTAAGTGCTTTTTTTTCCATTTTTCTCTTTCTTTTATTAAATGCAAATATGGTTTTTAATGTGTATTGTGTGTTTATACATTTTATATAGCATTACTATGTGTTTAAAACAAGAAGTGGAGGGGGCTTCCCTGGTGGTGCAGTGGTTGAGAATCTGCCTGCCAATGCAGGGGACACGGGTTTGAGCCCTGGTCTGGGAAGATCCCACGTGCCACAGAGCAACTGGGCCCGTGAGCCACAACTGCTGAGCCTGCGCGTCTTGAGCCTGTGCTCCGCAACAAGAGAGGCCACGACAGTGAGCGGCCCACGCACCGCAATGAAGAAGTGGCCCCCGCTCGCCGCAACTAGAGAAAGCCCTTGCGCAGAAACGAAGACCCAACACAGCCAAAAACAAACAAACAAACACATAAATAAATAAATAAATAAATTAAAAAAAAAAAAAAAAACAAGAAGTGGAGATTTAAGCCTATGCCCAAATTGCCCTTTTAACTCAGAAGCTTAGTGGATTGTTTTTTAAATGCATTTTGCAGATTGATCTACTAGGCTTTTATGCCTTCTGCATGAAAATTGGTCTATAGTTTTGTCTTCATCATAGAGTTTAACGAATTTATTTATTTTTTCCTTAAAGAAAGAATATAATCTGAAATCACTTTATAAATCTCCAGTGTGATAATTAAAGTTGGTATAAATATCCAGGGTAGATGTAGATTGAACACGCACAGTAGTACTTGAGGTATTTCCCCAATCACAGCCCAGAACGTACTCAATTTTATCTACCATCACATTAAATAATTATTTCTAATTATGTGAGACTTTAATTTATAACATTATTTCCTTCCTCTTATCACTGCAACTATACACTTCACTACATCTACTGGGGTTAACAAAAATTCTCTTTGCAATCTAATCCTCTTTGTCAGCTAAAAGGAAGAGAAAATAAATGCAGGTATGGTACGTGCTGAAAGTTGGAATCAGAGGAATATACTATTTAAATAATGATTAAATATTTAGTCTAAATATATAGTCTATCTCCACAGATAGATTTTGTATATGATATGTAAACTAGACAATAATTATTGCTTTTAACTGAACAGGAACTAGGTACAAATTGGTTCATAACTGGATCTTAAGGTCACATAGCCTATTTGATCCATATTTGGCATTACTCCATTCATTCCATTATACCTACTGCACTGCCAATACTAATGACTAATTCCTAAACTTCACAGAGCAATTAATCTCTCTCACTAACTGTGACATCACTGAATGTGGGATTTGTTCACCCTTTAATTCAATGAATCTCTCTAGTGACTAGATGTCTGCTCTTCCTTTCACCCCTGGGATCCTGAAGATATCCTGCTTACCAGTCTTATGGTATGTGTGGTATATTAAATTACTGTTCAGCATATATTCTCTATCTTCCTTTGACCTATTTGGGAAGAATATATTTCTGTGCTCCTCTGATATTGTGTGTAGACATGTGGCAAATAGTATGTAAATGGACATAATGTAAACAGAGTCCTGAAATGGTCTTGCACAAATGTGCCTCTTTTCTTCAGCCTCTGCAATTGCCAAGACAAGAATATAGCATACATAGTCCATTAAATCCCGGACCAGGGATCGAACGCATATCCCCTGCACTGGCACGCGGATTCCTAACCACTGCATCACCAGGGAAGTCCCAGTAGCAATAACTCTTATCAAACTAGGAATAAAAGGGAACTTTAAAATAATTTGGTGAAAAATATGTAAAAAATCCTAAGGCAAACAAGACATATACTGTTGAAATATGGAACAAATTATTTCTGAGTTTGGGAATAATGCAAAAAATTCTATTTTCATCACTTGTATTCAGCATTGAACTGGATGTGCTAGCTGGTAGGATAAGGAAAAGGAAAATAAACAAAATTAATAATGATTAAAGAAATATAACTGACATTACTTCAGATCTCATTACTATGTATCTGAAAGTGCAAGAGTCTACAAACAAATAATAAAAATTAAGAATTGAATTTAGAAAGATTACTGTGTAGAAGATCAATATAAAAATCAATCATATTTTCATATTCCAACAAAAAATTTAAATTAATAAAAAACATAAAGCATCAAAATCATGCTAGATCTTGGAATACCCCAAAAGCAGATACAAATAAAAGGAATAAGTGCAAAGTTTATAAACTAGAAAATTTAACACTTTAAATATGTCAGTTCTCCTGATATTAATCTATAGATGCAATCTAATTTCAATTAAAATTACAGTGCTTTATTTTCTTGAAAATTGTTAAACTGTTTGGGAAAATTCAGGTTAAGAACAGCCAAAGCATATTATAGGGATAAGAACAAATCTAGAGGATTTAAACCACAGGACATCAATAACAATTATAAAGCTATGGTAACTAAGGAATTTTGAAATTGGCACAAGGACAGACAAACTGCACAAAACAACAGGGTAGAGTCAAGATAAGTATCCACATCTAGAAAGGCAGGTGATTTACAAGAAAATTGACACTGTAATGAGTGGGGAAATGGTGGTCTTTGAATATATGTTGCTGGTTCAAATGTATATCTGTATGGGGAAACAGAACATTTCTATTTGTTTTACTTTCCTACCTTAAACCACATACAAAAATTAAATTTAGTTGTAAAGCTAAAACAAGCAATCTTCTAGAAGAACACCAAAAAGAGTATCTTATAAACTTAGAGTATGTAAACATTTCTCAAACAGGACATACAAGGTACGAAACATTAAATAAAAAGCTAATAAATTATACTCCATTGAAAGTAAGAACTTTTGTTTATCAAATATATCACCAAAGGAGTGAAAGGACAAGCCTCAGCCTAGGAGAATATTTGTAATACATAAATCATTCATACCCAGAATACTTCTTAAAATTCCACGAATCAGTAAGAAAATAAAAATAAAACAGATTAAAAGTGGGGATAAGGGGCTTCCCTGGTGGCGCAGTGGTTGAGAGTCCTCCTGCTGATGCAGGGGACACGGGTTCGTGCCCGATCCGGGAAGATCCCACATGCCGCGGAGCGGCTAGGCCCGTGAGCCATGGCTGCTGAGCCTGCGTGTCTGGAGCCTGTGTCTGTGACGGGAGAGGCCACAACAGTGAGGCCACGTACCGCAAAAAAAAAAAAAAAAAAAAAGTGGGGATAAGACTTGAACATACATTTCATCAAAGACAGTACTCAACCAGTATAAAGTAATCAACATTATTAATAATCAAGGAACTAAGCATTAAGTCCACAGTGAAGCACCCCTATCAGAGTAGTCAAAATTAAAAATATAGGCATTGCTATATGCTGGTGAGAATGTGGAGCAACTGGAACTTTGTTACATTACTATTGAATGTGTAAATTTTTCAACCATTTTGGACAACTGGTCATATCTGTTAAAGCTAAATAGAGCCGAGCCTATGACTCAGCAATTCTACTCCTAGGTATTTGCTAAATGGGTATATGCCCACCAAAACACAAACACAAGAATGTCCCTAGCAGCTCTATTCATAATAGCCCAAATCCAAGAATAAACAAATCTTGGACAAATAAAGTGTTGCATAACTATACTGTAGAATACATTATAATAATTTGAAAAGATAACAAGGATAAACTGAAGATATACACAAAAACTTCCAATTCCATCTGTAATGGAGTAACAGGCATCAGATTTAACCTCCTACCTTAATCAACCAGGGAAGTCAAAAAAAATAGATTAAAAAAAAAAAGAGAGAGACTTTTTAAATTCTGGAAAACAAAGTATGCAAGACTGAGTTTCTTGGGAGAAGGGAAACAAAAAAGATGACCTCTGTGATTGACCCAGCTTAGTGACTGGAAAAGACTGTCAGGCCACAGGTGTAAATGGAGAAAATGCAAAAGAATCTAGAAGTCTGTTGATTTAAGAATACAGAAATAAGATTCAGGTAAGCTAAGCTGATTAGACTGCACTGAAAAATCCTGGAGAGGCAGCAGCTAAAAAAAAAGAAAAGTTGTGTGAGCTGCAGAGTTATTCCCTTGAGCCTTTGACCGAATACCAATCTGTGGGTTATTAAGAGAAAACTGCATGAGAAGGGAAAGAACCACTAGAAAGCAGTCAACTGCACAATTTCTAGAGGTCACACAGGCTTAGGGATAGTTTTCAAACCAGTTAAAGTGGAAACACCCCATAATACGCACAGCTTAGGGTTTTGAAAAGGTCATTGCCTCATTAGTAAGAATAAATTAACCTTAACCTAAAAATGTCTCTGGATTTGTCCCAATCAAGCCCAAAAGAAAACTCGAAAAATCAATATTATTCCAAGTAATTTAACTACTACATGTCAGAGCCAAGTTCAACACTATTTAAAGAAATATTTAAAAAGCTACTGCCAACATGATAAAGTTAATGATGTCTGACATGCAATGGAAAATTACCAAGCACATAAAGCAGGAAAATATGAACCATAAGGAGGAAGACAATCATTAGAAACAGGGAACGAGAGGATAGATAAATCAGAATCGACAGACAAGCATGTTTAGGTCAATATCTTGTAATAACCTATAATGGAAAAGAATCTGAAAAAGTATATATATATATATATATATATATATATATATATATATATACACATACATATATACACACACACACACATACACACACACACACACACACACACACACACACACACACATACATATATAAAATAAAAAAAGAAGTAGAGATTCCCTGCCCAGTCTCCCTCCTTTCTCCTTTTTCTAAATTTTATTTTTTTATTGAAGTATACTTGATTGACAGTTTTGTTAGTTTCAGGTGTACAGCAAAGTGATTCAGCTATACATGCATATCTGTATGTTTGGCAAACATTACCTTACCTGGATCAAGGTAATCTATCTATCTGTCTGTCTATCTATCTATCTATTCTTTTTCAGATTCTTCTCCCTTATAAGTTATTACAAAATACTGAGTTGAGTTCCCTGAGCTATACAGTAGGTCCTTGTTGGTAATCTATTTTATATACAGTATGCAAAGGACTTCAGGGCCATAGGAAACAGAGGAGTTGTGGGGAAGGAAAGAACCTGTTTCCTTTAATCACCACTAGGAGAAATCTGCTTGGTGACAAGCAAGCCTGCTTTGGATTACTAAATGAGCAAAAATAAAAACAAAACAAAAAACCTATGTTAAGTCCTTAAATGTAAAGTTTTATTTCTTACCTAAATCACTGTTAACCTAATACAGAATTACCTATATAATTAGTGAAAAAAATTAAGTTTAGAATGGGTTCATTTTTCAACCATTGGAACACCCAAATTTATGAAAATCACAGCATGATTGCATAGATAATTAGTTCTGTTACTATATTAATCAGTGCTAAATTTCTAACTATTTAGGTACAGAAATACCTATTCTATTGAATATTCCTTTAAAGGCAAGAACAAGAAAAAACACATTGATATAATCTAGCCTGATCTTTAATTTTTATTTTTAAAGGTCTTGGTTATACTAAGCTATATGTAAATATAATCTTGTCGTTTCAACTCCAAGGTTAGAAAAAATTTTGTATTAAAGAGAAACGTATGTATATATATATATATATATTTATAAACAAAAGTATTATTTTTTATATAAAAGAAGTATAAATAGAACCAAATTTTATCGGTGATAACACTCTGAAGTGTTGTGTATATCATAATAAGAATTAACCTATTTAGTTTTATAAAACCTATTTAGTTTTATAAATTATTGCTAAAATAGCCCTAACATTTCAGGGGCTTAATTTTGTTTTATGGTATCAAGGTAGTTTAATAATGTTACTTACACTTTAATTTAAACCCAAGAATTAGCTTGCTCAATCACATAATGTAGACTAAATGTAGTAGTGAATTACCAAATAGTTACAATGCAATATTTCTTAAAAATTAAAATATTATGTATGTATTTTTGGACTTTGCAAATGGTTTTAAAAGTTATTATGATTACAAAATTCTATTTTAAACTTCTAAACCTTACAGTAACCCAATCCATGTATTTATCAGTGCCAGTCTCAATACTAGTGTGCCTATCTGTTTATTCATATTGACATAACAGAAATAAGGAACAAGCGTCTGTCTCCAGATGATACACATTTCTTTAGAAAAACTGGGGAACTGAAAGAAGAGGAAGGCTGGATTACAGTTTCATACTTTCTCTATTGAATTCTTTTATTGTCATAACCTTATTTTTTTTGGAGCATCCAGGTTACTTTTCTACCCAAGGCCTTAAGACCAGTTCCTATTTTTTAACCAATAAAGAGTTTTGCTTATTTTTGCTTTTGTGACCTATATGAATCTCTAAGTCTTATTAAAAAGAGTGAAAGTGAATGAAATTGTCCTTCAGTGTCACACAAAGTAGATTTGAGAAACATCTAAGACTACATTTAAAGTACTATTTGTGAATAATGCTTTCTTGTTGATTATTGTTCTTGATAATTTATTTCATGGTAAATTAAATATCTTAATCATTTAAAAAAGAATGTTTAAAAACTAGCTATTATAAAGTCCTCCATATATTCAAGAAGTTAGAGGAAAATAGGAGCATGATGAGGAAAGAAACGGAAGATAATAAAAAAGAATAGAAGTTCTAGAAATAAAATATACCATGTCTGAAATAAAAATAATTGAAAAGAATTAATAGAAGATTAAAGCCCTGCCGAAAATAAGGATACATGTACTTGAAGACACAGAAATAAATATTCCAAAATGAAGCAGAGAGAGAAAAAAGACTGAATAATAATTTAAAAAATGACTTATGGGACAACATCAAACAGTGTAGCACACATGCTATTGGATTGCAGAAAAAGGGAAGTCAGGTGAAGGGAAAAAAGTTTTGAAGAAATAGTGGCAGAAATTTTTCAAAATTTTCTGTAAACTAAATCTATAGACCAGGAATCTCAATGAACACCAAGGGGAATAATTACAACAATAAAAACAAACAAACAAAAGACACTACACCAGGACACACCATAACTAAATTTGTGGAAACCAGTGGTAAAGAGAAAATCTAAAGAGCAGCCAGAGATAAGAGATGTATTACTTACAGAAGATTAAACATACAAATGACACCAGACTTCTCGTCATAACCCCTGTAAGCCATAAGACAGTGGAGTAAAGTCTTCAAAGGATTTAGCCACCACCACCACAGCAAAAAACAAACTAAAAAAAAAAAAAAAAAAAACTTTCAACAATCATTGATAAACATCTAGAACCATAATATGTAAAGAACTCCCACATCTCATCAATAAAAGACAAACAACCCAGTATTTAAAATGTGCAAAGGATTTGAACAGACACTTCTTCAAAGAAGATATAAAGATTCCTTTGTCACAAAGGTGGAGCACGGCTCCCCACATGTAATTGTAGGCTACTCTTTGTGACTTATTTATAAAGAGGATAATATGGAAAGGAGGGAAGGAGTAATTTTACAGTGGGAAAATTTGGCTAACACTACCTTACCTGGATCAAGGTAATCATTATCAGTGATAAATCATATTATAGAATATACCTTTTGATATAGTATGTTGAGAATGGCAATTTATCTCTGTTATCCTTCTCCTAAAAATCCATAACCACAGTCCTACCATGAGAAAAACACAAACTGAGGAATATTCTATGAAACACCTGATCCTTACCCCTCAAAACTGTCAAAGTTATCAAAAACAAAGCAAGTCTGATAACTGTCAGAGCCCAAGGAAGCCTAAGGAGACATGAAAAGTAAATGTAATGTGGTATTCAACACTGGACCCTGAAATAGAAAGAGAACATTAGGGAAAAAGTAGTGAAATTGGAAAAAAGTATGGATTTAGTGAATAATAATGTATCATAACTGGTTCATTAGTTCACAGTTGTGACAATATACAATAGTAATGTAAAATATTAATAGAAGAAATGGTATATAATATATAGGAAATCTGCAACTTTTCTGTAAGTATAAAACTATTGAAAGGTTTAATTAAATTTTAAAAAGATAAGAGAATATGATAAACAATTTTCTAACAAAGGTATCTATTAGTTAAAATGGACTAATTCCTTGAAAGACACGAACTACATAATTTCACTCAAGAAGAGATACATAAACTAAATAGAGTGATATCTGCTAAGTAAATTGAATTCAAAGTTTAAAACTTTCAAGCAAAACAGCATTTTAGATTCATTTGGCTTCACTGGTGCATTCTACCAAACACTTAAGGAAAAATATAACCTATTTAAAAAAAAAAACAAAAATAGAAAAGGAGAAAATACTTCTCAATTCATTTTATGAGGTCAGTGTTACTGTGATATCAACTTAGACAAAGGCATTAAAAGAACAGAAAACTACAGACCAATATCTATCATGAACATAGATACAGATATTCTTTACAGCACTGTGGTAAACAATGCAGCAAAATATATATATAAAATGGACATCAAAACCGAGATGGATTCACATCATGAATGCAAGGTTGGTTTAAAAAATCAGTACATACAATCCACCATATTAAGGTAAGTAAAAAGATCATATAACGATATGAATGTATGTGGAAAAGTGTTTGCTAGATCTCAACACCCATTCATAATAAAAGCTCTCAGTAACTAGGAGTAGGAAAGAACTTCCTCAACCTGATAAAGAACCTACTTGTGGATACTTATGGATGAAAATTTGTTTTTCCTCTTAAGATTGGACACAAGGCAAAGATGTCTGCTCTCATCACCTGTTGTCTGATATTGACTGGAGGTCCTAAACACCTAAAGCAAGGCAAGAAAAAGAATACCTGCTCTAATGTTTTATCTCTTCTGTTTTCCTCTCCCCTTTCATCTCCAGGTAAGAAACAAGGAGAAACAGGCAGACAGAGACAGAGTAAGAGAGGGGGTGGGTACAGGGGGAGGGAGGTTGGTTTTATCTTTTCTCTGAAGCTTCAGTGCCAGCTAATTACACCCAGGCTCAACTGTAGCACCATTTTTCTTCAAACAAAGACATTTCCCTTTACTTGATTAATTAAAATGCCAGTGAGAACAATACTTTTACTTTTCACAGAGAATGGAAATATATTTAGGAATCTAGTTTAATCTCTCCTTCCCAAAGGCTGTACAGATACAAGGAGAAGAACAGCTGATCATTATAAAGTTTGGGTTAACTATTGTTTAGCATCTTCACAGAAAAAAAAAGTACAGCTACCTATTAAAGACACCTCCTGGTAAACTTCATGCCATGAATCCTTTTTAGATATTCACTTTTTCAGTATTTTCTAACTGCTAATCATGACCCATTAATGCAGCGGTCCCCAACTGTTTTGGCACCAGGGACTGGTTTCGTGGAAGACAATTTTTCCACGGACCAGAGTGGGATGGTTTCAGGATGATTCAAGCACATTACATTTATTGTGCAGCTTTATTTCTATTATTACATTGTAATATATAATGAAATAATTATACAACTCACCATAATGCAGAATCAGTGGGAGCCCTGAGCTTGTTTTCCTGCAACTAGATGGTCCCAACCGGGGGTGATGGGAGACAGTGACACCCGAAGTGTGTTGCTTATGTCCAGCCTACTCCATAAGATGCAGCTTAATTGTCACTTGCCACTCACTGATAGGGTTTTGCTATGAGTCTGCAAGCAACTGATTTATTATGGTCTCTGTGCAGTCAAACCTCTCTGCTAATGATAATCTGTATCAGCAGCCGCTCCCCAGCGCTCGAATCACCGCCTCAGCTCCACCTCAGATCATCAGGTGTTAGATTCTCATAAGGAGCGTGCAACCTAGATCCCTCACGTGTGCAGTTCACAGTAGGGTTTGCACTCCTATGAGAATCTAATGCCTCTGCTGATCTGACAGGAGGTGGAACTCAGACGGTAATGGGAGCAATAGGGAGCGGCTGTAAATACAGATGAAACTTCACTCAATAGCCCCCCGTTCACCTCCTGCTGTGCAGCCTGGCCCCTAACAGGCCATGGTCCGGTATCAGTCCATGGCCTGGGAGTTGGGGACCCCCTGTATTAATGGCTCAAGGCTGTGACATCATTTTTTAAAAATAAAGCAGAGAAGAATATATTAGAAATGATAATTTCAGTGAGTCTCTCACATATAGTGATATTAATAACTGTTTTCTGCAAACTTTGGCTTGGTCACATATATATACATTTACATATGGGAGTTTTTGATTACAGTATTTAATTTATTCTTATTTCAATTGACAATAAAATGTTCAAAATAAACTACATTAGTTGGTTGCTGATTATTTATTTGAAAGGAATATAGAATTCTCCCTAACAATGGCTAAATGTGTGCTTTAGGGTAAGTTTGTGGGTGTCTGTGTGGTAGAATATATATAACATAAAATTTCCCATTTTAACCATTTAAATGTATAATTAAGTGGCATTAATTACATTCACAGTTTTGGGCAACCACATATCAATATTTCCAAAACCACTCAAAACAGATACTCTGTAATCATTAATAACTCCCCATTCTTCCCTCCACTTGGCCCTTGATAACCTGTAATCTTCTTTCTGTCTTCATAAATTTATTTATTTTAGATAGTATTTTATATAAGTGGAATAATAAGATTTTTTTTTCCTTTTATATCTGGTTTATTTCACTTAGCACAATTTTTTTAAGGCTTATCCATGTTGCAGCATGTATCAGAACTTCATTTTTATGGCTGAATAATATTCTATTATGTGCCATATTTGTTAATTTATCTTTTATCTTTGGATGGACACCTGGATTATTTCTAACTTTTGGCTATTGTGAAAAATGTTTTTTACAATCATTGGCATACAAGTTTTTGCATCCTTGTGTTCAGTTATTTTGGGAATATGCCTAGAAGTGGAATAACTGGGTCAAATGGTAACCCTATGTTTAGCTTTTTGAGGAACTGACCTTTTTCCACAGTGGATATATCAGTTTACTTTCTTACCAATAATGTACGAGAATTCTGGTTTCTCCAGATCTTCTTCAACACTTGTTCATTTTATTATTATATTATTGCTATTATTACTGCCACCTAGTGGGTGTAAAGCGGTACTTCTAAGTGGTTTTGATTTGCATTTCCCTAATGCTAATCAAATGTTTTTTTTAATGTGTTTACTGGCCATTTGTATACCTTCTTTTTTTTTAATTAAAAAAAAAATTTAATTGAAGTATGGTTGATTTACATAGCCACTGTTTTTTATTTATTTACTTATTGGCCTCACCCTGCAGCATGCAGGATCTTAGTTCCCCAACCAGGGACTGAGCCCATGCCCCCCGTATTGGGAGTGCGGAGTTTTATCCCCTGGACCACCAGGGAAGTCCCATTTGTATACCTTCTTTAAAGAAATATCTACTCAAGTCTTTTGTCCATTGTTAAATTTTTTTTTTAATTTTTGTTTTTCAGTTTTAGGAGTTCTTTATATAATCTGGATATTAAACCCTTATCAAATATATGATTGATTTCCTCCCATCCTTTTTCATTTTTTTGTCTTCATTTTATCCATTGTGTTTATATTTTATTAATAAAGTTCTCTGATGAAGAAACATTTTAAAAAATTTGATGAAAAACTTGTTTCTTTTGTTGCCTATGCTTTAGGTGTCATATTTAAGAAACCAAGACCAAATCTAAGATCATGAAGATTTCCTCCTCTATGTTTTCTTCTCTAAGTTTCATAATGAAGCTCTTAATATTGTCTTTGACTCATTTTGAGTTACTTTTTCTATGTGTTGTAAGGTAAGGATCCAATTATATTTTTTTGCATGTGAATATCCAGTTTTTCCAGCATCATTTGTTGGCGAGACTATTCTTGTCCTATTGAATGGTCTCAGCACCCTTACTGAAAATTGTGACCATATATATGAGGGCTAATATTTATAGTAAAAAAAAAAATAACAAAATCAGTTATAACATGTTATATTTTATCTGAGAATCTGGATGCAAAGCTGGAGGGAAACATGCCATCCTAAGTATTTAGCACTGATAAAAGTCTAGGAGTAGGGGGCATTTAGAGTAAGGACAATCAATTGCATAATAATTCAGTAAACCCACAAGATGAGCACTGGCAAGCCCCCTACCCTTTCCCGAAAATGTAAAGAGTAGTGCATTTTAAACAACCACCTGAAAGAAAACCAAGCCTAGATTATAAATGTGGCTGTGGATTGTAGAGATCGAAAAAGTACAATTAGGAAGGCAACGACAACTTCTTTAAAAAGTAAAAACATTCACAGAGAAAGTAAGTTTTAGTTCCACCTCTTTGTAAAACTTTCTCCTGGAAAACTTACGGAAATGTCATTGCATAAAATATTGGTTTCACAAATACATCAGAATATGGGTCAGGTTGATAAATTGTACTGGAAATGGCATAACTACAAAATGTTATGTCTTACAGAGCTACATCAAATGACTATTTGTAGAAAATTAAGCCCCATGCACTTAAAACTGGATTCATTTCTTTCTAATTTTATTGAACAGGATTTACCATTAAAGTGGACACTGAGAGACCTTGATATTTTTACATATCCTGCCACAATTTTCTTTGACACCTTGGAAAGTAATTTAAACTCAATAAAATGAAGATAATTGCACTTACCTCACAGAGATGTAGAGGGCATTAATGAGATCACGTCTACAAAGTGATTCAAAGTCTTTAGTTGGTAATATAAATAGCAAGCATAACTACATTTTTCCAGATGTCTAATAATGATAACTGTAAATATGATGAACTGAAAAGTTAAAAGGCTGCCAGTAAAAGTAAAATGTTTTCATTTTAATTGCTAGTCATTTAAATGTTCCCTCTTGCATGTTTGGATTATAGAAAATGCACAGAAGTGTTAATTATGAGTTCCATTTTAATAAGGACATGTCCCCCAAGTTTAGATTCAAGAGTACTTAACTTCTAGCCAGATAAGGAAAAACTGAACTACCTCTTCTTTGCAATTATGTCTAATAAATCACCGTAGATAAAATAAATCACAGCATAAATTTTAATGAAACCTATACATTACTTCTTCAAAATGTTTCTTAATATGAAATACAAGATCATGACTTCAGTTCCAAATCCCATTACTCAATTGTCATACCTTCAGTGTGTCTTTATTCCTGAGCTGATAAAGCCAAATACTAATATCCCCCATTCAGTTCCTATCCTGTTAAATATTTCTCAGGGCAGAAATACTTGTAATAAGTCCCAAACTATTTTTAAGTTCAGAGCCTACACTATAATCCTACTGCTGTCAACCATTTGTGAATTAAAGTACTTATCTTTAAAACTGAATTGCATTTTACATTAAATGAGCCAGAAAAAGCAATGTTGATTCTAACGGGAACAGGCATGATAATCTCCTGGAAGATGCTTTTCAAAGCACTGATTCTTGGCAGCTTGGTGGTTCACTGTCTACTCTACTTGGCCATGGGATAAGCATTGCAGACAGGGACTTTGAAATGAGACCAGACATTAGGTCTGGATTCAATAAATACCAGAGGAAAAGAGGTCACTCTGTACAGCAACCAGCAGGGTAATTGCATCCTAAAGGACAGCAGAATTTCTTGTCACGTCCCATGAGAGTGGTTTGGGTTGCATTGATCTGACTGGTTATTGTTGGATCTCATCCAACAGGTTGTCAGAATCCAATAGTCGATCATGCTCCACACACACAAATAAGAAAAGCAAAAGCTGAGACAGAAAAATTCCAGTGACTTCTTGGAATAAGAAAACAAATTTTATTTCCTTTTAACCTTCCTCTGTAATCCATCAAAATTAATGAGTTCATTGCTGGATATTGAAGTCAAAACAAATGCATTCAGCTTCTGCACGTGGCCCCTCGAGCTGAGGTGTCACCGCTGCCATTTCCCATGAGAAACTTTAGTCTGAAGTGCAGGGGGTGAGACCTCTGAATGTGGCCCCCTGTGAGCAAGTGGAACTAGACTGAGCACAGAGGAAAAGTTAAAAAGTTTGGAGAATCCTGAAGTCGTAAACCTCAGGTCCAGATGTAAACCTGGGTGGAAAGTGTAACCTGGGTCTCAGACACTGGTCGAAACCCCGACGCTGAACTCTGGAGCAGAGAAAGCAAGTGCCCGGCACCCCACATGACTCAGACCTGACGCCCAGCCCTCAGGAGACTGCACCTGAATGGGAAGCCCCTGAGAGGGGGCCGACCCTCAGGCGTCTGTGGGACCCGAGGAGAGGAGCCCTCACAGAATGCCCAGGCCTTAGGTTACCCAGTGATAGGACGGCTGCCCGAGCCATGTGGCTGACAGGGTCTTGGTGCTCTGGCCTGGTGTCAGGCCTGAGCCTCTGAGATGGGAGAGCCAAGATCAGGACACTGGACGACCAGTGACCTCCCGGCCCCATGTAATATAAATTGGCGAGAGCTCTTCCAGAGATCTCCACCTCAACGCTGAGACCCAGCTCCACCCAATGGTCAGCAAGCTGCAGTGCTGGATGCCCCATGGCAAACAACTAGCAAGACAGGAACACAAACCCACTCATTAGCAGAGAGCCTGCCTAAAATCATACTAAGTTCACAGACACCCAAAAACACACTACCGGATGCAGCCCTGTCCACCAGAAAGACAAGATCCAGCCCCACCCACCAGAACACAGGCACCGTCCCCTCCACCAGGAAGCCTACGCAAGCCACTGAACCAACCTTATGCACTGGAGGCAGACACCAAAAACAATGGGAACTAAGAACCTGCAGCCTGTGAAAAGGAGAACGCAAACACAGTAAGTGAAGCAAAATGAGAAGACAGAGAAATACACAGTAGATGAAGGAACAAGGTAAAAACCCACCAGACCAAACAAATGAAGAGGAAATAGACAGTCTACCTGAAAATAATTCACAGCAATGATAGTAAAGATGATCAAAATCTTGGAAACAGAATGGA
The DNA here is from genome assembly GCF_951394435.1 of Stenella coeruleoalba. Lineage (NCBI taxonomy): Eukaryota > Metazoa > Chordata > Mammalia > Artiodactyla > Delphinidae > Stenella > Stenella coeruleoalba. The sequence continues at coordinate 73,467,626 of NC_137159.1, read as the reverse complement.
GAAAATACAAGAAACGTTTAATAAGGACTTAGAAATAAAGAGCAAACAAACAATGATGAACAACACAATAAATGAAATTAAAAATTCTCTAGAAGGAATCAATTGCAGAATAACTGAGGCAGAAGAATGGAGAGTGACCTGGAAGACAAAATAGTGGAAATAACTACCACAGAGCAGAATAAAGACAAAAGAATGAAAGAATTGAGAACAGTCTCAGAGACCTCTGGGACAATATTAAATGCACTAACATTCAAATTACAGGAGTCCAGGAAGTAGAGAAAAAGAAAGGAACTGAGAAAATATTTGAAGAGATTATAGTTGAAAACCTCCCTAACAAGGAAAAGGAAATAGTCAATCAAGTCCAGGAAGCACAGAGTCCCATACAGGATAAATCCAAGGAGAAACACAACACACATATTAATCAAACTATCAAAAATTAAATACGAGGAAAAAATATTGAAAGGGAAAAGCAACAAATAACATACAAGGGAATCCCACAAGGTTAACAGCTGATTTCTCAGCAGAAACTCTGCAAGCCAGAAGGGAGTGGCAGGACATATTTAAAGTGATGAAAGGGAAAAACCTGCAACCAAGATTACGCTACCCAGCAAGGATCTCATTCAGATTCAACAGAGAAATTAAAACCTTTACTGACAAGCAAAAGCTGAGAGAGTTCAGCACCACCAAACCAGCTTTACATCAAATGCTAAAGGAACTTCTCTAGGCAGGAAACACAAGAGAAGGAAAAGACCTACAAAAACAAACCCCAACAATTGATAAAATGGTAATAGGAACGTACATATCGATAATTACCACAAATATAAATGGATTAAAGGCTCCAACCGAAAGACATAGACTGGCTGAATGGATGCAAAAACAAGACCCGTACATATGCTGTCTACAAGAGACCCACTTAAGACCTAGGGACACATACAGACTGAAAGTGAGGAGATGGAAAAAGATATTCCATGCAAATGGAAATCAAAAGAAACCTGTTGTAGCAATTCTCATATCAGACAAAATAGACTTTAAAATAGACTATTACGAGAGACAAAGAGGGACACTACAGAATGATCAAGGGATCAATCCAAGAAGAAGATATAACAATTGTAAATGTTTATGCAACCAACATAGGAGCACCTCAAAACATAAGGCAAATGCTAACAGCCATAAAAAGGGAAATCGACCGTAACAAAATAATAGTAGGGGACTTTAACACCCCAGTTTCACCAATGGACAGATCATCCAAAATGAAAATAAATAAGAAAACACAAGCTTTAAATGACACAATAAACAAGATGGACTTAATGATCTTTATAGGACATTCCATCCAAAACCAACAGAATACACATTCTTCTCAAGTGCTCATGGAACATTCTCCAGGATAGATCATATCTTGGATCACAAATCAAGCCTTGGTAAATTTAAGAAAATTGAAATCGTATCAAGTATCTTTTCTGACCACAATGCTATGAGACTAGGTATCAATTACAGGAAAAATACTGTAAGAAATACAAACACATGGAGGTTAAATAATATGCTACTAAATAACCAAGAGATCACTGAAGAAATCAAAGAGGGAATTAAAAAAAAATACTTAACAAATGGCAATGAAAACGAGATGACCCAAAACCTATGGTATGCAGCAAAAGCAGTTCTAAGAAGGAAATTTATAACAATACAATCCTACCTCAGAAACAAGAAACATCTCAAATAAACAACCTAACTTGACACCTAAAGCAATTAGAGAAAGAAGAACAAAACCCCCGCAAACTTAGCAGAAGGAAAGATATCATAAAAATAAGATCAGAAATAAATGAAAAAGAAATGAAGGAAACAATAACAAAAATCAATAAAACTAAAAGCTGGTTCTTTGAGAAGATAAAAAAAATTGATAAACCATTAGCCAGACTCATCAAGAAATAAAGGGAGAAGACTGAAATCAACAGAATTAGAAATGAAAAGGGAGAAGTAACTAACAACTGACCCTGCAGAAATACAAAGAATCATAAGGGATTACTACAAGCAACTATATGCCAGTAAAATGGACAACCTGAAGAAATGGACAAATTCTTAGAAAAGCACAAACTTCCAAGACTAAACCAGGAAGAAACAGAAAATATAAACAGACCAATCACAAGCACTGAAATTGAAACTGTGATTAAAAATCTTCCAACAAACAAAAGTCCAGGACCAGATGGCTTCACAGGCGAATTCTATCAAACATTATAGAAGAGCTAACACCCATCCTTCTCAAAATCTTCCAAAACATAGCAGAGGGAGGAACACTCCCAAACTCATTCTACGAGGCCACCATCCCCTTGATACCAAAACCAGACAAAGATGTCACAAAGAAAGAAAACTACAGACCAATATCACTGATGAACATAGATGCAAAAGTCCTCAACAAAATACTAGCAAACAGAATCCAACAACACATTAAAAGGATCATACACCATGATCAAGTGGGGTTTATCCCAGAATGTAAGGATTCTTCCATATACGTAAATCAAACAATGTGATACAGTAGATTAACATACTGAAGGATAAAAACCATATGATAATCTCAATAGATGCATAAAAAGCTTTTGACAAAATTCAGTACCCATTTATGATAAAAATTCTCCAGAAAGTAGGCATAGAGGACACTTAGCTCAACATAATAAAGGCCATATATGACAATTCCACAGCCAACTTCGTTTGCAATGGTGAAAAACTGAACCCATTTCCACTAAGATCAGGAACAAGACAAAGTTGCCCACTCTCACCACAATTATTCAACATAGTTTTGGAAGTTTTAGCCACAGCGATCAGTGAAGAAAAATAAGTAAAAGGAATACAAATCAGAAAAGAAGAAGTAAAACTGTCACTGTTTGCAGATGACATGATACTATATATAGAGAATCTTAAAGATGCTACCAGAAAACTACTAGAGCTAATCAATGAATCTGGTAAAGTTGCAGGATACAAAATTAATGTACATAAATCTCTTGCATTCCTATACACTAATGATGAAAAATCTGAAAGAGAAATTAAGGAAACAATCCCATTTACCATTACAACAAAAAGAATAAAATACCTAGGAATAAACCTACCTAAGGAGACAAAAGACCTGTATGCAGCAAACTATAAAACACTGATGAAAGAAATTAAAGATGATACAAACAGATGGAGAGATATACCATGTTCTTGGATTGGAAGAATCAACATTGGGAAAATGACTCTACTACCCAAAGCAATCTACAGATTCAATGCAATGTCTATCAAACTACCAATGGCATTTTTCACAGAAGTAGAACAAAAAATTTCACAATTTGTATGGAAACACAATAGACCCCGAATAGCCAAAGCAATCTAGGGAAAGAAAAATGGAGGTAGAGGAAACAGGCTCCTGGACTTCAGACTATACTATAAAGCTACAGTAATCAAGACAGTATGGTACTGGCACAAAACCAGAAATATAGATCAATGGAACAGGATAGAAAACCCAGAGTTCAACCCATGTACATATGATCACCTTATCTTTGATAAAGCAGACAAGAATATACAATGGAGAAGAGACAGTCTCTTCAATAAGTGGTGCTGGGAAAACTGGACAGCTACGTGTAAAAGAATGAAAGTAGTACACTCCCTAACACCATATACAAAAATAAACCCCAAATGGATGAAAGACCTAAATGTAAGGCCTGACACTATAAAACTCTTAGAGGAAAACATAAGAAGAACACTGTTTGACACAAATCACAGCAAGATCCTTTTTGACCCACCTCCTAGAGAAATGGAAGTAAAAACAAAAATAAACAAATAAATGGAACCTAATGAAACTTAAAAGGTTTTACACAGCAAAAGAAACCATAAACAAGACGAAAAGACAACCCTGAGAATGGGAGAAAATATTTGCAAATGAAGCAATGGACAAAGGATTAATCTCCAAAATATACAAGCAGCTCATGCAGCTCAATATCAAAAAAACAAGCAACCCAATCCAAAAATGGGCAAGAGATCTAAACAGACATTTCTTCAAAGAAGATATACAGATAGCCAACAAACACATGAAAGGATGTTCAACATCACTAATTATTAGAGAATTGCAAATCAAAACTACAATGAAGTATCACCTCACACCAGTCAGAATGGCCATCATCAAAAAATCTACAAACAGTAAATGCTGGAGAGGGTGTGGAGCACAGGGAACCCTCTTGCATTGTTGGTGGGAATGTAAATTGATGCAGCCACTATGGAGAACAGTAGGGAGGTTACTTAAAAAACTAAAAATAGAAGTACCATATGACCCAGCAATCCCACTACTGGGCATATACCCTGAGAAAACCATAATTCAAAAAGAGTCATGTACCACAATGTTCATTGCTGCTCTATTTATAATAGATAGGACATGGAAGCAACCTAAGTGTCCATCGACAGATGAATGGATAAATAAGATATGGCCCATATATACAATGGAATATTACTCAGCCATAAAAAGAAACGAAATTGAGTTATTTGTAGTGAGGTGGATGGACTTAGAGTCTGTCATGCAGAGTGAAGTAAGTCAAAAAGAGAAAAACAAATACCGTATGCTAACACATATATATGGAATCTAAAAAAAAAAAAAAAAAATGGTTATGAAGAACCTAGGGGCAGGACAGGAATAAAGACCCAGAAGTAGATGATGGACTTAAGGACACCTGGAGGGGGAAGGGTAAGCTGGGACGAAGTGAAAGTGTGCCATGGACTTATATATACTACCAAATGTAAAATAGCTAGCTAGTGGGAAGCAGCTTCATAGCACAGGGAGATCATCTTCGTGCTCTGTGACCACCTAGAGGGGTGGGATAAAGAGGTTGGGAGGGAGATTCAAGACGGAGGAGCTATGGGGATATATGTATAGCTGATTCACTTTGTTATAAAGCAGAAACTAACACACCATTGTAAAGCAATTATACTCCAATAAAAATGTTAAAAAATTATTACAAAAAATAATAAAATAAAATTAACAAGTCCATTTGTAATAACATACAAAAACTTGGCATACGTAGAAATAAATGTAATAACTAAAAGAAGAGTAAGAGAGATGCAGTAAAAACTACAAAGCATGTTGAAAAAAATAAAAGACCTAAGTAAATGAAGATGTATCTGTGTTTATTGATTAGAAGAAAAGATTTTTAGGATGGCAATACTTCTTGTGTCAAACCACAGATCCCATGCAATTCTTATCAAAATCTCAGGTGAACTTTATTTTTCCAGAAATTGACAGGCTGATTCTAAAATTTTATGGAAATTCAAGGGACCCAGAAAATTTCATCTTGTACAAGGGGAATAAAGTTGGAAGATTCATAGTACATGATTTTAAAACTTACTACAGATCTATAGTAATCAAGACCGTGTGATAGTGGCTTAAAAATAGATTTATAGATAAAGTTAATAGAATTAAGAGTTCATAAATAAACCCATACATTTGTGGTGAATTGAATTTTGGCAAAAATAACAATGCTATTCAATTGGAAAATGAATCAATCTTTTTAGCAACTGGTGCTAGCATAGCAGGATATTTACTTGCAAAAGAATAAAGTTGGAATCCTGTTTCACAAAGTATACAAAAGCTAACAAAATGGCTTGAAGAAAAAAATGTAAGTACTAAAACAATAAAATTTTTAGAAGAAAACAGGTGAAAAATTTTGTGACCTTCGATTTGGCAATGGTTTCTCAGTTATGACATCTAAAGTACAGAAATCAAAGAAGACAGATTAGATTTCACTAAAATTAAAAAACTTTGTATTTCAAAGAACACTATCAAGAAAATAGAAGCTTAACCAAAAGAATGAAAGAAGGTATTTGCTAATCATGTGTCTGATAAACTCTAGTATACAGAAAAAAAGAAATTATATTACCTCATGGTAGGCACAAACCAAAAAAATCTATAATATATACACATCCAAAAAAAAGAGCAAGGAATCTAAACACAGCACTAAAGATAATCATCACATCACAAGGGAAGAGAGCAAAAGAAGAAAGAAACAAAAAACAAAACAATCTTGAGAAAAAAGAACAAAGCTGCAGTTATCGCACTCCCTGATTTCAACCTATAATACAAAACTACAGTAATTAAAGCAGTATGATACTGCCATAAAAACAGACAAATATATCAATGGAAAAGAACAGAGTCCAGAAGTGAACCCACACTTATATGGTCAATGATAAAGAGGCAAAAATACACAATGGGGAAAAGACAGCCTTTTCAATAAATGGTGTTGGAAAAAACTGGACAAATACATGTGAAATAATCAACCTGGACTACTTTGTTACACCATATAGAAAAATAAACTCAAAGTGGGTTAAAGACTTAGATATAAGGCCTGAAATGATAATTCCTTGAAGAAAACATAGGTAGTGCTATCTTTGACATTGGTCTTTGAAATACTTTTTGGATATGTCTCCTCAGGCAAAGGAAACAAAATAAAAATAAACAAATGGAACTACATCAAACTAAAAGTCTTTTGCACAGTGAAGGAAACTAGCAATGAAACAAAAAGGCCACCTACTGAATGGGGAAGATATTTACAAACAATATATCTGATAAGGGATTAATATCTAAAATATACAAAGCACTCATACAACTTAACTTAAAACATTATAATCTGATTAAAAAAATGGGCACAGGACCTGAGTAAATATTTTTCCAAAGAAGACATACAGATGGCCAATAGACACATGAAAAGATGTTCAACATCACTAATCATCAGAGAAATGAAAATCAAGTCCACAATGAGATGTCACATCACATATGTCAGAATGGCTATTATCCAAAAGACAACAAATAACAAATATTGGTGAGGATGTGTAGAAAAGGGATTACTTGTACCCTGTTGGTAGAAATGTTAATTGGTGCAGCCACTATGGAAACAGTATGGAGATTTCTCAAAAAAATAAAAATAAAATTATGGTACAATCCAGCAATTCCACTTCTGGGTATTCTTCCAAAGATAACAAAAACAGTAATTCAAAAAAGGTATATGTACCCTTTTTTTCACTGCAGCATTATTCACCAAGGGAGCAACTGAAGTTACCATCAATAGATAGATGGATAAAGAAGATGTGTTGTATATATATATACAAAAGCATACTACTCAGCCACAAAAAAAGAATGAAATCTTGCCATTGTGATAACATGGATGGACCTAGAAAGTATTATGCTAAGTAAAATAAGTCAGGAATCTAAAAACAAAACAAAATGACAAAAAAAACAGAAACAGAGTCATAAGTACAGAAAACAAGCAGGTAGTTGATAAGAGGGGAGGGGAGTGGTGGGAATGAGTGAAATAGATAAGGGAAATTAAGAGGTACAAACTTCCAGTTACAAAATAAATGAACTAGAATATAGGAATACAGTTAATGTAATATCTGTGTGTAGGCTGATGGGAACTAGACTTATCATGATGTTCATTTTGTATAGAAATATAAAATCACTACGTTGTACACCAGGAACTAACATAGTGTTGTAGATCAATAATACTTCAAAAAACTCGACAACCAACCAAACAAACAAACAACAAATCTGATCTCTGAAAAAAAGATCATATTTGTAGTTATGAGAGGAGGGGGCAGCGGTAAGGGGAATTGGATGAAGGTGGTCAAAAGTGACAAAGTTTTATTTATACGATAAATAAATACTAGGGATGCATGTATAATATGATGAATATAATTAATAGTGCTATGTCATATATGAAAGTTTTTAAGAGAGTAAATCCTAAGAGTTATCATCTCAAGGAGAAAATATTTAATTTTTTTTTATTTTGTATCTATATGAGATGATGGATGTTCGTAAACTTATTGTGGCCATCATTTTATGATGTATGTAAATCAAATAATTATGCTGTACACCTTAACCTTCTATGGCGCTGTATGTCAATCATATCTCAATAAAACTGGAAGGAAAAAATATCCACATATTAGTGGATTGGTGCATTTCAAACCTGGGTTGTTCAAGGATCAAGTGTAGTTTACATCACTTTGCTCAGAGCCTTCTAATGACTTCTCATTCTACTCAAGATACTTAGGTTAGTATAAATTCTAGTGTTTTTCTTTTTTTCAGCTTGAATTATTTCTGATATGAAATGTCTTATTTCTCTGGTCACTATTAAGAGTATTTCCTTTTCACTGGTTTTCAACAGTTGGATTTGGATCTCTCTTAGTATATGTGCTCTTTTGTTTTTTATGTTTATCCTCTTAAGGTTCTTTGAGTTACTTAGGTCTTTGTATTTATCGCTCATCTAATCTGGAAAATGTTCAATCATTATTTCATCAAATATGTTTTCTGTCCAAATCTTTTTCCATTTATTTTTTTTTTTTACTCTTTTGCATGTGTGTTAAACATCTTTGTATTGTCCCATAGGTCACTGAGGCACAATTTATTTTTATTAGCTTTTCTTTTCTTTGTGATTTAGCTTTGATAGTTTCTATTTCCTTCTCCAAATAAACTGATTTTTTTCCTAGTGTTCAACCTGCTGTTAAACCTATCCAATCAATTTTTTTTCACTGAAGGGTTTATATTTTTTAGTTGCAAATTTTCAATTTGGTCCTATTTGGGAGCTTCAATTTCTTTATTGAGATTCCATATTTGTTACCTCATTATGTCAAAGAATATTCCAAAAAATAGTGATCAACAATAACGATTTAGAAAATACATTAGAAAAATATGCTGAACTCACACTGGCAAATATTAAACAAACCATAAAATTGCTATTACAAAGTATTTTTTTATTTGACCTTATTCATTAAAAGGACAATTTATTGATTTGGACATGATTGTGTGATTCATTTCATATTTAATCAATTTATTATTAGCAGGTCTGATTTAGAAATGATCACCAGGAAATAACTACTGGGGTGACTCTTGACACTGAACTAAAGTACACGGCTAAAGGTTGTGTGAAAACTGTGAATGTATTCTGTGGTTTCTGGGATTAGATATATCAGGGTAATACAGGAAAGATAATATTGCTTGAATTGTGCTAGAAACTATTCTGTTTAAATTCTTCAAATCATCAGACGTAAAATGATAAGAGCAGAATACAGTTCTCAGAGATCTGTGTTCAAAAGTAACCTTCTATACTTAAGAAAAAAAAATATGTACATACACATATACATTTATAAAAATATATGTATTTTTATTTATTGTTAACATTTTATTAAACAAATAAAACTATGTTTCATTATTTTATTTTCCATTTTTTTGTTATTTTTTATATATATTCAATACTATTCTGAATCTTACATCTCAGCTATAAAGAAAATTTACAGTTTCCCCAAATTTGACTGCCTCAGAATGTAAATAACATATCCAATAAAACATTATGAGACTAAGTAATCTTTCCTAAACTATCAATTATTAAAGGAAATTAATTTATATCACTAGAGGAAGGATTGAATTGACTTTGCATTCTCATGTCAGAAGTTATAATTACAAAATCATTTTCAAATAAAGGAACATTAAAGAAAATGCAGCCAAAATAAAATAGTAGGAAAAATAAAGAATTATGTTAAAAATTTTATAAATAAAACATTATATTGTTTTCCTGGATCTTATTATGATTATGGTATTTATTGTAATTTCTTTTCTCATTATGAATAAATGTTTACTAATTTTATATTTTTTCCCTATAGAAGTGTTTGTCAAAATTGTATATGCTTGAGGCCAGAACAGAGTGAGAGAGAACTCACACAATTATGCACACTTCTATGTGGGAATGAACATAAAAATATAATTCATAACCCCCAAATATAAGAATATTTAGCAAACAAATGCCAAATATTTTTTCTCTTTACCTTTTACTCTTCCCCCTTTCTTCTTCCTCTCCATTATCCTTCTGTGTCCAATATCCTCCAGCTTTTCTGCAGTCAGCTACCGATACATTAATGACTTTAGTTTTAGAATTTTTAAACTTAAGCTACACTTTTAATGAGGGTGAAGACATCAATCAAAGAGGACCTAGTAGTGATCTTAGTATATGAGAAAACATGGCCAACTAGAGCTCTCAACCCACATACATCTCCAATTAGTTATGCTACTTTGGACACGTTATTTGAACTCGCAGGTTTCACTTTCCTCCTTTATAAAATGGACTCGAAAAGCTGTGTGGGTGTTTGTTAATTTCAAATAAAGTAGTGCAAAGGTAAGCACAAGGAAAATATAAAAGTTTCAAATTTTTATTGCTTACTTTGTGTCTTAATAAAAGCTTCCTATGAAAAAAATGTACATACCAGAAGAAACTGTAAAAAAAGACAACAGATACAAAAACAATATTTTTAAGGCACATACTGAAAGAAAGAGGATACCTCCCAAGAAAAAACTGTCAGATAAGAAAAGAAACTTTCACAGAGTAAAGCGAATTAAATAAACACAGTTGTCTTCGTAATTCGGCGAGCATCTCGTGAAGGAGGCAGAGAGGAAGCTCAGTCCTCTGGCGTCCCAGTGAGCACGTGGTCGAATCTCCCCCTGCAGGAGCTGCTGCTAACACGGAGGCCTGGGGTACATGACCAAATACCAGGTCATAGGGAACACGAAATTTAGTGAGAGGGTAAGGATCTTCTGTCAGCTTTGGCATCCATTTTCCAGTCACTTGACACTTCCCCAAAGACGTCGGCGGAGCATCTGCTCTGTTGACAGCATGAGCTGCTTGACATTTCTTCTGAGGAATGAACGATTAGGGTTCTTGGAAAGCAGGATGGAGCCCGGCAGGCAGCCGCACAGCTTCCGTCCACCTCCGCAAACCGCCTCCCAAACGTCATGGATGCGATTACATTCAAATTTTTCTCTTGATAAGTAAGTGAAGGGCTAAACCACAGCCTGCTTCTCATAACAGATCTGCTCTGGGCACAGTTCCGAGGTTTCCACACTGACGGCAGGAAAGGATGAATGAAAGGTTTTCTTTTGAAAGCATGTGTGTCTGGTGCAGGCCTTGGGGTGGACCCAGACCACACAGAGTTGATCGCCTGTTTGTATGACATTTTCTCATTACTAAGACAGGTTTTGAGTTACTATGCTGCTTATTTCTTGAAGAAAGTGTATATAATGGTATCAAATGCCTATAGTAAAAACTTAAAAACTTGCAAGACGTATAAGGAAAAATAAATCAGCCTCCACATTTCCAGGATACACTGCAATGTTAGCCACTGTCGCCAGGTTCTTATGTATCCTTTAAGCAGCATTTATAGATTTACAGCATTTTTTTTTCTTAATGACTGCTTGGTATTCCATTGCATGAAGGTATTTTCTAAAATTCCTATATTGTGTGGTATTTACATCATACCAATACTGTTTGGATAAAAATACTGCAATGAACAGCCTCACACATTCAGGGAAGGGCAACCAAATTTGGTTAAGAGCCTGGAGTGTAGAGTCAAACTATCTGGAATCAAATTTGAGCTCTTCTTTTTTTTTTTTTTTTTTTACTAGCTTTGATCTTGGGCAACTCACTTAACCTTTATTTGGTTTAGTTTCCTCATAAGTAAAATGGTATAATAAAGTAGTACTGGCTTCATAGAGTTTTGTGAGGATAAAATTAGCTGATGAGTACATACATAAGTGGAATACCTAGGCCAGTATTGATACACCTTTTAAAAGGTATCACATACTTCTATTCCCACCCACAGAATATGAAAGAGCCAGTTTTCATTCTTCCTCAGTAGCAGAATATTCTAACATACAAATAACTTCTGCAATTGATAGGATGAAAATTACATTTCACTGTTGTTTTAAATTTTATTTCTTAATTACAAAAAAATAAGGGTATTTATATGTTCTGCACCATTTTAACTGATTTCTTGGTGAACTCTCTATTACTATTTCCTTTCCCTATTTTACCATTTTGTTGTTCATCATTTTTCTATTAACTCACGGAGATGCTCTATATCTTAAATATGACAACTATACTTCTACCCGTGTGGTTTTTATCTGTTGACATTTATTTTGATACTTACATTAGGCCAAGACTTTAAAAAATTATCTATTTTAATAATACCAAATATCAGTAAATATTAGTAAATTAAAATATCAGTATTTTAATTTATGACTTCTGGTTTCTTTTATGTGCCTCAGAAGACCTTTCATCCTCCTTTAGTAGAACGGAACAGAGAACCCAAGGGGAAAATCACCATACTTGGGTATTCAATTTGTTTTAGAAGTGATTCTGTAGATCAGTGGGAAAAAGACTGTTTTTCCAAAGGGAGATTGGATATCCATATGAAAAACAAAAGTTATTTGGCCTCTTTGTCACAGTACAGCAAGTCCCCTACATATGAATGAGTTCCATTCCGAGAGTGCATTCGTTAAGTCCAATTTTTTCATAAGTCCAACAAAGTTAGCCTAGGTACCCAACTAACACAATTGGCTATAAAATACTGTACCACAATAGGTTTATAATACTTTTCACACAAATAATACATAAAAAACATACCAAAAAATAGAGAAAACATTTTTAATCTTATAGTCCAGTACCTTGAAAAGTACAGTAGTACAGTACAACAGCTGGCATACAGGGGCTGGCATCAAGTGAACAGGCAAGGAGAGTTACTGACTGGAGGAGGGAGAGGAGGTGGGAGATGGTAGAGCTGAAGGATCGTCAGTAATAGGAGACGGAGGGCAAGCTGCAATTTCACTCACGCCTGACACTGATGGCGCAGCTTCTGGTTCCTTGCTGGATTCAATTCTATCTACCCTCTTGAAAAAATGATCCAGTGATTTCTGGGTAGTAGCTTTTTTTTTCTTGTCACGGATGACACAGTAGCACTGGATTGCATTCTGAATGGCTGCTGCAACCTTCGTGTACAATTCTACATTTGGGTCCTGTGCCTCAAAAACTAACAGTGCCTCCTCAAATAAAGAAAATCCCCTTGCCATTTCCTGCATCGTGAATCTCTTTGGTTCTTCAGTTACTTCTTCCTCTTGTCTCTCTTTGTCCTTTCTTGGTGCTTGGCGCTTCTTAGCAGTACCAGCTATATCACTGTTGCTTTTACACTTGCTTCTGGACATCCAGAAATAAAGATACGGTACTACTGTACTCTATACAGTACTGTACAGTAAAGTACACAAAAGCATAACCACTTGTAGAGGTGTATGCATGTGACAGTGTACACCAGACACGTGAACTAACTTACGTGATTGATGTGTGAATGCATGTTTGCATCTTTGAAAGTTCGCAGCTTGAAAGTTCGTGTGTAGGAGACTTACTGTACACACAAAATCAAATTCTGGGAGATTGTATACCTATATGTTAAAGACACAACTTTCAGAAAATCATGGAGAAGAATATATTCATGACCTTGGGGTAGGAAAATAGAATAAAAGAAACTGATACGATGAACCATAAAGGAAAGTTTGATCAAATTTGACTACCAAAAGTAAAAATTTACCTCCATCAAAAGCTACAATTAAAAGGAAAACCCACAGAGTAGAAGACGCTTACAACTCATGTAATCAACAAAGGCTTTATTTCCAGAATATATAAAAAATGTCTTCAAATCAATAAGAAAAAAATACATTATTGAAATGTAGGTAACGCAGTTTAAACAGAAACTCCATGAAAGAACATATCCAAATGGTTAATGTGAAAATGTGTGATGACTCATTAGTAAGCAGGGAAATGCAAATTCAATAAAAATAAAATGTCACTGCCTATCTACTATAAAAGACTGATAATGCCAAATGCAGAGAGAACTTAGAACACATTGCAAGTGTAAGTGCAGAAGCATTACTACTTCAGCAAAGAGTTTAGCATCATCATGTGAAAGAGGATTGTAACTTGGGCAGGGTGTGCAGTTGAAGTGGTGGAAGGTAGTAACATTATGTACATATTTTGAGGAGAGATGATAGATTTTCTGTTGGAATGTACGTGGTGAGGAAGAAAAAGATAGAGTGAAGCATCATTTCAAGGACTGGTCTGAACAAATGGATGAATGAGGTTGTCATCAATCAGTGTAGGAAAGACTGTAGAAGGGCTATTATTTTTCATGGAGGAGGGGATGGTTCAGTAATTCAGTTTCCTGCCATGTTAATTTGAAATACCAGTTATGAATCCAAGTGGCAGTGTCAAATAGGTAGTTGCAGATACAAATCTGGAGTTCAGGGATAAGAACCAAGCTAGGAAACTATACTTGGATTCATCAGTAAAGGGAAAGTATTCAAAATTATGTAACTGGAAGTAATTACCAAGGCAGTGAATATAGAGAATGAAGAAAGTCAGTAAGAAGACTGACCACTGAAGTTTAAATGTTTGTGGAGGTGAGGAAGAACCAGCCAAGGGTATAGAGGATTGGTAGTGAGAAAGAAGGGCAAGCAGGAGATGGTGATAACCTGGAAATCAATCAGAAAAAAATAGTTTTAGGAAGAGACAGTAATCAGCTGTTAAATTCTGTTGATAGGCAAGGCAAGGCGAGAACCAAGAATTGAGGCCATTGGTGATCTTGAAAAGACAATTTTTGGATGCCTGGTGGAGACGAGATCCTAAATGAAATGGGTTCAAAGTAGGGGAGAAACCAGTGGTAGAATATAGACAACACTTTTGAAGAGTTTTGCTGTAAGGGAAAGGAAAGAAAAGGCAATAACAAGAGAGGGAAGTAGAGTAGAGAGAATAGGATATGTGTATGCTGATGAGGGAGATACAGTAGAAAGATAAATTATAATGGCATAAAAAAGAGCAGATATGGAAGCAATATCCTGGAATGGGCAAAATTCATGAAATCTCATGTGCAAGTTGACAAACTTCTGTTAGGAGTAGAAGTAATTCATTTATTATAAAACACCAGAGAAGAAAGATCATTGGAGCACGGCTGCAGATAGGTGGTCAGATGTATTAATAGAAGCTCCTGAAATGTTTTCTAATCACTTTTACTTTCTCAGTAAAATAGGAAAGAAAGACATAGGCTCTACATAGAGAAAGGGGAGGTCTACAGGGATTTTTTAGGAGAGAGAAAATGATATGCTGTTATCTTCCAGAAGAGTGGGAGAGTGAATGGGCAAGGGAATTGTAATAAGAATGGCAGGAAGCAGTAAAATACTAATTTGCACAGATTTTTATGTAAATATGCAACAATATGACTTTTTAAATCACAAAACAGTATTTTTTTCTTTTATATACTAAAATCATTTATTGTGTTCTGAGAATACTAGATGGACCAGATGTATGTGGTCATTGTTTTTCGGGAGCTTACAAAACTCTTCCTCCTCTGAGGTCCTCTTGGGAAGCTAAAACATTATTTCCATTCACAGTAAAGTACTGAGAAAACAGGTTTTCGTTCATTCTTTAGATATGCATTCAGAACATACAAACACAAAAACTATACGAAGAAATTTAATTTCTGACGTATTTCATTTTAAAGGACATAATTATTCTCATATTATTTCAAAGTAAATTATCTGTGAATTGCTTATTTCTTATCTGTCTTCTGGATTTTAGGGGCAAAGAGGGCAAAAACGTTTTCAACACCATTCAATCTTCAGGTCCTGGAATGGTGCTAGCACATGGTAAGAGCAAAGTGACTATTTGTTGAACATATAAATTAATGGAAGGAACACAGTATATCAGAATATGCTACTTGAAGAAATACCCGAAGAGACAAAAGAATCCCACATATTTTCCATTTCTATATTCTACACTATTTTGTTGAAGTGGAGACTTAATAAATATTGGATAAATGTGATTAACCTATTCAAAATATTTTGACTATAAGACGTATGTAGCCCTAGAATATCACAGGAGTAGAGTATAATGGAACTTACAGAGAATTTTGCTAGATATTGTTTAAAAAGATTAAGAAAAGTTCTCAGCTCACTGAATTTCCATCTTCAGCAAATAAAGAAAATGTCATTAATTATTAATGAAAGCCTTTTCACTTATTAATCTGTGAATTGTACGTGTAAGATGAATTCGCTGTTAATAACAAAATGTGAATATGAAAGATAACATGCCTAACTATCAAGTTTGCCGAACAAAGTAAAGTTCTTACCTCTCCTGGGAATGAATTTCATTAGGAAAAATACATTGAGTATTGTTAAAAGTGGAGAACAATTGGGCATGGATGAGGAAGTTATGACAGTGATGCATATTCCTCTATAAATACTGAGATTTATCCCGTGCATTATTCAATACATATTTTTTTTAAAAATAGAGTTAAAGGACCTCATATCAGTGATCTAGGAACATAATGTGAGAAACATGATAAATTAAATGATTGATCATGTTTTAATGCTTCACACATTCACCGATACTGAAAAAAAAATGGTTCATTTATTTAGGCTCATTAATTATGAACTTAGGATCATTTAGGGATAAAAAAAAATAAAACTTCCAAGTTAATATTTTGTTGTCAGTTTCTGAATAAGTTTCTTAAGAAAACTGGTGAACTGGTTAGCTATGGAATCCATTATTTCAAGTTTCTCATTTTGACTTCAATGTGAAAGTTTACTTATTTATTTATTAAATACAAGCTGTGGTGTAATTTATTTATCTATTAAATACAAACTAGTGTATTATGTTTTAATTATGAAAACATCTGTAAAATATGTATGCTTTTTATTGAATTAAACAATTAAAGAGATATATTTTGTACTACCAAAAGTCAAATTTCAATAAGACTACACTGGGTTGCTTAATGGCTTTTTAAATTTTGTAAACATGACTAATTCTCTTTTATTGATGACTTAAACACTTAAAATCATGCAAATATAATTTACTTTGCCTTGGCACTAACCCAGACAGCACCTGCAGTAAGCATGCGGTTCTCTATAAATGACACTTCTCCTCAACAGGTGAAAAGACAACTAGTAAGTCTAGTAAAATTCTTTTCCTCTAAAAATAGTGATGATCTCAATAAGTTATTGCTACTCATTGACTATGGTCAGAGTCCTATAAGTTTCAGGAATGAAATTTCTGTTGGCAGCCTTACACCTCCCTACTTGCAAGGAATGTGCAAGTTAGGGGACCCTGGTCTTCTCTCTTGGTCTGTTTCCTATAAGTGGGACTCCTTGAGGATGGACTATGTTTCTAAGACCTCTGGCTTTCTTTTCAGACAGAATGCTTGAAATTACTCAGCTATATATTTAGCATGTCCACCATTACACTCAGCACTCCGAAATGGATATTGCCTCTGTCATCATTTTTTTTTTTTTAATGTATCAGTTTTCGGGCGTTTTTTTAAAAAATCAAAACCACTTTACTGAATCATCACGCCTTGCATGTGCATTGTAAACAATAAATCCAAACATCAGTTAAGGGCAACACTACATTACTAATTGTATCGTAACCAAGATAAACCATTCTTCATCTGAAAAAACTTTCCCATCTTCATCATATATTTTTTTTTCAATGACTAGAACATTAAGTCTTTCATTGTGGACCTGTATACTTATATATATTTATTTTATGTACATTTGGTAGATTTTGTGTGTGTGCGTGTGGCATCATTTATTGAATCATTTTAATGATTTTTGAATGTCTGACCTGGCATTGGTACGTCACCTCTGTTTGTTTGAATGAGTTCCTGACTTTAATCTTGGCTTGAAGGCTACAGGGTTATTAGCAAAGTGTTGCTCCTATATCATACGATCCCTACTGCTTTCCCACTACATCATCGCTTCATTGATTAGGCAGAGTTCATTGTACTGCTCCAACATGAGCAAAGATTCTTTACAAGAGAACTTGACCTTTCTATAACTTTTTTTTTTTTTTTTTTTTTTTTTCCAGTACGTGGGCCTCTCACTGCTGTGGCCTCTCCCATTGCGGAGCACAGGTTCCGGACGCGCAGGCTCAGCGGCCATGGCTCACGGGCCCAGCCGCGGAGCGGCATGTGGGATCCTCCCGGACCGGGGCACGAACCTGTGTCCCCTGCATCGGCAGGCGGACTCTCAACCACTGCGCCACCAGGGAGGCCCTCTATAACTTCTTGCTATTGATAATTACCTGAATTGAACTTATTTCTAAGAACTGCACCACCATTCTCACATTCATGAAAAAGAGACAGCTTTCTCTTTGTTCTATACACAGTCAAAAGCTATGAAATAGATGTGTCTTCTCTGGTCAGCACTTAACCAGTAAGGCGACTGGCTACCTGAATCCAGTTCCTCTCTCAAACTCACCAGTATGATAACTTACTTCAACTCTATATGGGGATAGTAAAAGGGAGGGGAAAGAACTGCTACAATAATGGGGCTTTAACACCATGTAAAAAAACATCAGTTTGAGAGGAAGTGTTTTCCCCAAATATTCCATGTCTTTCCACATCCTAACTCACTGGGTTTAGCCACTAAGCTTATGGTCAACCAAGAATGTGATTATTCTTCTACCATGAAGGAGATCAACATTGCTGCCTTACTGTCACGAGGCCACTTCCCCAACAATAACAACTGCTCTTCTCGATCATCTTCTGGGAATACCATGACATAATACAGATTTGGCTACCCAGAAGTCTAAGATATATTACAACAGTGCATTTACTAATTCCATTCTAGTTCCATACTGTACCCAAGGCTAGGGTTTTCCAATGTTCCATCCCAAATTATTTCAAGCCACTTGGTCCAGAACAGTTTTTTAGAGATTCTGTAATGGGGTCAAATGACCACATCAAGACTGATGTAAATTTCAATAAATACATGGGCCAATTTGAATACAATTCACTTGCCATGATCAGATTTTAAGAATAAAATTATCTATAAAGCCAAAGAAAATAAACATATGCAATTTTCGAGTCAATCTAAACAAAAAAATGTTAAAATAAATCAAAATCCCCTATTAGCATATCGTATATTAGCATACTTCTTCCTGGAAACAAGAAGTCACATATTCCTATGTTCCTTAAAAAAAAAAAAAAAAAGAGGGAGGAGGAATAGGGAGAAGAAAAAGAGAGAAAAAAAAGGAAGAAAAGCATGTTCCATGTCAAAATTCTCCAGAAGTGTAAATGCAATCATACCAATTAAGGACAAGCATCAAATTAATGTCTAAGGGTTCTTTAGTGGCTCATATTCTGGCATGAACAAGGTACCAGAATGTGGAGTACAGAGGCTCCTTGTCATTTGTCTTGCTGTGTTTCAGAGCATCTAAGTGCCTACTCTTCTATAATCAAGTTTCCTTTCCTTCTACACTCTAAAACTTTTCTACCAATGCTGCTTTCTCCTGACAGTAGGGTGTTTATATTGATGACAGGCAATCCTACTGGCAAAATACATTGATTTATAATTTGGACAACTCCAGTTATTTGATCTCCAGATAGTGCTTGATCTTATTCAGTCATATTTGGGTGTCTTCAATTTCCTGATATCCCTAAACATGTATCAACCTAATTCTGTCTGTTCTTCCAACTTGGGAGGTGCCCTCACAATAGTCCTTGGAGTCCCTCTTGATGTATAAATGTCTTCATTGTTTAGATTGCTGGGAAAACAGCTGTGCTTAATTTTCTCTGTTGAATGGCCTTTTACTTTTTTTTTTATAATATATGTCTCAGACCCTGCCGGAATCCTCTGTTGAAAGAAATGTGCTGTCTTTCATTTCTGGTTCTGTCAGAACATTTCTCTTTTTGTTCTCCTGAGTAGGGAAATCGTTTCTAAGAGTATGACTTCTCTGAACCCCAAATCTAGCCCAGATCTGGATTCTACTTATTGAGATCTGCCTGTTTTCCCCCTGGTTCATATCATCCATCCTCTATCTTGCCTTATTTTTTAAAATTTCCACAACATATTCTTTGAGAAAACTACTGGGGTCCAGGGCAGGCCACTCCAAAATGCACCTCAATTTTATATTGATAATTGGAGTTAAAGTTACCTAAGAAATGGCCGATGCAAGAGGAACCCTTTGACTCCCGGTCTCTCTCTTCTTGAAAGCAGGAAATAAATCTCCCATATGAAAGGTGTCCTCCCTGTACAGGGAGGTATAAAAATATCCTTATCATCAGAGATAGGGAATTCAGAGTCCAGAAATCTGTATACATAAACCTTGTTACTTTGTTAATTTACTACCGAAGCCCAAACTTTGCTGAAGTCCCGTATTAATTAAGCACCCAAACCTATTGCTTTATCTTGTCAACTCCTCACAAATTTATTGTTTCTTTGTGTAAAAAGATATAAAATCTGCCTGCTTTGGGTCACTCTCTGAGCATCATTTTATGATATCCTGTACACATGAAATGAAATTGGGTTTTCTCTTGTTAATCTGTCTTGTGTCACTTTTATTATTAGTCCAGCCACAAGAACTCAAGAGGGATAGAGGGGGGAAATTGCCTCCTCCCGACAGAATGGGTAATACTGGTGACTCTGTTTATAATAATCAATTTACCTTGAAACTCACTCAACAGTAATTTAATTTGAGCATCTTACACGGATACTCCTAGTCTTCTATTATACCTGTTCCAATAGTATATAAGCTGTTATTATAATTTATCACAATCTTCAAGGATACAGTTTTCCACTTGTTTTTAGTGTGTACTGTATCTGTAGCTTTGAGATGGCATTTCTCAATAGTTTCCTGGGTCCTAGCTCCAACCAAAGGAATTATTTCAGTCTGATCTCTGTGATCTTAACTATATTCTTCTGTGAGCTTTCTCAAGCCCTGATCACTTTTTCTGGCTTGCTTATCAATAAAAATATTTACCTCTTGTCTAGCCAAAACCTTAAAAGTAGGTAAATCTTGGTATATTGTGTCCTAAGTAAATTTTTTTACCCTTTCATTTGAACCGTGGCCTCTGAAACCTTGAATTTCTTTGAGGAATATGCCTTTTCTCTTTTTGCTTGGCTCTCCTAGATCATCCTCAGTTGTTTTCAAAGACAGACTTTTCTTCAGATACCATCTCCTATTCATCTAAACCATGCTTCAGTTTCTCTACCATTTTCCTATGCTCCAACACTGTTTTCATACCAGGCTAATTTTCAAGATTAATTCACCCAGGCATAAGCTTTCTTGAATACTAATAATTGAAGAGGTGGTTCAAGCATTTGTGATCAGCTCTCCTCTAGCTGTATCTGTGTGAAGGTTATATATTCCAGCCTGGCAGGAGCCTTCATTTCTACGTGTATGTTCGGCAATACCATCTATCATATTTCAGTACATAGGGCTACTATTTGGATTTCCAATATTCACAAGCTAATTATCAAATGATGGGTATAACTTTAAGGTATGTTAATAATAATAACGAAGGACATATAATTTTCTAGCTGGCCTTGCATCAGCCCTGGTGAAAAATAGTAGTTACAACCTCACAGCTTTATTAAAAAAAAAAATCTTAGTAACCTACAAACCTGTCTGAGAAACAACATAGAGGTCATTAACTGCACAGAAGTTACTCTAAACTGGGTATTAACAAGCTTTAAAGAAAACTATGAAGATAAGATACCGTGTACCGGTTTCCTCAAAATGTCTCCACATGTAACTTTAGACTTCACAATTCTTAAGTTTCACTGCTTGACGAATGAGTTGTGAGGATATGAGGATACTACACAACCAAACCCACAGGTCTCGCCACTGAAGCGACAGGACCCATGACTGTGAACCTTAGGATGGAGTAGAGCAATTGTGAACCTCCAACAGACAGGAGAAAGAAAGGAGGAGGACCATACACACTCAGTCTCCTCTTCCCAACCTCACTATCAAGGTAAGCTCTCCTTCCTCCTGGGGTGAGTTATGGAGGGGCCAGAGACCGGCCTGAAGTAGTATCCCAGTGGGCATCCTGCTCTACAGATGGACATTTCGGATGGGGGCAGGTCATGGGGGAACTTTCCACTTCAGAAACTAGTAAGCACACTTATACATGTTCTTCAAGGAAAGGCTTTTGACTGATGGAGAACAAACAGTTTCACATTAAGCCCCATTGTGTACTCAAGCTCTCTGTATCAGAGAACTTTTTTGGACCTTCACTCATAGAAATATAAGACAAGGAAATCCAAATGTAACAGGAGGATCTGTGGCCACCTAATCCTGCTGTCCTGTTAGCTTAACCCAGAGTGATGTCTTCTTTTCTGTGTGAATTTTCTTCTGAATTTTCTTGATCCATTAAAAGACAGACTCATGCTTTCTACCTGCTGGAGTCAATCGCAGACCTCCGCTGCTCCTAAAGCTGCCTGTGGTGTGAATGTAGACAAAGCAACTTTAATCTGATTTGTGCTGTCCATTGTTGGGTGATATCTCTATTTGCAAGCAAGCAAGAGAGCAGCTACTCAGAGGAGATGGACTTTTTTCCCCTAGATAAAGGTATAGTATGGGATTTATATAATAGTAGCAACTTTATTTTGACTAGTAGGTATTTTTGCTTGGTTCCTGAGATCCCAGCAGCCTTTACTGAATTTCCAGAAATAAAAGGTAGGGACTGAAAGAAAAATATAATAGAAATTTATCTCTAATGGTGGTAGAATAATAGCTTATCACATTGAAAGAACAGCATAGTCTTAATTAACATATATAAGAATTGGGTTGATATTGCTACTAACCCCTTTATGTTATAAAAAAGAAAGCTGGCGCAGTTGTTTTCATCTAAAAAATTATTAAGGGACCAATACATTCACACAGCCAGTGTGGTCGTCTTCACTGGGTATACGGCTTAGTTTCAGTGCTTTGAGAGTTACTACCAGTCGGTTTTGGTTTCTGAGATTTTCTAGAATGTGTGCCTTAACATAGTGCCTGATGTAGGGTTTATCATTTCAGTAGCCACATCAGGAATTTATTCTATACCACATTTGGAAAGGTAACATGTATGCTCTCTGAGGTAGCCTTGTGCTGTTGAGTTATCTTCCTAGATAATATATCCCACACACATATTTTTTGGAGCTGGACTAAACTTGAAGGTATTATAGTAGCTTCCCTAAATATTTCTAACCTGAGATGATAATAATTATAATAGCAGTACTAAATCTATCACTTTAGGTATTACCATAGACACAAAATTTATCTGTTAGTTAACAGTTAAAATTAAACTGATTTACACTCTATATTTAAAAGATATTAATATACTCTTCCATATATTTCTGTTAAAAACTTGAGAAATGGGGCTTCCCTGGTGGCGCAGTGGTTGAGAGTCTGCCTGCCGATGCAGGGGACACGGCTTCGTGCCCCGGTCTGGGAAGATCCCACATGCCGCAGAGCGGCTGGGCCCGTGAGCCATGGCCGCTGAGCCTGCGCGTCCGGAGCCTGTGCTCCGCAACGGGAGAGGCCACAACGGTGAGAGGCCAGCGTACCGCAAAACAAAAACTAAAACAAAAACCTGAGAAATGGATAAGGTAATATGTCTGTTTAAGAGATAATAAATCTGGGCTTCCCTGGTGGCGCAGTGGTTGAGAGTCCGCCTGCCGATGCAGGGGACACAGGTTTGTGCCCCGGTCCGGGAAGATCCCACATGCTGCGGAGCGGCTGGGCCCATGAGCCAGGGCCCGTGAGCCAGGGCCGCTGAGCCTGCGCGTCCGGAGCCTGTGCTCCGCAACGGGAGAGGCCACAACAGTGAGAGGCCCGCGTACCGCAAAAAAAAAAAAAAGAAAAAAAGAAAAAAAAAAGAGATAATAAATCTGCCTTATGAAGAAATAAGCAACAAGTTTATGAACATTCAATAAATAGGTGGCTAACCTGAAGCCAGGTTTATATCTCTCCTGAATCTGCATCCTTAACCATTTCATGAAACTTTCTCTAAGGAGTAGAATACTTTAGCATACAAGCTGACAAGGTGCTTCTTTATAGGACCCAGGTAGCCTAGTTCATACAGCCCTTAAGCAGAAATATTAGTAGTGTGGAGCAGAAAAATAAGTCTGAGCCAAGGAACCTGTGTGATGCCCACCTGAGCCTCCCCATGACAACAAATATGTCCCAACAGGTTTGAAGCCTCTACAGGAGATCAAGACCACCTCCCTCCTGTACAACACTCTTTTTTGTCTGTACACCCTATAGCTGCATCACGAAAGCCTTGATAAATCAGTTTAGTGCTGGCAGTGAAGGCAAAACAAATCTTACAAGCTGCTGGAGAGCTAAAGAACATTCACTAAATATCTACAGCAAAAGCAAAACCTGGATAAAGGTTTGAGGAAAATAATGAGGATGTTACAAGGAGTGCAAACACCACTACAAAGGAACTAGCATAACTGAGAAATTTTCATCCTTGGGAAATTCCAAGCAGCCTTTGACTACCAGAGCGTTCATTCACCAGTGTATTATTTCCTAGGGGAGACTTAACAATCTGTGAGGTGAACAGCGAGAAGGGGTAACCACCAAGGTGAGACTACTCATTGGACAGAATGTCAAGGTCAGGAGCAACGAAAATACTGAATGTCCTTTGTCTGACCATTATTTGACACCAGTGCAGTTATTTCATGGGGCTGACATCTAGTCACTTAGAGAAAAACTCTTTGAACTTTTAGTTTTGGAAAATAGACCTCATACAAGACAACACATAAGATGATAGAGTACTTTTTTTCTGGTCCAGTCAAATACTTGGCATCAAGTAGTGGGGGAAAAAGTAGGAAAAAAAAATTCCTAGCCTAAGCTTTTTCTGTAATCATCTAAAATTATCTAGATTAAACTTGAATCTATCTACTGTACCTCATTAAGCACCCTGTTCCACTGCCTGCCCTTTCTATCTGAAAATGTTCTCTCATTTTCAAATCGAATTTCTCTCCCATTAACTTACTGCTTAGGTATATTTTAATGGCTTTCCTTTCAATGTAAGCCCATTTGTTTTGGCCGTGAAATTATCTCATTTCATTGTATAAAGCCCAGCTTCATTTCTAATTTTCAGTAACTGTGTCCATTTCTAGGTGAAAAATGTAAGCCCAAACAAAAGCCCTCTTAAAACTGGCCTGTCGTTTTCAATTCTTTCGCTTGCAGACAGTGGTTGTTAATTTTCCTTACAATAATGCATGTCTGTTCTCACCCCCTCCAATGTACTGTTATAACTAATACAGTGAAGCATCTGCACCTTGCTGTATGAGGTCATCCTCGGATAGGAAGCTGACAGCTTCACACAGTAATAGATAGTACAGGTGTTGTAGCCCTCAGGTAACCCATCACCCGTTTGCTTTCTGGATAAAAGCTATTCAGAACCACAGTCCTATCCTTAATTTTCCATTAACTAGAAGTTCACTGGCTGAAAGCTTTGTCATGTAGAAACTCTGAAAAAAGTATATTTTATTTTAATCCTCAATATATATTCCCCTACACACTCACACTTAAAACATGCACACATTGGATATACATTAGCATGCATGCACACTCACACATATACACTCCGAAAAAATCACATATATTATATAATACACTACACACACACACACACACACACACACACACACACACACGAGTCTTTTAAAACCTTGTTTCAAAATGAGTTGCCAATACCCTTCAGTCTGATTTGTGTCAATTTGCCAATGGGGGAGAATGAATGGAAGATGACATTCCAAGTAGAGAAATGAGCTTATAGAAAGACACCATGTGCAGAAAAGACCTTGAAATTTTGCAAAACATGGCAAGGTAAGTACATCTGGTAAAGAAAAAAATCCACAAAAATGAGTTTGTAGCTGAAACTTGGAGTAAAACTGCGAAGAGCCTTATGTGCCAATCCTCAGACCCTGGGCATGATCCAAACACACGGTGTGTGAATCAAGCATCTGAACTTAATCCAAGTGATACGAAGGGCATGAAAATCATTTGAAAGAAAATAAAACTTATCAACCACTTTTATACATCCGCACAAAATTATTAGTTAAAATGCATTTATACGTCTTCCCTTAGTGATCCATAAAACACAGAAGCTAATAATAATAAACACCTATTAGGAGCAGAACAGGCAGTAGGGTGATTATCAGTGTAAGAATGAGGAAACCCAGATTCGAGGCATCTAAATGAATTTTCAAGTTCACACAATTCCACTGTATTGATGCTTTCTAACTGAGTAGTTTGAACGCTACTACACCAATCTGGAGAAGGATGCTGAGAAGAATTTGCAAAGAGGTAGATTGGCTTATAAAAATGGGTCTTAGTGTAGGTGCACTAAGTGATTTCCAAGTTCCCATAGGAAGACCAGGCACCAGAGCAAAGAAGCATAGAAATGTGAAAGATTAATATTATATCTAGATTCAGGGAAAGATTTTGACAGAAATGTTTGCTAGGGGATTATTTATAATGAGAAAAAATGGAAATAATGTATGTGTTACTGAATGTGAAGACTAAATAAATAATGTGTGTTACATATTTCAATAACATGTGGGCATCAGGAACAATTTTTAATTAAATGGAAAATGATTCACTGGATAATGTTAAGAATAACAAAATACACACACATACAAACATCAAAAAAAATCAAAAAAACCCAAAAACTATACACACAGCCATATTCATTTTCAATTATAATTTATCCATTTATCCAGCTCTGTGTTATCTATTGATTCTCCAACTAACCATGGTTTCAATCTGTCTATCTACCAGGCTTATAAAGGAGACTGGAAGGAAACACATTAATTAGATATTAGGGCTTTTTTTTTTCCTTTTAAAATTATTTTTCTCCATATTCTTCCCTGTGTGGTAGAGAAACTTGGTGAGGGAACTCACGTGCCACTATTTCCTAAGGTAGATAATTTTGTCTCCTCTTTAAAATGCACACAATTAGTTACTTATTGGCTTGTATTCAAATGGCAAGTGAGGAATCAGGGCACAAGAAACTACAACACAATTATAAGTCAATAAGCATTTGCCATAAGTGCCTACTATGTGCTGAGCAAGGGAGATTCCCTGTCTTCATGGAGTCAGGTGGTGTCTATAGATGATTAAAAAAACCCCATAGCAATGCAAATGGGATACATGTGATAAACAAGGAAACGCAAGGTATCTAGAAACTACATATTCAGAACATAGAATCTGGTTTAGGAAAACGTCAAAAGGCTTACAGAAGAAGAGCTATTGAGACTGAGATCCTAAAGGAATTTTAGCAATATATGTCCAGAAAGAAAGATCAGGACGTATGAAGGCACTGGCATGTGAGAATCCTGCCACATTTGAGAAACTGAATGGTATTCAGATCAATTGCACTATAAGGTGTATGTTTTGGGGGCAAAGAATTAAAAGACAAGGCTTTAGAAGTAGGCAGTGCCAAGTCGTAAGTGCTGCTACAAGTATAAAAAGAAACGTAGGGTCTATTCAGAGGGCAGAAAGATTCCGGTGGAGCTAGCTGAGGGGTAGAGGTAATCAGGTCAGCCTTGTAGTGGGTTTATTCTGGCTGCACTGTAGAGTGCTGACTGTTGTAAATACGATTAGATAGAGGAATGTCTGTTAGGAGGCTGTTTCAGTAGTCTCCGAAAGAGATGATGGGGGACTTGATTCTTTCAGTAAAAGCAGAAATGAAGGAATAATGATAAGCCATAGACTTTAGATGCAATGATATGGATCGAATGGTGAGGCCCCAAGTATAACTGGATTGTTTTCTTGAGAGAGTTTGGATGATATATAAGTAGCAGAAGGTGTAAAACAATAGCTTTTTCACATGAGAAACTTAAAGTATCATTTAAAAAGATCATGTCATATAGATTAGAGCACACCTAAAACATTTATAGAAGCACTAGCCTTGGGACTCTCTGGAGAGTTTTAGTTTGTGTGTGCCTATATGTGTGTGTCGTGGGGAGTGTAATTTGAGACTTCAGGGACAAAATTAGAGAGAGTGAGGAAGAGCAGACATCCCTGGAGAGGTGTGGGAAACACAGGTTTGAATGTTCCCAGAGATAATGGGCGCTGGGAGGTCTGTGTCTCCACCTGTGCTGGGGAGAAGAATGTCATAGGAAATGAACTTGGAAGTGCATGGAAAAAATATAATTATGGCATAGATGCAATTCATACCCGCTTCTCAATGACATTTGGGTACAACTGTATTTTTCAAGTTTTCTACAATAAGCAGATATCGTAAGACCCTTGACATTTACAAGGGATAAATCCCAAGATCTTTGCAAATTTCTAGCTCTGCAAATACACAGGAGTTTGTATAGTCTCTTGACTTTCTCAAAAATTGTATTTTCTTCAAGAGAAGTAAGTCTCTAGTGCATTTCCTTACGTGATCAGCAAGTCTTACTGCTTCTAACCCTAACTACAGCACATATGTGGATTCTATCCTCACTTTTCAAACTTCACTATGACCACTCTAGTTTAAACCACATCATCTTTTCCTTGGAGAACTGCAATAGTCACTAAAACTGTTATCCACGTTTCCATTCTTGAACTATACATAGACCAGAATATTTATAAAATGTATATCATATCTCACTCCTCTGATTAATATCTTTCAACATCTTTCCATAATTTTTAGAAACTAAAATCCACACTCATACTGCTATGACTTAAAAAGTTCTTTATAATCTAAACTTCCTAAATGTAGAAATTTTTCTTGCGCTACCCTTTTCCATCTTTAATATGCTGCAGCCACTCTGACCTCTGGGAGCACAAACTGACAATAACCAGCATATAACCTTACTGTGGAAAAGATTAAAATTCATCCTTAGAGATACTGAAAACAATTTTAGATCACAGACGCTCAGCAGTGTTCATGGTTTTAGTCAACATGAGGTAAGGTATGCTGCTTTAACAGATAACCACAAATCTTTTGGGCTTCATACAAAAATGATAACTTTTATTTATAAAAATTTGCCCTAGGTCTAGGAAACTCTCAGTGGCAGCTGTCTTCCACCCAGCCTGCTGCACTCTTGGGACTTGGCCATCACAATGGGAGGACTCCTTCATAAAAGCTGCAGTAGCAGAATAATGAAATTAAAAACTTCTCAGAGTAGTTTTACTGCCTCTGCTTGAAAGTGATGTGTTTTACCAGCCAGAACCAGTCACATGGCCTCATCTCACTATAAGGAGGTTGCGAAGTGCCGTTCCTGTAACTTGAGGCAGGAAAGGAGGATTGAATACTGATGAACACTGGTAAATCCTGCTACAGTTTTTCTCCCAGTTCTAATACATTAAGTTTAATCTTCATGCTAATACAAACCCCCTTGCCAAGGAAGACCACCTCAATCTTATCCAACGAGAGCTCTAAAGTTTAGGTGTTGTGCAATAACGGTCTCTCCATCAGATCTGGACGTGGCTCCTCTTGGACTGGAAACCTATGAACTCAAATGACATTCATCTCCTCCTTCCCATACATGCTTTGTATATAATGGTAAAACAAGGCTAGGATAATTGTAATAAACATTCGTGTTCTGAGAAAAGAAAACTGAGAGTTACTGGTCATTAGAAACTCTGAATAGCAGTTACTGGTCATTAGAAACTCTGAAATCCCACTGAGCAGACATAGTGTGAACCACCTATCTTGAAGGTAGAGAATATTCCTTATCTTCTCTCCCAGGAGAAATTCCCTTTTCCATTGTTCTCAGAGGCCTCCTAGCTCCATCTTCTGAAAGCTTTTTTTCCCTCTGTCTCTCATTATCTTCCATGTCCTTATCTGAAGTGGACTTTGGGGAAAAGGCCCTTCCTAACGATTGTAACAGTTTATCAATCCACTATCTGCCTGCAGAAGTGTGAGGGCCCAAGGATCATTTTGACAATGAACATTAACATTTATTGGATGCTTTCTATGTGATAGAAATCACACTAAGCAACTGCATGCATTTAATCCTCACAATGACCTCTAGAAATGGCATTATAATTACTCTTGTTTAAATTGCCCAGTGTTCCATAGCTAGTCCACAATGGAACTTGGATGCTAACCCTGCTCTGTTCTGATACCAATCTGCAATGTTTCCCTTACTTCTATTGTCTTTATACCTCAGAGTTAAAGGAATTATTTCAGGAATTATTAAGAGTTAATTCTTGGTGGTAGCTGGACATAATCAATGACCAGTCAAAGTCTTAAGGAATAACAGGCTTTTTCAGTCTAGGCTCCAAGTGTCTTTAGTGATATGATACTCCACACACACACATACGTACATACACACATGGTAGGGCTCTTACATATTTGAATCCATCCAGATCCATGTATCAGGAACCATACATTTATTTACATGTTCTCAGGTCCAGTATTTTCTCTGATTTTATTTATTTATCTGTTCTCTTACTTTTTTTCTATCCAAATTGATCTACTGAGTCAATTTTGAATAGTGTAAGAAAAGGCTCCACTACAAATACATCTGATCTTTACCACAAGGTATTTTAAATATTGATATTAATTTATTGGGCATTGACCTTTAATCTGATCTTTGTTTTAAGTACTTAAGGCTTTTGAGAAGTTTTAACAAAAGACAGGAAGGCCTTTAATTTATTCATTGTTACATGGCTAAATTCTTACCGATTTTTTACTTTCAAAGTTTTTATAATATTCATCACTTATATTTTGGGATCAAAAGCTGTCTGCTTCACCAATATTGCAAAACCTGGAATGCTTATAATTCCGTCATTCCTTTCCATAGCCAATTATTTCCTGAGCTCATCACTTTCTTAAAACATCATATAAAGTGTGGCCAATTTTATTCAAAACACACTAACGAAATTCTATTTTCCAACATTTTCCCTATGCTCTGAGTTCAAGAGGAAAAGTTCATCATTTATATGCTCTAATTCTTAAATTACTCCAGGCAAGAGTTTTATCACTCTATCATGTATGACAAATGCTCTGCCACTTTTTGATATAAATCACCATATTTTAAGGCACCTATAACAGCCATGTCACGTAGTTTAGGTTTCTGTGATGACAGCACCCCACCTCCAGTGCTAATTCTCTGTATTAGGTAGGGAAGTGTCTTGGTGGTTCCCAAGATCATCCCTACACTAAATAATTCACTAAAAGGACTCAAAGAACTCAGAAGTCATTGTACTCACGGTTATGGTTTATCACAGTGAAAAGATACAAGACAAAATCAGCAAAGATGCATCAGCCAGGTCTGGAGGAAACCAGGAGCAAAAGCTTCCAAGAGTTTTCTCCCAGTGGAGTCGCCCAAGACACACAATTCTTCCTGCTATAAACTGTACCAAACATATGTGAAGTGTTGCCTACCAGGAAGTTTCCTTGAGCCTAAGTCTCAGGTTTTTATTGGGGGTTGACCATGTAAAAACACACTGCCTTCACGACTGACTGCAATTACCAAAACTAGAGACTGCCCAGAAGAAAGCAGGTGCCTACCATAAATGCCAGTGTTTGCACGAACTGTCTGGATAAACTGGTAGAATTTCCTTCAAAGCTCCAAACATACAAAACACACTTATCAGAACATTTTAAACATTCAATTGCCTGTAGCCCACCAAGGGCCAGTTGAGAAAATCAGCTTGTCTGGGAATGTACAAGTTTTAAGCAACTAAAACCTGATGAATTTACTGTTTCCTGAACATGCATATTAGAATATACTGTGATAACCAAAACAACCCTTTAATTTCATTGACTTAATACAACAAAAGCATTTCACCACCACTGCCTATCCCATTTATGTCAACTTTGTTAAAAACCTGGAGGACTCTCCACGGCACCTGATTGCCACTCATAACCCATGTTGCTTCAGTTCTTTGGTTCTGCCAAGTGAGCATAAAGTTTTGTCTGCCATTGCAGTGGCAGAGGAAGAAGATGCTAGAGAACCCCATAGGGATCTTCTTTGCATCAACCTGCAGCAGATGCTATTTTTGCTCTCATTTCATTGGTTTTCACAGGGCTCTACCTAACTTCAAGGGGCAGGGATTTTAGACTTGTATATGTCCAAGATGGAACAGAGAGCCAGTTGTCAATGAGAACTAGTGGTATCCATCATATTTTCAAATTATCAGTATTGTGGATGTTAAATCTGTGAATGACAAAGAACTCATACATTTAGTTTATAATCATGAAAATCATTTAAAAAATTACTGAGAAGTTAAAAAAAAAAAAAAGAAAGCCAACCAAGTGAACTAATGGGAACCAAAAGTTTCCCTTGAAATGAAAAAGTTTGTCCTCTTGTTTACTCAGATGTCAGTATCAAATCTTTTGAAAAAGAATAGTACTTTCCCCCAAACTAGAGAGGTACCATCTCCTAATAAAAACAAGTAAATATTTTAATTACTTTGAGAGCCTGTAGAAAAATCTGAGACAGTCTTCTAAGAGGAAAGAAAATTTCTCTGCAGCCTGACGGTATAAACCCTCCTGAGGGGTAAAGGTGGAATTTCCACAAATTTTGAACAGGTTAGCTATTGAATGCTTTCTATGGGCCTGCCCTTTTGGTAAGAAATTTACATTTACATATATCAGATTAATTATTCCTCACAAGAATCTTTTGAAAGAAGCATTTTAACAACTCCATTTTACAGATAAAGAGTCTAGGATTAGACAGGTAAATCAGGTATATTAGGAAGAGTCAGAGTCAGAACGTAAACCCAGGTCTGTCTTGCTCTAAAACACATGCTTATAAACTACTAGGCAAATTTTTTGCTCGAAGGAAGAAGATGAGCTCAGAGACTTGAACGAGGCTGTGGTCACCAGGCATGGACAGATGAAGCAATTGAGAATATCATTCACTCTAAATAATTTTGCTGTCCTATTCATCTTCCAGCCATTACCATAAAAATGATGAACATGTGTCTGGAAATAAGGAAGTTTATTAACTATAATTTCTCTTATTTTTATGCTGACTTATTATCCAGCTTATCTTGATGTATAGAGAATTGTGGTTCAAGGTAGGGCAGAACACATAAGGATGCAGAAGACATAGAAAGGCAGGGGATAAAAGAGGACAGGGGGTACAGAAGGTCAGAGCCTTGGGGATATAGCAGGGCCAATGGTAAAACAGGGCAGGCAAAGAAGAAATAGATAAGATTATTGCCCTAAAAGATTTTATTGCTTAGTCAAAGAAATAGAATAGATGCATAAAAATGATAGCTAGCATCTTGAATTCACGTATTTTCTGCTAAAAGTCCAACTGATGATCAGAACAAGATATCACTCAAGGAAGAAGGTTATTATATATAGCCTGATTCACAGAAGACGTTGCAAAATGAGCCGATTAGGGAAGGAAATGTCCAAAATTATGAAGGGTCAGTATGGTAAATTTGGTAGAACATGGAATCCAGAATCAGATTTGAAATGAACTTTTCCCTCTTTATGTGACTTTAAGTTATTGCAATGTTTTTAGCCTCAATCGTTATCTGTAAAGTGGGGGTAATAATACCTATATCTCAGGTTTGGTGGAGCATTAAATGAAGTAATGTATATAACGTGCCCTGCACCCTTCCTGAAACAATGTGTCTGTTCTTCCTCATCTTTGCTTCAAGCCTGGGATGATCACTGTTCCTCTGCCAGTCAACCCCTTAATTAAAGAAACATTTACTGAATTCTTGCTAGATAGTATTCAGTCCTCTAGTTGTTTCAGACTGAGTGGTGAGCAAACCAGGTTTCTGCTTTCTTAGAGTTTATATTTTGTGGGAGTCATAAAAAGCAGAGTAACTAAATAATTATACATGCTTATTTCACATGTTGATACATTTTATGAGGTATTAAAAGTGTGATGTGATAGTGAAGGGTAGAGGGGTGTACAACCTCTCTGATAAGGTGATACCTGAATGAGGGGAAATGGAGATGACTTTTTCCAGGGGGAATAACATGTGTAAAGACACAGATCTGATGGCTGAGCTTCAGGTATTGGTGGAAGGAGAGAGTGGCCGGAGCTTAGTAAACATGGGGGAGAATGATAGGAGAGAGGCTGGCGTGAAGGCATGGTCCAAAAGACACAGGTTGTTTTAAACCTCAGTAAAGTGTCTGGGTTTATTCTCAGGAGCAGCTGTGACAACGACAGAGAGCCCATGCCAAGGAACCAAAGAGGAGGTGCTGTGGGAGAAACCCTGTAGGCAGATGATGACTCAGTGCCATGATTGGGAATTTAAACAGCCTCCTATGATCACTTCCGAGCTAGATCCAGCTCTTCCCCAGTAGCCCAGAACCTTTTTCTTGCTTGACCAAATGTGATCATTAGACAGTTCACAGTTTTCTCAGCACATTTTTTTTTTTTTTCCAGGCCATTGAAACATGTAGCCTGGTCCAGCCATGCTGGATTTTCATTCCAGTGAATAAACTCCCTTTCACTGCCTCTCTGACTGTCCCTTCTGCAATTTACTAGATGTTTCTCCTATTTGGTTCCTAGTCATGCCTCTGTTACTGTTTTCATTATTTTAAAAATGGAGAGGATGTGTTTCTGCCGAAGTTGCCCAATCTTGTTTTCACTCTATTGGACTCCAAAGTGTGCTATCTGGATGCTGGCAGATGGATGAGGCAGAAAAGCCACTGATTTGATTTTCCCTTTCAATTTTCACATCTTTCACTGCTTGCCTGGTTTTGTTTTCTCTCCTAACAGTGCATCTAAATATATGCCTTTCCTTTCTCTCGAGGTAATCCTTTTTATTTCTTTTACCTGTAACATTTGCCTTTGATGATTTCTGGATATGCCTTTAGGATCAAAGATGTTCTGTTCTATGCTTAGTTATCATGTCTGTGCTTTAACTTAGTTATTTCCTTTTGGACTGTGATTTCTATTTTGGGCTTATTTTTTTCAGCTTTCTCTTTTTAGAGATTCTTTTACTTAGGGTGTCACAATAGGGTTTTCAAATAAACTTTTTGGCCTCCAGAACTTTTAATGTGTCAGATGGTATCTTATTGTTGGTATTTTGAAAGAAAAATACCACCTCAGAGAGGCTCAGTATTCCCACACAAGTTCTGTGTTTTTCCTCCTGTTTTAACACCCCGCAATTAGTTGGTATACACTCCCTAAATCAGGTCTCCACTGAAGCCAAAAAGCAGCTACCCAATCATTGGGCAGTAAATCTAAGAAGCCTGCTCAAGTAAGTGTCTTTAGGAAATTTAAAATAATTTCCTGCTACTGCTCCCTTACTTCCCAGAAACTAAAACAATCACAGGAATTCAAAATGCCGTGTCACGTGTCCACGATGGTGTTAGAGTGCACACAAATTGTATGTTTATGAAAGGACATCTTCCTAGCTAAATATTTGGAATCTCTCTATATTTATTGTATAATTGCCATCTTTATTATTTCCTCCTTCTGTTTTAATTTTTTAGGGACACCTAGTTTTCCTTGTTAGCTGACAGAGTTTACCCTCAGCTATATATATTGTGTTTTGTAACAATACTTATTCATTTATGTTTGTCTAAATTATTTGCAGTTTTCATGCTTTAATATACTTTGCAATGACATATAGGGTTGACTTCTATGGACATGCACCATTCCTTTTTCATATAAGTTTTGTTCAATTTTGACCCCAGATTTCAAGTAAACATTTAAAGTTTGTCATGAAATATATCATACCTATATCTCTAGGTATTTCTACAATTTGCTGGTTGAAGAGTGGTATTGATAAAATTATAGATAGGCATTAGTATGCATCGGCATCCTATTTCATTTTGTTTGAATGCATATATTTTCATCATTATAAAAACAATATAACCACAGTGTAAAATTATGAGAAATTTAAAAATGAAAACTTACTATCTTAATGTAATCATACTATCTTACTATAAACATGCTTGAACTTCATATCATATAGGTTCAGTTCTTGGGATGCTTATGATGCTTCTATACATCCAGAACTTGCTAGATCCTGGGAAGATAAAGAAGAAATGGAACAGCCTCTGAGCTCACAAAGGGTCCCAGTGGAGATGGAAGCCTCCTACAAAGCCAACAAAGAGACCATCTTATAATAATGTGTCAGAGTCTAGGATAGAACTGTTAGCAGGAACCTTAGGTGTACATAGAAAGGAAGTAGAGATAGAGTCTCAGAAAAGATAATTCCTGGGTGTTATCTTAAGGAATAAGTTGGGCTGCCTCAAAATAGGAAGGACAGGAAGATCATTCCAGGAAAAAGAAATACACAAATCAAAGCTCATACCACAGCTTTACTTGGAGTACTATAAATAATTCACTGTTGCAGGAATATAACCTAAGTGGTGAGAAATATTAGACATTAAATTTTTGGCCACTTCAATCTAGTCTGTGCATCACACTTTTGAAAATAGTTTTAATCAAAGGAAATGTAGATATAGAGCTGCATTTATTTTTATACACACATATGTATATGTATGTATATATATATTTATGCATATGCGTGCATATATACATATGGCTGGGTGTGTGGCATATTGCATTTAATATAAAGTCATATGGCTACATTGCATTTTATTTAACAATTATTGTTGCATATTACATATTGTTAAATATAAATTTAAAATAAATATTGTTCAATATTAAATATTATTAAATATTGCTAAATAAAAAATAATATTATGGCTACTGCTCAAATTAATATCATTAATCTCAGGTTTTTGTTTTTATTTTGTGTAGCCTGGATTATTCCTTTAGAGTATGTTTCAAGGCTTAATCTAACAAAACATAAAACACCTTCATGTGTTTTATGTTATCATGGCTCTTTATATATATTAGAAATTACTTAATAAGATAGTTTTTGCACAATTTAACCTCTCATCCACAATGCAAGTTTGAATTCATACATTTCCCAACAGCCACTGCTAACACTGGTGATTTTTTTCCCCTTAAGTTTTGCTCATTTATTTGGCAGAATATATCTTAGTCTTTAGTATCAGTCCTTGTGATACAATGAGAATTATTCTCATGTCTTAATGATGTTATAAGGATTAAGTAATGAATGAAAATTGCCTAACACACTGGCACATGTGTTCGATAAATTATGGCTATCATGTTATTGTTATCACTCTGACTAATAAAGACTATCTTGATCTATTTTTTTTCTCTTCCTGGATCTAGTGGGGAATTAATAACTTAATCAATACTTAATGCTCATGTTAGAAAGCATTTTTATTTTATAGTAGTGATTGACTACCAGCACACAAAGCCCACAACTAAGATGAGGTGCAAATGTAATGCAACGATTTCAAATCTCCCCCAAAGTATCAGTCCATGTAGACTCTTTAGCTTCATTACAATTTAGTCAAATTCCTAAGGTTCAAACCAAGGAAAAATAAATAATGTAACCAAATGGATCTGCCACATTCAGGGAGGGAAGATGACTCTTAGCTCTGTATCTTATATCAAAAATCTTCACTTGTACTAGAAAATATAAAAAAGTGGAAGTGAATCAAGTGTCTTAAATACAAGATCAGTTAAAGAAAAATGATGGAAGGAAAAATGTGGAAATAAATGTGTACTTTGTAGATATTATGAGATTGAGTTTTAAGCACCTGTGTATAATCTTTATGTTGGCCAAAAATGTTAGGCTGAGCTATAAAAACAAACAATTAAATAAAAACCATATTATTAAGAAAAAGAACATATCAGTGTAAAGCATATCAAAGAACATATCACTGATAGTTACAGCAGTGGTACATTTTGTTTCCTTTCCTGAATAACCCAATCTCTCCTTTTTTTAATAGTCAGGTTTATTGAAATAAAATTTACATATAGTAAAATTCACCCTTTTTAGGTATTTATCTCAAAGCATTTGTCCACTCAACCTAAGCTGTCAAATTTATAGTCATAATGTTGTTCATAATGTTCCTGTATATTTTAATGTCTTTGGATCTGAGGTGAGGTTCCCTCTTTTATTCTTGATATTGGTAATTTGTATCTTCTCTCTTTTTTTCTTAATTAGTCTGGCCAGAATTTTATCAATTTTATTATTGATCTTTTCAGTTTTGTTTTTTTTGATTTTCTGTATTTTATATTTTGAATTTTACTTAGTTTTGCTCTTTTTTATTTTGAATTTAATTTGCTCTTCTTTTTCTACTTTCTTAAGTTGAATCTCCAAAGACTGATTAGAAACATTTCTTTTTTTCCCATTGTTACCAATTTTTTCTAAGCACCACTTAAACGGATCACATAAATATTGATATGTTGTATTTTTACTTTCATTTAATTCAAAATCTCTCCTAATCTCTTTTTTTGTTTTCTTCTTTGACACAGGATTTATTCAGGGGTATATTTTTTAAGTTCAAAATATTTGATAATTTTCCAATTATTATCTATTAATTTCTAGTTTCATTCCATTGTGGTCTGAGGATATATGTTGTGCAGTTTCATTCTAGAATCTGTGTCACAGAATATGATCTATCTTGGTGAATAGTGTGTGTGCGCTTGAAAAAAATGTATTCTTCTGTTTTTAGGTTTCTGCCCTCTGTCCTGTAAATGTTAAGTAGGTCAAGTTAGTTGACAGTGTTGTTCTTACTGATTTTTACTTTACTTATCCTATCAATTACTGAGATATCTCCAATTATAATTGTAGATTTTATACTAGTCATTTTTAAAATGCCATGTGTAGTGGCACTGATTCTTAATGTCTAATAAATTAGCAAACTTTTTATATTTGCTTAAAGCCACATAATTAGCCAAAATGTGTCTGCTAAATTCAATGTAATTTGGGTTTTAGTCACAATAAGAAGCATCGGATACTTTTCACTGAGCAACAAATAATAGCAACTATTTATGTGTTCACGGATAATATAATCAAAGACATATTTTGGTATTTGGGGATCTATCCCTATTTTTAAAACTTTCTAAATATCACTAACCAAAAGGCAAGACACTAGAATTCTTCTGACATTAAGATCCTGGGCTATGACTTTTAGAAAATTCCCATTTTAAGGCTTAATTGCATCAGCTGTAAAAGAACAAAGGTCAGCTGAATGAGATTTTAAGACTGCTTTCTGCGACCTCATCTTCTTCATCAAAAACAGCATACTTATTTTATTTACAATTTGTTTTACTTTTAGGGCCTACCACTTTTTTTCTATGAGGTAACTTACCAAAATGAGCTTCACTTCGTCAATTACAAAATAAGATCATAACACAGCCCTACCTATATACCAGGAAGTTGTAATAAATAAGAAGATAAACAGAAAATTTATTTTGCCCTGGTCAAGAATTGTATACAACCAAGTTGATATTATCATAATGATCATTATCTGCCAAAAACACTGACATGGTAGTGAAAGTTGCTACTTTCCTCTGAAATACACAAAATAACACTTCTGCCCCAGAAACTTAATTATACCTGTCCTATCATTTTGTATAAGTCTTTGAATGGTCTTATATTGTTTCTAACTCAACATTTCATGATCTTTCCTTCCCTAGGCAGCTAATTAAATCAGTGATGGAACTGTTCAATTCATACTAAGGCAATCAGGAATTTCTATTTCTTCTCAACTAGTTCCCTCAATAATTGCACAGTTTCTTTTTCTAGAATCTCAAAGAAGCAAGATTGAATGAACTTAATGGCTTACTTTCAGAGCCACAAACATAACTGACTTCTCAAGATTTTGGCCAACTGGCATCCATCTGAATGGAAGATGGTTTGACTGGTTAAAACTGAGCTAGAGGGACTTCCCTCGTGGCGCAGTGGCTAAGAAACCACCTGCCAATGCAGGGGACACGGGTTTGAGCCCTGGTCTGGGAATATCCCAGTTGCCGAGGAGCAACTAAGCCCGCAAGCCACAACTACTGAGACTGCGAGCCACAACTACTGAGCCTGCGAGCCACAACTACTGAAGCCCACGTGCCTAGAGCCCGTGCTCTGCAACAAGAGAAGCCACCGCAATGAGAAGCCCAGGCACCACAACGAAGAGTAGCCCCCGCTTGCTGCAACTAGAGAAAGCCGG
Source organism: Stenella coeruleoalba (assembly GCF_951394435.1). Taxonomy (NCBI): domain Eukaryota; kingdom Metazoa; phylum Chordata; class Mammalia; order Artiodactyla; family Delphinidae; genus Stenella; species Stenella coeruleoalba. The sequence continues at coordinate 73,428,050 of NC_137159.1, read as the reverse complement.
CACATAGCAACGAGGACCCAACGCAGCCATAAATAAATAAATATTTTTTTTAAAAAATGAGCTAGACTGAGCCCTAATGTGGCTTTTGATTAATCTACTCGAATGCTTCTGAATTTGTGCCATCTACTTTAAAAAGAAATCGAAAGCATGATTTCTTATTTTTCATCCAGAGAGGATTAGTGGAGAGAAAATTAAGTTCCCTCATTTAAGTAAGTACCTCAGGGAACTATTCACCTATCAATGTATAGGAGAGTTTCAGCCTGTGGCTTACCCAATTTCATTAGCATTAATGGGAGTTTTTTTGTGAAATCCTGTGTGAATCATCGCTTTAGGAGTTCTGTAAGAGTATGTTGATTACTGTTATTTTGGTAATGGCTCTGTTCTGCAGTTCCAACTTTTAACTCATTAGGCTTGCAATAGATGCTAAATTTTGGAAGGAATCAGACTTGGACTTCTGAAGGTAATTAAATCAGAGCAGTATCACATAGAATCATTCACCATTGTGAATGTTAGATGCTGTTACGTGTTAGGTCCCAGGTGTTCTACTGGCTTGCTGTCTACAGTGGGCAAAGACTGAAATTTAAGTTTTTAGATTTCACCTAATTATGTTTTATTACTGTGTACTCATCTACGAATATTCTTACTAAAGCCCTCTATCTTTTCTTCGTTGATGGGCCATGAATTCTGCACCCATTCGGATGACCCTTCAAGCACCCTGCCTTCCCTTTTACTCAGCTTCATAATATTTAGTGACCTTTATATAGCATGAAAAGAGAACTTGTGTCCAAACCTGGGCAATTTTGAAAATGAAAAGGGGAATTGGTGGAGGATGGGGAGACTTGAGTGCACATGTGCAAACGCCCAGTGACGCGCAGGGAGACCCAAGCAAGCCAGAGGCCCTCGAGCCTGTGAGGTCTGCGTGCCTGAAAGGAAGATGCGCAGAGAAGCCCAGCCGGAGGGGTATCCCTAATACCTCTAGGGGTCCCACTTCTTTCACCTCCCAGAAACCTCCTCCAGACCTAGTGTGTTCCTGAGCCCCAGAGGCCTGGGATATGAGTGGTTTGGGAATTCAGAGGAAGAAGTGATGACTTCTGAGAAGAAAATTCAGATGAACTACCTGGCGAATGACAAAGAAAGCACAGAAATCTGATAGCGTTTCTCTTTCTTTGATGAAAGCCTGTTTTTCTGCATAATGAGGGATATATGTTGTGCAAGAAGTAGCAGAGAATTCACAGAGATGCCATCAAATTCGGACCGTGATGCCGGTGTGAGTGAACATTCAGATGGTTGGAGCAGGATTCAGTTTCAGATGAATTCTCTGGAATTTAAGTTGAGTCTCGATTCAGAAGATGATAGCTTTAGTGCGGAAGAATAACTCTCGAGAAAGATGGCGAGGTATATCAAGTTCCTGTACATCAGACATGGAAGAGTGATACAGATTCACTTGAAGAAGATCCTGAAATGTCTTTAATTGACTACTGGAAGTGTACTTTATGAAATGAAATCAACCCTCCCCTTCCACTGCCTTGCAACAGACGTTGGACCTTTTGTGAGACTTAGCTTCCTGAAGATAAAGGGAAAATGTCAGAGAAAGCCATTCTAGAAAACTCAACACAAGGGGAAGATGGATTTGATGTTCCTGATTGGGAAAAACAAAAAACAAAACCCTACAGTGAATGATTTCAGAGTCACATGCTGAAGAAAATGATAAAATTCACCTGAGCCTCTCAGTCCCAAGAAGGTGACCACTATTCTCAGTCATCAACCCTTACAGCACCACTTCTAACAGCCAGGAAGATGTCAGTGAGTTTGAGAGGGAAGAAACACAAGACAAAGAGGCGAGTATGGAATCTAGCTTTCCTCTTAATGTCATTGATCCATGTGTGATTTGCCACAGTCCACCTAAAAATAGTTGCATCCTCCGTGGCAACACAGGACATCTTATGGAATGTTTCACATGTACAAAGAACCTTTAAAAAGTATGCAAGATGAGTAAATTCTAGAGATTTGCTGTACAAAATAGTTTCTATATATGTATATACATATACATATGTAGTTAACAACATAGTATTGTGCACTCAAAATATGTTGAGGATAGATGTCATGTTAAGTCTTCTTACACACAAACAAGAACATAAGGAAATGGATTTGGTTAGTACCTTGATCGTGGTGATAACATTACAGGTGTATGCTTATGTCCAAACTCATCAAAATGTATACATTAAATATGTGCAATTATTTTGTATATCAATTATACATCAAAAAGCTTTAAAAGAGAGAGAGAGAAGTAAGCCTTGCCCAGTATGAAGACAGCTAATTCAAATGATTCTGCTAATTTATTTCCCCGAGTTGACCTATCCATAAAAGTAGCATTATATATTTCTAACCATATAACCCTAAACGTTTAGACAACCATAACAAGTGCTTTTATTTTTTTACATATATCAAAGCAAGAAAGTATCTCAGTCCACGTATATTTTTTCTTTTAATAGTATAATTTACCTACTTTGGCGGGGATAGTGAATATTTGCTTTCATTTAGGAAAATGTAACTTCTGTTTATATTTGGATTTTAATACAATTTGAATTGGATATACAGCTCATCCTTTACCCCTACTCCTAATGTTTTAAATCTTATCCACTTTCTATTAAATGAGAAGTATCTGATATATGTGTGTGTGTGTGTGTGTGTGTGTGTGTGTGTGTGTGTATACACATATATAGAACATTTAAATGTAACGTATTTAGTACTTTTCGTGTAAGGAGAAATATTTTGTGTGAAATATTCAATGTTAATATTTTAGATACCCCTTAACTTGTGAGTCTTAGCTTCTCTGCTCTTTCAGAGCCTCTTAAAATACTCTTTCCGGATAAAAAAATACATTGGTAGTTATATTTGGTGTTATGTAGTTAAATTGTACTTCTTTTTCTTTGGCTACTTTAGTATATAAAGAATTGGTGGTAAAGACGTTGTCGATTGAGAAGTCTTTGAGAATAATCATAATTTATCCACAAGACAAAACTTTTTAAGGCTCCATAGTAGAATATGGAGTTGTCCTGGTGGGAGGGGGGCTCAACTCTGTATATCAGGCATTTTTTCACACTCAGTTTCAGGATTTAGTGGAATCTATTGTTTCCTCTAAGTTGAAAGCAAATCTAACACACTCTGAAGTACCCTCTTGGATTCTGGATTCCATGGTTCCTGGCAGTTTCCTAGGTTTCAGACATTTGCTTAAGGCTAATTCCAGGAACCAGTGAATTCGGAAAGATGAATTCAGAAATGTGATAACAGAAGAAAATGTTCATTTTAAAACTAGCCAGAGCTCTATTTACAAGAGCCCAGAGATGGAAACAATCTAAGTGTCCATCATCGGATGAATGGATAAAGACGATGGGGCACATATATACAATGGAATATTACTCAGCCATAAAAAGAATTGAAATTGAGCTATTTGTAATGAGGTGGATAGACCTAGAGTCTGTCATACAGAGTGAAGTAAGTCAGAAAGAGAAAAACAAATACTGTATGCTAACACATATATATGGAATTTAAGGGGAAAAAAATGTCATGAAGAACCTAGGGGTAAGACAGGAATAAAGACACAGACCTACTAGAGAATGGACTTGAGGATATGGGGAGGGGGAAGGGTGAGCTGTGACAAAGCGAGAGAATGGCATGGACATATATACACTACCAAGCGTAAAATAGATAGCTAGTGGGAAGCAGCCGCATAGCACAGGGAGATCAGCTCGGTGCTTTGTGACCATCTAGAGGGGTGGGATAGGGAGGGTGGGAGCGAGGGAGACGCAAGAGGGAAGAGATATGGGAACATATGTATATGTATAACTGATTCACTTTGTTATAAAGCAGAAACTAACACACCATTGTAAAGCAATTATACTCCAATAAAGATGTAAAAAAAAAAAAGAAACATCTAAATATAAGCCAATAAAATCTCATCATACACTCCCCAAAAAACAAAAAAAAACTAGCCAGAAAGGTCGTAGCTTTTTTCTGAATTATCCAAAAATTATGTATCACTTTTCTTCAAGAAAGACAGGGTCAGAACATAGGATTCTAAAGTATCTCTCAAACTGTGTACATTAACTTTTTGATTTATGTTTAAATGTGAGTCATATTTGAAGCAAAGTAGTATAGATTACCATTTTTATTTAGGTTCCAATGTTTCTCTCCTGTATATGACAGTTGTACGTACTTAGGTGAGGGCAATAAAATCAACTGAACTGTAAGTTTAGAATAGAACTGAGGGGTCATTTTGCACAGCAACTTGTATGCTAGTCACTGACAGAACATGGCTATTATAAATTTCAAAAACAAAAATACACACTCACACACACACGACTTACCATGTATGCATATGTAAGTAGGAAACAAATGGCTGAAGAGACCAGTCTTCAGCCAAAGGGTGATACTCAAATACAGTAGAGCTTTATTAGTTTGTAATTTATAATATATCAAACAGAACAAAGTAGAATTCATCCTTTCTGTGGAAAGTTGGTAGTAATAATGAGAATATAAACAACGTATATCCAGGGTATATGCATGGAATGATTACACTATTTATAAAATACTCATATCTATGTGAAAATGGAGTCTCATTCCACATGCCTATGGATTACTAATGTAGTCTTGATTACATTTTAGGTTTAGTATTCATATTTATTGATTTACAAATAAATACATGATTTATTAAGTGCTTGATTAAGAAAAAACTGAAAGGGGAGCTATTAATGATTATGTAAGGATGACAAGCATAAAATGAGTCACCTTACCTCTAACCCCAACCTTCTGATATACCCCCTCACCCTGGTACACCCCTGGTCCTTAAATTCTGGAAAAGTTTCATTTATAACACCCCAGTTTTTTTGTTTTTTGGGGTTTTTTTGCGGTACACGGGCCTCTCACTGTTGTGGCCTCTCCCGTTGCGGAGCACAGGCTCTAGACGCGCAGGCTCAGCGGCCATGGCTCACGGGCCCAGCCGCTCTGCAGCATGTGGGATCCTCCCAGACTGGGGCACGAACCTGTGTCCCCTGCATCGGCAGGCGGCCTCTCAACCACTGGGTCACCAGGGAAGCCCTCTAGTTTTTTAATACAACTTTCTACCCTCCAAGTTCTCCACTTAGTATTATTCCCAACTTATCTGTATCCTATTCTACTCCTGTGCACATCCTTCTCAATTTTGAATAGATTTCAAGTCGACCCACTCTCTGATATCCTCCTTTCACTTGGTCTATTGTCATTCTCTCGCACCCGCCTTACAGAACACTGATTTTGGACCACACCAATTGTCCTTCCTTAATCAAGAGCCAGGCTAGGTACACTGTTCAGAGAAGAATGAGTGCCTCACAAAGTACCGTTCCTTTAAACATATTTTCACTAACATGAAATAGGCCCTCAAGACCTTCTGGCAATCCTGTTCTCTCATCATCACTGCACTGGTTATTTTAAGGTCGTCTCCCTTAAGCCTTCTACATTCTACCTCTTATTTCAGAGAAAATAGATGCCATTTAAATTGGAAATGTGTCAACGCCAGATCCACAAAGGTAAATGAACCTGGACTCTTATTTTTGTCTTTTACACTCACCACAGTGTAAGAGAGACCTTCCTCCTTTGTAAGATTAATTCATTCACTTCCGTTCTGGAATCTATAGCTTTCTACTTTCCAAGAGACCTTGCTACATTGATTGTTCCCTCTTTTAAAGAAAACAATTAGCTAACATGGGTTGAAAGTATACTGACACACATTTACAGATGAAAAGACTGAGACCGGGACAAATGTCCAAAGTCATGCTGCTTGAAAATGGAAGAGCTAGAATGGAGACTGACATGTGTGACACCATTGATAGAGGAATTATTTGCTACCATATATTGACTGCATCACATAATCATTTAAACAGCCTCAGCTCTCTCTCATCCTAAATATAATCTTGGAATCAGTGTCTATTCTTCCTGTCTCTCATTTTCATATCTCCCATTTACTCATTCGTTCACAAGGATCAGGCTTTACCTTGCTAGGTTCCTCTGACAGCTCAATTTCGCTGTGATCATCTGTGAGCTCCTTGCTGTCAAAACCACTTCTCCGTTCTGAGTCTTACTTGATATCTGATGTTTTTAATCACTCAATGTTCTAAAGAATGTTCTTTCACTGGGCTCTGTGACATCACAGGTTTTAGCTTTCCTTCTACCTCTGGCTGCTCTTTCTTGGTTTCCTTCATATATTCCTATTTCCTTAAATGGTTCTCAATTATCAATTGTCAATAGGATTTAGTCCTTGGCCACATCATCTGTTATGATGACCTAGATGAGTACCTGTTTTGCAGAGCTTCCCAGAAATGCAAGGAAAGTCTGTTTGAGCTCTTATTCACCACCATCACCTCTACCCTCTCACACACACTTAAAGTTTTAGAGTTTTCTCTTTTAATATGGGCAGTGCAAATCTTTGAAGTAATTGGCACTGAGGCTGAGGAAGTATTTTGGTGGCCACCCTTGAATGTGAAGGGTGCTGTCTTTTTGGTTCCTCAATCTGCAGCTGGGATTTCTCACACCCACTTCTAATGCAGCCTGATAAGCCAATTTTCAATCCTATTTTACCTTTCATCATCTCCCTTCCGTGTTACTAGTGCTAAGGTGGAAACCATTGTCATGTGCAGCCCTTTTCTTCATTAGACATTGCAGATGTCAGATAACAGTTTGAGTTCTCGAAAATATCTGCCAATTTGTGGGTTGTGGGGCTGCAGTGATAGTTCTCAATTTTATAGAAACTATAAAGTGTCACTTATAAATAATAATCTTAGAAGTCTTGTGGTTTAAGACTGAAGTCTGTCAATCCTCTAACTTGCAGATCTGTTTGCATTCCTGACTCTTCTCCAGTTTGGATCTGCAAACATCAGTAGCTGTGCAACAAAGGTACTCTCACTGGTAATTCAGCAATGAGTGGTGTTAACACACAGGGCTGACACCAGTTTACTTAGGGAACAGACTTGGCTTCATGGCCAGCATGGACCTGTTTACTGGCAAACGGAGAACAGCTGTGATCTCTAATAAGCAAGTGCTGGGATGTAACATTAGCAAATTTTGCTGCCAAGTTCTTGAATTCATCTTAACCCAAAGGCAGTTATGGTATTCAGTGAAGAAACAGTATAGGATACAGTGTACTTCTCTTTAATTAGATTTATTTGCCCATTATTTGCCCACCCCTTATCTTTTATTTCCCAAGGTACTATTTTAGTCACTACAGAACAGAGATAGGTGACTAAGGAAGAAAGGAAAAGTTAGTTGAAATTCAAGAAGAAAGTACAAGCTAAGGCTGAAAGTCCTAGGGTAACAGGTAGTCTGACATGGACATCTGTGCATATCTATATTACTGTACAGAGAGCACTACTAACTTTTCAGTATCCCCTTTTAGAGAGTAAAATTTTCAGAAAAAAGGGGACATTTCTTTACTAGTCTAAATAAACCACAGTGTCCAGCATTGTGGCTAATCCAGGGTAGTCAATAAATGTTTATATTCTACATTTCACTAAATAAACCTTTGCAACCACCAAGAAAGCCTCAATGGAGCATTTGTCTTCTCAGGAAATAATAGCAACAATTTTGACCATATTCCACTAAAGGCTGTAGGTTTACTGTTACCTCTAGATGAATTTCAGATATGAAACTTTTCATATAATGGTAATATCCTACTAAAATGTTAGACAGTTGGCTCCATTCATTACAAAAATGTTTGTGAAAGAACCAGGAAAAGTTTGCTGGCCATCTGTATGTCTTCTTTGGAGAAATGCCTGTTTAGGTCTTCTGCCCATTTTTGGATTGGGTTGTTTGTTTTTTTGATATTGAGCTGCATGAACTGCTTGTAAATTTTGGACATTAATCCTTTGTCAGTTGCTTCATTTGCAAATATTTTCTCCCATTCTGAGGGTTGTCTTTTTATCTTGTTTATGGTTTCCTTTAAATACAGGTCAGATCCATAATAGTACCTTTATATCACACACACCAAGGTATAAATTTTTGGACTAGTCTGATGCTGCCATGTACCCCTACATACCAGCTTCAACCCCACAGTTGAGAGTCAGATATAAGATAGGTCATGATAATTCATAGTATAACCTTCCCAGGTTTGTTCTGTCTTTCCATGCTCTCAAGAGTCTATATACATACATACACACACACACACACACACACACACACACACACACACACACACACGTGTGGACACATATATAAGTATATATACACATATAAACATATATATGCACACACAAATGTATACATACATATAAATGTTTATCATATAAATATAAAGGACATTATGGGGGATGCAAAACAGTACTTTGAAAATGAATTTCAATTTGGAAATATGCATCAAGATTTCCCTTGAATATCCATATATTTTGATCCAAGAATTCTATGTCCAATAATTGATTCCACAGTTATTGAGAAACACAGTAAATATTGTATGCAATATAAAAAATGGACAAATATACTCAATGATTACCTACAGTTTATTTATTTATTTTTGGCTGCGTTGGATCATTGTTGCTGTTCGGGGGCTTTCTCTAGTTGCGGTGAGCGGGGGCTACTCTTCGTTGCGGTGTGAGGGCTTCTCATTGCGGTGGCTTCTCTTGTTGCAGAGCACAGGCTCTAGGTGTGTGGGTTTCAGTAGTTGTGGCTCGCGGGCTCTAGAGCGCAGGCTCAGTAGTTGTGGCTCACGGGCTTAGTTGCTTGCTCCACAGCATGTGAGATCTTCCTGGACCAGGGCTCGAACCCGTGTCCTCTGCATTGGCAGGCGGATTCTTAACCACTGCACCACCAGGGAAGCCCTCTACTATTTAATTAAATATAATATACTCATACTGTCAAATATTATTCAGCCCTTCCTAGAGATCACATTTCAAAAGAACATTAAAAATGCAATAAATAGTGCTTCCCTGGTGGCGCAGTGGTTGAGAGTCCGCCTGCCGATGCAGGGGACACGGGTTCGTGCCCGGATCTGGGAAGATCCCACATGCCGCGGAGCGGCTGGGCCCGTGAGCCATGGCCGCTGAGCCTGCGCATCCGGAGCCTGTGCTCCGCAACGGGAGAGGCCGCAACAGTGAGAGGCCCGCGTACCGCAAAAAAAAAAAAAAAAAAAAAAAAAAAAAAAAAAAAAATGCAATAAATACCCATAAGGTAATTTTAAATGAAAAAAACAGCATAAAAACTGTTACACATATAATTGCAATGGGGATGCTTTGGGCATTATATATATTTTATTTTTCCTACCTTTTACACTTTTTCTGTACTAAAAGTTGTTTTATTTTTATGGTCATAAAAATTAAGGGGCTGTTAAAGGAAGATTTTCTAATAGTTAAAATCAGAAACAGCTAATAGAATGGGATCTAATAGGGTTAAATATAATGTCTATGTTTAGGAATAAATATCTGAGGAAACAAAAAATTAATAAATATTCATGATCTTAATGACTCAAGATCAGTTTTAGGCAACAGTTTGCAATGGCTCCTGACAAGACAAATGTAGTCTGTGAATTATTGTAATATTTCTATTAGGAAAATTGAAAGTGAAAACTCCTCTATACTTTGACTTGGTCTGGCCGTATTTGGAGTATTGTGTTGGGTCCAAGAACCACATTTAAAGAGGATCAGTGACCTGTAAGCTAGTGGGGCCAGAATTCCATGTGGAATTACAACCTCCTCCAGAGTAGTTGTGCTAGAAGGGGCATCTGTTTTGGATAAATATAAAGGTATATTTCTCAAGGCTAGAACAGTTAACAAGTGGAATCGGTTTTCTTGTGACATCATTATCTTGCTTTCACAAAAACTAATGGGAGAGTATCTGATGGCCCCCTTGACAAGAAACCTGGTCCACAAATAACAGACTAGCTCCACCACCATGCTTCCAAATCTGCAGAATCCTGAGATCTGTAAGGCAAAACAAAATCTGCGTGTTTTCAGGATAAAGAAACTTCCTTCATTATGAGGATTCCTTCCCCATTAATAAAACATGAAAAATATCGAAGAAAAGGAGATGAGTCTGAATCACAGAACAGAACGACTTTTGTAATGTAGCATGTTATAAGACTCTTGAAGCAGATGTACATAGAAAGTTTGCCAAATTATTTTACAATAATATTATAAAATATTTTTCTCAATTAAAAAGCTTGTGGCTATCAACCTAAGAAAATCCTGTTGGAATGTATGTGTTCAAACCTGTCTTCAAAAACTACTTAATATGTTGATAATTACTTATGAGTCTATTTAATGTCTGGTTTTGAATTGCTTTTTCTGTGATTCACAAAAAAGTAGTACAAGTATGCCAGATGGCAATGCATAAGATGAGAATAATTTCATGCTTTTGCTTAACAAAGTAGTGTAACTTGGTTTACTGTGAGAAGGAAAAGTATTTTTAGGATGTCAGTCTTCACATTTAAACGTAAGTATGTAGGTATGTGTGTGTATGCATGTACATAAACGCAGAGTATAATCTATAAAGGAATTTTTAACATCTGAATCTTGTTTAGTTAGTGCATTTTGTATATTCATCAGTGCAACTTAATGAGCATGTACTTTGCAGTAAATTGTCTTTGTGATATGATTATTTCATTACAGAATAGGGGTGAGAAGATGAGTCTGACAAAAAAAAAAATTTTAAGTGCATGCACTAAGACCCTTATTCAACAAATACAATATGACTATTAACCAAAGCCAAGACAGTAAACTCAGGAGGGCAAACCTATTATTCAAACATTTCTATTGGAACTACATGGACTGCACAGTTATAAGGCATATTTACTAATGGAGTGAAACCCCAGATTACACAGTATGGATGTGCTAGGTAATTATGAGTTCATGTAACAAACTATGCAATTTTTCTTATTCCTGATCAGAAATGGACTTAAGGTAATAGATACATTTTTAATAAAATAAATGGAAACTATTTAAAACATTGGGCAAAAACAAAGAGTCCTACTCAATAGTCTGTTCTTTGTTATTTTCTGCCACAGATTTTAGCCAACATTTTGTATTTAGCTGTAATATAAACATAAATCAGCTAAAAGCAGAAAATGTCTTCAAAGCATCCTATACTTCCAATGCATTACCAAATCCTGTTTTCTGATTTCTCATTTCATAAAAATCTCAGAAAGTTATCTTCTCTTTAATGCTTCTCCACAAAACCTGCGTTATTTCTGCAAAATCACCGATCTCATCTAAAACTGCAAAAACTAAAATTATCTTTCTTGCATTTCATGTCAAACAAATTAACCTATTCTCTTTTATTCTCATCTCCTTCCAATTGCCTTAACTTCTTGCTGCCAGTTGGTGAACATCTGCTGTTCCAAACCATACCAAATCATGTTACTTTCCTCTGGCTCTTCTGTTCATATTCAAGTATTTTTTTTTAATTACTAAAAATGTCTTGATGCTTGTACATGCTAGGTAAACCTCAAAGGCATCTGTTATTTTCAGAGTCTCTTTATCTTATATAAGACATCCTTTGCCATTTTGCCTGAAGCTAGTATGTCCTTCTTTGAAGTTTCACATAGTTAGGTCTCCTCCACTGAACCCTTCATAACTCACCTTTCCCTTCCTTTTAATCACAGACACATTGTTAACCATCCTTGGATTCTCAGTCAACATTGAGTAGGTAATAAACAAGTTAATTTCCCAATATTTATGTCAGGGTTGGATCAAGAACCAAAATAATGTATGTTAATTTTGATTTACTGAATTAATGGCTCTATAATAATTGGTACTAAATTGGTCTTAATCTATCTAAGCGAACAAAAAACAATGATGAGGCAATCCTACACCCTTTACAAACCTCAGGGGTCATATCTCTGTTACAAAATGCTAGGGATAAAATGAGAGTACAACTTGCCTACTTAACTACCCTTGAATCCCTAGGATTCTGGAGTCACAATAGAAAGAATAGGTATACAGATCCCTGCTTGGCATTTGAAATCACAATGCCAATCTGTCATCATCCTGTAAGCAATCTATAAATGCTATCTGCAGCTGCAAAAGGATTCCTGTCTTCTGCACCCAATTCATTTATTTGAAAGGAAAACAACTTCACTCTTCACAGGTATGGTGCCTGCCTTCTCTACAATTAATTAGGCTCCATTCGTTTACGTAATATTAAGGAGCATTTCAGGCACTGATCTTTCAAGTTGCCAACAAAACACACATTGTTTTCAGTTTCTTAAAACATAAATAATCTGTAGACTTCTGTGCTAGGTTAACTCAACTGATTGTTTTTCCTGCCCCCTCCCCACTTTGTCACTTGACAGCTTGAAACTGGGCCTGCAAAAGCTCATTTGCATTCTGGCAGCAAGGCTGGAGAATAAACCCAGCAAACGTGTCTATTTGTGTACTTCAGTATATGACTGTGCTGGCTTCAATCAAGACTTATTTTCAGTATCATGGCCAACAAAAGCATTAAACGAGTTTTCTCAGACATGAGTGATAAGCTGTAGAATGTATTTCTTTAAAGGATTTTTTTTTTTTCTGGTGACGCTTATGGAATGCAATAAAAATAAAATAGAAGCAAGAGTGCAAATCTCACTAGAAATTCAACGCTACCTTGACATTTGAACTCTTTCTTCTTGTTTCCTGACACGCTAAATACCTTCATTATAGTTTAGGTTGTACCTGATTATAAGTTTGAAAGGTTACAGTTTTATTTCAAAGGGAAATATTTTTTTAAAAAATCAGTATTTCACATTGAAGTTTACAGACTGCATTCTCAACCCAAGATTGTCATTTCACACACAGATCGCTTTTGGGAGTTGATGCTGGTATTGGCTTCTTAGAATGGAAAACATCTGAAGTCTAGTTTTTTCAGGCACTAATATTGTTTCAACATAATCTCTTCTGGATAGTTTTTCTAATTCTTCCCCCATGAAAATAGCTGGTGCATTTTTATTTAAATCATTTCTTCCTTAAGTACTCACCCTCCCAGGGCCAAACATTTAGCCTACCCCAATTATTTTTCTGACTATAAACTCACATGGTTTCCTCTACAAAATGGAAATCTGTGTGTGTGTGTGTGTGTGTGTGTGTGTGTGTGTGTGTGTGTGAGAGAGAGAGAGAGAGAGAGAGAGATCTGTGTGTTACTGGAAAAGTACAAGTGAAAGAAAAAAAACACTTTCCTTGTATTCTGTGTAATGCTGTAGTATTGTGTTAATGACAAGAGATGATATTCTCAGTGATTCAGTCAACACATTCTTCTTTTCACAACATAATCTCCTTCATCTGAAAGAGAAATATATTTTTAGCCAACTCTCTGGGACCAAGTCATTGATTTATGAATATAAGGTGAAGGACTTCATGAATTTTTTCCTGACCTCCATCTGTCATTTCCTCAGTCATATCTATTTTAAGAAATATAAAACAAATTGCCATAATGGGGCACATTATCACCTTGATTATCACACAGGAAGAACTCCTTCTGCTTCTTATCACACCCATACAGAAAATTAGCTTTACACTGTCCTAAGCTGGTTTTCTCTCTATTCTTTATTATTTTATACTGATGATGATATACATTACTCAAATGCTGCTTCATTCTGAACATGCTCACAAGAAATTGGAGTAACTTCAAGTCTTTTTGAGATAACGACAAACAACCAGAAACAATTGTTCCTGCATCTGAGAATTTCTGGGAAATTAATCCACCAAAGCTGCCTGACAGATCATTACAGTGACTGCTAACATTTCCTTTAGGACGTATGAGTTAACATTCTAACAACACTATCATTTATGTCTTTGACAGACATCACATCTGTTAAGCCTCAGGCCTCATCCCAAATAAGCCTGAAAATCAATTGCTTACACCATTAATCATTAGGGAAATGCAAACAAAAACTAAGAGATACTGCCTAAAATCCATTAAGAGGTCTACTACAAAAAAACCAGAAAATAACAAGTGTTGGTGAAGATGTGGAGAAACTGGGTACAGTTGGTTGGATTGTAAAATGGTGCAGCCGGTATGGAAAACAGCATGGTGGTTCCTGAAAAAATTAAACATAAAATTCCCATCTGATCGAGCAATTCCATTTCTGGGTATATATGCAAAAGAATTGAAAGTAGAGTCTCAGTGAGATATTTGTACACCAATGTTCATAGCAGCATTATTCACAAGAACTAAAATGTGGAAGTAACCCAAGTTTTCATTGATAGATAAATAGATAAGCACATGTGGTAGTACACATGATGGAATATTATTTAGCCTTAAAAAGGAAGAACATTGTACAATATGCTATGACATGGATGAACTTTGAGAACATTACACTAAGTGAAATAAGCCAGACGTGTGTGCGCGCGCGCGCACACACACACACACACACACACACACACACACTATGGTTCCACTTATATGAGGTCTTTAAGAGTAGTCAAAGCCATAGAGATAGAAAGTAGAATGGTGCTTTTCCAGGGGATGAGGGGAAAGGGCGAAGAGAGGGTTATTGTTTAATGGGTGTAGAGCTGCAGTTTTACAAGATGAAAAGCATTTTGGAGATGGCTGCTGGTGATAGTAACACACCACAAACATATTTAATACCACTGAGCTGTATACTTTAAAATGGTTAAGATGAGAAATTTTATGTTTGCGTATTTTGCCATAGTAAAAAAAAAAAAAAATAGAAAAAATACACAATCACTTAGTTTTTAAAAGAAATATAATTAGACAGGAACCAAAAAATTGAAAATTTTAGGGATACTTGGCTGAAACTCCAAGTAGTCTCATTTTATAGCTGTTTCTAATTACACATAGAATTTAAATTCTTCTCCACACTTTGACTCATTTTCTCACTTCCTTTCTCTCTCTTTCTTCCTCTCATATACACAGTCACTCACACACACATGCACATCCTATGTACTACAAAGAAAGTCTGGATGGAAAAAAATATGAGGATATGAGTAGTGACAATTTATTCTCATGAGGATATGAGTAGTGACAATTTATTCTCTTGCTAGATGTAGAGTGGGCATGAGCCAATACATTATAAAAGACCAAATTAGAAGTTGACGCATGAATAGGGTCCATTTCAGGAGGAGATACGATATGTTTTAGGCAGACTGATGTTAATATAATACAGTTTCCTTGTAAGGTATTGTGAGTTTTCCTGTGTGGTCTTGGAATCCCTGATAATATACTTCATAATGGGAGAATATCACCTTTATTCCCATGCAGAGATTTGGAGCTCTCCTTAGGGGCTGGTATTTTTACTTCTGCAAAAACAAATGACAGTTGATGAAAGGGACCGGAGTTAAATGAGGCTTATAAAGGAGTAAGCAACCAGAGTGTCATTAATTAAACCAAGATATACAAATAATTACTTTGCTTGGCTTTGATCACAGTTGAGCATTAGTCTTATCCTGACTCCTACATTTTAAGAACATGGACTAAAGTTTTGTTGGAGGAGGGTGATCTGGAAGACAAAGTATCTAGAATCCAAATTAGGACTGAGGAAGAGCTACTGGTATGGTAACTATTTGCTTGGATACATAGGCAAGCCATTGGCTGTATAGGTTTACACATCTGAGGCACTACCATAAAGGAAAGAAAGAATAGTCTCCTACTGTGTAGCTTTAGAAAATAAAATTAGGTCAAAGGGGGCACAGTTGTAATACGTGAGGCTTTATCTCATTTTAAAGAAAAGTTTTGTAACAATTACTGCTGTCCAACCACACAAGGGGACCCTTTTGAAGTACTGTTTGACCTGTCACTGGGAGAATTCAAGTAGACTGTTCATCTACAAGGAGTCAAAGGGAATTCTGCATTGATAGAAGTTGGAAAGTGAGACCTTAAATCTATTTCTATCCCCAAGATGAAAAATTCTAGTAAATCAGACAAATTGGAAACTTGCAATTATCTCTTTGAAAAACTCTTGGACTTAAAAATATATTGGGATGAGCCAATGTACTCATTTACTTTTACTATTAAACAATAAAGAAGGTGATTTAAAGGACATTCATAAGTTGTAATGATCACTAAAGTGAGTCCATGACATTTTATGACAGAACTAAACCAAGTTTTTAAGTAAGCCTGGAGAAACTTAGGGCAGGACTTTTATTATGTTGAGTCATTATGTTGAGTGCTAAAGTTAACACAAAAGTAATAATGACCTTGTTAGCTATGACACTAAAAGCATGAACAAAAAAAGAAAGAAATAGATAAATTGGACCTCATTAAAATAAAATAAAATATTTGGGCATCAAAAAACATACAGAGAATGAAAGGAAAACTTAGAGAATGGGAGAAAATATTGGCAAATCATATATCAGATAAAGGTCTAGTATCCAGAATATGCAAAGAAGTTTTATGACTCAACAACAAAAATTATTAAATTTAAAAATGGAGTAAGGACTAGAATTGATATTGGTCCAAAGAAGATATTCAGAGGCTCAGTAAACACATGAAAAGACGCTCAACATCACTAGTCATTAGGGAATGCAAATCAAAACTACAATGAGATACCATTTCATACCAATTAGGATGGCTAGAATAAGAAAAGTGGAAAATAACAAGCATTGGTGAGGAAAGGCAGAAAATGGAAATTTGTATGTGCTGATAAGAAAACAAAACGGTTCAGTGGCAGCGGAAGTTTGTTGGTTCCTCAGAAAATTAAAGATAGAATTACCACATGACCCCACAATTCTACTCCTAGGTATGTACCCCAAAGAATTGAAAACAGGAACTCAAACAAATACATGTACATGCATGTTCATAGCAGCACTATTCACGATAGCCAAAAGGTAGAAATAGCCCTGATGTCCATCAATGGAGGAATGGATAAAGAAAATATGTTATAAACATATAATGGAATTATTATTCAGCCATACAAATGAATGAAGTACTGATACGTGCTATTACATGGATGAACCTACAACACCTAACATCACATATCACACAATTCTATTTACATGAAATATCTATTATAGATAAATTCATAGAGAAGGAATATAGATTATTGCTTGCCAGATGCTGGAGAAAGGGGGAAATGTGTACAGGGTTTTACTCCGGAGAGATGGAAATGTTTTGGAGCTAAATAGAGGTAATGATTACATGACATTGTAACATTTAGTAGAACATTGTACCAAATGCCACTTAGCTATTCATTTATTTTTTTAATAAATTTATTTATTTATATTTATTTTTGGCTGTATTGGGTCTTTGTTGCTGTGCGCGGGCTTTCTCTAGTTGCGGCGAGCAGGAGCTACTCTTTGTTGCGGTGCAGGGGCTTCTGATTGTGGTGGCTTCTCTTCTTGCAGAGCGCGGGCTGTAGGAGTGTGGGCTTCAATAGTTGTGGCATGTGGGCTCAGTAGTTGCGGCTTGGGGGCTCTAGAGTGCAGGCTCAGTAGTTGTGGTGCATGGCACAGGTTTAGTTGCTTGGCAGCATGTGGGATCTTCCCAGATAAGGGATCGAACCCGTGTCCCCTGCATTGGCAGGCGGATTCTTAACCACTGTGTCACCAGGGAAGTCCCTAGTTATTCATTTTTGAACAGTTTTATGTCTTGTGAATTTCACAAGAATAAGTTATTTAAAAAATACTATTGTACTCTGGAGGGGATGGTTAGAGGTTAGTTCAACCTTTAAATACCTAAAAGATTCAAGCTTTCTCACATCTTTATTTAGTTCAAAGATGTGGCACCTTGAGAAACTGGAAGGATCCTGGAGAAAGGCTGCATTCTATGAGAGCCCTAATCAAGTGGTAGGTCCAGTTGTAGCTGCAGTGCTCAGTGTGGTGTTAAACTAATAGATGAATAAGGTCTCAGGTACATGATGTGCAGCCACTGACTTGGCAAATGTGTTCTTTTCCATTCAGATTAGAAAACAAGGTCAGAAACAGTTTGTATTCATGTGGGACAGACAACAATATTTACAATTCTGCTCAGGACTATGTTAAGCCTCCTGCCTTCTGTCATAATACAGTCCTAAGAGATATGGACCACCTGGGCATCTGAACACCACCACCACGCTGCCTCATTACCCCAAAGACATCATGCTGAGTTGGCAAGACGAGAAATCAGTGACTAGTGCTCTCTAGGCCTTGGTTAGATGCACATCCCAGAGAAGGGAAAATAAACCTTCCAAGATTCAGAGAGTGGACACTGCAGTACAGTTTGGAGGGATCTAGTATCAGAAGAGTGCCATGATATTCCTTTCCAAGTAAAAGACAAATTGCTGCATCTTGCATCTTCCACCACAAACACAGTGCCTGATAGACCCCTTTGGGTCTACAGGCAACACAAACACACCTAGGAATAATTACTGGGAAACATGAAAGACTGTAAGGTTTCCTGGAGTAAGAAAGGACACTGGAGCAGGTCCAGGCCATAGTGCAATCAGTGCCACCACTTGGGCCACACAATCTAGCAAACACTATGGTGTTGGAGGGAAAGGATGCACTATGGTAGGTCTAGCGGGAGAGTCACAATGCAGGCCCCTGGCATTCTGGGGCCACGTGATTGACCACCTACAATTATAAGCTCTTTAAGAAATAAACATCTTTTGACCTCATACTGAATCTTTTAGTGTTGGAGCACTAGAATGCAGGACACAAAGTGACAATGCCTTTGGAATTTCCTATTATGAGCTGGGTTCTGTCAGGTTCATGAAGTCATGAGGTCACAGAGGCCTAGCAGCACCTGTCCATATGCACACCTGGAAATGAACCTGAGCAGGAGCAGAGAGCACACGTTACATCCATGATATACAGACCAGACCCTACACCACCTGTAGAGTTTTGCATCACTGCCTGTCCATCAGTTTGCACCTATGGCCACAGGAGGTTTCCTCCAGCAGAGGGAGGAGGGAAGCAGCCAGCCTTGGTTTATGGCTAGTTCAGCTTGGTATGTGAGTGCAAACAAAACAGGCTCAGTGACTGCAGGCCCACATTCCTAAGTGGCCCTGAAAGATAGTAACTGAGTAATGTTACAATGTAACTGAGTCAGTTATCCTTAGCCAGCCTTTGTCATCATCCACTCCAGGAGTGGTATGATGGGCACATGAACGGAGTGGTCATGATAAAACCAGAGGCTATAAATGGGCCCAACGGTGCAGACTCCCTCTTACCAAGGCAGATCTACTGATACCTCTGAATGCCTAACTTGTCAGTAAGAGAGACCAACACTGAACACCCAGTATGGCACTGCTCCTTGAGGAGACCAACTGGCTATTGGGGACAAGTTGATTATATTGAACTCTTTTTATCCTGAAAAGACCATCCGTTCAACCTCATATGGATAATAAACACGTTCTGGGTATGGGCTTTCTCTTCCTCCCCCACACAGCTATCTGCGGGCTTACACATACCTGATCCACAGACATGACCTCACACACTTCATCGATCAGGGACTGATGTGAGGTGAAGGAAGCACAGAAGGAGAAGGTGGTGCTGGAATGGCCCCCGCCTATGACAGTCATGGGTCATATCATATCCGATGCCATTGAGAGGCTTCTGGACTCACAGAACACTATGATGAACCCCTAAAAGTGCAGTGGAAACGCCAATTCAAAGCAAACATCCAGAAAGGAATGGGTGCCACTCTTCCTAACCCAGCGCACTTATTAAAACAAAGATTGCTCTATAAGGTGCTCTGTCCCCACAGGAAGTACTCGTGTGTTTGGAAACCAAGGGCTGGAGGCCTGAGTGGCCCTGCTTACCATCATTCCCAACGATTCACAGGGGGACCTCATAGTTTTGTCCCCACAACTTGAGGCTCTTCAGTGTTGGAGGTCCTGGTCCCCAAAGGGTTACACTCTTGCTAAGGGACACAGATAGGAATCCTACTGAACTAAAGGCTAACCCAGGCACTTTGGACTCCTTGTTCCCAGGGAAAGGCAGGCAAAAAGGAAGTCATTATATTAGCAGGTGTAATTGACCTTGGTCAACAGGATGAGATAAGTGTCCTTTTATGCAATATGGAGGCAAAGAGAAATACCTGTGAACCCAGCACCTGTGGGCTTGGGCACCTCCTGGTACTTGCTTGCCACATTAAGCTATGCATGGTTAATGGCAGCCATCCAGAACTGAAAAGAGAAGGACCAGCAGAGCTTCATACCATTCAGGAAGGAAGGTTTGGGTCACACCCCCAGGTGAGCCGCCCAGCCCTGATGCAGGGGTAGCTGAGGACAAGGGGACTTGGAATGTATTGTGGAGGCTCAGCTGCAGCCTGAGATCATTTGCAGCAATGGGGCCTCTAATTCATCCCATTAACTGTCCTCTTCTGAGTTTCCCCTCAGAAAAGAAAGCCACAGAAGACGTGGAGGAACTGCTCCCAAGCCTGAGTAAAGAAGCAGACCTGAACAGTGCAAGAAGGAAGGATGCATCTCACCGACCTTTTCTCACAGTGTAACTGACAAAGGACCTCAGCTGCTGAGCTTCGGAATCATTGCTGAATTATCCCCAGATTACACTCCCTTGGGCTGCTTCCAGCCAATGACCGGGGTAGAAGGGATACTAAGAACTTCTACATATTGACATAGAAATTTATAAACAAATCAATAGCACAAGAGATTAGAGAAATCATCAGGCATTTATCAGAAAAGGAAAGCAAATAGTAAACATGAAAAAGCGCTCAGTTAACAAATAATCAGGACACTCAAATAGCGACAGCAGTTTGCTATTTTACAATTATCAGACTGACAGATAAGGACCACGAGGAAAAGGCGGAGAAGAAGTAGTAGTGATCCGACAGTCCCCAAAGTCTTTGAGGTCTTAGGGAAACGGGGACTCATATATGTGGTGGTGTAAACTGATCTAGTTATTTGGAAGAGCAGCAGGGCAAAATTTAGTAAAAACTAAGATATCTAATTTCTAAAATCAAGTGCATCAGCCATGTTTCAGTTGAATATAATGAAAACAAAACTAGAGATCGGAAGCAGAAAGTAATTCAAGACAGGAGGGTAGGAGCATATCATATTGTCAGAAAGGCTGAAGGAACAAACCCCGTGCAGGGCCCTTGAGAATGATTTCCATGGCAGCCACTCTCTCTGGCCCACCTGGGATGTTGCTGTCCCTGCCACAGTGAGGACACTGGGGCATCAGGATGGAATACCACCATATAGCTGTTATCCCAGGGCCAGAAGCTGTCACCACAATTGTCAGATCCAGGGCCATGACACAACTGCAGTTCACAGGCAAAAGTGTGCCCTGTATCCCAGATCTGGACAGTGGGACGGTGGGACATTGTCTGTTGCTGGAAAAATAAAGAAATAAAAAGCCTCTGTGCCTGCTTATCAGCAGAACAGCCTCGCCTTCACCTCACTTTTTCGCTTCCGAGTTTCCATGTGAATATCTGACTAGAAATCTAAAACAAGCCTGCTATGACAGATTGAAGGGAACCCCTAACTTTCCAGATTTTGCGATATGGTCAGGCAAACAAGGGAATCTAAAATGGAAGCTGAGTACCAATCTACTAAATCCGTCACACCCAGCAATTTCACTTTTAAGCATACACCCTGAGCACTCTTTATTCACAGGGGAGGTATCGGTGTTTTTGATGGCTAATTCATTACTGTGCCAGGTATTTTTTGTAGGATATTAATTATTTTTTTTAATTTTTAAATTTTTTTATACAGCAGGTTCTTATTGGTCACCCATTTTATACACATCAGTTTATACATGTCAATCCCAATCTCCCAATTCATCCCACCACCACCGCCCCCCAGCCGCTTTCCCCCCTTGGTGCCCATACGTTTGTTCTCATCCCTGGCCCCCTGGTATCAATTGCCGGTAGTGTCCTCCAGATATCAGTATGAACAAGCTGCACAGACACATTTCCAAACATATCCCAGGAGGAGAGTACACCCAACACATGTGAACAATTTCCCTGAAGTGTTTTCAGCATATTTGCATATGGCTATACACAGGAGCCTTGGCAACTACAGTGAAAAAACTAACAGCCTATATGACCAGCAAGAGCGGGATAAAATGGAGAGGTACACTCTGCTGTATAACTTGCAGCAATTAAAATGCATGAGTCATCTACATGGTATCAAGAAGGACAATTCTCAAGCAGATCATCTTTTATGGGGAAAAAAAAAAAACAAGTTGGAAAAGGGCTGCTACTATTGTGTCCAACACTTGACAATACTGTAGATAGAACTTCAGGATTTGTAGACAAAATTAGCCTCTTGAGCGAGTGTGAGTCCTGTCTTTTGGGTATACAAATGGCTCCCACTACTTCGTTCATTCTTCTGCATGTCTGTTGACATCAAATGATTAGAGATTACAAGGTAGCAGAGTCCATAATGATGTCAGTACACACAGAGTATGATAATATTTGTACAGCAGACTGTGGTAATTTGATAAGGCTGTTTGAGGCCAGAGGTGACAAGCCCAGGGGCTGTGAGTGCCTGGAGTTTTAACCCAGCCTCCACAGGGGCTGGAAGGATAAATACTACAAGCTACTTTAACCCATTTGATGGGTTAACCTTTGGGAAGATCTGTATTAATAAGGATCAACAAACAATGTTCACATTGGCCTCACCATTTATTCTGCCAAATCAGACTTTTCCTTAAAGGACTTAGATTTTTGAGAATAATATCATCAATACAAACAAATTAAATGTAATGAAATGTATCTAGAAGAGGTAGCCTACAAGGACAAACATCCTGTTAAATCCATTTTGGTATTTCCACCTACTCCCTGAGTGCTAATCCCAGTCCTTGGTACACCTAAATGTTTGCTAACTTAAGGGCTTCTGTTTTCATTGTCAGCGTTCCCATGCTGACTGCCATTCAATCCCTCGCTTGCAGCCCTAGCCTTTATTATGTGATGATGAAAAGGACAGAGAATTAAAAGTTTCTGATTACAAAGTATTCCCATAGGAAGATTTTGTCCTAAAAATAATGTCCAGGGCTGTCTGGTGAGCAAATACAGGCTGTTCTGAAATCCATGAAATTCTCCCCAAGCCCTGAAAACAGCTCCAGTCTTCGCAGTCACTACAGACTAAATCAGTTAGAGAGGAGTACACAAAGGAAGATTTACTTTTACAGTGTGCTCAAAAAATTTTGTTACCAATTCTGCCAAGCCTGTTTCAGAACAACAAAAAAATGTTTTTAAAAGTAAAAGAGGAAGAAAATGAAGGAGAAGAAAGAGGAAGAGGAGAAGAAGCAGGGGAAGAAGATGGGGGGAATGGGGGGGACAGCAGCAACACCATCAACAATTTCTTTTACCCTCTTCAAGCAAATCAGACCATCCCATGTGGTCTTAATGCTTTCTTGCCCTTTGCGCCAATCCCAAGGTCCTGGAAATCTTTTCTTTT
The DNA here is from genome assembly GCF_951394435.1 of Stenella coeruleoalba. Classification (NCBI taxonomy): domain Eukaryota; kingdom Metazoa; phylum Chordata; class Mammalia; order Artiodactyla; family Delphinidae; genus Stenella; species Stenella coeruleoalba. The sequence goes on along the minus strand of NC_137159.1, from coordinate 73,404,754 downwards.
GAGGCGCAAGTCCCCTTCTCTCCTTGGAAGAAGTAATGCCCCTTCCCTCTTCAGGATGTTTTGGGGTCGGTTTGCTTCCTGTCACACCCTCTGCCTCACCTGCTCTCTCTGATCTTTTCTGATCGTTAAAGCGACGAAGAGATGGCAGGTGAAGCAGTGCACATGTTGGAACTCACACACGATATTGCTTCCATCAACACTTGATCCCTCCTTTCTTCCCAAAGCTCTATTTTAGTGCCTCCTGCTCATGAATCAAATGTTTTCTGCCTCTGAACCACATCATGCACCTGGCTGAAGCACTGGTTAGATTTTCTCTCTGGGGTATAGTTTGTGTGAAGCCCACTGAGTTGAAAGTCCTTCTGCATTTGCTCTTTCCGACATCTGGGAGGCAGAGATGCTGCAGAGCGTTTTGTATTCTAGCTGCTAAATGTTGGAAAGTCAGATGGAGACAGAAAGTTCAAGGTCTGGCCACATTAAGCTTTGGTATCACAGGGCTGCACACTTCGACTATCATTTGTGAGGCAGGAATGCTGGCTTCAGAAACATTTTACATTTGAGACATAAGAACAGCCAAATCCTCTAAGTCTTCCATTTTATTCATTCACCAGCCCCAAATCGTAAACCCTGTCACAAAAATCACTTGTTCTGGGGCTTCCCTGGTGGCGCAGTGGTTGAGAATCTGCCTGCCAATGCAGGGGACACGGGTTCGAGCCCTGGTCTGGGAAGATTCCACATGCCGCGGAGCAACTAAGCCCGTGAGCCACAACTACTGAGCCTGCGCGTTTGGAGCCTGTGCTCCGCAACAAGAGAGGCTGCGATAGTGAGAGGCCCGCGCACTGCGATGAAGAGTGGCCCCCGCTCGCCACAACTAGAGAAAGCCCTCGCACAGAAACGAAGACCCAACACAGCCAAAAATAAAATAAATAAATAAGTTTTCATTAAAAAAAAAAATCACTTGTTCTGAGGCACTGTCCAAATGAAAGGGCAGAGTTTTCTTATGTTTTCTGGGAGCCTGAACACGGATTTATCTCACAGGAAAGTGAGAGAAAGGGCCTGGGTTAGCATGTCCAGTTCACTGTTTTCCGAAGAGGCTACAGGGAATGATAACACCAGTGGGAATTTAGCTACTATAGGTAAAACATTTTACCTGGAATCCAAAATACAGATACTCAAATAACAAGGTACTTCTCAAAGTCCCATAAAATGGTAACTGAGGGACAGGTATTCAGCCTGCTAGAAAAAAACAAGGCTTTAGAATAGCATAGACTGGAGAAGTGGAGATTGATGCAGACTAGGCTACCTCTTAGCTGTAGGCACCTGGGGAATTCTCTTGCCGTCTCTGAACTTAAGTTTCCATATCAGCAACATGTATCTAATGCTATCTGACTTTAGGGAATGTTGTGAAATTTGTTAAGTATCTACTACATGTGCCTACTTATGACCGAAACACCATACATTTCTTAATGCTATGCCTTATAAAAATCAAAGAGAGTGATTTCTTCTGATGATGTAGTGTTTGGTGTCCTGAAGCATTAGCAGAACTCAAAGCCTTCCTGAAAACCAGATCTTTGAAAATCTTGGTAGACCAAATGGGTTCTTGCTTATTTATTTAGTTAATATAAATGTATTTGCTCACCAGGCTCCCAGCACCTAGCTGAGAACAAAATACAGTTGACCCTTGAACAACATGGTTTTGAATCGCCAGCATCCACATTTTCAATAAATACAACAGTACGACATATCTGCCATTGGTTGAATCCCTGGATGCAGGACGGTGGATATGGACGGCCAGCTATGGGACTTGAACATCGTGGACTTTGATATCTGAGGAGTCCTGGAACCAATCACGCACAGGTACCTAGGGATGGCTGTAGTGGATGATCAATCTTCCCAGTTCATATGTTAATGCAAAGATTGGGGAAATGTATGGCAAGATTTTTGGACAAACTCAAAAACCCAACCTGAAGGTTACATTTTAGTCAAAATTATAAGTATTGCTTGTAGAAATTTATGAGTATGATAATTTTGAAACCAAATACATAGTTTATTTTGAGATAATGTCAATACTTTAAAGAGAATCTGTTAGGATAATTAAAATTTACTGAAAAATTCTATGAGCATAGAGGAAAATTAAACAAGTTTTTTTTGTTTTATTTTTTAAATAATGATTGGATAAAAGTAAGAGCTTACCCCCAGTATGCTGAATCCTGAGAAACAGCTCAGTTCTAGGCAATTAAAACACTTAAGGACTGAAGAGGAAAATTTGGAAACTCATTATTTTTTATTAGTAAAACCAAAGGGATATTTTATGATATCCTGAGGAGATTGCCCTAGCCTTAGGGGAAGCTTAAAGATGTACAGGAAGATTTAAAGCTCAGCCCCAAACTCCTTGTAGTCAGATGGACTTTTCAGTCTTACCCTTAAGGTAGATATTTCAAAAGCCTCAGCCCTACTTACTTGCTTCTCACAATCTCCCATTAGCGAAAGGCCATTTTCTCTGAGACTCTTTTGAACCATGTATTTTAAGCTGCTGAATCTGCTCTGAAATTTTGTCTCAGAAATCCATGCTTTCTATTCAGTTACTCTTTCCCAGGGGCCCCTACTCCCAGATCAGCTGAAGTTTCTACAATTATTGATCCATTGCAGGAAAGGCTGGGTTCCCAGCCACCTATCTGCCAATGCATGTTTGTGCAGAATCTTTATTAATTGCCCACCCGAGCTCCATTGAGCCCTTTAGAGTTGTAAATTTCATGCTTACAAGGATCTCTTCCTTTCCCCTAATTTTACATGTCAGTTTACCAACCTCCTCTTTCTTACTGCCAACACTGACATCTCAGCTTTGACCCTGTCCAGAGCTAAAGGAGAACGGCATGAAATACATTCAATTCTTGTCTCAGTTTTCCTAACGCATTAAGTCTGTCACCCCCTTTTAGTGTGTGTCCAATCAGTATACCTTAGGTCTCCCTTTCTAATTGTCTGGGCAATGTGTCATTTAGTGCGTTTTATCTTTGGGTTGTTTGAAGGAATGGAAAGTTTCTCTCCCCTGAGATCTAGAGCAGCATTATAATAATGGACAATGAAATTTGTGAGGACAGCCCAGAGCTGAACAATTCATATGAGATTAAAAATACAGAATTTCGGGCTTCCCTGGTGGCGCAGTGGTTGAGAGTCCGCCTGCCAATGCAGGGGACACGTGTTCCTGCCCCAGTCCGGGAAGATCCCACATGCCGCGGAGCGGCTGGGCCCGTGAGCCATGGCCGCTGAGCCTGCGCGTCCGGAGCCTGTGCTCCGCAACGGGAGAGGCCACAACAGTGAGAGGCCCGCGTACCGCAAAAAAAAAAAAAAAAAAAAAAAAACCCTTCGCTCATTTTAAAATTGGCTTGTCTTCTTATTGTTGAGCTGCAAGTGCTATTTTCATATTCTGAATACTGGACCTAGATCAGTTATATGATTTGCAAATACTTTATCACATTTTCTGGTCTTTTCCCTTCCTTGATAGTGTCTTTTGACACACAAAAAAGTTTTTAATGTTGATGAAATCCAATTTTTCTATTTTATTCTTTGGTTATTTATGTTTTTGGTGTCAGATCTAAGAAACTATAGCCTAATCCAATGTCACAGGCTTAAGTTTACTTCCAAGACTCTAACAGTCGTATCTTTTACATTTAGGTTTTTGACACATGTTGAGTTAGTATTTAAATATGACATGACAAAGTGATTAAATCTGGATACAAAGTTGCCCCATATCATTTGTTGAGAAGATTATTCTTTCCCCGATGAACTGTCTTGCATCCTTATTGAAAATAAATTAATCAGATATGTATGGGTTTATTTCCGGATTCTCAATTGAATTCCATTGATTTATTTGTCATCCACAAAGAAGCAAGTTGATCTTTAAATTGTAAATCTAATCACGCTATTCACACATTTAGAATAATTTAGTAATTTCAAATTTTCCTTAGGACAAAACCCTACATGTTGGGGCCTCTGTCTTGTTCTCCAACCTCGCCTTGCACAGTTCGCTTCCTTTCAAATAACGTTACTCTTTAGTTAACCCCAAAATGTACCCATCTTGTTTCTGCAACAGAAGCCACGCTTTGTTATCAGAGGCCCTTTTCTTCTTTTCCTCTTTATCTTATTGTTTGAATATTACTTCTTTGAAGGATAATATTTGATTACTTGTACTTATTTATTTTCTCTTAGAGCCCTGTGATTTTCCATCACATATTACATCTGTAATGTATTTGTTGTGTGTCTTTTTTACATCCTACTAATCCACTATGGAAAGAGACCTACTGTGCTTTGTTCAACACTTTAAACCCAGTTTTCAGTGGCATGCCTAGCACATCATACATATGGAGCAAATATTAGTTAAATGAATAAATAAATGAATGGATCAACTTCCGTACACCCAGGCCTAGACACCTTTTCACAGAATGCCCAGTATCAGTGGGACTGGATAACCCAAACATATTGATACAAATTTTCTGAACAAGAAACTTACTGACACAATACCAACTAAGAAGTAGTATAATTTCTTATTTTTATCTGGCATTGTGTGAATTATGACTACTCCAATATAAAAATAACGTTGACAGACTTAGATTTTACATCTAAATAAGATGTTTTTCCTTGAAAGAGCCATCATTTTTGTACATTGTGCTCCCAGCGATGGTGTAATTGTCTAACTGGTAATTCCTACTTTTGTTAATACCAATGCAAATTTACAAGACAAAAAATAAAAGTCTCATTATTTCATTTTTTATACTGGATTTCAGTCCAAGAATAGAAAGTCTTCCAGCTCAGAGAGGGAATGGGTATCCACCATGACTGTATCTTTCCTTTGCAATCTCCTCCTAACAGATTCTTCATTCACAGATAATCACAGATAACTAGACATCATTAAGCATTTGAGAAGAGGAAAAATAAATAAATTTGAAAGAGAATGCCAACAATGAAAGAATGAACAATAACCCTGAGGAAAACAGACAAACCAGTAAAGAGAAGCAAACTTTACAAAATGTGTTCATAAAACAACACAAGACTCTTTTAAATAAAGCAATCTGACAATAAAAATTTATGTCCATATGCATATATATAATTATATGTGTTATTTATTAACTTTAATATATACATTTGATAACTTGCTTAAATTTTATAAAGCTAGATAATATAAATTACAAAATAGACATGGATAAAAAAAAGACGGCTATCTGCAAATATAGTTGAAACACATGCTCAGAAAATAGATAAACAAAGAACACAGGCACGGAAGAGGAGCAAAGAGTAAGCACACTGAGAAGTAAGCCACAGGTTTTCAGCTTACTCCTAGTAAGAGGTCCAGAATGAGAAAGAAGAACAATGGAAGGGAGGAAATAATCAGAGAAACAATGGATCTAAGGGAAAACATGGTCAGATTTGAAATGTCTATCCATGTTAACTGAAACAGAATTAATGAAAAAATTTTAAACCCTGAGATGCATTCATGATTTTTTACAACTACAAGGATAAAGAGAACATTATAAAATTGTTCAAAAGTAAACAAGTTACTTATTCCAGATGATCAGACTTCTTATCAGGAATAGAGAAGTGATACATCTTCACAATTTGGATGAAAAACATTTTCCAGAGACTTGGAGATACAGCCAAACCATTAATACACATGAGATATAGGGAACAAATGTAAAAGAACTCTGTTCACATGGGTAAAAGACAGATTGGTAACTGAACCTGATCTAGAAAGTGGAGTTCATCAATTACTGACACTTGGTAGATTCTTCTTTAAGCCGTAATTTTAATCACACTAGGTTGTATTTTCTTCTCTAAAGAGTCATTCATTTTATTTACATCCATAGTGAATTGTGCTTGAAGTTTTATATCGATATTAGTCATCATGTTTTAAAATCAAACTATGGGGGGAAACAGAGACTCCACTCTTGGAGGGCACACACAAAGTAGTGTGAGCATCAGGACCCAGTGGAAAGGGGCAGTGACCCCATAGGAGACTGAACCAGACATACCTGCTAGTGTTGGAGGGTCTCCTGCAGAGGTGGGGGGGAGCTGTGGCTCACCATGGGGACAAGGACACTGGCAGCAGAAGTTCTGGGGAGAACTCCCTGGCATGAGTCATCCAGATTATGTCATTAGCCCCACAAAAGAGCCTGTAGGCTCCAGTGCTGGGTCCCCTCAGGCCAAACAACCAACAGGGAGGGAACTCAGCCCCACCCATCAGCAGACAAGCAGATTAAAGTTTTACTGAGCTCTGTCCACCAGAGCAACATCCAGCTCTACCCACCACCACTCCCTCCAATCAGGAAGCATGGACAAACCTCTTAGACAGCCTCATCCACCAGAAGGCACACAGAAGAAACAAGAAGAACTACAATTCTGCACCCTGTGGAACAAAAACCACATTCACAGAAACACAGACAAAATGAAAAGGCAGAGGACTATGTACCAGATGAATGAATGAGATAAAACCCCAGAAAAAACAGCTAAATGAAGTGGAGAAGGTAACCTTCCAGAAAAAAACTTCAGACTAGTGATAGTGAAGATGACCCAAGACCTTGGAAAAAGAGGCAAAGATTGAAAAGATGCAAGAAATGTTTAACAAAGACCTAGAAGAATTAAAGAAAAAACACCTGGAAGAATTAAAGAACAAACAAAAAGAGGTGAACAATACAATAACTGAAATGAAAACTATGCTAGAAGGAATCATTATCAGAATAACTGAGGCAGAAGAATGGATAAGTGACCTGGAAGACAGAATGGTGGAATTCACTGCTGCAGAACAGAATAAAGAAAAAAGAATGAAAAGAAATTAAGACAACGGAAGAGATGTCTGGGACAACATTAAATGCACCATCATTCGCATTAGAGGGGTCCCAGGAGGAGAAGAGAGAGGGAAACGACCCGAGAAAATATTTGAAGAGATTATAGTTGAAAACCTCCCTAACATGGGAAAGGAAAGGGCGACCCAAGTACAGGAATGCAGAGAGTTCCAATCAAGATAAACCCAAGCAGAAACAAGCCAAGACACATAGTAATCAAATTGACAAGAACTGAAGACAAAGAAAAATTATTAAAAGCAACAAGGGAAAAATGACAAATAACATACAAGGGAACTCCCATAAGGTTAACAGCTGATTTCTCAGCAGAGACTCTACAAACCAGAAGGGAGTGGCAAGATATATTTAAAGTGATGAAAGGAAAGAACCTACAACCAAGATTACTCTACTTGGCAAGGATCTCATTCAGATTCAATGGAGAAATCAAAAGCTTTATAGACAAGCAAAAGCTAAAAGAATTCAGCACCACCAAACCAGCTTTACAACAAATACTAAAGGAACTTCTCTAAGTGGAGAACACAAGAAAAGAAAAGGACCTACAAAAACAAGCCCAGAACAATTAAGAAAATGGTAATAGGAACATACATATCGATAATTACCTTAAATGTGAATGGATTAAATGCTTCAACTAAAAGATACAGACTCGCTGAATGGATACAAAAACAAGAGCCATATATATGCTGTCTACAAGAGACCCACTTTAGACGTAGGAACACATACAGACTAAAAGTGAGGGGATGGAAAAACATATTCCATGTAAATGGAAATCAAAAGAAAGCTGGAGTAGCAATACTCATATCAGATAAAATAGACTTTAAAATAAAGAATGTTACAAGATACAAGGAAGGACACTACATAATGATCAAGGGATCAAACCAAGAAGAAGATATAACAATTATAAATGTTTATACACCCAACATAGGAGCACCTCAATACACAAGGCAACTGCTAACAGCTATAAAAGAGGAAATTGACAGTAACACAATAATAGAGGGGAACTTTAACACCCCACTTACACCAATGGACAGAAAATAAATAGCGAAACACAGCTTTAAATGACACAGAAGACCAGATAGATTTAATTGATATTTATAGGACATTCCATCTGAACAGAGCAGATTTAACTTTCTTCTCAAAAGCATAAGGAACATTTTCCAGGAGAGATCACATCTTGGTTCACAAATCAAGCCTCACTAAATTTAAGAAAATTGAAATCACATCAAGCATCTTTTCGACCACAATGCTATGAGATTAGAAATCAATTACAGGGAAAAAAACGTAAAAAACACAAACACATGGAGGCTAAACATTACATTACTAAATAACCAAGAGATCACTGAAGAAATAAAAGAGAAAATCAAAACATACCTAGAGACAAATGACAATGAAAACACGATGATCAAAAACCTATGGGATGCAGCAAATGCAGTTCTAAGAGGGAAGGCTATAGCAATACAATCCTACCTAAACAAACAAGAAAAATCTCAAATAAAGAAAGTAACATTACACTTAAAGAAACAAGAGAAAGAAGAAAAAACAAAACCCAAAGTTAGTAGAAGGAAAGAAATCATAAAGATCAGAGCAGAAATAAATGAAATAGAAACAATAGCAAAGATCAGTAAAACTAAAAGCTGGTTCTTTGAGAAGATAAACAAAAGCCACTCATCAGGAAAAAGAGGGAGAGGACTCAAATCAACAAAATTAGAAATGAAAAAGGAGAAGTTACAATGGACACTGCAGAAATGCAAAGCATTATAAGAGACTACTACAAGCAACTCCATGCTAATTAAATGGACATCTGAAAGAAATGGACAAATTCTTGGAAAGGTAAAACCTTCCAAGACTGAACCAGGAAGAAATAGAAAATATAAACAGAGCAATCAAAAGTAATGAAATTGAAACTGTGGTTAAAAATTTTCCAAGAAACAAAAGTCCAGGATCAGATGGTTTCACAGGTGCATTCTATCAAACAGTTAGAGAAGAGCTAATACCCATCCTTCTCAAACTTTTCCAAAAAATTGCAATAGAACAAACACTCCCAAACTCATTCTACAAGGCCAAAATCACACTGATACCAAAATGAGACAAAGATACTACAAAAAAAAGAAAATGAGAGACCAATATCACTGATGAATATAGATGCAAAAATCTTCAACAAAATACTAGCAAACAGAATCCAGCTAAATATTAAAAGAATCATACACCATGATCAAGTGGTGTTTATGCTAGGGATGCAAGGATTCTTCAATATACGCAAATCAATCAACGTGATACACCACATTAACAAATTGAAGAATAAAACCATATGATCATCTCAATAGATGCGGGAAAAGCTTTTGACAAAATTCAAACGCATTTATGATAAAAACTCACCAGAAAGTGGGCATAGAGGGAAACTAACTCAACACAATAAAGACCCTACATGACAAACCCACAGCAAACATCATTCTCAATGGTGAAAAACTGAAAGCATTTCCTCTAAGATCAGGAACAAGACAAGGATGTCCACTCTCGCCACTATTATTTAGCAAAGTTTTGGATATCCTAGTCATGGCAATCAGGGAAGAAAAAGAAATAAAAGGAATCCAAATTGGAAAAGAAGTAAAACTGTCACTGTTTGCAGATGACATGATACTATACATAGAGAATCCTAAAGATGTCACCAGAAAACTATCAGAGCTAATCAATGAATTTGGTAAAGTTGCAGGATACAAAATTAATGCACAGAAATCTCTTGCATTCCTATACACTAACAGTGAAAGATCAGAAACAGAAATTAAGGAAACAATCCCATTCACCATTGCAACAAAAAGAATAAAATACCTAGGAATAAACCTACCTAATGAGGTAAAAGACCTGTACTCAGATAACTATAAGACACTGATAAAAGAAATCAAAGATGACACAAACAGATGGAGGGATGTACCATGTTCTTGGATTGGAAGAACCAATATTGTGAAAATGACCATACTATCCAAAGCAATCTACAGATTCAATGCAATTCCTAATAAATTACCAATGGCATTTTTTACAGAACTAGAACAAAAAAATCTTAAAATTTGTATGGAGATACAAAAGACCCCAAATAGCCAAAGCAATCTTGAGGGAAAAAATGGAGCTGGAGGAATCAGACTCCCTGACTTCAGACTATACTACAAAGCTACAGTAATCAAGACAATATGGTACTGGCACAAAAACAGAAACATAAATCAATGGAACAGGATAGAAAGCCCAGAAATAAACCCACACACCTATGGTCAACTAATCTACAATAAAGGAGGCAAGGATATACAATGGAGAAAAGACAGTCTCTTCAATAAGTGGTGCTGGGAAAACTGGACAGCTACATGTAAAAGAATGAAATTAGAACACTCCCTAACACCATACACAAAAATAAACTCAAGATGGATTAAAGACCTAAATGTAAGACTGGACACCATAAAACTCTTAGAGGAAAACCTAGGAAGAACACTCTTTGACACAAATCACAGCAAGAACTTTTTTGACCCACCTCCTAGAGTAATGGAAATAAAAACAAAAATAAACAAATGGGACCTAATGAAACTTAAAACCTTTTGCACAGCAAAGGAAACCATAAACAAGACAAAAGACAACCCTCAGAATGGGAGAAAATATTTGCAAACGAATCAATGGACAAAGGATTAATCTCCAAAATATATAAACCACTCATGTAGCTCAATATTAAAAAAAAAAAAAAAAAAAAAAAAAAAGAATCAAAAAATGGGCAGAAGACTTAAATAGACATTTCTCCAAAGAAGACATACAGATGGCCAAGAGGAACATGAAAAGTGCTCAACATCACTAATTATGAGATAAATGCAAATCAAAACTACAATGGGATATCATCTCACACCAGTTGGAATGGGCATCATCAGAAAATCTACAAACGACAAATGCTGGAGAGGGTGTGGAGAAAAGGGAACCTTCTAGCACTGTTGGTGGGAATGTAAATTGATATAGCCACTATGGAGAACAGTATGGAGGTTTCTTAAAAAACTAAAAATAGAATTACCATATGACCCAGCAATCCCACCACTGGGTATATACTCAGAGCAAAACATAATTCAAAACGACACATGCACTCCAATGTTCATTGCAGCATGATTTACAACAGCCGGGTGATGGAAACAACCTAAATGCCCATTGACAGACGAATGGTTATAGAAGATGTGGTACATATATACAATGGAATATTATTCAGCCATAAAAAGGAATGAAATTGGGTCATTTGTAGAGATGTGGGTAGACCTAGAGACTGTCATACAGAGTGAAGTAAGTCAGAAAGAGAAAAACAAATATCGTGTATTAACGCATATATGTGGAATGTAGAAAAATGGTACAGATGAACTGGTTTCCAAAGCAGAAATAGAGACACAGATGTAGAGAACAAACCTATGGACCCCAAGGGGGGAAGTGGGGGTTGGGGTGGTGGTGGAATGAATTGGGAGGTTGGGGTTGACATATATACATTAATATGTATAAAATAGATAACTAATAAGAACCTACTGTATTAAAAATTAAATTAAATTTAAAAAAGATATGACTGCCACACAGACACACACACACACACACACACACACACAGTGGAATATTACTCAGCCATAAAAAGAATGATATTTTGCCATTTGCAGCAACATGGATGGACTTGGAGGGTATAACAAATAAATAAATAAATAAATAAATAACAAATAAAATCAAACTATAGACACAATTTTAAAAATCCAATTATAGATTCAGGAGGAAGGTAATGTTATAACCCTTGATGTAAAGTAACAGAATGACTAAGATAAATGGAAAAGGATTAGTAGGAATGTTAGTAAAGAAACAATAAGTGCCCTAATTCCACATATTTTATTAAAGAAAGAACAACAGATTCTGTCTACCATGGATGCATCAAGGAATAATAATTTAAACTGATTATTTTAATTAATGATGTCAATCAAAAGGGAAATGAAATACTTGCTCACAAGTATTTTTATGTCCTAAAAATTAGGAAGTAAAGTTGTAGAGGGTAGGTGTTTAATGGTATAAATATAATATACCTCTAATTTTCATGTTATTTCAAAATTTCTATCTATCGATGACATAGCACATATCTGAGTTCACTGTTTAAAGAGAAAAGATAACCACATAAAAACAGAACAATAAGCTCTTAACACTATTTGTCTCTAGGGAGTGAGATTAAGTTTGGGTGGGGGAAGGAAGCTTTTAATTTTTAAAAATTTTCTTTGCTGCATGGATTATTTTTTTACCCAAAGGCATATATTAGTTCTATAATTAATAAACTACCAGGTTAGGGAAATAATTTTAAAATGTATGTACCCTGATCTAATATCCTCATTTATTCACCATAATTGGACCTAAAGAATCAGGACTGGTTGTAATAAATAAATCCATCCTCGAAGGATATAAGCTCAGCATTAGAGAGTATTAAAAATATTGTCAATACCCGGACCTTTCCCAGTAGTGGCCTCTTACAGCCCTCTTACAGTCTTGAGGGCAACGTAGGGTTAGGTTACAAAATCTTGGGCTATACTAATATCACGGTCGTGGCACATAAATAGAGTGCACACTTTTCTACCAACTCTACGAAGACCCTGAGTGGAGAATGCTGGTTTCCATATTTCAATGTCTTCTTCTATTTTCAGTCTTCTCACAAATAAGCCTTCTCCTCTCCTCAAGAAAACTCAAGCAACCATGGGTTCATAAGTAGAGGATTTTGATGTTTATTGTTCCCAAAGCCTCCAGCTCCTCCTTTTACATTCCATAAAGTCACTGTATGCTGTACTTCCCTTTGCCATATCATTTTATGTATCAAATAGAAGGTTATAAAAGATAAGCCAATCAGAACAAAAGGCATTTTGTAAAAGTGGACAAGCATTTAGTCTCAGAGAAGAAATAGTCCATATCTGGTACCCACACAAAGAAAACAATAGAAATTAGTACACTGTAAATCAAGAGGCTTTTCTGTTCCTCTAGGTTCCAAAACCTTCTACTTGAACAGTAGACTTAAAATTAATCATAATAAGTCACTGGGGCATTTGTATATCCAATGCTTAGCCTTCAATACTAACAGAAAGTATTCACATGTTTCTTAAGAATATAGATTTTATGCCCTCAGTGCCTAAAAGCAGTGTGTGCTGGGTCTGTCTGACTCCAAAGGGAGTTCGCAGACTACACATGTTACAAGGCATCAGCCTCCCCAAAGGACTACTTTCTAGGGCACAACCACTTATCAAATGGGTAAGCATTGGACTGTTAGCTATCAGGTACAGTGATAGTCACACATAGGGATTTCAGTGTCCTTTGAAGGATTAACCCATCTCATTAATGTTAAGTGAACAACTAGACATAAAATTGCATATCATTATGTATCTGTCACCAAATTTGTTTTTCAGTCTATTCATTAAGAACATCTCCATTCTGGCACCAGAGATGGAGAGATTACAACACTTGGGTACACCTTGCTTAATAATAAATTTGTAATATAGTTAAATTTTTCACATTTTTGGAACCACTATACTACCAACACAAATATATCACATTTTGGATTTTAAAATGTGACATGTATATAAATGAAGATTTTATAGACTTCAATGAACCGGTACATTAGACAAGTCTTCAAAATCAAAACCAAGTTTATTCAACTTTTCATGCTTGTACATAAGAGTAGTTTAAAATCCAATGCAGAAATATTACTAGGTATAGTAAATGGCATTATGAATCTGATTTTGCTCTAAGTCAGGACCAATCCTTGTCACCTTTCATTCTTCAGTTATTTCTACCCATCAGATGCCCAGTACCTGAAATAGCCTAGAGCACTTCCTATTCGGAAATCAAATTGCCTAGCTAGTACAGCCTAACTGCATATTAATTCTATGCATTATATAACCTTAAATATCATCAAGACAAGAATCCAAATCTTTATTTTAGAAATTGAGAAGATGGATACAGAAAGCAAAGACATGTGGAAAGGACCACACAGAACACAAAAAACTGTCCCAGAGGTCTGAGGATTTTTTAATTTCAGCTGGGATGAAAGGGAGATACTGGGTTGAGGGAAATTACACCTACAGTGCAATGATCCACAGCACAGAGCAGGCTGCCCTTTTGTCTATCACTTTTAGTTTGAATGGCATCCACCTCCAGGTCCACTTTGGGATCTAGTGACATTGAGATTTAGAATATCACATTGGGATTTAAAATAGTCTGGTCTCACGGCATGTTCCATAATTCCCATAAACATCTCCTTCTAAAGCCACAAGAGCCTGAAGTTGTTTAAAAAAATCAGATAAGTGATCACACAATATCAGGGCAGGGAACAAGGAAACAGTGGTCACAACAGCAGGCTCTGCAACATCTGTGTTGTAATCAAGATCCCTCCCTGGTTTTATCTGAGAATACTCTTCTGGCAGAGAATATGAGCAGTGGAGGCAGTCTGCTTTGGTAATAATGCCAAACATTATAAACCTAAAGATATAGTGAATACCTTTCACTCTAAGGAGCACTCCCAACTTACTACTCAATACCAACAGCATCCTACTTTTCATGTTGCTACCAAAAGTGAGAATGTATACCGTGTTTGGGTTGCCTTCCATGAGACACCTACGAAGTCTCTCCTTCAATGCTTCCCAACTAATTGGGCTGATACCAAAATAAAGGCAAATTATTTTATCTTCGTGCATGTTTCTGAAGTGGTCAGAACTTGATCTGTAGACATTCTTGAAACTTCATAGCAAAGGAGATCACAACAAAATACAATAACTGTGCATGTTTAAGATACTTAGTTTCCTGTTTTCTCTAAAATGACTCACACTGAGAAAATTGCTTAACATGCGCAAGGTAACCCATTTTACAAGCCACTAATGGAGAAGCTGCAGCAATTAATTAGCTCCAACCAGTTCAAGTCAAACTGTTATTAACAAAATCTGAAAGTTAAACAGAGGTTCATTATTCCCCCAGTCATTGGCTCCCCCTCCCTGGGGTATGTTTAACTTGTAGCAATGATTTTGGCTTTGCTTGATTAAATCTCATTATGAGAAAGGAATGAGCACTTGTGCCCAAGTCTGAAGGAACCCAGAGGTGTGCCAAGCCATCCATTAATCTGGAGACGGTCAGAAATTGGCATGGCAGACACTTCTCTTCCATTTCAGTCTGGAGCATGGTGAGAAATACTGTTCCAAGTCTTTTGCTTTTCCTTATGGGTTCCTTTTACACTTCATTGAAAAATGGCCCATCTGTGTCTTTCAATTCAAGAAAACCATTGTTAAATAGATTTGTGTTACTTTCTACTCTTCTATGAACCCTCCAAGGGAACACAGGGAACACTGCATGTCCAACATACAGTGTTGGACAGTTGGCAGTATGTGAAAAGGAACCAAGACAGTGTTTATAGTCAGTTTTCCAAAGAAAGCAAAGGCTGAGGCAGGCCTATAGCTTAATAATCAAGAATGAGCCCAGTAAGCAGGAACAGCCTTGCTGAAGTTAACTCATAATCTGCCATTAGCTCTCCTCCTGCTTATAAGACTGTGTTTGTCACACCCAGCAATAAAAGATATTTATAGATAGAACCTCTGTATAGGTCCACAGGCATTTTTATCCTCTCTATACCTTCAGCTGGGAGGATACATATAACAAAACTTTATATACATACAAAATTTGTTTGGTATCTTCCAATCGACTGAAATAGCATTTATAACCTGTGGTTTATTACACTTTATTGGACCACTTCTGATTTAGGTATTCAACTTTGTAAATGAAGGGTAGTACTATCCTTTGCCAAGAAAAAAAAAAAAATCTCACAGTTTCTAGAGTTGGCATCTAAAACACAGCATTTAAATTTGGGCTCTTTATCCCAATCCCTTGAGTTAGTCACATATGACTGGCATGGCCACCCCCATCTGCAATCCTCATTCTGCATCTCTAACTATGGAGAAAACACAGGTAAGCAGGTGTCTTTGCTGCAGAATTTCAAATTGTTTTTTAAAATAATATTGAAAATATAACCTTCATAGAAATTGTTCAAAAAGGGAATAGAATATATAGCACATCCCAAAGTTCTGTTTTTAAAACCACAAACCTGTTTTTCATAGAATACAGCAATTCCATGGGACAGTTTGGAAAATATTTGTCTAACCCAGGGTTTCTCAATCTTGGCAGGACTGACATTTTCAATCAGATAATTCTTTATTGTAGGTGATATTCTGCACATTGTAGAAGGCATAGCAGCAACTCTGGCCTCTACCCACTAAATGCTAATAGCAACCCTCCCACTCCCAATCATGACAATAAAAATATGTCTCCAAACATTTTCAAATGTCCCCCAGAGGAAAAATTGCCCCTGGTACAGAACGACTGGATGAATCAATTTTCAGGTGCTCTTCTAGCCAGCATGTGACAGTTCCCTGTTCAGAAAAAAATGTCCTACAGATCACTGAGAGGCACTATGTGGTAGTCATTTACAGTGCAGTATTTAAAGGTAAACTCTGAGGGTTCAAAGCCAAGGTTCACGCCATGTGTTGAGTACCACAGAACTTAAAATATGGGAGCTTTACTTTTTGCATCTGCAAAATGGTGACAGTAATGATAGCACTTACCTCATGTAGTTGTTATAAAGCTTAAATAAAATTATGTTTGAAAATCATTTAGTACAATGCCTGGAAAAAGTACAGGATGTGATGCATATCAGCTCTAATATTCTGGCTGGAATTCATTCTCTATTAACCTTAATTCATTTAGTTGTTCATTATTTTTAAAGGTCACTTGCATTTTTAGAAGCAGGTTACATCCCAAATAATTTCCTTTTCCTATTAATTCTCTCTTTTATTTCCTGAAAGTACTCTCATCCAACAACTCTTTGTTTGAATCTTCCCTGTTGCTCTTCTGTGCTGGGTTCCTAATGATGGGGTTCTGATTCACTTGGAGCCATGGAAAATACCTTGTTCTCAAGTCGTTGGTTCTAGAAATTTTACTCTAACCCTTTCAAAGAAACTCCTAGACAACACAGGTTCAGTGCAAATTGACCATGAATGCCTAAAAATACAATAATGACACAAAATAAGATGATTTAAATTGTGTTTTCCTTGAAAATGTGGAAATGATTTCTCTTGATTTTTTAACTCATTTTAGTTTGTCAGCAACTAAGAGAACTGGTTTAAAGCTTACATTTTTCCTCTCTCAGAAATTCTGCAAGACAACTACCTTGTTTTTTAATTAATTAATTTATTTATTTGGATGCGCTGGGTCTTAGTTGTGGTAGGTGGGCTCCTTAGTTGCAGCATGTGGACTTCTTAGTTGTGGCACGCATGTGGGATCTAGTTCCCTGACGAGGGATCGAACCCGGGCCCCCTGCATTGGGAGTGTGGAGTCTTAACCACTGCACCACAAGGGAAGTCCCAAGATAACTACTTTAAATGAAGCCATCTCTATGTATCTAAGCAATGAAACAATGATTGACTTCTGATTCATTTCTGATAAGGCTACATTTGGTCAATTATTGGCCATCCCAGGAGTACTCAGGGTTCTTTCAGTATATGTCCTGATACCACTATGTGATTCCACTAATAATTACTCCTAATGTCTTTGGAGTGCTCCTCCTTTGATGGAGAGATCAATATTTCTGTGGCTGATATAACAGAGCTCACTCTGTAGGCACATAGCTCAGCATTCTGCACTTCATGGTCAATTTGCATACAGCTGAAGAAATGTTCCCCCAGCCATCACTGATCAGTTGGGGAAGAGATATATCAAATAACTATAAGTATCCTAGAGGAAAAGTAGATGTAAATCAGTTAAAATGTTTTTCTGGAAGTCTACAGTTTATCACCTAAGTGATGATCCCTTCACATTTTTACTTTGTGCTGAGATGCAGAAAACAACTCCAAAAGACACAATGAAAAAATTGCGTGTTCCCACACTGGAATATTTAACTGCTCTGAGACTGTGATTCAGATATATTTTGCATTCGAGATTAGCATTGAAAAACCCTAAAATGTAGGACTAAGGTATTCATAAAACTACAAATTCATTCAACTGGCAAAATCCATATTGCTTAACAGAGATTGCCCCACTTAAAACAAAAATCAGAGATGACTAACTCTCTCCATTAATTCTGACAGTTCATAATGAGGGCTGTTCCTACTGATAAGCTCTCCTCTTCATAATTTCCACCTGCCATGAACCTAGTTTAGATTTTTATGAGGAAGCACACTATATTTGTTTTTGTTTGGAAACCACTGTCAAGCTAAATGATTGTTTATATAGTGTTTTTATTTTTCATTCATAACTTCATTTGATCATTCACTCAAGAAATTCATTGAATGCTTATTCTCTGATTAATAAAGATGTACTCTCCTAAACACATGAATGTTGACTCTGAATCATATTTGAATGCAAGATTAATCCTGATGTCAGTGAGGCTGGTCTGTCCCTATCCAATCCATTTCCCATGTAGTAGCCAGGGTGATTGCTTTTTTTTTTTTTTTTTTTTAACATGTAAGCAGATTAGGTCCACCTCCTTTTGTTATACTCTCTCCTTGAATCAGTTTCCTCCCTTCGTGATGATTCCATACTGTTGCTAAAACACAAGGTCTCTTTGACCTTCCTTGGGGCCTCTGTGCTCACTAGTTTCTCATCCTGGAACTCCATTCCCATGTTTGTTTGTAAACCTGACTCCTTCCTTCTCAAATAGACCTATCCAGACCACCCAATATAAGAAAGATACCCTCTGATAATATCTACCAAAATTCCATGAGTAAATCTTTATGGGACTTATCACAACAAGTAACTATTTTATCTATTTCTCTATCCATGGATCAATCTATCGATCTATTATCTTCTCTCCTAGCCACCTCCCTTATGCTCTCATGCATGTGCAAACACACAATAACATTTAATTCTTTAGGGTGGGGAGTTTATTCTGCCTTGGGGAGACAAAGCAGGCTTCTATTTAACAACTCCAAAGATTTCACAGGAAACAATACATGTCTCCCTGTCCTCGTGAGCATTTTCCCCTACAGCTAAGTTACTCACCCAATCTCTCCTCTCCCTTTTTGCCCCACTGGCTCACTCTTCCCCATTCTTGTCAAAGTAAACAAAGAAAAGATGAAACCAAACAAAAACACTTTCATTTTTGTAAGCAAAACTATTCAGTGCAGGTCTCTACGTGTCCACCTCAGACTTAATTTAATGCTTCTTTTTTTATTGCAAATGATTTAATTTAAACTTTGAAATTACAGTTTATGACTTAACAGAATGCAGTATCTCTCCTCAGTCTCTGCTTGTGGGAGGGAGAGAGTCACACTTGTAGTCTTGCTAGCAAGAGTGACATATTTCTCTTACAGGATTAGCCCTACATTTCTAATCATTTTTACTCATTGAATATGCAACAAGCACTGGATTGGGGCAGTTTTAAAATTACTTCCTTGAAGAAAAAGAAGTATTATGGTTCTCATGGCAAGTATGATAGCATTACGTGAAATCATCTTGAAAAACATGTAGTTTCGACTACCCAAATCTGAGCACACATTGTTTTAGAGTATCAACTTACTTAATGATCTCATCAATTCCTTTAAGAATGAAAGTTGGATTACTGTTCCCCCTTACAGATGGATTAGGGAGATCAAGTCCCTCTCCAAGTCTTAAAATCATAAGCCCACATAAAAGGGCACTGAAAGGAGGTCGGTACAGAGGAGAAGATTGGAGGCAACGAGGATGAGCTGGAAAGGCCACGTTTTGTGTAGACAGCACCTCTAATACATGTCCCTACCTCTTCTTCTTGCTTGGGATCACTAGTGATAACTACTGATTTCCGCTTCTATAAAACCCAACGTGTCAAACTTGACACTCAGCATCACCACCATCCCTTCATGCCAGAAGGCAATGGACTTAGAGCCATATTTACATGTTTTGATGACCTTATTGTCAACCCATTTAAGAAGATAAACACTTTCAAATTTGTTAAGTCTTCCAGAAGTGAGAATCAGGAAAATTTCCATTACCAGGGGGAAAAGAAGGGCGAGGGATAAATTGGGATATTGGGATTGACATATACACACTATTATATATAAAATAGATAACTAATAAGAACCTACTGTATAGCACAGGGAACTCTACTCAGTACTCTGTAATGACCTATATGGGAAAAGAATCTAAAAAAGACTGGATATATGTATGTGTATAAGGGATTGACATTACTGTACACCTGAAATTAACACAACATTGTAAATCAACTATACTATAATAATTTTTTTTTTTTTTTTTTTGTGGTATGCAGGCCTCTCACTGTTGTGGCCTCTCCGGCTGCGGAGCACAGGCTCCAGACGCGCAGGCCCAGCAGCCATGGCTCACGGGCCCAGCCGCTCCACAGCGTGTGGGATCTTCCCGGACCGGGGCACGAATCCGTGTCCCCTGCATCGGCAGGCGGACTCTCAACCACTGCGCCACCAGGGAAACCCCTATAATAATTTTTTTTTTTAAAAAAAGATAGGAAGTGGAGAGAGAGGACTTCCCATGTATGAAGTTTGAGACATCCTTGGTGGGGTCAGCTTCTACCCCTCTCCCACGTCCAGCAAGAGCACAGGCTGTACGGTTATATGACTTCACTGAGCAACCAGCTATCACTGCTGGATTCAGTTGGTCTCTGCCTCACTGCACTTGCCTAAGGTATTAATAAGTCATTCATTTAACATGGTCACTGATCACTGATTATCTATATTTGCTCTCATGGCTGTAGAGAGTTCTTAAGTGTCCAACTAATCAGAAATCATCTGATCGATTAAAAGTTAAAATGGAACCAGAGTGAGGAGTCAGGGAGAATCTTTGCTCCAAATGATATGAAATATCTCCAACCAGTAGAGAGTCACGGCCTTCTGATGAGTGGCCTTTGATAATAAGCCCACCGTTCTCCTGCCCATGTCTCTCTGTACAGGCCAACTTGTTTCTAATCAGGGAGTATTGATCTTCTCCACACTTATTTGTTTGTTAAACTGACATCTACAACAAATATTCAGACACCAAAAATAATATCTACCATTTTGCTTCATTATCTTAATTGAATGTCAAATTCAAGGAATGCCATTTTCAGCAGTAAATAAAAGAGCCCACAATGACTCTTGGTGAAAATTTTTTCCTTTTAAATCTTTCCCATTCCTGAGCATTGTCTGTACCATGTGCTTCTGACCACTTCATTTTATTGTTAAATTGCAAACTTTGCCCAAGCTAGTGTAGTTTCCAATGCATATAAAGCACAAAGAAGTCATGATATCATAAAACAAACTTACACTGGTATATATGGAACCATGGCATGTATCTTGATCACTTGAAAACATCTGCCTATAAAGAGTTTAAAGTTCTAGAGAAATATCATAGGGTCTATCTCTTAGAGCTCTATAATCTAAACCAATAATCAGCTAATTAGATCTCTCTGGACTAATATAATTTGAATCAAGAGAGTGGATATATACATTGTTTCTTATATACTTTTGTGCTAAGTTCGTGAAACTAATTCATTAAGAAATATTGAAAGCAAATTTGATTTTTTTCCTCAAAAGTTCTGCAATAAAGTAGCAATGATTTTTCTGTTTGTGATAGTTACTTCCTAAATTTATTTTTAAATTTATGTATATACATATATGTATATATATATAATCTTAGAAAATACATACACATAGACCTTTCCAAAAAAATTCTGTCCAAGGTAAGTCAGAAAAAGTAGAAAGTATGCTTTCTTTTTTAAAATAAGATTGTGGTGTGCTATACAGATAATAATTTTAAATATATAAAAACTATGATTGATAAAATGGACTTTAAGATAGTACCTTTAACAGAAATTAGTTTTTTTTTTTTCTTTCTAGCACTGAAATGTGCTAATTCTTTTTTTATTGAGATATAATTGACATATTTGTTTTAGGTGTTCACCATAATGAATTGATATATGTATATATAGTGAATGATTACCACAATAAATTTAATTAACATTCATCACCACACAGGTTCACTTTTTTTCTTATGACAACAACTTTTAAGATCTACTCTCTCAGCAACTTTCAAATATACCATAGAATGTTGTTAACTGTAGTTATCATGCTGTACATTATATCCTCAGGACTTATTTATCTTATAACTGGAAGTTTGTACTTTTTAACCACCTTCACCCATTTCCCAACTACTGTTTTCCACTACTTAATGCCAGCTATATATACAATTTTCTATAATTTAATGTTTCTACATTGCTTTTCCTGTTAATCAAGCAACTGTATACTTACTGTCTTATTAACCTTGTGATAGGTTAGGTAATAATAAAAATATCTTTTGCATCTTCAAAGTACTTTCACTCATTATTTCAACTGATAATATTTCAGTGACTTATTAATTTTACCTTATTAACTATAGTCTAGCTCACAAGAGAAGAATGCAAGGACACACTCCCACGCATAGTCTAGAGACACAAAGAAACCACCAAAGCCAGCAGACTTCCGTATCCCTTCTGGGCAGCTCAACTACTTTGGTTGATCATCCTTGCATAATAAATTGATTTTAAACAACATAAACACCAAATCCATTCATCTGGTTTCACTCTCCTACAGCAAATACTGCCCATCTTATTAATAAATAAAAACCACAGTTGCTAATGCCTTGGAACAAGATGGCTAATTTACATATCCTGAACTCTGGCAGAGGTTCTCCATCATGTTTCCCCAAATCCGTGGAGGGTATGTTTTCTCCCAGGGAGCTAAAGGGCAGAAAGACATCTACAGCTCAAACAAGAATATTAATAAAGTTGTAAAGTAGCAGATAATTGAACCATATCAATTATTTATCTAATTATGAAGTTATTAGTCATCTAAAATTACTCAGTGAGCAACTCCAGAGACTATGAGGTACTAACATACAAAGCGTAGTCCAAAATCATCAGGCCTGCAAAACTCCATCTGACAATGCTTCAACATTAATTAACTTTAAGATCTGAAGGATGAGTAGAAAAATGGGGATACAGTAAAACATTCTATGTGGAAAAAACTGGATCTTTGAAGACAGAAGTAAGAGAAAGCATAGTGTTTTTGCAAAATTATTCCTTATCTTTTTGGGGAAGCATATCCTTATTACGTGGTGTCAACTGGCTCCCTGGAACTGGAGTTATTCCTTGGAGTAATTTTTAAGTCCAATAATTTAATACCTAGGTAGGATTCTCCATTCATGGAAAGCCTCAACAGTTGTCCTAGTATCTGCATGCAGGTAGTGAAGTTTTTCTTCACTTTGGTAGACAGAATAATAGCACCCCAAAGATGTCCACATGCTAATCCCCGGAAACTGTATGTTACCCTACATGGCAAAAGGGACTTTGCAGATGTGATCAAGTTAAGGATCTTGAAATGGGAAGATTATCTTGTATTACCCAGGTGTGCACAATATAAACATGAGGGTGCTTATGAGAGCAAGCCAGGAGGGTCACAGACAGAGAAGGAGATGTGATAACAAAAGTAGAGGCCAATATAAGGAGAGAGAAAAACAGAGAGAGACAGAGATTTGAAGATGCTATGATACTGTCTTTAAAGAGGGGAGGAGGGACTACAAGCCAAGGAACACAGGGGGCCTCTTCAAGCTAGAAAAGACAAGGCAAGGGATTCCTATCTAGAAGCTACAGAAGGAACACAGCCCTGCTGACCCATTTTAGACTTCTGACCTCCACAACAGTAAGTTAATATACTAAGTTAGTGGTCATTGCTATAGCAGCAATAGGAAACAAATAATTTACCAATCTCTCACCAGAATAAATTCATCAGTATCTTAATGTTTCATATTTCTATTCCAAGCATTAAGGATGACAAACAAATTAAATAGCACAATAGGTGTAATATTTCCTGTTTGCATTTAAGAGAAAGTCATTTTTTAAAACAATCAAGTAAAAAGAGTTTTGAAACACCCTTCATGAAAACATGAAGAAGTCATCTAAATGTACGAGAGCGAAATTGGGTTATCCAGTTACCTTCTTGGATTCAGAGGAATATAAAATAAAGCATAAAATAAAATGGTCAATATGGGAGAGTTCCATTAGAGAAAGGTTAAGAAATTCCCGTAAGACACATAATAGCTTACAACAGATAAAAGTTTATGATGAACATTGCAAATCCTGAAACATCTGAATAAGAAGTGTATCCAGGGAGAGTGGATGGGGTCCCCACAGGAACCATACTTATACCTCCTAAATCAAAATGGCAGGGGCTGACAGCAACCAAGGGGTCTGAGAGTTAGCAGTTGAAGTATAGTCTTGAGCCTTGGGTCCTCCTGAAGATTCAAGTGACTGAAGACTTAGCCCTAGCTTACCCTTGGCCCTAACAACATCCTAGGTGAAGTGGGAGCATCATGGCGATTGTTTAGAGTACTTAGAAAAGTTAAAGAGTTGAGTCATTTCCACTTCCACAGTCAAGCATAATCTTTTGTCTCCCATTCTTCCAGAACTTTCTCTTTAATGGAAATAAAAATGACTCCAGTATACTAATACTGTACTATGTACAGTCCAATATCCTTCCCAGTATTTTGGAAGGTACCTGGGGGTGGAGAAAATTTTGTTTCCATGGTTGGCTCTTATGCCACAGGCCCTCTGAATGGCCACTCCAGTCCCGGCTACAGTCTCTATTCTCTAAAGCACCACTAATACAACCCCACAATTTGTAACAGATGACTTCTGAAGATTTAAGCATAACCAAAGAGTTCTATACCACATCAAATAACAGTGAACAACTTAAAATTAAAGGTTAGGCATAACTATATTGAATTTCCTAGGCTACCCAGACAGACTGAGGGCTCCTTCTTCTTCCCAAACCCATTCTTTTTTCCACGGTCCTTGCCTCTTTTTGATCCTCCAGTGAACAACTCTAATTCCCGTTACTCTGCTATACAGAGCTAGTCACCTTTTTTGTCAGTCCCTTCCACCAAGAGGAACTGCACCACCTAGCACAATGCCCATTAAGGTGTTTTCCAAACAAAAGAGTCATGTGCTCCTATGAGTCCTGACTTCGCCTGAGACCACAGGTGCAAACTGTAGGTAGCTTCTAAAAGAGCTACTAAGTCTCCTTGGTACACAAGGAAATAATCTCTCTGGCCCAGCAGTGATTCTCTGGTCAAGCAGCCTCCCACTGTAGCTTATTTCCTCCTCTCAGTGAGCACCTGGAACTCACATTTACAAAGAAAGTCTGTAGTTGGCTTAAACTCTACCCCTTCATTGGGGCTTAAGAGATTTGATAGGAACTCACACAACTTCTGAAAGAACCCACGCTAAATCCCAATACTGGACAAACAATCCCTGCTGAGAAAAACTGACAGACACATGAAAACATTCCGTAGTCTAAAAGTAGGCAACCAATCCGAGAGTTCAAACGCCACACTCTGCCAAGAATTAAAATGAAAAAGAAGCAAAGTTATTTTATCAAAGAAATTTTATAAATTATCCAATTCCTGTGTTTAAAGACATTCAAGGACATATTACATTTGCGAAGCTAAAGGAGTTATTTATGAAAACCTAGCAACTGCTTTGATATATTTCTCCTCAGTGGCAGTAAATTCTAGAAGTAAGTGGGACTTCCATAAATTGATGAGGCGAAAATTGTTTGTACCCAATAACTACCCTGTATATTTAGCTACATTTTCATTTGTACTTTGTGGGAACCAAAAAAAATCGAACATGGAAAAGTTTTACAGTATTTCATTTGCAGTCTCTTCTTAAAAAAAAAAAAAACCTCAAATAAACTGAGTAAAAGAACTCATGATAAAATAATAAAAACAGTGCCTACAAAAATACATGGTGATAAACATAAAAATCAGTAAACCAAAGTGGAATAACTCAGTGGTTGGCAATCCTGACCACACATTTTAATTACCTGGTAGCGTTAAAATAATATATAAATGAATAAATAATATATAAAGAAATAAAAGGACTTCACAGGCCACATTCACAGAGATGTTATTAAACTGCTGTTTTGCAGGAGCCCAGAAATGGAAGTTTGTAGAGTGCTCTTGGTGACTCCAATGTACAGAAGTGGGAACTTTAAGTAATTTTGTTTATTTTTGGTGGGCATATGGATATGTGGGATGGAGATAAGAGTGATATGGAGGACATAAATTTTTAAGTGTTATATTTCTTATCTCTCATGAATAGGAGATGATAATTGATGTTTCATTCATTTCTTTCACCTAAGAACATCACTGAAAACCTATACTTTGCCAGGCTACTTAATAATTGATGGGGATCAGTAATGATCAAAACAGGCCCAATACTGATATTCAAGGAACATAGGATCTAGGAACAGAGATCATCAAGAAAAAGATGGACATAGTGCACAGAGTTAAGAGATTCAAGGAGATCAGGCAGGAATGTTAGGGGAGCTCCAGGGAGTCAGAGGTACCTGCCCAGAGAAGCTGATATCCAAACTAATAACTGATTTGCTTTTTACTCATAAATAATCTGTTTAGGCACAACTTAACAATATATTTTTCTCTTATTCTAGTTCACTATGAATGGTCTTCTAGTTCATACCTGATTAAAACCAATAGATTAGACAGAACAAAATAAATCTGTAGGGGCATGACTACTGTTTAGAAAGAAGTGGGTCTGAGAGCTGATAGCAACAGATAAGCCAATAGGGGAAATCAGTGCAGATCCCCCAAAGCACCCCCATCTCAGGACTTTTTAAAGAGGAAAAATCACCTTGAACATCTCAATATTTCTCAAAGGCAGTAATGAATGAGAATTTATCACATCTGCAACAGACATTTAATAAAAGGCTAAATACTGCTGTCACTCCCTTTTAAGTGTGTAGGAAAGTACTGGGTTCGCCAAAAAGTTTTATATATATATATATATATATATATATATATATATATATATATATATGATTATATTATATAATATAATCTTGGTGGCAAGGGTACATTTCCTACAAGGCATTTGAGAAAAGGAGTTGTCTTCTTTCAGCCCCCGAGTTGTATCCTTGTGCTGATATGCATCTCTGTTGTGAGCTTCTGAAGGCATACTTTGCCCAGATTCTTTGGGGTTACTCATCTTGGCAACCACCTAGAACCACTCTATCACAGTTCTTCAACAAGATGTCACTCCTTCCTCACAGACTTCAAAATCAGGAAAGAAGGACACAGGGCGGGCTGTGCTCTCTTTAAGTGCCCAGTGTTTATTTCTCTCAATACAATCACCAATTTCTATGGATATACTGATTTTACTAGGGAATTTGGGTAACAGAAGGAATTGGCAATGTATTAAGGAATATTTCAAAATAAGAACCACATGCTCCATGGGACTACCCTCCAGTCCAAAGGCGCCACAATATCAGCACAAGAAAATGGCACCTTTCACGTGACTTGTCTTATAGACACAGTCCAGTTTCTGGCTTACTCCCATTGTCCTGAGATCCATTATCTTCCTGGAGAGTGTCTCTTGTTCACACCTGAACAATGCAAATCCCTCCTCTATTCAGAGAAACCCCAGTCGTTTATCTTGGTTTATCTTGTTTCTGACTCTACAAGCCAACCAATTCTCCCTTCACTGAGAAAATCTGTGTACTGATTTGCTTTAGTACATTTTCCAAAGCATAAGTAATTCATACTACAATAGTACCACAGAATAAATAGGGAAGAGGAGAATGTCTAGAGAACAAGCTAGGACAAACTTGGCATTCAGTACCACTCTGGACCCTGTGATGTCTCCCCATTAGTGTGAGGTGCAGAGATGACTGCTCACTCTTCTTAATCATCCAAATGGTAACTATTGAGTCAAACACAGACACCACTTCAAAGACAAACCTTGCATTTTCTGAGACAGAAAAGTAAAAATCCAGCTACAAGATAAACATTTTCTTAACTGCCACCTAGTCTGTTCAGCTGCTCAGACTCACTGCAGAGGTAGCACTTTACACATATGTGTCATCTGTACAGAGCAGGACTGTTCTCCTTTATTTCATGCTGCTCACACATGGCCTTTCTGTGCCCATTGACATGTGAGATGTGATCTGTTACAAAAGGATCTTCATTCCCTTTACCACGCTTCTCCAACAATACCCAGTAGCAATTTTAAAATGTAAAGATCTTACTTTTTTTCAATCTGCCTTTTGAGACAATTCAAAATTTTGATCATGGCTTTCTGAAAGATATTGCTTTGGCATCCAAAGTGCATTTGATTTAATCTAAGAGAGTAAAGTATTTGAGCTTTCTTATTCTTCTGACTAGAAAGATAATTATATGCATGCTACCCATCCCAGGATATTTTTGCAATTAAAAAGGGAAGACAGGTTTTATGTAAGGAAGAAGTTTTCAGAATCTTGGGACAGGCCAAGGACCATGAAATTCCTATGAGCTGAATCTATGCTTTGCAGGGGAATTGATGTACCCTTTATTGGTTAAAAGGCACTGCTAACCCCAATCTCAAAATCATGAGTTACTAAATAATAGTCCTGTAAATACTATTAACTAATGATATGCAATAGAGCTTTCTTGGGAAATGAGAGTTATTCCAAGAAGAGAGAGAGTATATTGGAAGCCTGTCCTCAGCAGGTGTTATTCTATTTGTCCATGCAGCAAAGACTTCAGTTATTTCAGGTCATGAAGGAGAAACAAGTGTTCCTCTCACCACGTTCTTTTCAGAGACAGTCCCAGCAATTGAAAAAGAGACTAATATTTATCAATTCAACGTTTTACTCAATTAGATTTGGCTTAATATTATACTCTTATAAGGTTAGTACTTTAGCTTTACTGGAAAGCTCTTGGTTATAATCCTGATTGTCATTATAGAATTCTGGTTCTGTTAAGCCATTAGCAATGGCTTATCAAATTAATTTGACACATACATTTTATATTTAAAAGGAAAGGGACTATAAAATAATCATATGAACCTTATAAGAGTAAATACCCAAAATACAAGGTCCAGAATTAAAGAAGAGGATTACGTGAGATCCATGTGAAAGGTTGATTTGGGATTTGGCAGAAGAACCATTCAGCTATAGCCTGAAGATAAAGAGATACAGGAAAATCAAAAACTAACTGGTAAGGGAGAGGTATGCAAATTGGGCTGTGAGTTGGAGACAACCTTATTAATTTTCAGGGGAACCTTGCATACAATATCATGTACAAAGAACACTTACATTACAGATTCTGTAGAGATTCACTGAGGAATAGAAAAGAAATAGGAAGAAAACAAAACAAAATAAAACCAAGGCCAAATCCAGTGCTGTTAAAAGAGTATGTGTATGTGTGTGAGCACATCCACGCTTAAATTCACACCTGCGTTAAAGCTTCATGCTGTCTAGAGCATATCCAATACCTATCACTAGAAATCTGCTTATGGTTTTCATCTTCTAACACATCTTTTGCAAGGAACAGGCCTCCTACATTATTTATATTCAGAAGACTTGTATAATAATGTACAGGTACATTTCCATTACATTGCATGCATTTCTATGAAGGTACTCAATAGCAAAACTGACGTGGAGACTAATGTATCTTGTGCGAGGAGGGTGGCTTCGTGACTAAGTTAGGCTGCATGCCATTTTTACATATCACTACATTATTTTTATTGCCACTGTTAGTTCCTAACATTCATTTTAAAGACTAAGCATCCGTGCCCTTATTTAAGATTTTTCCATCTTCTGAATGATTCTCAGGATTATTCAGCCGAAAGACACTTCGAAGACTATCAAAAAACAATTTATTGAACTAAACTCATTTCCTTAAACTGTCCCTAATGTTTGTCCCACAAAGCATTTGTTTGATGGACCAAATGTATGTGTGTGTGTGTGTGTGTGTGTGTGTGTGTGTGTGTGTGTGTGTTCACTCTTGGATTCTTGGTGTTGTATATTCTATGGGTTTGGACACATGTATAATGACATGTACAATATAATACAGAGTATTTTCACTGTCCTAAAAATCCTCTGTGCTCTTCTGTTCCTCACTCCCCCAGAGCCCCTGGCAACCACTGATCATTTTATTTTTATTTTTTTGAATTTTCTTTTATTCTTTTTAATACAGCAGGTTCTTATCAGTTATCTATTTTATACATATTACTGTATATATGTCAATCCCAATCTCCCAATTCATCCCACCACCACCAGCCCCCTCCCCGCTTTCCCCCCTAGGTGTCCATACATTTGTTCTCTACATGTATGTCTCTATTTCTGCCTTGCAAAGCAGTTCATCTGTAGCATTTTTCTAGATTCCACCTATATGTGTTAATATACAATATTTGTTTTTCTCTTTCTGATATACTTCACTCTGTATGACAGTCTCTAGGTCCATCCACGTCTCTGCAAATGACCCAATTTCGTTCCTTTTTATGGGTATGCAATATTCCATTATATATATGTACCACTTCTTCTTTATCCATTCATCTGTCAATGAGCATTTAGGTCACTTCCATGACCTGGCTATTGTAAATAGTGCTGCAGTGAACAATGGGGTGCATGTGTCTTTTTGAATTATGGTTTTCTCTGGGTATATGCCCAGTAGTGGGATTGCTGGGTCATATGGTAATTCTATTTTTAGTTTTTTTAAGGCACCTCCATACTGTTCTCCATAGTGGCTGTATCAATTACATTCCCACCAACAGTGCAAGAGAGTCCCCTTTTCTCCACACCCTCTCCAGCATTTGTTGTTTGTAGATTTTCTGGTGGTGGCCATTCTGACAGGTGTGAGGTGATACCTCATTGCAGTTTTGATTTGCCTTTCTCTAATAATTACTGATAGAGTGCTTTTCATGTTCCTCTTGGCCATCTGTAGGTCTTCTTTGGAGAAATGTCTATTTAGGTCTTCTGCTCATTTCTTGATTGGGTTGTTTGTTTTTTTAATATTGAGCTGCATGAGCTGTTTATATATTTTGGATATTAATCCTTTGCCCGTTGCTTCATTTGCAAATATTTTCTCCCATTCTGAGGGTTGTCTTCTCGTCTTGTTCATAGTTTCCTTTGCTGTGCAAAAGCTTTTAAGTTTCATTAGGTCCCATTTGTTTACTTTTGTTTTTACTTCCATTACTCTAGGAGGTGGGTCCTAGAGTAAAAAAAAAAGATTTTGCTGTGATTTATGTCAAAGAGTGTTCTTCCTAGGTTTTCCTCTAAGAGTTTTACAGTATCCAGTCTTACATTTAGGTCTTTAATCCATCTTGAGTTTATTTTTGTGTATGGTGTAAGGGAGTGCTCTAATTACATTATTGTAGCTGTCCAGTTTTCCCAGCACCACTTATTGAAGAGACTGTCTTTTCTCCATTGTATATCCTTGCCTCCTTTGTCATAGTTTAGTTGACCATAGGTGTGTGGGTTTATCTCTGGGCTTTCTATCCCATTCCATTGATCTATATTTCTGTTTTTGTGCTAGTACCATATTGTCTTGATTACTGTAGCTTTATATCATAGTCTGAAGTCATGGAGTCTGATTACTCCAGCTTGTTTTTTTTCCCTCAAAACTGCTTTGGCTATTCAGGGTCTTTTATGTTTCCATACAAATTTTAAGATTTTTTGTTCTAGTTCTGTAAAAAATGCCATTGGTAATTTGATAGGGATTGCATTGAATCTGTAGATTGCTCTGTGTAGCACAGTCATTTTCACAATATTGATTCTTCCAATCCAAGAACATGGTATATCTCTCCATCTGTTTGTGTCATCTATGATTTCTTTCATCAGTGTCTTATAGTTTTCTGAGTACAGGTCTTTTACCTCCTTTGGTTGGTTTATTCCTAGGTATATCATTCTTTTTCTTGCAATGGTGAATGGGACTGTTTCCTTAATTTCTCTTCCTAATCTTTTGTTGTTAGTGTATAGGAATGCAAGAGATTTCTGTGCATTAATTTTGTATCCTGTAACTTTACCAAATTCATTGATTAGCTCTAGTAGTTTTCTGGTGGCATCTGTAGGATCCTCTATGTATAGAATCATGTCATCTGCAAACACTGACAGTTTTACTTTTTTTCCAAGTTGGATTCCTTTTATTTCTTTTTCTCCTCTGATTGCCATGGCTAGGACTTCCAAAACTATGTTGAATAATAGTGTCAAGAGTGGACATCCTTGTTTTGTTGTTTTTTTTTTTTTTTTTTGCGTTACGTGGGCCTCTCACTGTTGTGGCCTCTCCCGTTGTGGAGCACAGGCTCCGGATGCGCAGGCTCAGCGGCCACGGCTCATGGGCCCAGCCGCTCCGCGGCATGTGGGATCTTCCCGAACTGGGGCACGAACACGTGTCCCCTGCATCGGCAGGAGAACTCTCAACCACTGCGCCACCAGGGAAGCCCCTTGTCTTGTTTTTGATCTTAGAGGAAATGCTTTCAGTTTTTCACCATTGAGAATGAGGTTTGCTGTGGGTTTGCTGCATATACCTTTATTACATTGAGGTAGGTTCCCTCTATGCCCACTTTCTGGAGAGTTTTTATAATAAAACGGTGTTGAATTTTGTCAAAAGCTTTTCCTGCATCTATTGAGATGATCATATGGTTTCTATTCTTCAATTTGTTAATATGGTGTATCACATTGATTGATTTGTGTATATTGAAGAATCCTTGCATCCCTGGGATAAATCCTACCTGATCATGGTGTATGATCCTTTTAATGTGTTACTGGATTCTGTTTACTAGTATTTTTGTTGAGGATTTTTGCATCTATATTCATCAGTGATATTGGTCTGTAATTTTCTTTTGTTGTAGTATCTTTTTCTGGTTTTGGTATCAGGGTGATGGTGGCCTTCTAGAATGAGTTTGAGAGTGTTCCTTCCTCTGCAGTCTTTTGGAAGAGTTTGAGAAGGATGGTGTTAGCTCTTCTCTAAATGTTTGATAGAATTCACCTGTGAAGCCACCTGGTCCTGGACTTCTGTTTGTTGGCAGATTTTTAATCACAGTTTCAATTTCATTACTTGTGATCGGTCTGTTCATATTTTCTATTTCTTCCTGGTTCAGTCTTGGAAGGTTGTACCTTTCTAAGAATTAGTGCATTTCTTCCAGGTTGTCCATTTTATTGGCATAGAGTTGTTTTTAGTAGTCTCTTACGATGCTTTGTATTTCTGTGGTATCCATTGTAACTTCTCCTTTTTCATTTCTAATTTTATTGATTTGAGTGCACTCCCTCTTTTTCTTGATGAGTCGGGCTAAAGGTTTATCAGTTTTGTTCATCTTCTCAAAGAACCAGCTTTTAGTTTTATTGATCATTGCTTTTTTTTTCTTCTATTTCATTTATTTCTGCTCTGATCTTTATGATTTCTTTCCTTCTACTAACTTTGGGTTTTGTTTTTTCTTCTTTCTCTTGTTCCTTTAGGTGTATGGTTAGATTGTTTATTTGAGATTTTTCTTGTTTCCTGAGGTAGGACTTTACTGCCTAAACTTCTCTCTTAGAACTGCTTTTGCTGCATCTCATAGGTTTTGGATCATCAGTTTTCATTGTCATTTTGCCGCTAGGTATTTTTTGATTTCCTCTTCGATTTCTTCAGTGATCTCTTGGTTATTTAGTAACGTATTGTTTAGCCTCCAAGTGTTTGTGTTTTTTACATTTTTCCTCCTGTAATTTACTACTAATCTCATAGCATTGTGGTCAGAAAAGACGCTGGATATGATTTCAATTTTCTTGCATTTACCAAGGCTTGATTTGTGACCCAAGATGTGATCTCTCTTGGAGAATGTTCCATGTGCATTTGAGAAGAAAGTGTAATCTGCAGTTTTTGGATGGAATGTCCTATAAATATCAATTAAATCTATCTGGTCTACTGTGTCATTTAAAGCTTGTGTTTCCTTATTAATTTTCTGTCTGGATGATCTGTCCATTGGTGTAAGTGAGATGTTAAAGTCCCCCACTATTATCGTCTTACTGTCAGTTTCCTTTTTTATGGCTGTTAGCAGTTCCCTTATGTATTGAGGTGCTCCTATGTTGGGTGCATATATATTTATAATTGTTTTATCTTCTTCTGGATTGATCCCTTGATCATTATGTAGTGTCCTTCCTTGTCTCTTGTAACATTCTTTATTTTAAAGTCTATTTTATCTGATATGAGTATTGCTACTCCAGCTTTCTTTTGATTTCCATTTACATGGAATATGTTTTTCCATCCCCTCACTTTCAGTCTGTATGTGTCCCTAGGTCTGAAGTGGGTCTCTTGTAGACAGCATATAGATGGGTCTTGTTTTTGTATCCATTCAACGAACCTGTGTGTTTTGGTTGGAGCATTTAATCCATTCACGTTTAAGGTAATTATCGATATGTATGTTCATTGACCATTTTCTTAATTATTTGGGGTTTGTTTTTGTAGGTTCTTTTTTTCTCTTGTGTTTTCCACTTAGAGAAGTTACTTTAGCATTTGTTGCAGAGCTGGTTTGGTGGTGCTGAATTCTCCTAGTTTTTACTTGTCTGTAAAGCTTTTTATTTCTCTGTCGAATCTGAATGAGATCCTTGTTGGGTAGAGTAATCTTGGTTGTAGGTTCTTCCCTTTCATCACTTTAAATATATCGTGCCACTCCCTTCTGGCTTGTAGAATTTCTGCTGAGAAATCCGCTGTTAACCTTATGGGAGTTCCCTTGTTCGTTATTTGTCATTTTTCCCTTGCTGCTTTTAATAATTTTTCTTTGTCTTTATTTTTGTCCATTTGATTACTATGTGTCTCGGCTTGTTTCTGCTTGGGTTTATCTTGCTTGGAACTCTCTGCATTCCTGTACTTGGGTGGCTCTTTCCTTTCCCATGTTAGGGAGGTTTTCAACTATAATCTCTTCAAATATTTTCTTGGGTTCTTTCCCTCTCTCTTCTCCTTCTGGGACCCCTCTAATGCGAATGATGGTGCATTTAATGTTGTCCCAGATGTCTCTTCGGTTGTCTTCATTTTTTTAAATTCTTTTTTCTTTATTCTGTTCTGCAACAGTGAATTCCACCATTCTGTCTTCCAGGTCACTTATCCATTCTTCTGCCTCAGTTATTCTGATATTGATTCCTTCTAGTGTAGTTTTCATTTTAGTTATTATTTTGTTCATCTGTGTTTGCTCTTTAATTCTTCTAGGTGTTTGTTCCTCAATTCTTTAGGTCTTTGTTAAACATTTCTTGCATCTTCTCAATCTTTGCCTCCATTCTTTTTCTGAGGTCCTGGATCATCTTCACTATCATTATTCTGAATTCTTTTCCTCGAAGGTTGCCCATCTCCACTTCATTTCATTGTTTTTCTGGGGTTTAGTCTTGTTCCTTCCTCTGGTACATAGTCCTCTGCCTTTTCATTTTGTCTATGTTTCTGTGAATGCTGTTTTCGTTCCACAGGCTGCAGGACTGTAGTTCTTCTTGCTTCTGCTCTCTGCCCTCTGATGGATGAGGCTGCTAGTGTTGGAGGGTGTCCTGCAGAGGCTGGGGGTGGCTGTGGCCCACCGTGGGGGCGAGAACACTGGCACCAGAAGTTCTGAGAAGTACTCCTTCATCACTGATCTTTTTAATGTCTCCATAGTTTTGCCTTTAGAAGACTGTCATACAGCTGGAATCATACATACAGTGTGCAAACTTTTCATATTGGCTTCTTTCACTAGTACGATTCATCTAAGTTTTCTCCATGCATTTTCATTGGTTGATAGTTCTTTTTTTAGAGTTGAATAATATCTCATTGTCTGTTTGTTTATCCATTCACTTACTAAATGGCATCTTGACTGCTTCTACACTTTGGCAATTATGGATAAAGCTGTTATAAACACTCTTGTGCAGATTTTGTGTTGACATATATTTTCAACTCTTTTGTGTTAATACCAAGAAGTGTGATGGCTGGATCTTATAGTAAGGTTATATGTATTTTTATAAAAGAAACACCAAACTAACTGTCCTCCAGCGTGGCTGCACCATTTTTCATTCCATGCTTCATTCCATTTTTCATTCCTCCACATCTTTGACAGTATTTGGTGTTGTTCTGGTTTTAGATTTTTGGCCATTCCGATAGGTGTGTAGTGATATCTCACTGTTTTAATTTGCATTCCCCTGATGTCATATGATATGGAGGATCTTTTCATACGTTTATTTGCCATCTGTACATCTTCATTGGTGAGGTATCTGTTAACACCTTTGGCTCATTTTTTAATTGGATTGTTTGTTTTCTTATTGTTGAATTTTAAGTTTTTTGTATATTTTGAATAACAGTCCTTTATTAGATGTATCTCTTGCAAATATTTTCTGTCAGTGTGTGGCTTGTCTTCCAATTATCTTGACATTATGTTTCACACAGCAGAAATTTTAATTGTAACGAAATTCAGCTTATATATGATTTCTTTCACAGATCAGGCCTTTGATGTTGTAGCCAAATAGTATTACCATATCCGAGGTCATCTAGGTTTTCTCCTATGTTATCTTCTAGGAGTTTATAGTTTTGTGTTTTATGTTTAGGTCTGTGATCCATTTTGAGTTAATTTTTGTGAAGGGCATAAGGTCTGTTTCCAGATTCACTTTTTTGCATATGGATTTCCCATTATTCCAGCACCATTTGTTGAAGAGATCATTGTATAGTCTTTTCTCCCTTTGTCAAAGACCAGTTTACTATGCTTAAGTGGATCTATTTCTGATATCTTTACTCTGTTCCACTGATCTATTTGTTTACTCTTACACCAGTACCACTCTGTCTTGATTACTGTAGCTTTACAGTAAGTCTTGAATCAGGTAGTGTCAGGCCCCCAACGATGTTCATCACCTTTAATACTGTGTTGACTTATCTGAGTCCTTTTCCTCTCCATATAAACTTTAGAATCAGTTTGTTGATATCCACAAAATCATTTGCTGGAGTATGTATCCTTTTTGTCTGACTTCTTTCACTCACCATAATTCATCCACATTAAATCATATGTCAGTTGTTCATTTTGTTTTTTTTAATTGCATTGTTGTTTCATTTCTTTTTTGAAAAATTTTTATTGGAGTATAGTTGACTTAAAATGTTGTGTTAGTTTCTCATTTTATAGATATATTGCAACTAAAAATATCATCCATTCACTTATTGAGTGATATTTGGGCTGTTTCCATTTTGGCCTACAACAAATAAGTTACTATGAATGTGTCTTTGTATGAACGTATTTTCTCTTAGATAAATACCCAGTGGTAGAATGGCTGGATCACAGTAGGTGAATGATTTACTTTGTAAGAAACTGCCAAACTGTTTCCAAAATGACTTCATCACTTTACATTCCCATCATCAATGTATGAAAGTCCTATTTACTTCACCATTAGCAACACTTGGTATGGTCAGTCTTTTTAATATTTTAGCCATTCTAAATAGGTCTGTAGTGATTTCTCATTGTGGTTTTAGTTTGCATTTCCCTAATAATTATTTGGTCATATTTTCATGTGTTTATTTGCCATCCTTGTGTCTTCTCTGGTAAACTTTCTATTCAAGTTTTTTGGCTACATTTTTTAAAAAATGAATTGTTTTCTTATTATTTTGAAAAGTCTTTGTATATTCTGAATATAAGTCCTATGTCAGATATATGTTTTGCAAATATTTTCTCCCAATTTATGGCTTATCTTTTCATTCTCCTGAGGATATCTTTCAAAAGACAGAAGCTTTAAACTTTGATTAATTTAAAATTTGATTTAAAATTTTGACTACAATTGTCCCACTATTGTTCTTGGAAAAGACTTCTCTTTCTCCATTGAAATACCTTTGCATCTATGCCAAAATGAGGTTTTCAGGTCTGTTCTGGAATTCCAGTTCAAGAAGGGAGCACAGGAAGATCCTGAACTCACCTCCTCCCACAGACACACTGATTCTATAGCTACATACGGAACATTTCTGCTTGAAAAAACTAAAGGCTGGCTGAGAGACGAGTACACATCGGGTAAACAAGAAGAAAACCACATCAAGGTGGGTAAGACGGGCTGGGACACAATCTCACCATAAACCCCACCCTTGATGCAGCAACCCACAACCAGGAAGGAACGTGGAGCCCAGAGCTTCTCCCTGAGGAGGGAGGGGTTGGGATGCCACATCAGACATCCTGACTTTGGGGAAGTACACTTGAGAGATGAGCCCCCCAAACATCTGGGGCTTTAAAAACCAACTAGGGCTCACATCCCAAGACCTAAAAGACTCTAACAATCTGAGAAGCTTCTCTTAGAGGGGTCTGGTGCTTGGACTGACCTGCCCCAGGGCCCAGCTCAGAAAAAGCCATTCATGCCCACACTTAAAGTAAAGGAAGCTCACCTGCTTATATTAAGTGCTGGCCTGAAGGGTGGGCTTCTATATTAACACACACATCCAGGAGCCTGTGAGGACATTCTCTGGGACAGAGACTGGTTGGCGCCATCTTTGCAGTCTCCCTCAGCCAAGCTCCAGAGCAACAGTGTCTCCTGGAGGAGAGTTTTTGCATGAGTCTGGTGCTCCAATTTTTGCAGCTGTACCAAGGCAATGCTTCTTGATCACCTGGCACTAGAGGCCAGAAAAGCTTATGTGCCTGGTCCCATGGGACTGTAATAATCAGTAACACACAGAAAGGACATATATGTGTAGGTCTATTTCTGTATGCACTATGTTTCACTGATCTACTTGTCTATCTTTATGCCAATGCCTCACCATTTGTTTAACCTTAGAGTACGTACTGAACTCTCAAACTTTGTTATTTTTCAAACTTGTTTTGTCTATTCTGAGTCTTTTGCATTTCCAGATGAATTTTATAATCAGCTTAGCAATATCTACAAAAAATGAGCTAAGAGTATAGTATTGTTTCATTGAATCTATAGATCAAGTTGAGGAGAATTAAAATTTTAAAACTATCAAATCTTTCTACCTTTGAACATAGTATATCTCTCCATTTATTTAGATATATTTTAACTTCTTTCAGCAACATTTTATAGTTTTCAGATTGAAAATCTTATACATATTTTGCGAGATTTCTGCCTATATAATTTATTTTTTATGTTATTTTAAGTGGTATCTTTTTATTTTAATTTCCAATCATAGAAATAAAATTGAGTTTTGTGTATGACTCATTTATCTTACAAACTTGCAGATTAACATCTTAGTTCTCATAGGTTTTTTTTTGGTAGATTCCCTTGAATTTTCTACGTAGATGATTTTGTCTTTGAATAAAACACTTTTACTCCTTCCTTTTCAACTGAATGTCTTTTATTTTATCCTCCCTCACTATTGCAGTGGTCAGTGCAATAGAAAGAGAAAAGGAGTGATGGGAGAACATCTTATTGTTGATCTTGATCTTTGAGGAAAGGCATTTTGCCTTTTACTATCGAGTATGATGTTAGTATTAATAAATTTCCTTTATCAAAATGATGAAGTTTCCTGCTGTTCCTAGTTTGCTGAGTGTTTTTATCAGGAATGAATGTTGAGTTTTATCAAATGCTCTTCTGCATCTACTTAAGATGATCCTATGTTTTATTTCTTAATTTGTTAATATGTTGAATAACACTGATGGATCTTTGCGTGCTAAACCAACATTGCATTTCTGTGATAAACCCCAGAACTGATCATGATCTATTATTCTTTTTATATACTGTTAAACATGATTTAATAGCATTTTACTTGAATATTTGTAATCAATACTCATGAAGGAGATTACACCCAAATGTTTGTTGCTGTTGTTATTTTTATGTCTTTGTCTTATTTTGGTATCAATAATTCTGGTCTCATATACTGAGTTGGGAATACTCTCACCTTTTCAATTTTCTAGATCACTTTGTGTATAACTGATTTAATTTCTTCCTTAATTACTTGGTAGAATTCACAAGTAAAAACATATGGGCCTGGAGTTTTCTTTGCAGAAAGGTTTTAACTATAAATTCAATTTATTTAATAGATAACAGGTCTATTCATATTATCTATTTAATCTTTGAGTAAGCTTTGATAGTTTATGTCTTTCAAGGGATTTGTTTATTTTATCTAAGTTGCCAAATTTATTGACATAAATTTGTTTATAATATTTTCACATTACCCTTTTAATATTTCTTAGAATATGTAGTGACGTCAATTGTCATTCCCAATATTGGTAATTTGTATTTCTCTCCTTTTCTCTTATTAGTCTGTCTAAAGTTTTACCAAGTTTATTGATCTTCTGAAAGAACCAGACTTTGATTTACTTGATTCTCTATCATCTTTCTTTTTAATTTTTCAGTGAATTCAACTCTGGTCTTTATTATTTAGTTTATTCAGCTTACTTTGGTTTTAATTTGCTCTTATTTATTTAGTTATGCAGTAGAAGCTGAGGTCATTGATTTAAGACCATTTATCTTTTCTAACATAGGCTTTTAGTGCTATAAATTTCCCACTAAGTACTGCTTTAGCAATATCTCACAATTTTTAACATGATGTGTTTTCGTTTTACATTCAGTTCAAAATATTTTCTACTTTCGTTTTTTTCCTTGGTCCCTGGGTTATTTAGAAATGTCTTATATCATTTTCAAATACCTAGGAATTTTCCAGAAAGCTTTCTGTTATTGATTTCTAATTTAAATTCATTGTGGTGTGAGAACATACTTTATATGACTTGAATCATTTTTAAATTTATTGAGGGTTTTTTTTGTGGGCAAGAATGTTGTTTAATTTGGAAAATATTTCATGTGCCCTTGAAAAAAGAATGTATATTCTATTGGTTGGAGTGTTCTGTAGATGTCAGTAGGTCAGTTGGTTGCTATTGTTGTTCAAGTCTTGTATATCCTTGATGATTTTTTATCTCCTTGTTCTATCAATTATAAAGAGGTTATTGAAATCTCCAGGTATAATTTGGTTTTATCTCTTTCTCCTTGTATTTGCATTCATTTTTGCCTCATGTATTTTTTTTTTTAGTACTTTATTTTTGGTCACACAGCTTGTGGGATCTTAGTTCCCCAACCAGGGATCGAACCCAGGCTCTCAACAGTGAAGCACAAACCCAGGCCCTCAGCAGTGAAAGCACAGAGTCCTAACCATTGGACTGCCATGGAATTCCAGCATCATGTATTTTGAAGATCTGTTATTAGTACATACACCTTTAGGCATGCATTTCCCTTGGATGTATTGACTCCTTTATTGGCTGAAATGATCTTCCTTATGCCAGGTAATATTATTTTCTCTGAATTATACTTTGGTATTAATATAGCTGCTACAACTTTCTTTTGACTAATCTGAGCAAAGTACTTCTTTATTTTTCCTTTTCTTTTTGTCTATTAGTGACTATATAATTAAAATATTTTATATGTGTGCAGCATATAGTTGAGTCTTGTGTCTTTTAATCATTAAAATTTTTTTAATCATTTAGACCATTTGTATGTAATGTGATAATTCATTTAATTAGGTTTAATTCTATCATCTTACTCTCTGTTTTTAACTTTTCCAATTTTTTGTTCCATTTTTTTCTTCTTTTCCTGCTTTCTTTTCTGTTAATAGATTTTTTAATAATTCCATTTAATATCCTTTGCTGACTTATCAGCTATAATTTTTGTTTTGTTATTTTAGTGGTTGTTTTAGAGATTATAGTATATGTCTTTAATTTATCACAGTCTACTTTTAACTGGTACTATGCTACTTCACATATAAGAATATTACAATAGTATACTTTTATTTTGTCCCTCTAGGCCTTTATGCTAGTGTTGCCATATATTTCCATATAGATATATTATAAATCCTCACTTCATTCCTATTACTTTTGTTTAAACAGTCAATTATTTTAAAAAGATGTTTAAACAATAAAAAAAATATGTATAGTTGCCCACATCTTTACTATATTTAATGTTTCTGTTCTTTGGTGTCCTCAATGTCCACATAACTCTGGTGTCATTTTCCTTGGCCTCAGGGACCTCCTTGAACATTTCTTGTTGTGCAGGTCTGCTGCTGATGAACTTCTTCTCTTTTCTATTTAAGAAGAAGTCTTTATTTTATGTTTATTATTGAAAAAAACACTTTTAACTGGGTATAAAATCTAGGGTGACAGTATTTTCTTGCAATACTTTAAAGATTTTTTTCTTCACCATCTTCTCACTTGCACTGTTTCTGATAAGAAATGTACTGTCATCTATTTTTTTTGAGCACTTTCTTATTTATGGCTCTATAAGATATTACAAGCTTATTTTGTACATTTCCTGTCCTAGTCATAGAATGAAACATTTCTCTAAAGAGACTCTATTCCTTTTATTGGAGAATTGTATCAGAAACAAGATTGAAGTCCAGAGTTTTCACAGCCACTCCCGATTGTCTAAATTGCATAAATTGCATAAACATAAAATGTAAAATAAGTTAATAATAGAGAACATAGAAGGATACCAGAAGACTCTTAGAGTAGGGACAGATTTCTTAATAAGAATAAAATAAGCAAAACCATACAGAAAAAAATAATGAATTTCTATATTAAAAAGAAATGGAATCTTCCATGGAAGACAGCACAGTATAAGCAGAGAGGAGATGGTTTAGGATTAGCTTTTTGAAATGTCTTTTAATGATAGGGAATTAAAATCTAAAATATATTTTAAAAGAGTTCCTTAAAATTAATAAGAAATACAGGAAATACTGTATAAAAGTAAAACTGATAAGAAAGGGTAATACACAGATTATGATATCCAGTTGGTCATCATGTATACAACCCAATGCATGAGTTCACCAGTAGACAGAGAACTGCAAAACATCAAGGAGAACACCACCTCTTCCAGCTAACATGGAGGGGAGGGCAGGTAGTTTATGGCTGAACAGTTCTGTCAACAAGAACCAACCAGGAAAAGAAAACATATCAAAATAAGTTTATTTGAAGGCATTGAAGGCTCTCTGAGGCATCCAGGAATCAAGAACATAGGATCTAATAAGAGAGGAAACTTCAAAGAAGTGAACCAACATCCTGTAGTTTCTTTTAACCTTAGGGCCTTTGTGGACTCTGGACCCTGGGCAAAGGGTCGTGGTAGAAGGTCTGCCACTCAAGGGTAGAAAAAAAGAAATTGAGCTGGAACTTTCAATGAATTAGCAAGAAAAACTAAAGCAAACAATTTAGTGGAAATAAAAACCTAGAGATGTGAAGAGCTAAATCTTGATTAAAAATAAGGAGAATATCACTGAGTCCTACAATTAGATAACTACCAACTTCGTAAACTGTACACTGAAAGAGACTAATATGCTAAGGAAAAAAAAAAAATCTCTGAAAAGTAGAGCCAAGTATTTGGCAGTCTTTGGTGCTGAGGAACAAAGGCCTAGAGTTCAGGACCCATTAGGTGAAGAGGGCTCAGTGAACACCACAGGCTCTTAACTGTGTTTCCTATAGAGATATGTCCTGAGAGAGGCAATGAATCAGAAGTAGGAGGCTTACCTAAAAAGCAACCCAGCTTCAAGTCAAGTCAGCCTCTAAGAATTTATATGAATAGGCTCTCAATCGATCTGCTTAGCAGAAAAAAAAAAAAAAAAAAGATAAACATCCTTTTGAGGAAGACAATATTAGCTCTATCACATACAATTATTTTGTTACCAAAAAAAAAAAAAAAGTAAAACTCTTTATAACTGGATTCACAGTAAGAGAGGATAGAGAGAGTGGACGAAAGCAATACTTGAAGAAATATGAATATTGGGTGAACAATTGCTGAATATATCAATCCACAGTTTCATGATGCTTTGCATACTCCAAGCAGAATAAATACATAGAAAATCACACCAATACACAAAGTAAAACTGTTGAAATCTACATAAAAATAAAAGAATCCTAAAACAGTAAAACTTGGAAAGGTACCTTTAAAGGCACAACAATAAATTAGCAACTGACATCTCAACAGAAATTATGGAAGACGGAAGTCAATAATAAAAATTTTTAATGTTCTGGAAAAAAATGACTGTCAATCTAGAATTCTATATGTAGAAAACATATTTTAAATTTAAGCGGAAATAAATACATTTTCAGAAATGTAAAGGCTAAATAATTCATTGCCAGCATACCTGAATTAGAATAAATTCTGAGATAATTTCAGATGATAGTAAAATAATCCCTGATGGAAACACAAAAATGAAGGCTGTAAGGAAAAGCAGAAGGAGGTTATCATGGTTTGTATATAGATTAATCCATGTCTTTCCCAAGGAAGTCAGCTCTGCACTACAGATTTCAAGCCACAGAAAATTATTTTGGGTTCCTATGTCTAAGACAATGGTTGTCTACACACTTTATATTGTAACAAAAAGTGTCTATCAAAAGGTTTTTAAATAGAAAATTAGGTAACCTGAGATACATCCTTAGATACAGGAGAAGCTGTCATTCTCTTTATCCTCTTCAATGAATATTCATTAAATATGTACCTTGAGACATCATGTAATAACAACTTGTTCAATATTAGGGAGTCAGAGAAGCCTTCCTGAAATGTGATATAATAATCTGACCTCTGAAAGTCAAACTTTGCAGGGGGATACATATACTGATGTTAAAAAGACCAGGGTGCATTCAGTAAAATACCAGTCATCTAGTATAATTTAAACGTAAAATAAGAAAATGTTCAGAAAAATGTCAAGATGTTGAACTTGAAGGGAAGAAAGGAAGGTGAACAGATCATCAGTGGTTTTCTGGCTAGTTTTTGGTGCAAAAGAAAAGAAATGCATTTTAAAGAATGGGTTGGTAGTATATAAATAAAGGCAAGAAAACCATTAGGAGACCTGGCATAGGGTCTGCTTTTAACATACAGAATCCGTAGTTTTTATGGGAAGCAGGCCCAAGCCATCCCATCC
This sequence comes from Stenella coeruleoalba, assembly GCF_951394435.1. NCBI lineage: Eukaryota > Metazoa > Chordata > Mammalia > Artiodactyla > Delphinidae > Stenella > Stenella coeruleoalba. Next base: position 73,360,259 of record NC_137159.1, on the reverse strand, counting down.
CCTTCCCACTTTACACCAAAGAATGAGAACACCTATCTGAATTCATCACCTTCACAGGCATTGAGTAGACAACAATTTTCTAGAAAATTACCTATCCTTCCTTTGGTATTAAGTCTTTTAGAGATCTCTGTCTTCTTCCCAGGACTTATGGAGGTAAAGACTTGGTCCAGTATCTGTTTCCTCTCATCAAGAGATAATATCTCTTTCTTTGAGCCAGCTTCTCCCCCATCTGACATCTCACTGTCAATCTTACTCTCTTTCTCATCGCTTTTCCTCCTACATTGCTGACCCAGATAATTTATGCTAGCTGCCACAACACATCACTCCTGAAATCTCAGTGGCTGAACACAACAAAGACTTATTTCTGGATCAAGGGGTCCAGTAGGACAGGAAGTATGCTTCATGGCAGGAGAACAAAAGAATGGAGGAAGCTCCCTGGTTGTAACTGCCTCTGGCTGGTAGCGACACACACCACTCCCACTCACAGGCCATCCACCCACCGGAACTAGCAACCAGTTACCAGGCCTCAAGTTAACGGTGAGGGAGGCTGAGAAATATGAACGCATCCATGGAATATTGCTTTTGTCGCCTGAAGAGACTTGCATGGCTGCTCTGGAGTGTCTCTCTCATAAACATATCTGCTTAGAGTTTTTTGGAACTTTCAGTTGTTTCAGTATTTACATATGCATTATCTCATTTAAATTCTCTCAACAACCCTGAGATACAGGCTTTGTTGAGTGTGAATAATCTGCCTAAATTCACAACAGCACTAAAGAAGTGGTCCAAGATTTTAACTGACAGCCCTGATCTCCAAACTCTGTTAGTCGTTCTCAAACTTCAGCCTCTTCAGCCTGCATCAGAGTCACCTGGATGACTTGTTAAAGCATGGATTCCTGAGCTCCACTCCAAGTGTTTCTGATTCAGTGGGTCTGTGGTACCCAAGAATCTGCCTTTCTAACAAGTTCACAGTGATGCTGATGTTTCTGGTCTCTTTTTTATGTACACTAAAATCTTCTCTCCTCTTTTTTCTTTGTTATTAAGAAATTTCTTAGTAACCACTTATAAACTAATTTCATAACCCATTAATGAATATATATTTATGTATATTAGGATATTTTGATATTTCTCCTATAACATGTGCTCGATTGAACCATAAAAAAACTGGAGTTTGGCTGAAACTTGAAAGGATAGGCTATAGGTTAATAGAGTCTATCTTAGATCCCTCTGTTAATAAAATGGGGAAAAACTCAGAAATTTGCATATGAGGTGGTAAATAAATAAATATTTGCTGATTTCAGTGCTTGTTGGTATTTTGAAAACTGACCTTAAAGAAGGACCAGTAATAATGATAGCTAATACTTGTGGATGCTAGGATAGCAATCATAATCTTGTCCTTCCTAGATTCTACTGGAAGAAGCAGATATAGTCATCATTCTGATTTTGCAAGTAGGAGAATTGAGCCTGCAAATGTGAAGTCACTTGCTAACGTCCCCAGGCTGATGTTAGGTGAAGGCAACTGGGTGTCAGATCCCAGGAGCTTAAGTATCACGTGGTGTGATGGCAAAACTGAAATAAAAAATCTGTTTAGAAAGTTTAACCTTAGGCCACTATTACCCGATACCAAAAAACAGAGACACCATAAGAAAACAAACACAGACCAATATCTCTTAAGAACAGAGATGCAAACACACTCAGGAGAATACCAACAAACCAAACCCAGCAACATATAAAGAGGGTTATACACCCTTTTTCTTGAGACCACAGACTTTTGATGCAGGGCTGTATTACATCACAACAGACTCCGCAAGTGAAAAAAGTATTATCTATAATAAAGTATTGAAAGGAATAAGTCTTTCCAAATCAGGAATCATTCAAGGATGGGACATACTGTCAGCAATGCTTGCAGACTCTTCATAGATCTCTTTCCTGGTGAGCTTTCCCTTCCGCAGGCCAACACGCAGAGCAGAGGCCAGACTGTGGGTTCCGAGGAAGTGAGGCCCATGGGCTGGCCTCCTCTTCTTCCGAGGAAGACACTGCCAGCCTTTTGCTCCTAAGCCCCTCATCTGCCCCAACCCACAACCAGCCCTGGTGTGCATGTTCTCTGTTTAAAGGGGAAGCAGAGCAGGAACAGTTTTTCATTTTTTTCTGCCCATGCCTCCAGCAGGCGTAACCACAGCCCCTCTGTTCTCTTCTCAGATTCAGCCCACCCTTGATCTTTCTTTTCCTTCTAGACTTCACACCTCCCAGAAGAACAGAATGATTATCAGCTACTCCTCCTCAGCTCTCAACTTCTCAGACTGTCTGAAATGCCCTCTCCCTCCACACTGCAAACCTCAGTTTCTAAAGCAAAAAGTCCCTGGGGACAACAAAATCACCAATTTATACATATGTATAAGTACCTCTTCTTAATGATATGCCTGGTATATAAGTAATAAATAAATAAAATTAATAATAATAATGATGATAATAATGTATAAACAACTGAATTTTTCAGTATCCAAAATAGCCTATTCTAACATGTACAATGAGAAAAATTGAGATTTTTGTGGCTATACCTCACTTATTGCCTCCAAAGCCACCTATCACCAAGAAATCCCAGGAGTTCCAAGAAGGGATATTGTCTAACCAATCTGATAATGTCTGTACTATTTCCTGAGATTCGTTTTCTCAGCATCCTGTTTTACCACTCTTCTCCTAAGGAAAATCCCAGAAAGCTGAGGTAGAGATCCTTTGTGAGAGGTGAGCTGACCTTGACTCAGTCCCAGGGCAACAATGTGAGACTAAATAAATACCAAGCCTCCCTAAGGGTACACAGGTGCTAGCGTTCAGGTAGTTTGGGGAGCTGAGATAGAGTAACCACAGTCCCAAAAGCAGTCCACAGGTTCCACACCACAGTACAAGGTGACGGTTGTGTTCATTAGCTGTGTCTGTGGCAGCACTGACAGACCAGTCCCCACCCACTCATTCACCCTTTGGGGAGACAGTAAGGATTAATCACAGGATGTCAGCCAACATGTACTTGGAAATGAACAATGCTGCATAGATGGAAGTATCAAAAAGCTTCAAAAAGTCTCTTAAAAAAACTCAACTGGGCTTCCCTGGTGGCACAGTGGTTGAGAGTCCGCCTGCCGATGCAGGGGACACGGGTTTGTGCCCCGGTCCGGGAAGATCCCACATGCCGCAGAGTGGCTGGGCCCGTGAGCCACGGCCGCTGAGCCTGCGCATCCGGAGCCTGTGCTCCGCAACGGGAGAGGCCACAGCAGTGAGAGGCCCGCATACCAAAAACAAAAACAAAAAAACCTCAACTGGTTGCATTTCCCATACCGGGAATGGAGTGAGGCAACAACTGTGCATCAAACAGAGGCAAAGGCATATTCACCTGGGACTGGGTTGGTTTCTACAAACATACCAATCTTCCTAGAGGCTGACTGGCCAGAGTCCCTGCTGGATTCATAGGAGGACCCTGTGAAGCTGCTGCTTGAGCAAAGAGACAAATCCATTCAGAGAACAGGATATTTATAGCAGGAGGTAAAGCCAAGTTACCTGGGTGGTAGGGGGTTGTAGGGGGTGAGTAGGAAAGAGAGGAGAGCTTTCTGAAATAAAATTCAATACCTCATTTCAAATTTGGCATTCTTCATTTAGGCAATAAGCGTGATCAGCACTTACTTTGTGGCCTCAGTCCTATACTCTGGCCTCCATAGTACTTATATAATTAGTATCACAATTTTTCCAGTGCACATCTTTTAATTTTATTTTTGTTTTTAATTTCATCTTAACCCATCTTCTTCCCACAAGTACTAATAATAGGTCATTTGCATAATTATTCATAGATTACAAACACTTCAGTGTATATAGTCTTAGGTGTGTTTTGCAACTATCTTGGTGGTCATTCAGTTCAGGTTGTTCTTGTCTGTGTATTATAGATACACATACACACACACACACACACACACACACACAGATGTGTATCTAGATAATCTCACTCTGTGTTTCCAGTTCTGTACTAGGCATCGTAAATAACAAAGAAACTTTGAAGAGATTTTAATCTGTCCTGAAGAGTTCGCAGTCTAGGAGGATAAAGGGATATATGAACATACAACCCTTTTCAGTTTGATAAGTGGTAGGAGCTTGTGGCGGAGGTTAACAGTTGACACTTTCTCAGGGAAATGGGAAAGTCTCAGACCACAATCCTTCTAACAGAATGTTCCACTTAGAAATATTCTGAAGAGCCAGAATGAAAGAGGTTGTGATATTTGAGCTGAGTCTGCAAGGAAGAATCAGGCACCATCCCACCCCCTCTCCAGCTAGTACTGAAAATTCCCCATTGCCTTAGGAAAGAAAGGCTGTATATCTATGCAGATTCTGATCTGAGGTACTTTCTCTGCTTCTTGGCTATGATGGGTTTTATCCCCCAGAATATTTTAATCCTTAAAATATTAGAACTTCTTTTTATTGGTAGCATTTCCAAAAGGTGAGAAAACCAAAGCACAACATGTGTTTAAAGTATATGGAGACCGCTGTAAAAAAACCTTTTGGAGACGGCTATTATAAAAACCTTTTGAAAACACAAATAAAATATTTAGGACACGTGGAACTATAACTCAGGCTATCTAAAACAGGGACCAGCAAACTACTGCCCACAGGCCAAATGTGACCTGTAGCCTTCTTTTGTAAATGAAGTTTTATTGGAACACAGCCATGCTCATGGCTGACATACTGTCCATGGACGCTTTCCCGCTACATTTGCAGAGTTGAGTAGTAGCGACAGAGACCGTATGGCCTGCAGAACCAACACTATTTACTCTCTGGACCTTGTCAGAGAAAGTCTGCCAATTCCTGGTCTAAAGCATGGAAAAAAGATGAGGATATAAAACTCATTATGCTTCAGAGCAGGACTACTCAAAATGTGGTCTGTGCAAAGATGTCAGTTTGTGATTCAATAAACACAGAAAGCGAGAGTAAATGTTTAGAAATTTCTATAGCAGTTTGACAAAGTAATTTCAATGTCTCTTGAGTCTAATAATTATTAAAATATTGGGCTTACATTTTACACTTTATTTTACTAGTTATCATTTTCAGTAGTGCCCTGCAATTTGTTATAATTTTATCAGTGCATAAAGGAATGGACATTTAAAGAGTTCTTCATGTTAGATAGTTTGAGTAGCCCTGCCCTAGAGCACAGGTGGCCAGACGTATCCAACCAAGGGGCCAGAATTACCACCACAAAGGCTCATGGTGTGGTGTCTTTGCTGGAAAAATATGTGATCTGGAATATTTCAATCCTTCTGTCTTTTGGTAGCTTGAAAAGCATTTATCTCTGCATTTAGTCATCAACGCTTCATCATAACATCAGTGAACCTCACCGTGACAATGGGTGCACTCTTCTTCAACCAAGTTGCAAGAAGAAGCAAAGAAAAACACATGGACTCTATCCTGACATTCATCTTGGATTTGCAGCCAAAGAGTTCTGTGGTCTACAGTGTGTGTGTGCGTGTGTATGCGTGTGCATGTGTGTGTGTGTGTATGCGTGTGTGTGTGTGTGTGTGTGCGTGTTTGTGACTTGACCTTAAAAGAGAAAAATGGGGAAATAGGGTCTACGCATTTTAGAAATAATGTTAGAATTTCCAGTCACTGGCATCTACCAATGTACATTTAAATTATGTTAGAATTCGATTTTACACCAGTACATAGCAGTAGATATTAAACTGAAAAAAAATGATACTCTTTTCTCCTAGTTTAAAAAGACAAAAAAATCCTTATAAGATGTAAGGTATGAAATGTTGATTCTGTGAGCCTGAAAATTACTTATCAGACACTCAAAATTCCTTCCAGACCTCAGTAGCCATAAACTTTTGTTTCCTGTTGCTACTGATGATTTAAATATTTTTGTACGTAGCACTGAATGAATTCATAACATCCGGTTGGACAATAACCCCCGAAGTGACAGCCGACTGCAAGAGAGATTTGTCTTCCAGGACTCTGGATCCCTTTGTAATATGCACACCTCACAGCTTAATCTGCCAGACTCTGTAATATGTGGTTGCCTGGATTCATTTCTGCACACCAAAGCCTTCTGTGGGGAGAAGGCCCTTGCTGGGTACTGCTGGTAAACAAATTAGAGAAACTCCATTATGTTGTACGAAAGGCCTAATGTTTTTCTCTCGCTGATTGTAATTAAGTTCATCTAAAGGTCAGCTGCGAGGGGCCCTCTGCACAGCAGCCGTATATAGAGGAACTTTGTCATATTTAATTCTGCAGCTTTTCTGTGGAAGGTTCATAAGAACTGGAACCCATCCAGCCCCAGAACTAGACTGCTTTGTGTCTGTGAACATTTACAGCGCATTATGATCTTCAACTCCTATCACCTGCGGCAGAGCAGGAGAACGAAGGGGAGGAGGTGAGCTTTAGCTGCAAACGCAGCTGCTTTTGAGGGAGCAATTCTCAATTAATCCTCTATTACGAATGGCTAGTTCTCCCTACTCCCATGTGATAAAGTCGCTTGTAAGTTTAATATAATTTATATTATTCAAATTGTTTATAAGTGCCAAGTGTAAGTTAGCATTTGGCAAGTGCTTTTAATTCGGGTGCTTCTACAACGCCACCAATTCAAAAGCCCCCATGATGCTACAAATCGCGGGAAGAGCACCTCCAGGTCTGATTCAGGGCCCTCCGCATTTCTCGGTCGAAGGTTCTTCAAGCCGAGATGAACAGCTCATGCTTGGGTCTTCACAAACTGTCCCCCTAAAAGCTGATATCTATCCCCTGTCCTCATATACTGTTGAGAGACCTAACCAGCTACAGAGATGATTCTAGGACCTAAGCTGATATCTATCCCCTGTCCTCATATACTGTTGAGAGACCTAACCAACTACAGCGATGATTCTAGGACCTAAGCTGATATCTATCCCCTATCCTCATATACTGTTGAGAGACCTAACCAACCACAGAGATGATTCTAGGACCTAAGCTGATATCTATCCCCTGTCCTCATATACTGTTGAGAGACCTAACCAGCCACAGAGATGATTCTAGGACCTGGCTTGAATATGGAGATATATGGGTGGCCTCATATAAATCTTTTAATCCTGTTTGTTTTTATGTAAAATATTTAATCCTAGCTCACTGTTTCCACACTGCAATGTGAAGAAGTGCTGTTACTCAGTCTGTAATTAGGTGACAATATAATCATCCTAAGTGGAACACTTCTGAGGATGAAAGGTAGTGCTGGGATAATGGGTAGAAATCAGGCTGTTCCAGGCAAACTAAAATCTATCGTCACACTATGGTCCTCTTTCTAATGCCAACTGTTTGAGGAAACAAAGGTACTTAGATATGCCCCCAAAGGCCTCCTAAGTCCAGAGTTACTTCATTTTCTTTACTATCTCATCTTCCTTCTTAAACTCTAAATCTTTTTTTTTGAATTTTGTTTTTTTATACAGCAGGTTCTTATTAGTTATCAATTTAATACATGTTAGTGTATACATGTCAATCCCAATCTCCCACTTCATCCCCCCACCCCCCCCACCGCCACTTTCCCCCCTTAGTGTCCATACGTTTGTTCTCTACATCTGTCTCAATTTCTGCCCTGCAAACCAGTTCATCTGTACCATTTTTCTAGGTTCCACATATATGCGTTAATATATGATATTATGATACTAATTATATGATATTATGATATATGATATTCTCTTTCTGACTTACTTTGTATGACAGTCTCTAGATCCATCCACATCTCTACAAATGGCCCAATTTTGTTCCTTTTCATGGCTGAGTAATATTCCATTGTATGTATGTGCCACATCTTCTTTATCCATTCATCTTTTGATGGGCATTTAGGTTGCTTCCATGACCTGGCTATTGTAAATAGAGCTGCAGTGAACATTGGGGTGCATGTGTCTTTTTGGATTATGGTTTTCTCTGGGTATATGCCCAGTAGTGGGATTGCTGGGTCATATGGTAATCCTATTAAAAGCAGAGAATCAGACTCTAAATATTAATTCTAACACAGAAAAAGTCAATTATCTAGAAAGTAATATGCAGAGTAACTCCTGGAAATTAGTATAAAGCTGTGAATAGTGACCTTATTCAAGAAAGGCTAAGAACATTTTAAAATAAGGGTACATATATGTTTTTTTCCCTGAGAATTAAGGTCATTCATACAATGCCAAAGGCCTAGGTAGATTCATGAAGTGGTAGATGCATCAGTACACTGAACTGGTTGTTCTGTACTCTGGTAGCACAATAGTTTCCTGTTGCATAAGACTCTTATGTTAAGGAAGCAGAATTTTGGGGTGACTTCCTGGATTAAACAGTGCATCAGTTCTAACCCAAGCTTTAGCCCTTCCCGTTTATAAAGAGCACTTTTTTCAAACATGAGTTCCAAGACGCTGAAATCTATAAAAAGTCTAACTCAAAAAAGGAATATTGCATTTGTCCAAATGGCCTCAGTTATTGTTTTTAATGCTAACATCTTACACAACAACCATGGTACATTTGTCAAAGCTATGAAATAAACTTTAGTGCATTACTACAAACTACACACTTTATTTGGATTCTCAACTATAATCTTTAATTTCTTTCTATGTACTTTGTCTCTCCATTAAGCATTTGCTCTTAGAACTACCTTGATCCCCCCAAAAGTTATTTAAGCATTTCTCAAACACAGGGCGAAGCAGGCAGCAGTAACAAAATGGTTAATTTCCATATCAAGAGAATTGCTTTTTCCCACTGAAGATGGTTGGCATTGAGTAGGTATGTGAGTATGGGGTGGGGATGGTATTTGTTTTCTCCCCTTCAACCAATTTCACAACTGAGTGAGCCTCAAGCTTATCTCTTGCCTCAGCAACTCAGAGAGACACCCAGCATAGAGCTGCACCCAGCACTTGCTGATAATCTGAGTACTGCATGTAACAGTTCCCTGTGTGTTCCCAGGGAACTATCCACACGGAGTCAGGAGGCAGTGAAGCAGCGCATCTATTTCCAGATACAGCCATGCTTGTCTTTGGTCAATTTGTGCTCGCCCCCCCCCCCCCAATACTGCGCATTTCATCTTCTAAATCGCTGTCTTGAGGCTTCCTTTACAGAAAGAGTGGAGCAGGCTTTCAAGTGGCTAATGCAAGGAGCTGGAAGCCAGAATTTGTGGCTGGAATCCTACGTTAGCTGTGCTATCTCATACAGTCCTGGCTCTTCGGAAGGCAGTGGCAAGTGAAACACAGAAGTCAAAGCTCCCCCCAAAGCCTGAGTTTTGATCCAGGCTTGAACATGTCTTCACTGTGTGACCCTGGGAAATGGCTTAAATTCTCTCTGCCTCAGCTTCACCTGTTATACAGCAATGGCAATGCTGGCTTGTGGAGCTGTGAGGAGTAGTCAGATGGCGCATGCTCATGTCTGGAGGTAGTAGGGGCTCCACATGTATAACTTTTCCTCTTTAACCAGGTCCATCATCACAGAAAGAGAAGAAAGATGCTGAATTGACATTCAAAGTGGCAATGGACATTATTGACTCTTCTTTGACACCATCTCTTATTGAGGAATTCTGACATGCTAGACTTTCATGGCTGTTGGTTGCAATTCCTAAACTTATCATTCAGCCCAAAGTTTCCAGTTCTAAGACCAACATATAGAAAATAATCACTATCCAATAACTGAAGGTTTTCAATTTGGCTCCCAAGCCCCAAGTGTGACTATCTTTATGCCCAAACACAGAGAATTCCAGGGCTTTTGATCTTCAGCTGAACTCTATTTTAACCTGGCTGTCATGACCTTGCATAACCTGAGCCAACCTTACATAGACAAACTTGACCTCCATTGCTTTTCAGCGTGCATCCTCTGTCTCTTACCTGCTTGGTTTCTCTTCTGATCCTCCTTAATATAATGGATAATTTTCTTGTCTTTGCAAAGTTCTGTCCTGCTGCCTCTCCAGCTCAATTCTCTAATCCTTTTTGAGGTCCTCGCTATTTGATCCCTCTCTTTGAATGCTCACTAGAGTTTAGTACTAAGTGCTACTTTGTGCTCCAACTATTTCTTGGGTCTCTACTTCGGTTCCCTGAAGGAAATGTAAACATCGCATATGCAAAGACTCAACCCCAAACATCCTTTACTATCCCACAGTCACACTTGCCACCCAGGGTATCTTTAATCAACACTCTGAAATTAATTGCTCTGGAGGCATTTCTTACACGAAATAAAATTTTGATAACTCTCTACGTGCAAAATCCTTTCAGTGGATCACTGTGTCTTGTGATACTGGGTAGTTAGAGAAGGGCGCCGTTATCACTTCTGGAGGGAATCAAATTTTAAAAGTAACTTTAGCATCTCCAGTGGGAAAAGATAAAGAATATGAAAAAGAGTTTGGAATTTCCTGGCTACCCAAAAAAAAAAAAAAAAATCAATCAGTAACTGAGCTGTTCATTTCAAAATGTTGAAATTTAGGTCTCTCTTAGGCATGGAAGCAAAAACTAGAAATATATGGGTATTTATAACTCTGAATAGAAAATTCTAGAAAATTCTAACTAAATATATATAAATCTCACAGAATAATGCCTTTAAATTTCACGTTAATCAAAGTAATATCTATTTCGCCAAAATAAAATGAAGAAGCCTCTTATAATGGAATGGGCCTTATAATATTTATCAATTTTTCAGTGCTATTTTTTTAAGAAAAAATGTCATAATACTAGAAATACCCTATAACAAACACTCATGTTTCCAACCCTCCGAATTGGTGACTGTTTACTCTTCATCATTTTAAAAAAAGTATTGTCATGTCTTTAATTTCAAAAACATCTAAGGGATAGTTTCCTTTTTCCACTCACAGCCAGTTCCATTCCATATGCTCTTTCTTAGAGTTAACAGGTATCATAGATTTAAAATGAGCATTCTAGCCTTTATTATACACATAATATGGCATATTTTGTGTACGTGCTTAAACATTTTCAGTAAGTGGTGTAGTGCCCTACTCATTTATCCATCTGAGCTTGCTTTTACCTCTCAGTATCATAATTTCTCTATGTGTGTGTGAGTTTCAGTCTGTTCTACACTATGCAGAGACCACATTGTGTTTATCTGTTCATACGGAATGTGTATTTATTTCCAGATTTGTTTATGAGTTTTTGCTACTCTAAACCATGCAGTAAGGGATGCACTTATCCAAAAATGGAAATTACTGAGACATGGAACATGTGCATTTTTAATGTTATTAGAGAGTACATAATTACTTTCCAAAATGGTTGCAACAATTTACAGTCCCCAAAACAATACGTGAAAGTACCAATTTCCATTCCTAACACTTGCAATTGACAAAAATTTTATTGATTGAAAACTTGACGACTGAAAAACCATCACTGTTGTTTTAATTTATAATCCTTGTTATTAGAGATGTTGAATGTCTTTCCATATGTGCCATTGCTATTTAGATTTCCTTTTCTGTGAATTGCCTGTTCATATTTTTACATTTTTACATAGAGTGGGATATCTTTTTTAGTTATTTTTTATCACTTTATATATTATAAATTCTGTAATAATTCTAATCTATGGTACATATTCATTAGGATATAGGTTAAGATGTTACAGCAAGTTGGCACTAAAATCTTGTGGCTCAAACAAGATAGATATTTAATTATCTCTAATATAAAAGTCTAGATTGGTAGGGCAAGGCTGGTACCATATCTTTGTATTGTAAGAGATCCAAGCTATTTCTTTCTTGCTTATCTGTAGTCCTTAAAACCTCCATCTCACAGTTCATGATGACCCATCCAGTTCCTACCATGATAAGAGCACATAGCTGGTAAGAAGGTAGAAACAGTAAGGGGAGGACCTATCTCTTCTTCTTAAGGACATGACTTTGTCACCCACAGCACTTGCTTTCATTTTTGCATTGGACAAAATTTAGTTATGTGGCTTTGGTTATCTGCAGGGGAGTTTGCGAAATACAGTTCTCAGCTGCGTGCCAGTGCGCACAGCTGAAATCCTAATGCCATGGAAAGGAAGAGATATTGGCTTTGGTGTAACAAACCACGGCGTTGTCACAATTCACCTATCTGGAGATCAGAATTTTCAAATGAACCCTTATTCCCAAAGTGAGACGAGCTCACTTCTTCCCTAAGAAAAACAATACAAAGCCCCACCTAAAAACTACATCTATTTACTAGGGTTCCAATTCCAGGGTTCCTAAGTAATATGTGAACTTCTCCATTAAACTTAGATAAGATGATATCTCTTATCACTGCTTTAGTTTTGGATTTTAACTCTTGAATCCCCAAATGAATTAGAGACAGTTCTCAGGCAGAGAAAGTATCCCTTTGTAGGGTTTATTCATTTCCATCTCTGCTTGCAAACTAAGTATAAGTTGAGTTTATCTTTCTCATAAAAGTTTCCTAAAATTGCCAAGAATAAGATAGTTAACATCCATATTTTGAGTTTTTCTGAAAAGTTTTAATAATGTTGAAGGTTCAATGGGTCAATGACGTTTTCTAAATCGTTACAGGCATGAGTTTTGCATGTTCTTGCCAGCATAGCAAAGGTTACTGTGATGGTCTCTGAGGTGGCAACCTGGCTGGACTACAGCTCCCAGTTATTCAGTCACATACCAATTATCGGTACTGCCGGGGAGGTGTTTTGTAGATATGATTAAAGTTCATTATTAGCTCACTTTAAAATAAATCTGAGTTGGCCTGATTCAGTCAGTTGAAAAAACTTAAAAGTAGAGCTGAGGTTTCCCTGGAGAAGAAATTCCTCCTGTGGACACTAGTTTTAGCCCATGCCTAAGAGTTCCAGCCTGTCCTTCTTGATGGCCTGCCGTATGGATTTCAGACTTGCCTAGCAAGCCCTCACAGTCATGTAAGCCATGAAGACAGTTAACACAGGTGATGGTGATGATGATGATGATGATAGATAGATAGATAGATAGATGATATAGATAATTGATAGATGGATGACAGATAGATAGATGATAAATTATAGATGACAGATTGGTTGATAAGTGGATGATAGATACTGATAACTAGAGAGATTTTACTGTATCTGTTTCTCTGGTCAAAGGCTGAACTCTGACTAGTAAATAGTTACCACTCTTTAGCCTGCAGTTTGTGCCCTGCTTATCTGTTGCCTCAACATTAAGCCAATGTCATTTATTACAGTTTTGTTGTGACAGGATCCCACTTCTGTTAACCAAATTCTGTATTAGTTAAGTAAAAGTTAAGTGTCTACAACAGAGAACACCTAAAATTCAAAGGCGCCAATGAGCCAGAAGATCACTTGTCTCACACGCAGAAGTTTGAGTAAATCATCCAAGGTTGGCACGGCTGTTCAGTGCTGACATCCTTTAAAACGATGTTTTAAAAGTACTTCTTGGGCTTCCCGGGTGGTGCAGTGGTTAAGAATCTGCCTGCCAATGCAGGGGACACGGGTTCTGGGAAGATCCCACATGCAGCTGAGCAACTAAGCGCATGTGCCACAACTACTGAGCCTGCGCTCTAGAGCCTGTGAGACACAACTACTGAAGCCTGCATGCCTAGAGCCTGTGCTCTGCAACAAGAGAAGCCACCACAATGAGAGGCCCGTGCACCGCAATGAAGAGTAGCCCCTGCTCGCCACAACTAGAAAAAGCCCACTCACAGCAATGAAGACCTAACACAGCCAAAATAAATAAATAAATTAATTAATTAATAAAAAGTACTTCTTTATTCTTCTACCACATCAGAATTAAATATTGTATTTATTCTTGTTTGTTTTTAAAAATTCTAACATATGTTTCGTATCTTTAACACATTTTCTAAATGTGATCAGTGTTTTATCTTCCTCCAAGGATAAGGCTTTAGAATCTTTTAACTTCTCTCATTCTAACTATCCTCTTCCCCATCTTCCATGCATTATTATCAACATTTCCATTCTGGCTCACTTTAAAGTAACATAATTCATGCTGTTATCATCATAATGTATGATTAATTTGCAATGAGATTTCCAATAAATTTATCAATTTACTTTATAAATATGTTTGTATTTTATTTATTAAATTTGAAGTTATTTTTTCCATTTCAGTCTCTATTTAGTGCATCTTAATTTTTCTAAGCTTGATAATGTCTTCATACAGTCCTCAACCTCGACTACTAATTTAAATGTGTATAGACAGTTATTCTTTCAACCCTTTGGAGCTATTGCATCCTTATCTTCTAATAGATATTATTGGTGATGAGAAATTTGCTGTTATTCTGATCATCCTTTATAGAAATGACAATGTGACTAGAGTCAGCACCCTAGAGGGATGGTACCCTTTTAGTCACAGCATACTGGAAAGGTGCAAGATTTAATCCCTATTTACACATAGGAAACTGGGTTCTTGCTTCCTTCCAAGTATGAGATACATTTGGCATCTGTCGCTCAGTTGGCATTGAAAGTTGGACCAGATCATTTATATGTAGTCCAGACTTTCCATAGGTCCTTTGACTCTGGGTTTTTCTCTTTGTGTTACTCATAAATTGTGCTCATGACTTTGAGTACAGACATTTATCTATATATCTATTTAAAATTGTAAAACATACTTTGTACATCATGTCTATGTATTTTGAACGGAGGGTTAGATTTTGCATTGCTTACAGTTTCATTTGTAATTTCACCTTTTTTTTAAAGGCAAAATTCCTGGGCCATTATTATTTTAATGTGTATTATTTCCTAGTTATAAATGTAATGTGTGTTAGCTATAAAAATTAAAACATTACCAAATTACATTTTCTTAACATTTTTCCTAGAAAGTGAGGCACTTTCAATGACTTTAAAATGTAGAGCTGAGATGCCAGCAGAGATCTTTCAACCAAAGAATGCAAAGACATTTAAAAAGCAGTTGTATATTAACAATTTTCTCCAATTCTTTTAATCAATCTGAGCACATTTTGAGTTTGTTCTGATGGTCACTGATGCCTTATATTCCATTATTCAGGCCAATTTTGTAACAATATTGACTGACAAATTACACATTTTGATATGTTATTAATATTTACAGAGCACCCATCCCAGGTTTATCACTGATGTCACCTTGAGTGGAAGAATGATGCTTAAACATTATTTAAATTTATGGCAACAAGCAAAGACAATTATTTTTTTTTAATTTTAGAAATCGATTCAAAGAGTTCATTTCAAATGGCTATCGCACAGAATATTTGTAAAACTGGATTGCTGTCAACTTTTCGATAAAGAAAGGGAGTTTAAGAAAGCTAATAATTACAACCGCAGATAAAGCAGGAGCCCTACGAAAATGTACTCCTTAGTCTCATCTTGCTCTTCTGGAAATAAAATTGTATTCCCAAGATTCTTAGAAGACAGAGAGGGGCACATTGCTTTGTAAGTTGCCCCAAACCCGGGAACACAGTGAGGGGGGTGGGCCCTGTTGGCAGAAAGACAAGGAGAAGCCAGAACTTCCCACTGGGCTGGGGCAGGTGTGGTCCAGCTGCTGCTCTGTTCTTCACAATGAACCTATTCTGACAGGAAAAGAAAAACAGAGCATGGGCCCTTTTTGTTCTTTCTTCTGAAAAGAGCAACATATATAAGCAGCCTGTTCCAGTTGAACATCATGTCATGTTTCTATTAATTTTTATTTTTATATATTTATTTTTAACATCTTTATTGGAGTATAATTGCTTTACAATGGTGTGTTAGTTTCTGCTTTATAACAAAGTGAATCAGCTATACATATACACATATCCCCATATCTCTTCCCTCTTGCATCTCCCTCCCTCCCACCCTCCCTATCCCACCCCTCTAGATGATCACAAAGCACCAAGCTGATCTCCCTGTGCTATGCGGCTGCTTCCCACTAGCTATCGGTTTTATATTTGGTAGTGTATATATGTCCATGCCACTCTCTCACTTTGTCCCAGCTTACCCTTCCCCCTTCCGTGTCCTCAAGTCCATTCTCTAGTAGGTCTGTGTCTTTATTCCCGTCCTGCCACTAGGTTCTTCATGACCGTTTTTTTTTTTTTTTAGATTCCATATATATCTGTGAGCATACAGTATTTGTTTTTCTCTTTCTGACTTACTTCACTCTGTATGACAGACTCTAGGTCCATCCACCGCACTACAAATAACTCAATTTTGTTTCTTTTTATGGCTGAGTAATATTCCATTGCATATATGTGCCACATCTTCTTTATCCATTCATCTGTTGATGGACATCTAGGTTGCTTCCATGTCCTGGCTATTGTAAATAGAGCTGCAGTGAACATTGTGGTACATGACTCTTTTTGAATTATGGTTTTCTCAGGGTATATGCCCAGTAATGGGATTGCTGGGTTGTATGGTAGTTCTATTTTTAGTTTTTTAAGGAAACTCCATACTGTTCTCCATAGTGGCTGTATCAATTTACATTCGACCAACAGTGCAAGAGTGTTCCCTTTTCTCCACACCCTCTCCAGCATTTACTGTTTGAAGATTTTTTGATGATGGCCATTTTGACTGGTGTGAGATGATATCTCATTGTAGTTTTGATTTGCATTTCTCTAATGATTAATGATGTTGAGCATTCTTTCACGTGTTTGTTGGCAATCTGTATATCTTCTTTGGAGAAATATCTATTTTCTACGAGACTACCATTACCCTGATACCAAAGCCAGATAAAGATGTCACAAAGAAAGAAAACTACAGGCCAATATCACTGATGAACATAGATACAAAAGTCCTCAACAAAATACTAGCAAACAGAATCCAACAGCACATTAAGAGGATCATACACCGTGATCAAGTGGGCTTTATCCCAGGAACGTAAGGATTCTTCAATATATGCAAATCAATCAATGCGATACACCATATTAACAATTTGAAGAATAAAAACCACACGATCATCTCAATAGGTGCAGAAAAAGCTTTCGACAAAATTCAACACCCATTTATGATAAAAACCCTGCAGAAAGTAGGCATAGAAGGAACTTACCTCAACATGATAAAGGCCATATATGACAAACCCACAACCAACATCGTCCTCAATTGCAAAAAACTGAAACTATTTCCACTAAGATCAGGAACAAGACAAGGTTGCCCACTCTCACCACTGTTATTCAACATAGTTTTGGAAGTTTTACCCACAGCAATCAGTGAAGAAAAAGAAATAAAAGGAATCCAAATCAGAAAAGAAGAAGTAAAGCTGTCACTGTTTGCAGGTGACATGATACTATACATAGAGAATCCTAAAGATGCCACCAGAAAACTATCAGAGCTAATCAATGAATCTGGTAGAGTAGCAGGATACAAAATTAATGCACAGAAATCTCCCACATTCCTATACACAAATAATGAAAAATCTGAAAGTGAAATCAAGAAAACACTCCCATTTACCATTGCAACAAAAAGAATAAAATACCTAGGAATAAACCTACCTAAGGAGACAAAAGACCTGCATGCAGAAAACTATAAGATGCTGATGAAAGAAATTAAAGATGATACAAATAGATGGAGAATACACCATGTTATTGGATTGGAAGAATCAACATTGTGAAAATGACTATACTACCCAAAGCAATCTACAGATTCAATGCAATCCCTATCAATCTACCAAGGCATTTGTCACAGAACTAGAACAAAAAATTTCACAATTTGTATGGAAACACAAAAGACCCTGAATAGCCAAAGCAATCTTGAGAAAGAAAAACGGAGCTGGAGGAATCAGGCTCCCAGACTTCAAACTACACTACAAAGCTACAGTAATCAAGACAGTATGGTACTGGAACAAAAACAGAACTATAGATCAATGGAACAGGATAGAAAGCCCAGAGGTAAACCCATGCACATTTGGTCACCTTATCTTTGATAAAGGAGGCAAGAATATACAATGGAGAAAAGAAACCCTCTTCAATAAGTGGTGCTGGGAAAACTGGACAGCTACATGTAAAAGAATGAAATTAGAACACTTCCTAACACCATACACAAAAAGAAACTCAAAATGGATTAAAGACCTAAATGTAAGGCCAGACACTATAAAACTCTTAGAGGAAAACATAGGCAGAACACTCTCTGACATAAATCACCACAAGATCCTTTTTGACCCACCTCCTAGAGAAATGGAAATAAAAACAAAAATAAACAAATGGGACCTAATGAAACTTCAAAGCTTTTGCACAGCAAAGGAAACCATAAACAAGACCAAAAGACAACCCTCAGAATGGGAGAAAATATTTGCAAATGAAGCAGCTGACAAAGGATTAATCTCCAAAATTTACAAGCAGCTCATGCAGCTCAATATCACAAAAACAAACAACCCAATCCAAAAATGGGCAGAAGACCTAAATAGCCATTAATTTTTAAACTATAACTTTTGCTATATACTGCCCGGCATTTGTATATGCTTACATTTGGACCCAGCCGGGTGGGGTTGGGGTTTGCAATGGTTTCAGTCCTGTTATAAGAAATCTACTTTTACTCTGATAATTAATGCCCATTTAGGTAAATTAATAACTATATTTTTTTTATATCTGGAATTTCTAATTAGTTATTTGTCATGTTGTTTTTTCTTATTTTAAAGATTTTATCTCTTTAAACATTGTCATCATAATTGGAAGATTATTAAAGATAATTAAAGATAATTTAAGCATTTGTAATCCTTGCTGTATTAGTCACCTCAAGTGGCCATAATAAGATACTGCAAACTGGGTGGCTTAAACAATAGAACTAGTTTTCACACAGTTCTGGAGGCTAGAAATCTAAGATAAGGGTGCCAGCAGGGTTGGTTTCTGGTGAGACCTCTCTTCCTGGCTTGCAGACAGCCTTCTTCTTTCTGTATATTCACATGGCCTTTCTTCTGTGTGCATAAGGAGTAAGGGAGAGAAAGAGATCTCTGTTGTCTCTCCTCTTCTTATGAGGACACCTGTCCTATTGGATTAGGGCCACATTCTTATGACCTTGTTTTGTTTTTGTTTTTGTTTTTGTTGAATGCGGGCCTCTCACAGTTGTGGCCTCTCCCGTTGAGGAGCACAGGCTCCGGACGCGCAGGCTCAGTGGCCATGGCTCACGGGCCCAGCCGCTCCGTGGCATGTGGGATCTTCCCGGACTGGGGCACGAACCCATGTCCCCTGCATCTGCAGGCGGACTCTCAACCACTGCGCCACCAGGGAAGCCCCTCTTATGACTTTATTTAACATTATTTATCTCTTTAAAGGCATTATTTCTAAATACAGTCACATTGGGGTTAGCGCTCCAATGTATACGTTTGGTGGGGACACAATTCAGTTAATAACAAAGTTCAAAAATTTTGCTTTGTTCAGCTTGCTGACTTGTCAGTATGGTGACTGATTTCCCCAAGACAAAATATAAATTAAAAATTTTAAAATGAGAAAAAACTTTAAAACATGATTACTATGTTCAAAGAGATAAAAGAAAAAAGGATCAAAAGTCAATAACTGGATAAAATTTCCAAAATTGAAAAATATAATTACTAAATTAACGAAATGCACATTTGTCATTTTTGGCAGAGAACTCATCTTCAGTACTATTCCACATCCAACACATGTGCTCCAGATGATGAAGGAATGTCTACAGGGCAATTTTGCACTTTACTTTTCATGGTTCGTAGTGCTGTAGCCATTCTGAATGTGGTTTATTTCTGGATAATTCCTTGCCCAAGATTTCTATAAGATATATATATTTTGATTTGGGACCACAGGATCTGAAATTTAGAACCCAGTGAGAGGTTCAGGGAATCTGACAAAGACTGATAGATGTATATATAAACAGGTACATTAGACTATCTATAAATATTATTAAATATTATATAATAATACTTCCCCAATCACTTTCTCAAACATGCTCAAGGGACAGTCTTTTTAAAATATGTATGTAGGGCTTCCCTGGTGGCGCAGTGGTTGAGAGTCTGCCTGCCGATGCAGGGGACGCGAGTTCGTGCCCCAGTCCGGGAAGATCCCACATGCCGCGGAGCAGCTGTGCCCATGAGCCATGGCCGGGCCGCTGAGCCTGCGCGTCCGGAGCCTGTGCTCCACAACAGGAGAGGCCACAACAGTGAGAGGCCCACATACCGCAAAAAAAAAAAAAAAATGTATGTACATTTAACACATGTATTGATATATATGTTTCTTTAAGAAATCCTGCTAAATTCCATAATTCTAATGAAGATGTTCCATGTTATTCAGTTTTTCTGCTGCCATAAAAACAGCAGCAACATCAACAAAATAGCAGTGGTAGGGAGGGGAGCTTTGCAATGTGTTTATTAGGATATGGTGACAATGTTCTGTATGAAGTGCATCTGTTGTGTGACTGGTTGCTCAGTTTATTTATTTAACTGGTTATACACACTTGTGAAAGCTTTAAATCACATGGGTCGTTTACATTTGATTAAATCTTAACTTCATGGTCCTTTTTCAATGCCAATATCAGCAAGGCTCTCAGTATGGGCTGGGAGAAATGCAAATGAAATATCCGAGGTTGTTAATGTGCGACAGACACTGGAATACGTGCTTAAATCTCTTGATTCATTTTATATTTATAGGAAGTAATTTGAGGTACATATAATTTTATTTTACAAATATCACAAATCAGGACATTGAGTCTCAGAGAAATAGACCATACTAAGTCATCCAGCTACCAGTACAAGAACAGCATTTGAGATTTCAGGAAAGGGAGGGATCAAGATGGCAGAATAGGAAGTCCCTGAGCTCACCACCCTCCACCAACACACCAAAACTAAAACTAAATATACAGCAACTCTTCATGAGAATGACCTTAAGACTATACTATAAAACTAAAGTAATCAAAACAGTATGGCTATGGCACTGGCACAAAAACAGACACATAGATCAGTGGAACAGAATAGAGAGCCAAAATAAACCCACACATATATGGTCAATTGATATGACAAAGGAGGAACAATACACAATAGAGAAAAGACAAACTCTTCAATGAATGGTATTGATAAAAGTTGATAATTACATGTAAAAAGAATGAATTAGAATATTTTCTCACATTGTGTATAAAAACAAACTCAAAATGAACTGGAAACTATAAAACTCCTAGAAGACAGCCTAGGCAGTATGTTCTTTGACACTGGTCTTAGCAATATTTTTTTTGGCTCTGTCTCCACAGACAAGGGAGACAAGCAAAAATAAACAAATAGGACCTAATCAATCTTAAGACCTTTTGCACAGTGGATAAAACCTACAAAACAAAAAGGCAACCTACTGAATGGGAGAAGGTATTTGCAAATGATATGTCTGCTAAGGTGTTAAAATCCAAAATATATAAGGCACTCATACAACTCAATATCGTGAAAACATACAACCTAATTTAAAAATGGGCAGAGGACCTGAATATGCAGTTTTCCAGTAAGAAATACAGATGGCCAACAGGCACATGAAAAGATACTCAACATTACTAATCATCAGGGAAATGAAAATCAAAACCACACTGAGATATCACCTCATACCTGTCAAAATGGCTACCAACAAAAAGACAAGAAATAACAACCATCAGTGAGGGTGTGGAGAAAAGGGAACCATATAACACTGTTGGTAACGTAAATTGGTATAGCCACTGTGGAAAACAGTAAGGAGGTTCCTTAAAAAATTAGAATTAGAACTACCATACGATCCAGCAATTTCACTCCTGAGTATTTATCTGAAGGAAACGAGAACACGAATTTGAAAAGATATATGCACCCCAATTTTCATGGCAGCATTATTTACAATAGCCAAGATATGGAAGCAATCTAAGTGTCCATCAACAGATGAATGGCTAAAGAAGTTGTGGCATTTGTGTGTATACACACACAAAATGGAATATTACTCAGACACAAAAATAATAAAATCTTGCCATTTGTGACAAAATGGATGGACCTAGAGGATATTATACTTAGTGAAATAAGTCCGACTGAGAAAGACAAATACTGTATTTTCACTTATATGTAGAAGCTAAAACATAAAACAAATGAACAAATATAACAAAACAGAAACAGACTCATAGATACAGAGAACAGACTGTTTTGCCAGTAGGGAGAGGCATGGTGGGAGGGGCAAAATAAATGAGGGGAACGAAGAGTTACAAACTACTAGGTATAAAATAGATACATTATAAGGATGTAATGTACATCACAGGAAATATAGCCAATATTTCATAACTTTATATGGAATAAAATCTATAAAAAATATCTAATTTCTATGTTGTATTCCTGAAACTAATATAATATTAAGCCAGCTATACTTCAACTAAAAAAAAAAACACTATCTGAATCTCAGCCTTTATTCCAAAATACATACTTTCTACAGAAAATCCTTGTCTTAGAATGTAAAACTCTATTAAAACATGCCTTTAATAACATCATGCAATTCAACATACATCCCTGTGATTTAGTTACACTTTGCAAATGTAATCTTTTATTCAAACCTTTCTATTTTTTTTCAGTAGCTACTAGCAATAGTTACTCATTTTGAGTAATGAGAAAAGAGAAAATTATGGAGGAGAAACTCTTTTGTTTTCAATCTGGGAAAGAAATGTGTAGGTCAAGTTTTGAGAGTGGCTGCATCTTGGGATTATATTAGTTCAGGTGGTACAAGAAAAGACCACATACATGCTGAATGCAAGGAAAATTATTGCAAAATATATCAATTTGATATACTTAAAAATTTATCCTCTGCCTTGGATCCACAAAGAAAATTGGAAATAACATTATCATCTATACTATTAACTGTGAAGTCAGACCCCAAACTCACTTTCATTTATCCTTGTCATCTCCATGGCAAGAGGTTCTCCCTCAGAAAAGCCTCCATAAACCAGGTTGAGATCATGATTCCTAATGTCCCATAGCATTTTTAGTTCAGCTTAGGTGTTTCCATCTGAAGGAGCAACATCTTTAGAGCCAAGAATGTACCCCGCATTGCACATGCACATAGCTTCAGAAAGCTCAAACTGCTAGTTGTGATGACTACTCTCCCTACATTTTTCAAAGTAGTTCCAATTTCAAATGTTATGTTCCAGTGTCATTTTATAAGCTTAATTAAGCATATTTCTCATGATTATAGGTCTTTATTAAAAATCAAACATATCCAAGTACTGGCATACCTCAGAAATGCTGTGGGTTCGATTCTAGACCACCACGATAAACCAAATATTGCAATAAAGCAAGTCACACAAATTTTTTCCTTTCATAGTGCATATAAAAGTTATGTTTACATTATACTGTAGTCTATTAAGTGTGCAATAGCACCATGTCTAAAAACACCAGTGTATATACTTTAATTTAAAAATGCTTTATTGATAAAAAATGCTAACCATCAACTGAGTTCAGCGAGTCACAGTAGTAACATCAAAGATCACTAATCAACAGAGTAAATATAGCAATAATGAAAATGTTTGAAATATTGTGAGAATTAGCAGTGTGAGATGTAGATATGAAAAAGCAAATGCTGTTGGTAAAATGGTACCGATAGACTTGCTTGATGCAGGGTTGCTACAAACCTTCAATTTGTAAAAAATGCAGTATCTTTTTTTTTTTTTTTTTTTTTTTTGCTGTACGCGGGCCTCTCACAGTTGTGGCCTCTCCCGTTGAGGAGCACAGGCTCCGGACGCGCAAGCTCAGCGGCCATGGCTCACGGGCCCAGCCGCTCCGCGGCATGTGGGATCCTCCCGGACCGGGGCACGAACCCGTGTCCCCTGTATCGGCAGGAGGAATCTCAACCACTGTGCCACCTGGGAAGCCCAAAAATGCAGTATCTTTGAAGCACAATAAAGTGAAGCACAATAAAACCAGGTATACCTGCATATCGTCTTAACGAATATTAACGAAGAAACTTGAGCAGGTGCCATTTAGCAGGTCTAGTCGAACTTTTGAATCTCTCGTTCAACATGAAAACCACCTACCAAGAAACAACCATATCACATTGAACCCTCCAAGTCTCCCATTTATATACATAAGGCAGGCATCTGAGTGTTTGTAACACACTAGGTACACAAAAATAGCAATTTTAAGTATTATTGTTTTCATGCGGAGGGATCCTCTACTTTTTCAGGAAATATATACTGATATACATTGTAAAATATTATGAACGTAGAGCATGTAAAATTTTAATGTGCACACAAAACTCTTTTACAACCTTCTTACTCACTAAGTGGTCCCACATTAAAATAAAATAAATCTTCACCCAAAGAGAAAGCACTTAAAATGTGCAGCCTTTTCAGATTTTAGGCCCCCAAAGAATTCATTTTTCTTAATAGTGTCAGATATAATAAAACCATCTGTTTCAAGGAAAAAATAATTAAAGCACTTAGCATGATGTTTTACTTTCAGTATTTAAAAATCAGCTATTTCTTATGATCAGTAAATTGGGATTCCATTAGATTTTACCATACTAAACATAGATTTACACAACAGATACCAATGACTGGACTCTTAGACACTTAACTAAGTCATAAACCAGGATATCTGCCAAGAACATATGTTCTTAAAAATTATGCAGAGGGGCTTCCCTGGTGGCGCAGTGGTTGAGAGTCCGCCTGCCGATGTAGGGGACATGGGTTCGTGCCCCGGTCCGGGAAGATCCTATGTGCCGTGGAGCAGCTGGGCCCGTGAGCCATGGCCGCTGAGCCTGCGCGTCTGGAGCCTGTTGCTCCCCAACGGGAGAGGCTGCAACAGTGAGAGGCCCACGTAGCGCAAAAAAAAATTATGCAGAGAATGCAAAATGATCATGAAATTGGAAGCACACAAAGTAACAGTTCCTACCAAAGATGTTTTCCATGTGTTTCATTTCTTTCAAAGCCACAGCCATGCTTATACAGATACAGCTTAGTTGTTTTTATCCATTCATTTGAATATATTCGTTCATTTCAATATGCACTGGGTGCATCCTATGTACTAGGCACTATCGTTGGACCAATGATCTTAAAAAGTAAGTAAAAAGAAAAAATAGTCCCAGTCCCTGTCCTCAAAGAACCGACAAAGTAGTTGGAAACAGTATAAAATAAAATAAGTATAGTTCAATGTGCTCAGGCAGTATAACTGAAGGGACATGTAGTGGGCACTGGGAAATTGCATTTACTTGCAGAAGGTGATCTGCAAAGGTTTCAGAGAGGGTGTTAAAATGAACCAGTTGAGATAAGGGGAAAAATTCAGTAGAGAAGAGAAAGGCCATATGGAAGCACGTTCCTGGTCTCTGCTGGTGGGAGGGTATTTTAGATCTGTGCTCCTCAATGTGTTTTCCTTTAAGAACCAAAATAAGAATTCCCTCAAGCACTTGTGTAGATTTCTGAGTTTCACCTGGTGCTACTGGATCAGAATCCGTAAGGATGTGGCCAAAACACATGCTTATCCTGTTCCGATGTAGGACGTGTATGCAGTATCAGATGCACAGAAGAAGTAATGTATCACTTAGAGCTAACAGTAGTCTCTCATGAAGGTATTACCACCTCCTCCTTATAAACTGCCAGTTATAATGTCTTCTGTTCTAAATAAAATTTTTTTCTAGTTGTTTACATTAAATTTTCATTTTTGAATAATAAAAATACAACAAAACAAATTCCTTAAAAAACATTATTTATGATGACAGACATTTCTTATGCTTTCTTGAATAAAATCACCTTCCTAAAGTCTAGGTCATTTTCAGAACTGTGTAAATTTTTCCATTCACTGCCACAGGGTGAAAAGGGACTTTAAGTATTAGTATTAGAAAGGGACTTTAAGTATTAGTACTGGTTGAAAAGGGACTTTAAGTATTAGTACTGGTTTAAGTATTAGTACGTGGCAGACTGGGGCAGTTTGGTTTCTAATGAGCAGAAATACCTACATGCCATTCACTGAATAGCATGCATAGTTAATTAAATTAATCCACACTAATATTTCTATTATGATAATAGTAATAATAATAAATCCCTACCATTATTTGCATTATCACATTTAAGATAAAATCTAGAATAACTTTTAAAGTAGAAACACCTGGCTATAATTTGCAATTACCCCCCACACACACACAGTAAATTTCAGCTGTTATCTATTACTCAATAATTTAAATCTGATCGCATCTCCCTGATCTAAATAACAAATATCCCCTGACCCCCTTCTTAAGTTTAGAAGTCTTCTAATCTTCCTTCCTTCCTTCTAAGCGTGGACAGAGAAAATATTGTCCCCTTAAAAAGTAAAAACAAAATAACATAAAATACCATATGTGGGCCAGATGCAGCCTTTAAATGGCTGCTAACTTTTCAACAAGTATTTGCCGTCTTAGCACCCCTAACAATCACCTTGTTCTTTTACTTCTTGAGATACATCTAAGTTTCAGTTAAAAACGGCTTCATCGTGACTGTTATTTTTTTCTTCCTATCTAATAAAAATAAATGTACACTCAAAGGGAGTATATCAAAATTTGGGAATAATTTTGTTCAGTCTTCTTACCCTGACCTCCAACATAATCTTTAAAGTTAATAAGAAGAGTGAAAGGCACTCCTAAATTTTACTGATTACTTGGAAGTTTAAAATCTGCTTGAAGATCTGTCATCAGAAATTTCTTGAGATATGCCATTTTCCTCTGTCTGAAAGTTACAATAACATTTATTAAAACAGAATTGTGTTTAACTTTGCTAATACTGTATTTTTATCATTCTGTCAATTCCTAAAAAACAAACAGTAGTAAAGACTAGCATATTTGCAATATAAATAAAAGTACATTTAGGGCAAGAAAGGTGTCTATCAAATATATGCTCAGTTCTTTATAGAATTTCAGGTAGCTTCTTCCCAAAGGACACAATCTAAAACCAAATACAGATCTTTTTAGATTTACAATGGGGTTACATCCCAACAAGCTCATTACAGCTGAAAATACCATAAGTTAAAAATGCATTTATTACACCAAACATACCAAACATTACAGCTTAACCTAGCCTACCTTAAACCTGCTCAGAATACTTACATTAGCCTACACTTGTGTAAAATCATCTAACACAAAATGTATTTTAATGAAGTGTTGAATATCTCATGTAATTTATTCAATATTTTACTGCAAGTGAAAAACAGAATGGTTGTCTGGGTACCGAATGGTTGTAAGTGTATCAGTTGTTTACCCTTGTGATCACGTGGCAGACTGGGAGCTGTGGCTCACTGCCCAGCCTCACCAGAGACTATTGTACCACATTTCATCAGCCCTGAAAAGACCAAAATTCAAAGTCGGTTTCTACTGAATGCATATTGCTTTTGCACCATTGTAAAGTAAAAAAATCATAAGTGGGTCTTCCCTTGTGGCGCAGTGGTTGAGAGTCCGCCTACCGATGCAGGGGACATGGGTTCGTGCCCCGGTCCGGGAAGATCCCACATGCCGCGGAGCGGCTGGGCCCGTGAGCCACGGCTGCTGAGCCTGCGCGTCCGGAGCCTGTGCTCCACAACGGGAGAGGCCACAACAGTGGGAGGCCCGCGTACCGCAAAAATAAATAAATAAATAAATTTTAAATATCATAAGTGGAACCACTGTAAGCTGGGGACCATCTGTAAACAGCACAAATGATAGCTACTGTCATGTAAGCTAAAAGTAGTGATAATAACATTTCATTATTTAACAAAAAAATGAAGGTTGGACAAATCATATTTCTCTGGTTAATTCCAAAGATGACTATTATGTGCCAAAAAAACTTTGTCATAATCTATGATGTGAATATGAAAAGGTATAGTCCTTAAGCAGCTCAATATCTAGTGGTGGGTTTAAAGAACCAGACTAGGGGACTTCCTTGGCCGTCCAGCGGTTAAGACTCCGTGCTTCCACTGCAGGGGGCATGGGTTCGATCTCTGGTGAGGGAACTAAGATTCCGCATGTCACGTGGTATGGCCAAAATAATAATAATAATAATGATAAGATTAAGAATTAGACTAAATAACTTTGGTCATGAACTTGGAACTTCATGAACTTGGTCATGAACTTGGAATATCAACTTCGGAAATTTTTTTCTTCAGCTATTGTATGTGCCTAAATTGCCCTACCCATGAGTATTTTACTTGTTTTACATCAATACAGCACATCGCTAACAATGTCCTTAGTTTGTTTCTTTGTAATGAGATCCCATGATTTCTGTATGGCATGTCTCCAAATTTGTGTTTACTCATAAAGATGTGACTAGCACCATGGCTTGTTCTTGGCCCATTCAGCCCTTTATTAAGGTGAGAAACACTGTGATGAATAAAATGCTAATCCAGGTTTCGTGATTCATGAAACATTTTTCACTACTTTCCAACATTATTTAAATTAGCTTACAACCATATACATTTCCACACTTACTCCAGATGTAGACACAGAATAACCTCAAGAGTTCGTAAACACTTTCATTTTCTCTTATCAGATCATCATGCTTTATAATTTTGAAGTTTACTTTCTTGTTTGAGGAACTGGAGTAAATTAAAGAGAAAAAAACTATGTACAAATGCAAAAAGCTTAAATAAGTGCCAGATGTCGAGAAAACTGCATTCAGATTAATCAAACTCTGAAATATATTAGCAAAATTTTCTGAGGGAAAAATCTGAAGGAATAAGGAAAGTTTAGAAAGATAGGCCTTTGTCTCTGTAGTTATTAGTCAGTCTCTTGACTGAAAAGTACCAACCCATTGCCCTTGGCGCGTAAATACTGGGATCACATTAATACCAGCTTGTTTCCAGAGAGCCAAACAAGATTTGTCAGGTTCATAATAGGTGTAAAATTACTGTCAAATGAACTTTTTGTTTTTTGTTTACTTTTCTTGCTTATTTACTTCTTGAGCAATGTGATTTTTTCATTTAAACATTTTTGTTAGTATTTTAATTGTGTAGGTTAGTTCATCCAAACTTTCACCTTATTGGCAAACTAGTACAACCACCTAAAAAATAGAGAGGAACACTGTGGAGCATCCCTCAGGTTATGATTTGTACACTGAATAAAAAGCACAGTGAAAAGAAGTCACGACTTTGAAAAAAAAATTAATCCCAGACTGATAACTACCATATACACATCGTTTTTTTTCAGTCCCTGCCATTAATTCATTCAACAAAAATTTATTGTGTATCTACAATGTACTACACAAACATATCAATAATTCCAAACTTTTGGCAAGTGCTATCATTAACATGAGAAACTAAGGTGATAGAAAAGTCACATGTTGGGGTGAACTACTTGAGATAAGGTAGTTGTGGGTTTAGATGAAACTAAAGGATGAGAAGGAGCCAGTCATGAAGGAATCTGGAGGTATGGGGTAATGGCACCACAGTCCAGGGAAAACACCTAGAAAATGCAAAGTCTCTGAAGTCAGAAAGGACACGGCCAGGAGAGGGAGACTGTCATGAGATAAGGATGGAGAGAGACTAGGGAAAGGTCAGGCAGGGCCAAGCAGGCCAAGAAAAGGAGTTTGGGTTTTCTCCTTAAATGAGCAGAAAGTCACTAATAGTTTTAAAACTGGGAAATGACATAATTTTACTTATGTTGGAAAAAAATATCAGTCTGGTTGTTATGAAGAAAATGGATCATAGTGGAGTAAATGGGAAAGACCAATTACGGAGCTATAGGAACCATCTTGATGAAATAGGATTGTTTCTGAAAATATGATTATACAAGTAATTATCAAGAGCAAGGGTGGGTTCAAGGCATATTTTGTAAAAACACTAATGAGTTGTCAGTAACTTTGATTTTGTGGGTGAGATAAAGAGTAGAATCAAGAATGTATTTCAGATTTCTGATCTGACCAAGTTATTGAATAATAATCAAATCATTCTTGAGTAATAATCGTGCCCTTAAAAGAGATGAGGAAGAATAAGGGTGAAAATGTTTTCTGGAAAATTTTCAAAGAAAGAATTTTCCTCATGTTAAATTTGAAATGGTCTTGAAGCATCCAAATGTAGATATACAGTAGACAAGTTTGAAATATGTCCCTTTAGTCTAATGGAGAAATCTCAGAGATATGAATTTTGCAGTTACTATCATGCAGATACTGATCAAAACTATGGTAATGAATGGACCACCTTAGGGGTAAAGGTGGAGATAAGTAAGGGGTCCATATTGTTCTGTGGGGAAGTTCCTGATTTAGGCAAATAGTAGAAAAAGAGAAGTAAGTCAAGAAGATAATGAAAATAGATGAAAGCCAGGGAGAGCGTATGGTGTCCAACAGGCCAAGAGAGGAACATCCTTCAGAAAAGAGAATATGAAGTGGTTGGGTAAGAGAAAAACGTGTCTGTTGACAAGAACACTTTCACTGGAGTGATAAGGATGAAACTGCCCTGGTGACAAGACTGGCGAGGGAAGAAGTGGAAACACTGTGTATAGGAAACTGTTTTACTTGTTTAGAGTGTTGCTCTAAAGGGGAGCAGAGAAATGGGAGGGACATGAGGAGAAAAGGGACTTTTTTTTTTAATTAATGAGAGATACTAAAGAATGTTTATTTGTTTATAGAAATAAAAAAGCAATAGAGCAGAGAGCGCTGAGACAGAAAAGAAGGAATAAATGAAGGAACAAAGTCCCTGACAAGGTAAGGAGGATTGAGATCCAGGGTCCAAGGGGAGAGACTGGCCCACTAGAGGGGTCTTTTGGTAGATGATGTCTTTTTCATAGGTCTCAAAGTAATTCTTTTCCAAATTAGGCCTGGAAAGTCAGTCATCCAATATATTTGAAGGTTACCAATTCATCTTGAGGAAAATGTCCTTCAGTGTGGAAATGTGAAATGCATTCTTTTTTTTTTTTTTTTTTTCTCCCAGTATCCTGAAGGGAGAAGTTTGTTCTTGCTCACAAAGACCTACATTAGAGACTTGCCTATATTCAAGGCAAGTAAGAAACATACTTGGAAAAATAATAAAGACTCCTGAGGGATTGTGCAGAGAAAAATCTCCAGATTCTGAAATGAGACAAATGAAAGTTAGTTGGGTTTTTATTTAACAACTGCATAGTAATTCCAACTTGGGGACATGAAGTAGTGTCAACAAAATCCTAGACAATAGCATGACATCACTGTCCATTACAGGACTATAATTTGCAACTGAAAGAAAACCTAACCTGAATGGGCTCTAACAAAAAATGAAAGCTACTAGAATCTGGATATTCCAGCGATAACATTTAGGCATGCCCTTGGCTCAGGGTTCAAACAAAGTGATCATAGCCTGCTTCTTCTCTTTCCATAGAAATCTGTTTTG
Source organism: Stenella coeruleoalba (assembly GCF_951394435.1). Lineage (NCBI taxonomy): Eukaryota > Metazoa > Chordata > Mammalia > Artiodactyla > Delphinidae > Stenella > Stenella coeruleoalba. The sequence goes on along the minus strand of NC_137159.1, from coordinate 73,329,160 downwards.
CTTTCTTAGTGTTGTCTCAATTATCAAGCATGCTCTTCTCTCTTGAATAAGATAATCGCACAAAACTCTTTTTAATGCTCATCAGAAACACTTTAAAGAAAAAAAAAAGATGACGAACAAACAGGGAGAAGGCATTTGAAACATGTAACAAACTAATAATTTGTAAAATGTATTACTACAAAATTCCCAAAGGAAAGAAAAAATGCAAGATCATGACTGGGCAGTAGCAACTAGAATAAGAAACATAAATGGTTCAAAAACATTGAAGTTGTTTAATACCTTTAAAAAATAAGAAAATCCAAAATGAAATAACAATAAAGCAGTATTCCATAGGTACTAGAATGACTAAAATTAAAATGTGATGCCAAGGATGCAGCGCAATGGAACAATGCAACTTTCATACTTGCTGGTGTGAATGTAAACTCACAGTTACTTCGGAAAAGAGTTTGACATCACTTAGTAACGCTGAAGATGCACATATCTACACCTGGCCTTTTTATACTTAGGTGCATATCCTAGAGAGACTGGCCACAAGGAGTCATGTACAAAGTGTTCAAAACAGTAATAATGATGAAAAATTTGATCAACAGTGGAGAAGATAGATAGATGATAGATAGATGAAAGATAAATTGTGGTATATATTCTGTTTATTCAGTACAGCATTATAAAGCAGTGAAAATAAATGAACTATAGCAAGTAGTCACAACATGGATCTCAAGAATGAAATGTTGAGCAAAAGTAGCTGGTCAAAAGGAATATACAACATATGATTCTATGTATGTAAAGTTCAAAACGGGCAAAAATTTCACCAAATATTTTTTAAGGTTATATACATGTATGTTAGAACTCAGCGTAAGTATAAAGAATAGTACAGCACTTAAGGAAGTGGTTATTCCTGTGAAGGGGTGGGTAAAGAGCATGAGTTAATGTGGGAGGACTTCTATTCCATTGGAAAACTATTTATTTATTAAGCTTAGTATTGGATACATGCATACTATGCATATTATATACTTTTCAGTATGTATGATATATTTCACAATAAAGAGTTAACCAAATGAAGTTAACCAAATACACCTAAGGTGCTAATTATATTTGTAACACCAGTCATGTGCTGGTGAAGCTGGTGTGCTTATGCACACCTTTTGCAAAGTTCTTGGCAATACATAGGAACTATGAAAATCCTCTTTTTTTCTGACCTCAAAACAATATCTCTCATTTTATTACAAAGGAAAAAAAATACAGAAATTAAGTTTTTGCTCTCTTTGCAAATGCATTTTCCACTATTCTTACTTAGATGTTTTAAACTATCACACCAAACAAACTGCTCCTTCCAGTTTTATCTCTGTGTCTTTCTATAAGCTTTGAACCTCTGTAAAAACCTTAATTTCTTCAGAATGGGTTGCTACCCACCTTGTCTTCCTGCTAAATTTCTCTGTACCTTTCAGGACGCAATGCAAATGCTGTTTCTTCATGTCAACTGTATTTGATCCATATATCATAGTTATATTTCCCTCCATTGTGTATCCATATTTGTATGTTTATCTATTATGGCATGGGTCATGTGATTTCCTATGAGATTATGAGCTCTATGAAGCCAAGTAGTGGTTTATTCACATCTGAATCTTTCCCCAACAGGAAATTCCATAAATAATTGTTTAATGAATATTTGTTAATCGAAAGAGAGAAGAGATGACCTGTTTACAACAGCACTGTTTATCATAAGAATACTCACAACCCAAGTGTCTACTGGATGGGGAATGATCTCTTAATTATACTGTATCCATTTGATGAAGTATTATGCACTCATTAAAATGCTGTTGTAAAGTCAGTATTAAGATATTGAAAAAACATAATGATATAATGGTAACTAAAGTAACTCATGAGAAAGCAGGAAATTTTAATGAATATCTATATTACAACTATGCAAAAATATACATACACGAACAGGAACTGGAAGACAAAATAAAATAGCCTACATATGAAATATTTACATATATTTATATTCACATAAATATGAAAATGATTATGGATTCTTTGTTGAAATTTTTTCTTCACAATACAGTTTTTTAGAAATTGTATTTAAAGTTTAATATTTTCATACACAATTGACTGAGATTTTGATTCTCATAATATGACGGTCTTATGCAGGGCAATCTCTATTCCCTTTCTTAGCATACAGTTCAATATACACACTGGAGGCCAAAAAAGCGGTTTCACTGCTTCACTATGAAGCAATTTCTAACTTCAACCAATTAAATGATAATGAACTTTTTAAAAATAAGCATTCAAAAATGAATTTTCAAGAATAATCCTAGGTCACCAACTAGTAAAGTAAGGAAAGAAGTAAAAAAAAACCCAAAAAACTGTTGAAATGCATAATTACAAACTGTAAGGGTTTCATAAAATTTTAAGATGTTCTATGAATCACTCAGTGTAAGCATCTGTGATTGCACTAATTACTGTCCCTTCCTGAAGTCACAGGCAGCATATAATACAGGACTGCTTCCCATGTGGGAGCATAACTGTACAAAATCAGCACTATTTATCATCTTTGCCTAGGTTACACATCTAAATTGGCTCTGGAACATTACAAACAGATTCCTGGGCCCCATCCCAAATGAGTCTGGGGAGGTGCTCCAGGTTTCCCTAGTTTTAAGAACTCCTCAGGAGATTTAAATGTATAGCCCAGGTTGAAAAATACTTGCTTAGAAAATGAAAATCATTTTTAAGGTTAGCATAAAGCTTAGTGAAATAAAGAACTCACATTGAAAAAAAGGTATTATTACATATAGTATCTTTGGCATAACAATGGGTAATCAGAAGCTCTGGAGAGCAGGTCATTGAAGTACCTGGTATGGTACGTGAATTCAACATGTCTGAAACCAATCTCTCTCGTCTTTCTCCTCCACTACTGAGCCAGCAATTTTTAGCACACTTTTAGCTAAAGTGCACTTTTAGCACACTTTTTTTTAAGCTTTATTGAGATATAACTGAAAAATAAAATTGTAAAATATCTGAAGTGTGTAACACAATGATATGATAAACATATACATTGTGAAAGGATTCTCCCCTGGCATACTTCTGATACTAATTCAGACTCCCTAACTCCAATCCCCATAGTTGAATCCACCCTGAATACCATTACCAGATGTACCTGCCTTGGGCGTAACTCTGCTCACTCATCTTCGGTAGGTTCCCACTGATTACTGAACAAAGCTCCAGACCTCAGACTGCCACTTCAGACCCTTGACTATCTGACCTTAGATGATCTGTCCCAACTTACACTTATTTTCCTTCCCAGACTGTACATTGCAGCCAAGCCATCTAATGTTCTGTGTACCTGTCCCTATCCTTCTCCACACGTGTGTGTTTTAAAAAAATTCTTCACAGAGTACATCTAACTTACACAGATTCAAATCCTAATGGTCCTCCAATTCCAGCCCTAATTTTGTCTATTTTCCAGGCTTTCCCTGATGTCTGTTCCATTTAAAAGTCTCTACACAATCAATCCAACTAATATAATAATTTGTACTTTTATACCCTGTAACCCTTTACCTTACAGAGTCATTATCATCTTATTACCTGTAGGATGTATAAATGTTTTAAAGATAGTATTTCTGTCTGATCGATTGTCTTATTTCCTTCAGTGTCTTACAACTATTTATTCCCCAGAAACTTTCATTAAATTAATATATGCATTAGAAAGACTTTTGATGCTTCCAGGAAACTCAAAGCATGAAAATAGATAAAATTCTCTATGCCCTTGACCCCCCCAACAATAACCACAAAGTTTCCGCTGTGTCTTTTGTCTGGCTCTATACATTTTTTTTGCAGTACGCGGGCCTCTCACTGTTGTGGCCTCTCCCGTTGCGGAGCACAGGCTCCGGACGTGCAGGCTCAGCGGCCATGGCTCACGGGCCCAGCCACTCCGCGGCATGTGGGATCTTCCCGGACCGGGGCACAAACCCGCGTCCCCTGCATCGGCAGGCGGACTCTCAACCACTGCGCCACCAGGGAAGCCCTAGCTCTATATATTTTTGAAGTATTCAAGCCTGCATTAAGTTCTATACAAACTTCCATCAGATTCCAGATAAATAAAAATAAATAAGACCTGTCACCTAGGAAAGATATAAAAGAAATATCAGGGTGCATATTTTAGGGGTTGAGATAAGCAAATAAATACATATTTCATAAAGTTTATAATTTCCATTATATTTAATGTAAGATATGCATACATTTCCACAGGAGTACAGGATAGGTGACTTTGATTTAACTGTGATTTTTAGTAATGCTTAGTTGTACTCTACTGGGTTCTGAATAAGTGGTGTTGGGATTTCTTCTCCCAATCTATTTAGTCTCACCCTGAGCTGACCTACCTACCCTGGGCTGTCACTTATGCTTCTTCCCAGATTCCATTTCCCCCTACTTCTGCCTCTGCACTCACTTACCAAACACTATCTAGGCCACCAGAGAGGGTCAATTCAGTTCCACATTTGCTGGTCAGTCCATAAATCACTGACTTTGATTTGAAGAGGAAGGTGGGTGTACATTAATTTATTCTGTGTTCTCTAGAAGAGAGAGCACTTGTTACCCCCTGCAATTCTGACCATGGAGTGATTTTCCATCATTAAATGTATCTTCCCCATGCTTGAGGAATACTCAAAAGAGGAGACCACATCCCATTCTTCTTTTGACACCAAAACACTTCAAAAACATCTATTTCTCTTTACTATTATTTTTCTAATTCTCTGCAGGTCTCAAAAAACCTGAGAAGCCCTGCTCCAAGTTTGCTCCTCTAGGAAAGAACCAATTTTAAACCACTTAATTACCAATCAATCTTAAGTAAGTCAAGCAAAAGCAGCATCTGACCCAATTTGTTTAGAAACCCATTCATTCAACCTTGTGGCTTCTCTGCCATGCAGGAGGCCTGTCAGACTGGAATCAAGAAAAAGGCTGATCGAATTTTAATGTTGAACTAATGTTGCTTCTGCAGTTGCCTGCATTAGAAAGGTGACGGGGAGTCCAGGAAGGAAGTGAAAAATGGTCTTTCTCTCTCTCACTTTTTTTTTCTTTTGCAAAGAGTTCAAACGTTCAATCTGTCCTTTCTATGAACCTACTATTTATGGCAACCTCTTTTAACCTATATATAATGCATGAAGAAATCTAGGCAGAATAATATTGCATGTAGGCACTCATATGACTGATTGCGTTGAACCCTGAAAGCTTTTGGAAGTCAGGATCCAGATATTGCGAGGTCCCCAGCTAACTCCACCTGCTAAGGCAACTCTTATCTACCCTCAGAAAAATTACATATAAATGTATAGTATGGGACTTCAAGTGTGGATCCTGTCTCGATCTAGAGAACTTATATGTCTTCCTCATTTCTCTATATCATTTTTCATAATATTATGCCTTCAATAGGGTTTCATTAATGCTTTCAATTGAATGACAGACTCTATAAATTTGTGCAGTGATTTAAAGAACATCTATGACATCTGAACAGGAGGGAATGTGGTAAATGAATACTGATTTTCTCACCTCCTCTTTCCCAGTTATTACAATAGCTAGTTCTTTTTCTTAACCCCCTTATCACATATTCTACTCAGACCAAAAACAGTAAGATGAGTGAGTAAGAACAGTAGATATTACTTCTACAGTAGGAATTTCCAGCTCTGCCTCAGTACACAGGGTGCACAAACCTTCATAGCTCATGCCTTAGTCATATAAATGACTGAGATCAATGAAAGTGACTCATGGGAATCTGTTTCGTTTTGACTAATTTCACTATTATATTTCCAATGTGTCCAACAGTGGATTTGGAACAGCCCAACTTTCATACCCTTATTTCATCACTTCTGGGTGTTGTTACTTTTTTTAAAGGAAGATCCATTGCCTAAGTTTGGGTTCATCCCAAAACAGAGCTAAGACAGGTACTTGCGTACAGGTAGTTTATTTGAGAATAGGAGTGATAGAGCAAGGAGAGCAAGAGAGGGAAGGAGAAAAATCCAAGGAAGTTATTACTTAAGACCACTGGGTCTCAGTCCTACAGAGAGAAGTCTGAATAACCCTGTAGAATGTAGGTGAAAAAAACCAGTCTCTTAAAATACTTGTATGCTCAGCCATTTATCCACTAAATCCTATTCCACATTGGTTAAGGTTGTCCTCCAAGACCACTGACTTCCTGCCACTCCTGGGTTGCCCAGCATACATGACTTCAGGCTAACTAAGTGCCTAAGCCTTTGGGAATAAATTCTTGAGGTTAAAAAAAACACACACATAAATATCATATGGGCTTAAGGTGGCACACTGACATAAACCTGAAATCAAAGGTGTATTAAGGAGATGTGGTTAAGTATCACAAAAATTATGTGCTATATAATGTACCTACCAGGATCTCTCAAGCTCAGCATACTGACATTTGGGGCTGGATAATTATTTGTTGTTGGAAGCTGCCTTGTACATTGTAGGATGTTAAGTATTATCCCTGACTTGTATCCATGAGATGCCAGTAAGACTCCCCTAATTGTGACAACCAAAAATGTCTTCAGACATTGCCAAATGTCCTCTGGATGGCAAAATAGCCCCTTATTGAGACCAGTGGCCTGAGGCAATTTACGAAAAGTGATATGAGATAGTGCTCTGGTTGTCTAACATGCCAGAGAAACACACAGATTACAGATAACCCCCAGGAACCTCCCACCATCACAGAAAATAATAAGAACAATTCATTTATTCATTCATTCTTTCTTTCATTCAAAAACATCTGTTTAGCATGGGCTATATTCTAAGTACAGTTTTTAATGCCCTAAGGAAGGATGTAATTTTGAATAAGAAGTAGATTTGTCCTGCCTTTGGGGAGCCCAAAAACTGGTGGGGAAAAAGACACCGGAAGATATAATAAAGTGCATCAAGTATATAGTAGTGATCACAATTTTGTTATCAGTTTTAGCAGGGAAAGTTGAGACCCAAAGAAAGAAGTGACCACTCAAGGAAATCAGGACCAGGTGTGTATTACACAACAGCTAAAGCTAAGAGTCTACAATTCAGCACAAGCAAACCACTTAGCAATAATAATATCTTATATAGTGCTATACCAAGTGTATTATAACTGTTTTGTGTACGCTTATTGCTTTAATTCTTACAATAATATCATGAGTATTATTATAGCTATTTCAAAAATGGAGAAACTGTGGGCAGGGAAGTCTAGTACATTTTCCAACCTCTGGTGAATGCTGGAACTGGAATTATTACTCACAGAGTCTAAATTTAGAGTTGTACCTAAAATTACTGTGGTAAACTGCCTAAGATAACTGCAGTCACCCTTCATTATTTCCTCCTCATCCAAAATTTTGCCCTAAATGTCTGCATTCCAGCTAAAATCTAGATACACTAAATTTTTTCCTACAATTCACTTTCTTTAAGGATCAATCCAATTTAGTTTACAGAATTTTAGTCTCAGATGACAGGAACTGTAAAAAAGGAATAAAATGAGACACATCCTTCATTATGCAATGCTTTTATATTTCTTTAGTAAATAGTGCAATGGTCTGAATACAATTATATCATTTATAAGTCAAACCAGGACACATTCAAGAGTGAAACTGGACACTACTGATGATTATGCTGGGACAGTGGGTATAAATGTTACCTGTCTTGGGTTAGTTAACCCTAGGATCACCCTATGAATCACAGCCTATGCGTCACATATCTCAGGGAGGAGGAAGAATAGGGAGGAAGAATAATATATAGTTTGCAAAGCCCAAAAAAGCTTTGGTGACTCTGTGTTTTCTATATAGGTATAAGTAATTAAAATGTTATTTTCCCTAATTGAGCCCTAAATACTTCTGCAGTCTCATCTCCTGCCACTGCTTATTTCACATTCCCCAGTCCAAGTCTTTAAATCACTTAGAGCTCCTCAGAACTTACCTCTTTGAAATTTCCTGACTTTGCTTATACTATTCTGTCTCTGTAATGGTCTTCCCCTCCTTTTCTGCTGGTTAACTAATCACTTGGTCCACTTGCAGAGGACAGGGTAGCTGTGGTTCACCACAGGGACAAGGATATGGGCAGCAGACGTTTGGGAAGAATTCCTTGGCCAGAGTCCACCTGGAGCCTGCCATTAGCCCCACCAAAGAGCCTGCAGGCTCCAGTGCTCGGTTGCCTCAGGCCAAAGAACCAACAGGGAGGGAACTCAGCCCCACCCATCAGCAGACAAGTGGATTACAGTTTTACTGAGCTCTGCCCACCAGAGCAACACTCAGCTCTATCTACCACCAGTCCCACCCATCAGGAAGCTTGCACAAGCCTCTTACACAGCCTCATCCACCAGAGGGCAGACAGCACAAGCAAGAAGAACTATAATCCTGCAGCCTGTGGATGAAAAACCACACTCACAGAAACATAGACAAAATGAAAAGGCAGAGGACTATGTACCAGATGAAGGAACAAGATTAAACCCCAGAAACACAACTAAAAGAAGTGGAGATAGGAAACCTTCCAGAAAAAGAATTCAGAATGATGATAGTGAAGATGATCCAGGATCTCAGAAAAAGAATGGAGGCAAAGATCAAGAAGATGCAAGAAATGTTTAACAAAGACCTAGAAGAATTAAAGAACAAACAGAGATGAACAATATAAGAACTGCAATGAAAAGTACACTAGAACAAATAGCAGAATAACTGAGGCAGAAGAACGGATAAGTGACCAGGAAGACAAAACGGTGGAAATCACTGCTGCAGAACAAAATAAAGAAAAAAAGAATGAAAAGAAATGAAGACAGCCTAAAAGACCTCTGGGACAACATTAAACACACCAACGTTCGCATTATAGGGGTCACAGCAAGAGAAGAGAGAGAGAAAGGACCCGAGAAAATATTTGAAGAGATTATAGTCAAAAACTTCCCTAACATTAGAAAGGAACTAGCCACCCAAGTCCAGGAAGTGCAGAGAGTCCCAGGCAGGATAAACCCAAGGAGAAACATGCCGAGACACATGGTAATAAAATTGGCAGAAATTAAAGACAAAGAAAAATTATTGAAAGTGACAAGGGAAAAACGACAAATAACATACAAGGGAACTCCCATAAGGTTAACAGCTGATTTCTCAGCAGAAACTCTACAAGTCAGAAGGGAGTGGCATGATATATTTAAAGTGATGAAAGGGAAGAACCTACAACCAAGATTACTCTACCCCGCAAGGATCTCATTCAGATTCAATGGAGAAATCAAAAGCTTTACAGACAATCAAAAGCTAAGAGAATTCAGCGCCACCAAACCAGCTCTACAGCAAATGTTAAAGGAACTTCCCTAAGTGGGAAACACAAGAGAAGAAAAAGACCTACAAAAGCAAAACCAAAACAATTAAGAAAATGGTAATAGGAACATACAAATAAATAATGACCTTAAATGTGAATAGATTAAATGATCCAACCAAAAGACAGAGGCTTGCTGAATGGATACAAAAACAAAATCCATTTATATACTGAGTACAAGAGACCCACTTCCGACCTAGGAACACATACAGACTGAAAGTGAAGAGATGGAAAAAAGATATTCCATGGAAATGGAAATCAAAAGAGCTGGAGTAGCAATACTCATATCAGATAAAATAGACTTTAAAATAAAGAATGTTACAAGAGACAAGAAAGGACGCTACATAATGATCAAGGGATCAATCCAAGAAGAAGATAGAACAATTATAAATATATATGCACCCAACATAGGAGCACCTCAATACATAAGGCAACTGCTAACAGCTATAAAAGAGGAAATCGACAGTAACACAATAATAGTGGGGAACTATAACACCTCACTTACACCAATGGACAGATCATCCAGACAGAAAATTAATAAAGAAACACAAGCTTTTAATGACACAGTAGACAAGATAGATTTAATTGATATTTTTAGGAGACTCCATCTGAAAACAGCAGATTACACTTTCTTCTCAAATGCACAGAGAACATTCTCCAGGATAAATCACATCTTGGGTCACAAATCTAGCCTCAGTAAATGTAAGAAAATTGAAATCATATCAAACATCTTTTCTGACCACAACACTACAGAATTAGAAATAAATTACAGGAAAAAACCCACAAAAACCACAAACACAGGGAGGATAAACAATATGTTACTAAATAATCAAGAGATCACTGAAGAAAACAAAGAGATAATCAAAAAATACCTAGAGACAAATGACAATGAAAATATGAGGTTCCAAAACCTACAGGATGAAGCAAAAGCAGTTCTAAGAGGGATGTTTATAGCAATAAAACCCTACCTCAAGAAACAAGAACAATATCAAATTAACAATCTAATCTTACACCTAAAGGAACCAGAGAAAGAAGAACAAACAAAACCCAAAGTTAGTAGAAGGAAAGAAATCATAAAGATCACAGAAGAAATAAATGAACTAGAAACAAAGACAACAGGAACACAGATCAATAAAACTAAAAGCTGGTTCTTTGAGAAAAACAAAATTGATAAACCTTTAGCCTGACTCATCAAGAAAAAGAGGGAGAGGACTCAAATCAACAAAATTAGAAATGAAAAAAGAGAAGTTACAATGGACACGACAGAAATACAAAGCATCATAAGAGAATATTAAAAGCAATTCTATGCCAATAAAATGGACAACCTGGTAAAACGGACAAATTCTTAGAAAGGCATAACCTTCCAAGACTGAACCAGGAAGAAACAGAAAATATGAACAGACCAATCACAAGTAATGAAATTGAAACTGTGATTAAACATCTTCCAAAAAACAAAATTCCAGGACCAGATGGCTTCACAGGTGAATTCTATCAAACATTTAGAGAAGAGCTAACACCCATCCTTCTCAAACTCTTCCAAAATATAGCAGAGGGAGGAACACTCCCAAGCTCATTCTATCAACCTGATACCAAAACCAGACAAAGATAATACAAAAAAAAGAACATTACAGACCAATATCACTGATGAATATAGATGCAAAAATCTTCAACAAAATACTAGCAACAAAATACAGAATCCAATAACACATTAAAAGGATCATACACCATGATCAAGTAGGTTTTATCCCAGGGATGAAAGGATTCTTCAATGTACGGAAATCAATCAATGTGATACACCATATTAACAAATTGAAGAATAAAAACCATATAATCATCTTATTAGACGAAGAAAAACTTTTGACAAAATTCGACATGCATTTGTGATAAAAACTCTCCAGAAAGTGGGCATAGAGGGAACCTACCTCAGCATAATAAAGGCCATACATGACAAACCCACAGAAAACATCATTCTCAATGGTGAAAAACTGAAAGCATTTCCCCTAAGATTAGGAAGAAGACAAGGATGTCCACTCTTGCCACTATTATTCAACACAGTTTTGGAAGTTCTAGCCACAGCAATCAGAGAAGAAAAAGAAATAAAAGGAATGCAGATTGGAAAGGAAGAAGTAAAACTGTCACTGTCTGGAGATGACATGATACTATACATAAATAATCCTAAAGATGCCACCAGAAAACTACTGGAGCTAAACAATGGATTTGGTAAAGTTGCAGGATACAAAATTAATGCACAGAAATCTCTTGCATTCCTATACAGTAACAATGAACAATCAGAAAGAGAAATTAAGGAAACAATCCCATTCACCACTTCAACAAAAAGAATGAAATACCTAGGAATAAACCTACCTAAGGACACAAAAGTCCAGTACTCAGAAAGGTATAAGACACTGATGAAAGAAATCAAAGATGACACAAGCAGATGGAGAGATATACCATGTTCTTGGATTGGAAGAACCAATATTATGAAAATGACTGTACTACCCAAAGCAATCTACAGATTCAATGCAATCCCTATCAAGTTACCAATGGCATTTTGTACAGAACTAGAACAAAAAATCTTAAAATTTGTATGGAGACACAAAAGACCCCAAATAGCCAAAGCAATCTTGAGGGAAAAAATGGAGCTGGAGGAATCAGACTCCCTGACTTCAGAGTATACTACTAAGCTACAGTAATCAAGACAATATGGTACTGGCACAAAAACAGAACTATAGATCAATGGAACAGGATAGAAAGCCCAGAGATAAACCCACACACCTATGGTCAACTAAACTATGACAAAGGAGGCAAGGATATACAATGGAGAAAAGACAGTCTCTTCAATAAGTGGTGCTGGGAAAATTGGACAGCTATATGTAAAAGAATGAAATTAGAATACTCCCTAACACCATACACAAAAATAAACTCAAGATGGATTAAAGACCTAAATGTAAGACTGGACACCATAAAACTCTTTGAGGAAAACCTAGGAAGAACACTCTTTAACATAAATCACAGCATGATCTTTTATGACCCACCTCCTTGAGCAATGGAAATAAAACCAAAAATAAACAAATAGGACCTAATGAAACTTAAAAGCTTTTGCACAGCAAAGGAAACTATGAACAAGACGAAAAGACAATCCTCAGAATGGGAGAAAATATTTGGAAAAGAATCAATGGGCAAAGGATTAATCTCCAAAATATATAAACCACTCATGCAGCTCAATATTAAAAAAACAAACAACTCAATCCAAAAATGGGCAGAAGACATAAATAGACATTTCTCCAAAGAAGACATACAGATGGCCAAGAGGCATATGAAAAGCTGCTCTATATCACTAATCATTAGAGAAATGCAAATCAAAACTACAATGAGATATCACCTCACACCAGTCAGAATGGCCGCCATCAGAAAATCTACAAACAACAAATGCTGGAGAGGGTGTGGAGAAAAGAGAACCCTCTTGTGCTGTTGGTGGGAATGTAAATTGATAAAGCCACTATGGAGGACAGTACGGAGGTTCCTTAAAAAAGTAAAAATAGAATTACCATATGACCCAGCAATCCCATTATTGGGCATATACCCAGAGAAAACCATAATTCAAAAAGACACATGCACCCCATTGTTCATTGCAGCACTGTTTACAATAGACAGGTCATGGAAGCGACCTAAATGCTCATTGACAGATGAATGGATAAAGAAGAAGTCGTACATGTATACAGTGGAATATTACTCACCATAAGAAGGAACGAAACTGGGTCACTTATAGATACGTGGATGTACCTAGAGACTGTCATACAGAGTTAAGAAAGTCAGAAAGAGAAAAGCAAATACTGTATATTAATGCATATGTGTGGAATCTAGAAAAATGGTACAGATGAACTAGCTTTCAAGGTAGAAATAGAGACACAGATGTAGGTAACAAATCTTTGGACACCAAGGGGGGAAAGCAGGGTGTGGGGTGGGAGGGTGGGATGAATTGGGAGATTGGGATTGACATATATACACTAATATGTATAAAATAGATAACTAATGAGAACCTGTTGTATAAAAAAATCAGATAAAGTATAATTCAGAGCAAAGTAAATTACCAGAGACAAAAGGGGAAGCTGTATAATGATAAAAGTCAGTCTATCAAGAATATACAGTGATCCTAAATGTGAATGTACAAAACAAGAAGCTGTAAAATAAGTGAAGCAAAAAACTTATAGTACTAACAAGGGAAATAGACAAATCTACAATTATGGTTGGAGACTTGAACACTTCTCTGTCAATAATTGATCAAGCAATTACACAGAAGATCAGCAAGGATATAGAAGAACTGAAAAACACCATCAGTCAAAAGGATCTAATCGACATTTCTGAAATATTTCACTTAACAAGAGCAGAATACAAATTGTTTTCAAGTGCCCACAGAAAATGTATCAATATATATACTCTCTTGGATGTAAATATTTGATTTACTTGGTCTTTCAGTGTTTGATAGAATATGTCATAAAGCATTCTGTCTGATGCTTTCTCTGCAGGAAAAATTTTAACCACTGATGATTTTTAATGGCTGTAGAATTTCTCAATTTTCTATTTCTTATTGAGAAATATTTGATAAGTTATGTTTTCTTATACATTTGTCCATTTCACCAAAGTTTTCAAATTCTTATTATTATAAAATTATTCCTCATGTCCCTTTATTATTTTTTATCTTTGAGGTAACTAAAGTTATGTGTTTTTATTCATTCTTAATATTGATTTTTGAGCATTTTCTTTTATTCTTGATAAATACTGCTGGAAAATTATCATGCTTTTCTGTATTTAATCATCTTTATCATTTTTTTTTTGTTTTGCCTCTTTTAGACCCTTTCTCCCACTTTCATGAACCACTCCCAAGACAAAAAACTATATATATCATAATTTAGATGCTTAGGCCATTCATTTTCAGACTTTTTCTTTAATACTTAAGGCTAAAAATTCCCTTCCAAGTTCCACTGTAACTCAGTCCACAGTTTTGATACATAACATATGCATTGTTTTGTTCTAAGCACATTCTTAACTCCATGACAATTTCTTTTTAAATATGTGTTGAGAAATGATATTGTTAATTTCTGAGAAATAAGAATGTTTCTAGCAATATTTTTTTTCTTTTTTTTTTTTTTGTGGTACGCGGGCCTGTCACTGTTGTGGCCTCTCCCATTGCAGGGCACAGGCTCCGGACGTGCAGGCTCAGTGGCCACGGCTCACGGGCCCAGCCGCTCCGCGGCATGTGGGATCTTCCCGGACCGGGGCACACACCCCTGTCCCCTGCATCGGCAGGCGGACTCTCAACCACTGTGTCACCAGGGAAGCCCGTCTAGCAATATTTTTATAACTGAGTTCTAACTTACATTTATTAGGACAACAGAATATGTTTTTATGTGTTCTGAAAAAATTTTTAATGTGTCTTGAAATTTGCTCATAAATGTTCTCTGAGTACTTGATAATAATATATATCAAACATTTCTTGGGTGCAACATTCCATGAATATTAATTGGGTCAATGCAGTTAATTTTGCTATTCAATTCTTCTATATTTTTTTTCATTTATTTTGCCCATGTAATTTATGAATTACTGAAGGAAGTATATTTAACTCTCCTGATATGATGGTTTATATAAATTTAGCTAGTTATTAGATCATATAAGTTTCGTATTACTATATATTCCTGGTGAATTAAATATTTTATTAGTGTGTAGTGACTCTTTTATATATGTTAATTATTTTCCTTAATATACTTTAGATGCATCACTTGTAACTGGCATGTAGTTTAGTTTTTGTCAGGAGTCTAACAATCATTTTCTTTTATATAGAGTATTTAATCAGTTTACATTATTGTAATTTCTAATATATTTGGATTTATTTAAGACCATTTCAATACCTTTATTTATTCAAACATTTCTATTTATTTTCCTCTTTTTTTTTGCCTGCTTTTTAATTGTGTTTTTCATTTCATTTTCCAATGTGTCAATTGGAATTTACATACTCTATTTTCTTTGAGTGATATCCAAGGAATTTTAATATGTATTCTTATTAAATTTTTTTAAAACCTTTACTTTTGTTATTCTCTGAAACCATACAAAAATATTTGTACATAATAATATTAATAACTCACTTCTCAAATTTTATGTCGTTTCTGTTTACTTTTATTTTATCCTTTTTAAGCCCATGAGACACTATTACTATTTTTGTAGGAAGTAGTTGTTTTACATTTCCTCCTGTACCTTAGGCCTTCCATCTTTCCCTCATGAAAATTTCCTTTAGTGAATGCTGAGAGAGAGAGTGTGCTTGTGTGTGTGTGTAGGGAAAAATACTTTCTGTTCTTAATTTTAAAAAATGTTTTAAGATTTTCCTGTTCTTGAAAATATAATTTTTCTTGGTGTAGCAGTCAAATTTAAGACTTACTTAAAAATAATCTTGCTGGGTATAAAATTCAGTATTAACAGTTATTTTCTCTCAACTCGCTGATGATATTCTGCTATATTCTGGTGTCCATTATTATTTTTTTTTCATTTAATGTTCTTCAGTTGTATTACTTTTAAGTCAAAGTGTGAAGACTTTCCTTAAAACCTGTGGAGGTTTCATATTGCTTAATGAATCTGAGGATTTCTGATTAATGGAAAATATTTCAGCCATTATTTATCCTTTCTTTGAGAACTCCATTAAGACAAATGTTAGATCTCCATATTCTAGTTTCAACTTCGTTTAATATCTCTTTCACATTTCCCATGTCTTTGTTTTTGTGAGCTGTATTCTGGATAATTTTTATAGATCTATCTTTCAGGCCACAATTCTTTCTTCTGTTCTTTCTAAATATTTTATATTTTATTTCTAAATTTCTGCTTGATTCTTTTCAACTTAGAGATGCAATAGCAAAATACTACAGATTGGGTAGCTTACTTCTCTCAGTTCTAAAGGCTGGAAGTCCAAGATCAGGATGCCAGAATGATCAGGTGAGGGCCCTCTTCTCAGTTTCAGACTTTTTGGTGTACCCTTACATGACAAAAGGAACCAAGGAGGTCTATGGTATCTCTTTTATAAGAATATGAAGTCCATTAATGAGGGCTCCACCTCCATAATCTAATCATCTTCCAAAGGCCCCAACTTCTAACTCCATCACAGTTGGGTGTTAGAATGCCAACATCTGAGTTTGGGAGGGGATACAAGCATTAAAACACAGCAGTTAGCTTTTATATTACCTTTTTCAATAATATTATATTTCACTTTTTTATTTCTTGATAGACATCAACACTTGTTTTATATTCAATGTCTGATTTTTAAATTTCTACAAAAATTTTTGAGTTTCTTTGTTATCTGTTATTTCTGCTGGTTCTCCCTCATGTTACCTTTTTTTCCCTTGCTTGTTTGTTAATTCTGATGGTGAATTCATATTCCTCAAAAGTTTATCTGTGGAATTCTTTGAGGCCCAGCTTTATAGTGCTTTTCTCTGGAGGGTATTTATGTTTTCTTTTTTCAGGCATCTAGAAACTACCAATGCAGGAGTCCTTTAAAATAAATTTTCTTTCTTAAGTTTTAAGTCTACCTGCTTAGTACAAATTCTGGCTACAAATCCATATACATATGAGATTTAGTTATTGTCTCTTGATTTTTTTTTATTTTTTACCTCTATCTAATATCAAAATTGATGATGGGATATTATTCTTGATTTCACCAAGGTTCAAGTTCATCTTTATTCTATATTTTACACTGAGGGTGTAAACCTTGAGTGTCCAAAGTTCCCTGTAGTAACTTTATTTTTTCCACACTTACATGTATATCTATTTTTATATGAAGACCTTCTTCTTTGACTTATTTTTTACATAATTGAGTAGGAAATAGGCTAAGAGATTGAGTTAGAACAATGGTTTATGTCAGGTTCTGCAGAATCAGACCCTCAGATTGAATTCATATGCAAATGTTTTATTAAGGAAATACAAGAGAAACCTGCAAGTAAGTGAGGCAGAGAGAGACAAAGGAAGAAGACAAAAAAGGGTATGATTTTAGGAAAAGTCTATCTTGATTATATCTTCAACATTATCCTGTAGGAGAGCATTCCTTTAGGAGTGGGTATTTTGCTTCAATGTTTGTTTCAATCTGGGCCTTAGATGTCAGTATTGGCTATTAACATCTGAGGTATAGGTTGTACATAAATCCCCAGACATTTTTCTCTCTACAGATATCTGCAGTGAAAACAACTCCACTAGATCAAAGTCAGTTCTCTGAAAATTTCCAGATTCAGAGTTGAAAGTAAAAGTACATCTACTGAGGAAGACTCAAAAAATTTTAAATACATCTTGGAAGGGATCAATTGTTTCTGAGGACTTCAACATGTGGCTCCCCGCTCTGGGTCTTTACAGGAAGCTGTTCTAGTTGTAGCCATTCCTAAACCAGTAGAGAGGGAAGAAGAGAGAAAATGGAGAGGAAGCAATTACCTTACAAAAAGTGACATGAATGTTGTACTAATTTCATCTGCTCATATTTCACTGATGAAAACTTACTTATATGCCCCCATCTAACTGTAAGGGAGGCTGGGAAATTCAGTCCTACTTAAATTCTATCACTGAAGAGCATGGAGCAAACAGATTTGGGGAGGGACAACTTGCAGACTTCCACAGGTGATGCCAGATTATGGTTTTAGTTGCACCTGTGGAACGAGACATGGTTACCCGAAGAGTCAGGATAGTTTGACGAGAAAGGAGACTTTTAGAACACAGGTAGGGCTAGCACATCATTTAGAAGCCTGGCATAGCTGAGTCAGCACATGAAATTATAAGCCGCTGGCCGGAGGTAGGAAGAAATAAACCAGGAGGATATGGCACTACCAAAACCTGGAAGAGAAAATGTTTCAAGAAAAGGATGGGAAATGACATGCATATTCTACAATATTCCAGACAGTAAGAAGACAAGAGTAAGACATAAAAGTCTGTTCTCACGGGATTGGCTTTGGAGTTCTGGTCACAGAGAACTAGATAGAGAGATAAAGGTCAGAAAGATAGGTATTAGTTCAGGGTGGGTGAGGATATGAGAGAGGATAAAGGATCAGAGACATATTTTGAACTTTCTGCAGAAAAGAAGCCAGAAGTTGCCATTTAGAGAGTAACGAGAAAAGACTTTCTTGCATAAGTTTCTTAGGAGGTTCTTTTGGCCTTTCTCTTTTTCTAAAGAGATCCATTCAGGGTACCCATGGTGACTCTCACAACAAAAGCAGCTCCTCTTTTTTGGTATTATTAGAAGCACTCAAATCTCACTGTCTTAAAGGAAGTAAGGAGAAATTCAAGGCCAAACATGGAAAAGGATCCTGTCAAGAGTCCAACAATTTATAGCAAAGCCACAATTTGGATATTTGTGATGAGAACTTAAAATTCATCAATTAGTTGTTGTCAACCATTAAACTATTTTGGACATCAAGTACTTTGGAAGTATATTTCTTTGCTTGAAATAAAAATAAATAGGCTTTTTAAATGTATTTATTTTAAAACTTACATTCAATAAATGCCAGTACTTCTTGTGTACAGTTCTATGAGTTTTGGAAAATGGATAGAGTAATGAAGCAGCACTACAAGATACAGAAGAGTTCCATCACCCAAAAAATCCACTGGGAACTTCTTTTATAGTCAACTAATCCCCATTCCCATATCCTGACAACCACTGATCTTTTTGTCTGTCCGGTTGGTTTTTTGAGAATACCATAAAAATGTAATCATACAGTGTATGTAGCCTTTTTGGTCTGGCTAATTTCTCTTAGAGTAATCTGTGTGAGGTTCATCTATGTTGTTTCATATATAAATAGTTCATTTCTCTTTATTGCTTTGTAGTACCCAATTGTATGGATATACCACAGTGTT
Organism: Stenella coeruleoalba; assembly: GCF_951394435.1. NCBI lineage: Eukaryota > Metazoa > Chordata > Mammalia > Artiodactyla > Delphinidae > Stenella > Stenella coeruleoalba. Next base: position 73,309,981 of record NC_137159.1, on the reverse strand, counting down.
TATCTATTCACCAGTTGAAGGACATTTGGGATGGGACATTAGAAATGAAGCTGCAAATAAACTTTCATATACAGGTTTTATCTGAACATAAGTTTTCATTTCTCTTGAATAAATATGTAGCAGTGGTATTGGTGGGTCTCATGCTAAGTATACGTCAACTCTATTCCAAAGAGGTTTTATCAGCTTGCATTTCCATAGTAACAAACGAGAGGTATTCTTGCTCTCATTCAACAGTATCCTCAACAGTACTTGGTATTGTTGGTTGTTTTTGTTTGTTTCAATTTTATCCATATTAATAAGTATGTAGAAGTATCTCATTGCGATTTTAATTTGTATTTTCCTAAAGATGAATAATTTCAAACTTCATTTCTTGTGGTGATTTGTCACCCATTCATCTTCTTTGCTGAGCATCTGTTCAAAAATTTTTGTTGGGTTTTTTGTTTTCCTGTTGTGGAGTTTTGAGAGGGCTTTATGTTTCCTGGATACAAGTCCTTTGTCAGATATGTGACTGGCAAATATTTTCTTAAAATCTATGGCTAACTTTTCACTCTCTTAACACTATCTTTCACAGAGAAAAATGTTTTATTTTGATGAAGTCCAATTTCTTCTTTGGTGAATCATACCTTTGGTGTCATATCTTAAAATGCTAATTCAAGGTCACAAAGACCTTCTCCCATGTTTTCTTCTAGAAGTTTTATAGTTCTAGGTGTTACATTTAGATATGTAATCCATATTTAGTTATTTTTATATCATGAGAGAGATGGATTGAGGCCTTTTTTCTTTTTTAGTGGATTTGAATCAGTTGCTAAGATGGGGGAAGATAAAAGCTGAACTCTGTGATTGTTGTAACTTACTATTAGAGATAGTTTGCAGGCTGCAGGACGAGAAAGAGAACCCAGTCAGAGGGTGGCAGTCTCCCTGAATTGAGAAGACTAAGATGAACCTTCAAGAAGGCCAGAAGGGTAGAGGGTAGAGTCTGCAAGACAGAGTAGTGGAGACCTACACAAACACACACACACCCACAAATACCCAGAGAAAGAGACAGCGAGGAAAAGAGACAGAGAGAGAGAAGAGTGCCTGGAAAACTGCAGAGGTTCACCCTTGAATGTTGAGCAAGGTATTGATCAACATATGCCTGTGAAAAATGACCTGAAGCTGAGGGAAAAAAGACAACACACAACACCCAAAATAATTAAAGAAAATGTGCAGAGCTCACACAGAACCAGGAACAGGTTGTGTTCTCACCAGCTGGAGTGGAAAAACTGCATAATTCCCCCCAGCATCAAGTAAAGTGCTCAAAGGGGTATTGCCTAAATAAAGGCCCAATGTCAGCCTTATACTAAAGGCTGTCTTGATCATGCCATCGCAGAGCTTAAGCCTCAAAAGGTTTAAACTATATCCAAGTAACTAAAATGCATCCCAGAACAAAGTTCAAGAATACTTATACGAATACAAAAATAGTTGACACATCAAAATTCATAATGTTTGACGTTTGGTCAAAAATGAACAGTCATGCAAATAACCAGGAAATTTCAGCCAATCAGTAAAAACAGACTCAGAAATGACATAGACAAAGAATCAGCAAATAAGTACAAAAAATAATTATAACTGTCTTTCTTATGTTTATGGAGGTAACAGAAATTTTGAACATGTTAAATAGAGACATGAAAGGCATAAAAAGATTGAAATCAAGCTTCTAAGAGTTGAGAAGTAAAATGTCTGAAGTGGAAATTACATTGGATGAGATGAACAGCAGATTAGCTACTACAGAATAATATAATTCATTAACTTGAAGACATAGGAAAAAAACAATCCGAAGTGAAACCCACAGGGAGGAAAATAACTGAGAAAAAATGAACGGGGCATCAGTGAGATGTGAGACAATTTCAAGCAGCCTAGTATACACATAAGTGGAGTCCTCAGAGAGCTGCTTTTTGTATTTTACCCAGAGTTCTTCATTGTAATTAGTGAGTGAAACAGGATGCAGTGGAATTATCTCACCTGGTCAAGCCCTGAACAACTAATAGGCTTTTATTACCATTCATAGGACCACAGAGCTCAATCACTTTTCTTTATGGCAACTGATAAATCTTCATTCAGCTGACTAGTTATTAATGATTAACACCATCCGTTTATCACCTATTAAAAGGAACTACCATTCTATAAGGTGGGCTTTGCTGATTTGTTTCACTCTCCCCTCTTGTGCTTTGCTCCATGAAAAGAGCAGTTTCCCACTGCAGATTCTCTCACCTCCAGCAGAGAAAATATGATTTGTCCTAAAATAAAATTAAACACATAACATGAAGAAAAGCCACTTAATGGCCTACTGTAATGCTACTCATGAAGAAGAAGTATAGCTAGTTCACTTGGCTTATTGGTCTTTAATAAAATCCTAATACATGCTTCCTGTTTATTAATACAGTGAGTTTCAATCTGACCAATTACCCTTCAGAGTAAATATTTGGCACTCTGTGCTTTTTTTTTTTTTTTTGCTGTGCTAAATATTGTGAATTTATTTTCAAAAAATTGTTCACAGTATTCATTTGTATATACATAAGAATATGTAAATTGCAAAGGTTTGCAATAAAACGTGTAACCTGTGTTTAAAATCTTGTTATTCAAAGATCATTTCAAATGTGAGTTAATGTGCTTAGTCCTCACTTAAAATAACCAGATAGAGTTCACTAAAACGAATTTAAAAAAATAGTTTTATTAGTTCTCCCACAGAGAATGAAGGATGATTCCCCTGCAGGCTGCTGTGCTTCAGAGAGACATTTTCAGTCCCTGGCAGGACTGTGAGAGTGAATCCCAAGCTGATCTGGTGGCATAAGTGGCTAAGCTACCATACCTCCTGCACTCTGATTGGACATCTGTCTGACCTTTGTTGAGATGTTGCTATCCTATGGACCTATAGAAGCAAGTTGCCAGTGTTTGATCCCAGGGCACAGTCTGGTTCAAGTTTTATAATCTTTTATCTAAATTCCTGCAACAATCTCTTAATTGGACACCAGATCCCTAGGTCCCTCCTATAGCCTCACACTTCAGTCTGGATAAAGGTTCCATTTGACCTTACTGCCTACCCTCTAGCTCTTATTCACTTCCCTGTAGCACACAGGCCACCCAGATGTTACTCAGGACCTTTGCACATACTGTCCCCATCACTTGAAGCTCTCCTCCTCCAGATGGCTATACCTCCTTCAAGTCTCTGCCTACGTTCACCATAGTAGTGATGTCTTCCATATCGATATTATGGAAAATATCATTCCCTAACCCCATTTCCTAACCCCTACTGTCCTTCTTTATTTCTTATATCATGATTAATATCATTTGCAGAATATGTATTGCCATCTGACATATTATCTGCAGTAGGCTGAATAATACACCTCAAAGAGCTCAGGTCCTAAATACCAGAATCTGTAAATGTTACTTTATTTGCAGGTATAATTAAATTAAAGATCTTGAAATGAGGAGATTATCCTGGATTGTCCGGGTGGGCCCTGATTGCAATCACAAGTATTCCTGTAAGACAGAGGCAGAGGAAGATTAGACACACACACACACACACACACACACACACACACACACACACACACACACACAGAGGAGAGGGAAGAGATTGATGTGGCCACAAGCCAAGGGATGTCAGCAGTCACCAGAAGCTGGGAGAGGCTAAGAACATAATCTCCCTTAGAGAATCTGGAGGGAGTGTGGCCTGCTAACACCTTAATTTTGGTCCAGTAATACGAAGTCTGAATTTCTGGCCTCCAGAACTGTGATAGAATAAATTTGTTGTTTTAAGCCATCCAGCGTATGGTAATTTGTTACAAAAGCCACAGAAACCTAATACAATTTAGTCCTTATGTGTTTATTTTGTCTGCTCCCATCACACGCACACAGAATGTGTCCCATGAAAGCAGAGGGGTTGTCTACTTTTTTCTCTGCTCTATCTTCAGTGCCCCACATGGTGCCTGACACACAACAGAAGCCCAATAAATATTTTTGAATGAATAAATGATCGAATATTTGTATCAAAGATATTCAGTGCAGTAGTAGCTCAGAAAAAGCTCAAATCAATGGGCTGGGGGTCTGAGGGAAAGCTTCATGAGAAGGTGATGGAATGAAGTTCTCTGAGAAGCTCAGATCACCAGACTAAACCTTGTGTGTCTGGAAATGACTTCTTTATTCTCCTAAGTTATGCAGAGATTCATTTCCAGCAATTGCTTTTATCTCTTGAACAGAGGGTGATGATCAATATGTGTAATTGTCCCTGGATATAGCTTGATGTTGTCATTGGCCACAGTTGTGCCTAAAAAAGCATAAATGGCAACATGTTCTTTGTTCCTGTGTAATCGTCCTTTGTGGAGATGATAGTATAACAGGTGACAGGACACAAAACACATAGGCCTGGGAGACCTGCGCTTAAATCCAGGCTCTGCCGCTTCTAATACTGGCGAACATTTATTTAACACCTGCCATGTGTTGAGAATTATACTGTATGCTTTGTGCACTGATTCTTTGCCAGTTGCATAAACCTGGAAGTCATTTCACCTTTTAGTCTCATAACAACTCTGAAAAGAGGCTATTTTCATCCCTATACTACCGATGCAGAAACAAGCACAGAGAGCTGAAGTAACTTCCTCAAGGTCACAGAGCTAATCATTCCTGAAACTGGGATTCACATCTCAGGCCCGTGTGACTCCAAATTCCATTTACTTTCCAATATTTTGTGCATTTCTCTTAGCTAACTTGGTGACAGTCACTGAGCTTTTTCTTGAGCCTTAGTTTCATCTATAAAACAGAAAGAATGCCACAGGATTATTGGCCAAATTAGTCAGTGGATATGATGTAAAATGCTCAACAATGGAACAGATACATTGTTTAACAGAATATGTATTTGGTCTTGGGCTTTGATAATATAGTCACAAAAGTAGACTTTGGTGTCCTTCACTATGCCTTTTTTTCCCCTGAGGTTTCTGCCTCTGCTCTCGTCCCCCTCACCCCTTTCACAACTTTTCAGCCAGTTGCTTTCTTTATCCTACTCTTCCTACAACAATTTATCAGACGTTTCTACTTCAATGTATGTTTGTCAGATCTTCCCCCACACTGTAAGGTTTTGTTTTTAAGCCCATCTCTCACTATTAAAAGACAAACTTTTTTCAGAGTGGGGTGGAGAGGGGTAGGTTCTGAGGCATCCGACGGGTGAACTAGTAGCTTGGGGAGCATTGAGAAAGTGGGGATCCTCTAAAAACCCTTTGCCTTCGAGTAAGGCTCTCCCTAGCAGGCAGAGTACGTTCCTAAAACCCTGGCCGTCATCATTCCCTGGAAGCCATCACATGGAGTGTCAGCATCTCCCCTGGTCAGATGTGAGCACTTCAGACCAATTGTTTCTCTGCAGATACGACCAGCCCACACTCTCGCTACTTTGCAAGCTATGCAAAGATGTGTGGGCTCGAGGCAGCTCAGTTTTGAGACAGCCCTTCATCTGCCCTCCTCCTCCCAGGTAGACACGCGGCCAGGTTCTGAACTGGTGAATCCATATGACAAGGAGTCCTGCTGGGGAGATGCGGTGTCCCCCAAGCCCACCTTCCTGCAGACGCGACCCAGAAACACAGTTCTTTCTTTCATTAGAGACGTGGTGCTGTGCCAGCCCCTCTAACAAAGCACTCGAGGGTGGGTTCCGCATCGCACATCTCTTGCTTTCAGCAGATGTTCCACGAGAGTGCCTGCCAGGGCATTTCTGTAGCAGTGGAGGTGTTAAGGCTCCAGGGCCTTCAGAATATGTCTGTGCTGACAGATTGGGGAAAACATGCTAAAGCACTTACAGGAATGAGCATGTAAAAATAGGGCACAGATGTCTAATTTAAAAGACAAGAAAATTTCTTGGCATTTACACCTTATTAGTCATTACTATGTTTTTCTTGTATTTTATTCACACATTTAACTTTGGGTGTTCCTCTGATTTGCTTTGCCAACTGCAAGCTACCATCCCATAAACCAAAAAAAAAAAAAAAAAAAAGAAAGGAAGGTACTAGGTACTATACATTCCAAAAGATGATTAAGAGTAATGGTAATGTTCAGTGATCTTAGAACCTCACTTGGGTTTCAGTGAGATGTTCAAACTAATGTGTCCACACAATGGACCATCTGACCAGATTCTGTGACAAAGAAGGAACTTGAACGCTTGCAAGAGGTGTCTCTGAGGAGGAAAAGGCATTTCAAAAATTACCTCCAGAGGGCTTAAAAAAAAACTTTCTTTGTTTTAACAGTTAGGCTTTTATTAAGGTATATGATGACTTTAATAGTTTTACCCAATTCCCAACCATGGGGTGCTGAACAAAATCTGAGTGGAATCAAAAATAAGTGGTAGTTCTACAGTTACATAAACACTTCTATCCATTAGCTTTTTATAAGGCTTTCTATTAGAAAAAGACTGGTTCACAGACTAAATGGAGGGGAAAGATTTTAACTCAATAGACAGGAGAGCTTTGGAATCTTCAAAATTCTAGACAGCTGGTTGTGTTCACAGACAAAAAGAGAAAACAAAAGCAGAGAGAGAAACTGCAGTTAGATGAATGTTTTTCCTTTCCTGACGTACCTTAGGGCTAGTTTCCCAATAGTACTAAAAGGAAGGATACTGATCCCTGTTGATGGATAGCTCAGAGCAGAAAAGCGGAAAACGCTGCATGCTATCAACATTATCAAAGCATGTGCTAATTAAAAGCATAACACTGCTTGCTGCTGTGAGACTAGCTGTCCCTTTTCTCCATGACTCGTAATGCAAAGGCACACACACGCACACACACACACACACACACACACACACACACACACACACACAAAGAAGGGACATTACCTCAAACTACCAAATTAAACAATTGATAGCTTAATAGCTAAGAGATCCTATAAATACTTGCATACCTACATCTCAGTTACACTACATGTTGTCTGCATGGCACTGGAGAAATCAAGAAAGTTCTTTAAACCTCAGTTACCTTACAGGAAAGCAGGGATCGTATTACCAACTCACTCAAATGCTATAGCCTACACCAAATGCTTGTCAGTATCTTGCACATTCTAAACACGCAATAAATACTACCTTTTATTAGTGTTTTTTGATCTCTTTTTTGATGCAATATCTTTAGAGACAGGTTCAAGGACAATCAATATACAAACTAGATTCTCTCTTTTTAGCAGGCTTATTTATCACAAAATTTTATATATAACTGCACATACCAGTATTCCTTTTGCACAAGAGCTCAGCATTTTCAGAAGCTGATAACAGACTTAAATATGTCAGACTCAGGACAAAGCAAAGATGACTTTTGCTGTAGTCTGCGTGGGATGCTCCTTTCAAGGCTGTGTGTGTTGCACAATCCTCCTCCCTGTGCATGTGGAAATGAGCTCCCTGCACAAGATTCCATGGAGAGTACTCAGAGTCTATCTTAAATATTCTCCCCTTACTGACCTTAGGAGAATGAGGTTCAGAAGTGTTGTGTTTATAATGGGATGTCCTCATATGTGGAATTCTAATGAAATCCTTCTTCAGCTAATCCTTTCCTCTGAAAACTGCCTAGGCATAAACTCCCTCAAAACTCACAGAGGGTCCCTTTTCTCATTAATCCACACCATCAAAACATTTTTAAGCAGTTAAGAGAATGTCTGTGGAGAACACAGCCCAGTTCCTATGCAAGGTAAGCACTTAATAAATGGTGGCTATTATTATCATCACTATTATTATTAGTCCATTTATAGAAAATTTCTAGCACACTTTTAAGGCAATCATTAAAATTAAAATCATTAATGCAATCATTATTTTTAGTACCTAATTTTATTATCTTTATCTTAATAATCCAAATACTAATAACTCACCGCTATTTCAATTATCATTAATTACTTCTAACTTCACGGCAATCTATAATATCCTGGCAGGGCCAGCCCTCAGCTACACACTGAAGCAGACATATTTGTGTTTGCTTCCTTTCCTCTGTTCTTTTGGTATACCTCTTTCCTTTCTCCTGTGAAGACCTATTAGTGGAAAGGATGTGGATAAATTAATTCTCCACTAGGGGAGCTGGCAGATACACACTAAGGTGTGATCCTTTGTCCCTCATTCAGTACTTGTTCTATGTCATCCTCTCTCTAGCTCTGGCTTTTTCTGGCAATCAACCAATTCCTGGTGGCGAACATGACAGTAGTTCAAACCTGTGGACATGAATGACCCAGAATCATTGCTCTTCAATAGAGTTCTCTGAAAGGTCAACATTTTAAATTCAGCAGAGGTGATTTCAAATGATGGACCAAATGCCAAGAGTCATAACTGAGGACTTTTTTTCTGTGTGGGGGGGGCGGATTTTGTAGAGGGAGATTCAATGTCAGAGACGTTTACTTTACTGGGAAACCCTGAAGAGGCCACAACGCTAAGTGGTGTTAACTCACCTGGAAGGGACAATGAATGCCAGGTAGCCGCAGAATGGCTGGCTGCCTCCTGAACAGGAAGAGCCTGTGAGCAGGACTGGCCTGTCTTAGAAGAGCCTCATCACTGTTACCAACACTTATAGAAAACATGTTCTGTGAACTGGAGAGGGAAATTGGCCAGGCCATGCCCAAGCGAAGGATTTCAGTCACAAAAGCTGATGACAAGTGTTAATTATGTTTCAGGAGTCACCAAGATTTTTCTGTAAAGGGCTCACATGGTTTCCATTATTCTGTTTGTTACAGTCCTTTAAAAATCTGAAACAAATTCTTTGTTCAAATGCCATAGTTTGTCAGCTCCTGCAAAGTGACTAGAAGAGTCACGGAGAGGAAAAGCATGGTGGAGTATAGGATAGTTTGGAAAGGCTCCGGAAAAAAGGAAGGCAAAGATGTGGACTCATCCACTCACTTCTCCATTTTCAAAGCCCTCAGAGGTACAATTATTTAACATCAGTGTGGACACGTCCTAATGTTCTAAGAAAAAACAATACGAAATTCCAGCTATCCTTGGAGGCCTAACAAAGCTAGCTACTTCACCAAGCAGGAAAGAAGCAACTTTCTCTCTGATTGAGCCCATTCTTTTTCACCATCCAGCCCAAAAAGATTACATAGGCAAAATGACCTCTCTGAGAATGCTTAGCAGATAACAGTCAGCAATATGGAAACCAACAACCTGGAGGAGCTGTCAGAAAGGCAACATGCAGCTGGAGTTATGAACTCATTAATTAAATATCAGTGTATCAAATGGGCTATGAGCTATTAATTCGGAAGCTATTACTGGCTTTGAAGTTGAAATTATAAGCAAAGCAATTAAAAAGTAACTTCTCAATGAGAGTGTTAAGGGAGCATCATATCTGTTTATATACATCAGCTCTTTAATTTGGGAATTGAATTGCTCTCTTAAAAATAATGATTATATAAATGATCAAACTGCTTATTTTATTGCAAAGCCTGGATGCTAGAGTTAGAAGGAAAATCTGCAATATTTCCTCTGCTGCAGTAATACCACGCATTGGCAAGTATTCTTCCTTTTTCACATGAGTAAATAGGGATCACTGTGAAAAATACAAATCAGGAAGAGTGAAGACATTTAAGATACTGATATTTGCTTTTGTTTGTTTCCTCCTAGACACCATGCCTTCAGTTGACTTCAGGGGGGCCAACTGTAACCAGGTGATGGTAGATGGCTGTGCAGTTGAGGTGTGGCTCTTTGAAAGTATGGCCTGACTCATTACTCCACAGTGTTGTTTTTCCTCAATGTATGTAATATTTTTAATCATATCCTAATAGTCAAGTTACAGACTCATTTCCTTTGAAATATAATGGAATTCCCTTTCTTGTCGTCTCACATTCTTTCTACCTTCTGTATCTTGTCATCTCTATTTTATTTGCATAAATCTCTTTCCTCTCATTTTATGCTTTTCTATCATTTTTTAAAATTTGTTATCCTCTCTCTTGGTTTTAAACATACGCAGACAAGCAAAGCAGCCACTGGAATCCTATGGCAGTCAGGTATCTCTCCTAATTTCATCCTTACTAGAGGAATATTAATTAGGAACAAACAAACAAACAAACAGCCTCTCTGAAAAGAAGTTGTTTCTTTGGACAGACTTAGCATTCTGGTTGTTTAGACCAAGGCATCCTTTTCCTCCTACCATGTATGCACCAACTATTGCTGGTAGGGGTTTGATTAATGGACTAAAACTTATTCTGAAGAAAAATGAATGCTTTTAGTGGATCGGAAGCAGAAATGCCTATAGTTTATAACCAGTGGTGGACCACTCTGAAAGAGCAGCTGCAGACTTTATTTAGCTGTGGCTTGTAGGAACTTCTATTATTTTTTTCTCACTGAATTCTAAATGGTTAATTTATTCCTCCAAAGTGCAACCTTTCTTTTCTGCAACAAAGCAGAAATAATGGTGGGCAGCCCAAAGTTGGCATGGGAAGTGTTCTCAACATGGAAAATGCATTCATCCAACAGTTATTTCTTGAGTTCCTCCTTTTTTGTCTATCACTCTTCTAAGAACACGAGGTCCCACACTGAACCAAATAGACAAATATCCTCACTAGATACTGACTTGCCTCACTAGAGCTTGAACTCTAGCATTAATAATTTTAATTAAATGTCAACATTGTCATGTAACAACAGCATTCTTAGCACACAGTGAGGGAGAACTTCTTTCTTTCCATGACTTGTAACATCCTATACTATCTACCAGTTAATCTCCGGCATCAAAGGAATGGAACGAAAGGAGGTCCTAGGGCTAATGTTACCAAGAGATCAGTGCTGGGAAGCAGTATATTGTACTACCTGTTTTGATACCAAGCAACTGAGGCTCAAATCCAGGTCTTTCCATTTAAAAGATATATGTTAACAATGTAGTCCTTTCTGTGATCCACTTTCATCATTTGTTTAATGGAGACTCTACTCAAAAGGCTTTGAGTAGGATATAAGGATATAATAGGATAATGTATGTAAAACACTTAACACAGTGTTTTCTCCTCAGCAGGCAAGTGTGAGCAACCCCACCAGGCTCTAGTTTGTTTTGACAGCCAGCAGCCTGCTAAAGGAATGCTGGCAGACTCTCTTTCATCCAGGTGCAACCAGGACTGGGGATGAAGATACTGAGTGTGAGAGAGACTGCCTGATGTCTTCCCCTGGGCTCCTGAAGACACATGGGTAGTTAGTGTCTCCTGGGCCAGACAAAAATTTTGTAAGTTTTATGAGAGTGTTGGATTCTGTACTAATATCTCACATGTTTTCTCCACAGCCTTTCTGGAAATAATTTATACTGTTTACTGAAAACAGAGCCAAGACCATCAGATTAGCAAAATCCAGGATTCATACTTATCCTGTTGTTAATGAATGATGGAACAGAGGACACAGTCACAATTATCCCATCATAACACATTTGCCTCATTTCTGCCACGTGCTAGATTTTTGATCTTTGAAACAAAAGGAGAAAATAAGGAGCTGCATTCTTCATAGGTTTTCCTGGTGCCTCGATATTCTCTTCCAAACGTGCTCCTGATTCTTTTAATTAGGGGCAAACAAATCACAATCACAAAGGCATTAATGCTCATAAAGCTTAAAATCTCTTAAATCTCTGAAGAAATACTTAGTGTAATTAAAAAAAGAAAATCTATCATTTAAAAAACAGTTTGACGTGGCATATTTGCATTTTGCATTATAATAGTTAAGGCTGATATTTATTTGTGGTTTACCAGCTGAAAAGGCCAAAGAGAAAACATATCTCTATTCTCATTCCAACTCCATCATTTCGCAGCTAGAAATGATTATAAGAGAAAGTGTATGAGGGGGACGTGAGTGTATATATGTGCCGGTGGGGAGGGAGGTAGAAAAATTCATGCAAGATAAAAATGTTCATCTCCTCGTCTGAAAAATGAATATGTTCTAACTCTAATAGTTTATCTCTTCCCCTCAAAAATTGTATTGTTCAAAGAATCTACGAGTCTAAGATGTAATTCAGTCATGACAGCAAGTAGAGGTCACCTCCTCTAGGTCTAACATAATTAATGAAGGCAAGTGGGCAGTCCAGAAGGGATTTAAGAAAATTAATTTAATAAGTCTTTGTGAGGATATTTTACATGGCTGGCTCTGTGCTAAGTGCTGTGGGAAATGTGGAGCTCTGTAAGACAAGGTCACTCGCTTAAATAAGACAGAGATCCAGGGCAAACACAAAGAAAGATGACAGGTTCATTAGAATACTAACAAACTTTAAAAATCATAGTTCAAACTTGATACGATTGAGCCAAGATAGGATAATTGTGATCTATGGATTCCATTACCTTCTTTTTTGATGCAAGTTCTGTGGCACCTTTATACTCCGAAACACTTCATATTTTCATTTGATTTGTCCTATTGCTTTAGGATATCATTATGTTTTGGGATGTGTTGTGTCGAATATACAACATTAAGTCCTCTGATGGTGGGATTATCGACTCAAGGTCAAGCTGGTTTCTCACACTACTCCCCACCACCAATCATATATGTATCAGTATGAAGGCGTAGGAATAATTTTGATACAGTGTGCTAGGTGTCAAAGGAAAGTTGGAGGAGATGAGTGAATATCAGAGAAGCTACTGGAAGAGTTCACAAAATCTAGAAGCCCAGGAAATCACAGGTCAGTCCCTGGAGCCTGCACTCAGCTGCTTGCAGTAGGAAGCCTGGGATTTGGAAGGGCTTGTCCAGGGAGGCAGTGGTTGTTGATCTCAATTGGCTGCAGGACTGAAGTGAGTGGTCTGAAGAAGCTCTTCAGGAAGGGAACCCATATCTCACATCTGCCATTCACTTACAACTCTGCCAGCAGCTGCCACCAGAGGAAAATGCTTCCCTTCGCTTCTCACTGAAATCTCAGACCCTTCCTTTTCTTTGGCAGAATTTCATTTAAAAGTTTACTGGAAAAAGACCTGGGGGAATGTAGTCCCAGCTCCTACACTGTGATGCGAAGGACAGTATAGAAGAGGGTGGATCTGAGGCTGAGTTGATGACTATCTGACACAACACCGGACATGTATGATCCCATTGGACACTTTCAACAACCTTAATAGACAAGCATTATTAAGCCCATTTTCAGAGATGAGGAAAAAGGCACATAAAATGTTATGTAACCTGTCCAAGGTCGTACCTAGTTTAGACATGATTTAATCCCATATTGTATGTTAATACAAAGGCCTTTGTCCTATCCATTACCCATGCTATTTCCCTATATCAAGTGAAGGAACATATATTAAAATACCCTTTCTACCATCTAGTTTACTCCACCTAATGCATTTCATTGATTGGCTAAGTTAGTTAACTTATTAAGATACCGAATTAGGATAGACCAATATAACTTACTCTTAATAAAATCATGTGCCTGTTTCATTTTTAATCACTTATATATTTTCTTTTTAATATCCATTCTAGATTCTAGCTTGGCATCCATGCTGTGCTTGTCTCAACTTTCAGAATCTAAATTTTTTTCTTATTTCTAAAGTAGGAACTGAGACTTCTAGTTAAACATGAAGTTTGATTACTTTTGGTGACCCCCAAATCCTCATGACAAAGCCAAAGGAAAACTAGGGAACAATAAAAACAAATTTAGAATGTGGAGAATAGATAAATAAATAGTAACTCACTTAACAGATGTAGAGAATACATACATAAGCTAGCTGTGAGAATAACAAGAGTCAAATGAAAATTAATATATGCTGGAAAATCCTAGAAAAAACACATGCTAGAGGTTCAATAATGTCTAAAAGCAAGGTCCAAGTGAGACTAAAGAGAACTGGATGAAAGTCTGTATGAGAAGAATGTAGATGCTCTAAGAAACTCACATGTCACTGATCATGAAAACATGAGCAGCTGCCCCTATTCTTTTCTATCATATGACTCTGGATTTGGAACACCAGGTACAGGGCCCCTACAATGAAAAGGAAGGATAATAAAAACATGTACACACTGAGTTTGCAGCCTCAAGCTTCTTTACCTGACTTGCCTCCCCTTAATACCTGCAAGCCAGATTTATACTGCCAGGCAAACCCGATGTCTAGACTCTGATAAAATTAAGTAGCTAACTTAACTAACTAACTAACTAGTGTTATAGGTAGCAACAGTTGTGGGAACTCCAGTGATATAGCCCGAACACATCACACTGTAGTGAAGCCCACTAATATGAAAAAAAGAAAAAATACTAATGTACATAGAGCTTTTTAGTGCTTCACTGCTAAATATAAAAGGAGAAACAAAAATCAACAGATGGGGAAAAAAGAAACTTACTGAGAAAACGATGGATGAAGAGAGAGAAATAATGCTGAGAGATAAAACAAAAACAAATAAATAAAATTAAACGAAAACAAAGCAAAGCCACAAGCATCTTTAAATGCGTGTATCTTTACAGCAACGAGATAAGGCATTCCGTGCATGAACAAGAACAGAACGCCATGAAAAGAAATGTCTGGAGAGCCACAATGAGCTCTTGAAGATTAAGTTCACTGGAAAAGATGCAAGTTAAATCTAGGAAATCTTGCAGAAAGAAAAGAGACACAAGGATGGAAAATAGCAAAGACAAAACAAAAAGTAAAAGATAATTAAAGGGCTAGCCCACCTTGCTCAACAACCAAATAATATAAATTCCACAAAAAAGAAAAAAAATAAATTAAAGGTAAGAAAGAGAAAAGCAGTGGAGAACAGGCCTGGCACTCTCAGCTGGGCCTTGGTACTGCTAGGAGGTGACCCAGCACTGCAGCCGGCTATTGTTGTTCTCCTGTCAAACATAAATACTGTAGGCCATCCATATCAGCAGCTTCTGCAACCATGGATTCAACCAACTTCAGGTCAAAAACATAAAAAAAAAAAAAAACCTTCCAGAAAGTTCCCAAAAGCAAAACTTGAATTTGCCTCTCACCAGCAACTATTTACATTGTTTTTACAACTATTTACATAGCATTTATATTGCATTATATAAGGTATTGATATTATATCTCTAGGTATTATAAGTAACCTAGAGATGATTTAAAGAATAGTGGAGCTTGAGTTTAGGTTATATGCAAACACTATGCCACATATAAGGGACTTCAGCATCCTTGAATTTCCATATCCACAGAGGCCCTGGAACCAATCCCCTGCAGATACCAAGGGATGACTGTAATTTTACCAAAAGAATAACATCAGACAAAGACACTCTCTGACAATAACAGAGCAGGACAAAAATAAGACTACTCTATAAACATGAAGAGCACAGACAGAAATGAGAACATTGTCTAAACCACAAAAATACTCAAATAGCCTCCTTTTCTAACTAATGAGTAATTCTGCTTCTTTATCATTTCTGTTTGAGCAAGCCTTCATTTCTCCTGCCTTCTAGATGAGAATGACTAAGATACTCCAAAGAATGACTTCACTTCCCAACAGCATCTAATCTAGAGTAGAACCCACTTTCTTTAACCTTTCCCAGACTCACCACAAGACCAAACGCTGTAATTGGTCCTTTCTTACACCCTATTTCTGAGATCTCCAATGGTTCATTATGGTGTACATTCTCCATCATTGAAACAAGTCAATAAAAGCAACTTTGCTCAACTACAGACAGATTTCCTTTGGTTAGAGGGTATTGAACAAAGGAAATTATCCATGAAATAATTCAAGAAAGTGTCCCATAACTGAAAGTTATCTTTGAATTAAAAGGAACTATTGAATTCCCTGAAAAATGAAGAGAAATCTGACCCAAAGACATATCATTATAAAAATTTGAAACACCAATAATGAATAGAGGACCTTCAAAACTTCTGGGGCAGAAAAAAAAAAAAACAGATTGCATAAAAAAGATCAGGAGACAGAATGGCATCAGTTGTCCAGTAGCAACCCCAGAAACAATGTCCTCAAATAACTCAATTATAAAAACAGAACAAGAATTTTTAACATATACATGGTTTCAAACATTTTTACCTAAACTGGAAAATACTGGACTATATTCACTGCAAACCAATGAAAAAACAAAAAATGAGTAGTTAATCAAGACACAGGGATATGTGGAAAAGAAAATTCAACCCAAGAGAGGTACAAGAAGTCCCAAGGTGATGGTCAAGGGAGATCTTAGGACAAGGGCTTGGCAGAAGGCCTTAGGGAACAAGCAGTCAAACTGAAGGAGGAAGATGCAGAAATTCTCTAAGAAAAATACATGTATATGTGTGTGTGTGTGTGTGTGTGTGTGTATATACACACACACATACGTACATACATTTAGTTTAACAAATCTAAATTAAGTAATTTCCTGATGTGCTTAAATACATCAAGAGGAAATACAGATTGTTGCTTGAGAGTTTGGGGATGAATTCATGGTAAGTATAGTGAGAAAAAAGCAAATAAAAAATTAACTCTAGGAAAATCAAAAACATGATAAATAAAAATATAATTATACTATACTATATGGCTCAGCAACAAATACTGTTTCATAGGCAAATAATAAAAAGCCTAAAATTAACTGAAACAAACCTGTGATATATTCATATTTTAGGGATGGAAAGATGAGATGCATGTGTGGAGAGCAATGTAAGACGGATAAGTATTTTTTCTCAATAGTAGAAATTTAAATGAACATTATCCTTAAAATAATTAAAAACTAACAGTATGTCACTTAGAATTTTGAAGGAAAAACAATAGCTTTCTAAAACAGTGTATGTGAATAACTTTTATGAAAATAAAAAACTAAAAAAGGAAAAAAGAAATGAGCTGATTGAATATCAGTATGGTAAAGGCTCAGACCTTCCAGCTTCCGTTAAGAAGTTCAGAAGCCGGACTAATTGCAATGGGAAGCCATTGCAGGTTTTAGGCTAGAAGGGATCATCTCCAGATTTTATTTTATATAGATTCTTTGGTTGCAGTATAAAGGTCTTTTCTGAGAGCACCAAGATGAGGAGGAGATAGAAGTAAGGAGACACTTGCCCTAGGAGTGACCTGAGGAGACCCAGCCATAGTTAAGACATTAAAAAGGAAAATATCTGGTAATTATCACTATGAATGTTCAAGCGTAGCTCAGATGTGTCTAGTTTGCATAACGGAACACAGAAAAGAAAATGAGCTTCAGCCATAAAAAATATCATGGGGAGGTCATGAGTTCAATTTTAAACCTATAGAATTTGAGTCGAATTTGAATGGAGCTGCCAAGTAAGTGGCTCCGAGGAGAGATCTGAGTGGCAAACCTGAATTTAAGAGGCAGGTCGTATTGCAAACTGGATATAGAAAAATGGACGTGATGAACTTGTGAAAAGTTTGTTGCCACAATAAAGTATAGAAAAAGAAGACAGAGAGTCTAGGACAGAGCACTGAAAATTGCAAACCTATGTCAAGGCTTGCAAGAGAGGAAAGAGTTGTCATAGAAGGCTGAGGAGAAACCAGAGGATAATGAGAGATGCTGCTGCAAGAAGCAAGGTGAGAACTGCAAAATGTCCTTTGGGTCGAGGTTTGTAAATGAGACAGTGCCAATTGGGTAGTAGGAGTGGTAGCCAGATCACTGGACTAAGGAGTTAAGTCAGATGTTAGGAAGTACAGACAACAGGAAGTTAGGTTATTAAGGATTAAAAAGAGAATTCAGCTGTCATTCCCAAGTAGCATGACTTTCCCTTTCTAGGTCATCTTCCTTTCCTGAGAAAGCACTAGCCATCTATTTAGGAGAAGGGGGCTTAACGTTTGCAACTCTCAGCTCCTTGGAAGATGTGATTGTGCTTGTCATTCTTAGGAGTCTCCATTACTAGATTAGACTTATCTTTGCTCTGTGTTGTTCTCACTTCCTTTCTCCTGCACCTTTCAAAATCCCACTCAGTCTGTAAGCTCCTTGGCACCTTCCTAGGGATCCTGAGGAACCCCCCTCAGCATCGATCCTCAGGAGCATTTACCACTGTGAACTTGGAATGCACTTTGGAGATATCCCCTGAAGACTGGAGTCACCTCTCCACTTAAAAACTCACATTATGAATTCCTGTATGATTTTTCTCTTGGTCTTTGACCAATCTAGATTCCTAAAGTCCGGTTCCTTTCACCCCAGCTATGATCAGCTTTGGGCGTTATGGTCTCCTTTTTCCAAGGTACTTTGGCTTTCCGTATATAAACTCTTTTTTCCTTGTTAGAGGTAGATCTCTGTTGAAGGTTCCCCTTTCAGGAGATTAATTTTTCAATAAAACAAACTTATAATTTGTTAGATGCTCTGCATTTAGCCGAATGAAACTTCTAGCGTATACCTGGTAACTTGAAATCCCTATCATTGCATTCTGCCTCTATAACATACTGAAGACCCAAATTGAAACACATGATTTCCTCCACTGAGCTGAGTGGCTTGGAGTACACAAACATGTTCCTTCACTCAGAAAATATTTATTTGGTACCTACTGTGTGCCATGCACTGTCTTTTCAAAGTGATACTACTCGTTTTCCTCCTATCATCTCTATTTTTAATGATGTATTTCAAACACATCTTTCAAATATGAAGACTTGGGTATTTGAAAGGATAAATAAGTCAATAAAATATATTAAAATACTCTACTCCAGTTTAATTCAAAACCAAAAAGAATTTTAAAATGTTGATCCTGTGGACAATGCAATTTTGATATTGTAGAGGTTCAAAAGAATAATATTTTAAAGTAGCTCCCATATACTAATGTTTATTATGTTCCAGTTGTACACATCATGATATTCAATCCCACATCAACCTTATGATATATGTTTATCTTTTTTTTTTTAACTCAAGAGGAAACTGGGATTAAAAGAAAATAGTTAATATATTATATTATTATAATATATAATAAAAGAAAATAAATTTGCTGATGTCACACAGCTAGTAATTGGTGAACCTGGATTTACAATCCAAATCTGTCAGGTCCCAAGATGACCTTGAGGAATTTAACATGTTTGGGGGAATAGAGACACCTACTGAGAACTCAATGAGAAAATACTAAGAACAAACAAAATAACAATAAAAATGCTCCCTTTAGGAATAATGCTCACTCCTCCATCCCTCCCATTCCATCTGAGCCTCCTGATTTCACATGTTAGGGGTTCACCCTCAGCTCCTGGACCTCCCACTAATAGGCAGCATTGTTCATTTATTTGTATCACTCAGAATATAGACTCATATTGAAGATCACTTCATACTCAAAAGTTCGAACCCATACAATGAACCTTCTTGGCTAGGAAGGAATCCTGACAGATTTCAGAAATCAAATTCCTTTCATTGCCATCTTTGAGACAAACTTGCAGGTATCAGTTCGATTTTATTGGCTCATCTAGATGATTTTGTGTGTGTGAATAAGAATTATCTAAACCTGGAGAACAGATAACGGTAGCTACTGGACAGCAAGATGGGGAAATATACAGCTTTGTTAAGAGCAGACTGAATCACAAATTTCTGTTGTCCTTGAGTCTTTTTTGGCCTTCCTCTGTCCAAGGGGGTCAGAAGTTTGAAGCACTTGAGTTAAATGACTAAGAGACTGACGTTCTGTCAAATAGGCAAACCAGAGGGTTTTCCGAAAAACACTGTATTTGGGTGAAATTCCGATGAAAAAGGTAGAAAATATGCTGTTATGGAAGTACAGAGTCAGATCACTGAAACCCCTAACTCCCAGGAATTAGTGGTTATTACGTGTGGAGGAAAACACAAACTTTGTTAATACTTTTCCCATCCACTGTGAAATATCGGAACTCAGCTGTGATGTAGCATTTAACTGCACATCGAATCAAGAGTCCAGTAATAGAAACTGCCTTTTAGAAACTGCCTGGAGAAAACAGGGTTAGAAGCAAACCGAAATAACACATAAAACAGATCTCCATGGAGAAAACTGAAGACTGCTTCTAGCATGTAAAGATCAAGGGTACAATTCCTGTTCTGTGAAAGCTTTTTTCTGGGGTTTTAAATTTTCCTCTTGATTATGTGTGGAATCAAGGGGGGGGTCTGTGTGATTGCGCCCATGCATGACTCCAAGAAACAGAAATGGGGCAGACACAGACAGATGGTGACGGGCTCATTTTTAAGCCCAGCTATCAGGGACAGAAGTCAAGCATCTACAGAGGATCATAAAAGTTGGCATCAGATTTTCACTCCCAAATTCAATACCCGCAGGCGGTTAAAGCTAAGTTTACTTCACTGGTAAACAATAGATTCCAAACAAAACAGTAATGAGCTTTTGAAAATCTAACCGGCTAATTCACAAATTAAAAAAATATATCATCCATACTCAGTGTTAGCAAGGGCGCAGAAAAATGGATGTTCTCTTATACTATTACTTGAAATATGAATTGAAACAGATTTTCCAGAAAACAATTTAATACACAAATAATTATTTGTAATGGAGAAGGACTAGAAATGATCTACTTTTTCAAAAGAAGACTCTGATATCCATTAAACCCCATCAATACAAATTAAGTTTTCAATTAATTTTCAGGATAGAGGAACTTGGTCACAGTACACTATGTTACGAACAAAATAAGATACAAATCAAATATCCAATATAATTCTCATAGAGTTCTATATAGTGAACTTTTTTTCAAAAGACCTGATATACTCCAAAATGTTATTAATTGCAATCTCTCATGTTGGACAATGGATGCCTTTATTTCTCCTACTATAGCACTTTAAAAAAATATTGTTTTATAATAAGTTTTGTTTCAGTGAAAGATTATTTAAAGAACAATATATTGTCTTCCTTTTGAGTGCAAATCCTTTTATATCTGCCGATGCATTTTTCGAAGTATATCCCTATATATATCTGAGAAAGAGAATTCTCCTCACCTAGGAGAAACACATCTTTACTGCTTTTGTTGAGTCTAGCCTCATAATCCCTTTCTTCTACTCTGTGATATAACCAGAGTTGGATGTCAGACTCAGGATCACAGCTTATAAAAAATACAAACACTATAGCTCCATCTCTCAACTACTTCAACTCTCTATAAGACCACGTGCATAGGAAAATAATTGCCACACATTCAAGGGGCGCTCCCCTTGAGTACGTTCTCTAAAGAGCATGTGTCTACCCATGGATCTCCAAAGGAGAAAACAGAAAAGGTTCAAGATACTCAACTTGAAGAAAGGTGACTTCTTTATGATTTTGTCCAAAGACTCACCCTTGCACGTTGTGTTTCCTTCTCAGGTCATGGGAAATGTTTCCTTGAAGGCTTCTTACTCTCTTCCCCCTTGAGTAATGTAGAAATTAATTAAATTGAGGTACAAGTGCAGGCAGAAGTACTGGAAGAGTTCGGTTGAACTCCTTTCTTTGGGGGGAAAATGAATTCTCTCTCTCTCTCCCACTTTCTCTCCCCCTCCCACTTTCTCTCCCCCTGTCAATTAATTTAACCAGCAAAACAACCTTACAAGGTAGGTACTATTATTAGCTCTACTGTGCCAGGAAACCTGAGGGATTAATTAATTTCCCCAGGGTCACAGAGTTAATTTGTTGCAGAGTCAGGACTCAAACTCAGGCAGTTTAGCTTCTAACGCTGCCCCCTATCTAGCTAGCTAGCTATCCACCTACGCAGATACTATGGCCTACTTCTTCCAAAAGCATGACAATTCATCAGGCCACAGGAAAATCTCTGACCCACAATCCAGTATGCCTTTTCAAGTCAGCAAAAACAATTTAAAGCCTCAAAGTCCTCACAGGCTAACTTTCAGCTTCACCTGTGATAATGTGAAAAAGGCAAGTTTTTGTACTACCAGCACAGCATCTCAGCTGTACTGAATCAAAATCTCTGCAACCCATTAACCTAAGGGTTGAGGCCTTTCCACTAGGGCCATTTGAATGGTCACCAGCAGATGGAGCAAAGCCATTTGCGTTAGAAGAATTTTTGACCTAAGGGGATAACCAGGACTCTTAGTTTTAGATTTCATTTAGCAAGGTGGCTGTTTATCAGACTGTACTTCCCTAAAGTTCTAAGCACGTTTCCAACACTGACAGGCATTACTGCAGGACAATGTAAACACACAGGTATGTGCTTTTTTGGATGGATATATGAACAGATGGGTGTAACTCTTCATATTTATATTTGAAAAAACACGTATAGTATCAATATCTGGAAGATATTAATCATGCCTATTCCATTTTTTTCATAAAAAGAGAAGAAATGTACTTTTTATATGCTATTGATACTTTCTTTTTCATTGCTTTCTAAATCAACCAACAGAATTTTTTATGCACACCTAGGGTATCATGGTATAAATGATAAGGTGTGGTTGATTTGGGTAACCTTCAGCATTGCAATGATATTGAAATGAATTCTACTGAATCAATCATTTCTTTCACTGATTTATAGTGAAGTTGAGAGTATTATGTGAAACCTGATTGGAGTAACTATAGAAATACGGTTTTGCCAACATTTAATTAAGACACCAAAGGATATTCCTAAAGTGTAGAAAGAGTTCATTCCTTATGTTTGATGTATATTTGAGCTATTTGAACCTTGGTCTATCACTTAAAATGCTTTGATCTCACCCTTAATGTAGTTGGTTTAGATAATATGGTCTAACGGTGCTCATCTATTCTAAGTTTTATGACTGCAATTTGCTTGAATCTGCTCTTACTCTCCAGCCTGAAGTTTATTCTATCCTAGAAACTCATTACTGGTCAGTGGTTAGATCAACAGACTGTAGAGAAAAAAGTCTGGAGATATTGCCCATCTGAACACTTTATCTCATTTAAGCCCATTTCTATGGGGATATTTTCCAATCAGTTAAATATAAATGATATTCAGCCTGTGTATGGCTACTTCCTTTAGCCAAGACAATAAAGAATGGATTTATTATCTACTTTTCCTTAAAAAATGCTTCTGTGTGGAAAAAAAATTATGACAAACTCACATAAAAACTGTTTGTGGGGCACAATTTTCAAATAAAACTCATTATATTGATAGACATTGAAATTACTGCTCGATGTGCAGGGACATAAATATCCATTCTGCCCAAAACAAATTTAGCAAAATCAAAATATGTAACACTAAGAACATTTCAGCTTTTCTCTAACACATGGAGCCAGCCATACATGCCAACCTGATTCTATCGCCTCTCTTCATTAAGCTTGAAAGCATATTTTGTGTTGCTTTTAGCAGCTCCTAAAATTTCTTTGTCTCTTAGCACAGCACCATAAAAGTTCCCACTTGACAGATCATAAATCGTTCTCACAGAGCAGCCAGTCCCCTGGCACGCACTGGCTACATCCTATTCTCCAGACCCATTACTAAGAGCAGTTATGCACTTTTGCACAAAACTTAGTTTCAGGATCTGCAAAATGCTTGACCCTGTCCTATCAATTCAGAGCAGGGAATGGTCTACTTTAGACAAAGCATTTATTTTCACGAGGAGTGAAAGGAGAGAGTGTTTCCTCTGTGATGAAATACATTTGAAACAATAAAAAGTGGGTTAAATCTGAGGTCAAGGAAATTTGACCACACAACTATGCCCTAGATATTTAGGACTCTCTCACGTACCACAGCATGTGTAATTATGGTTCCTTCAACTGCGTCTCTAGAGGATATTGAAGAATGTGTAATTGGTATGTCATCCTGTTATTTGTTCCTTCATTCCCCAGACATTTATTGAGAATCTACTTGATTCTACACACGTTGCCAAGTGATACAATCACAGAGATGTAGAAGACACAGTTCCTGTCCACAGCTGTACATGGATTTGCAGCTATGCAGGCATTTACAGTAAAGTGTAAGAGATGTATTATTAAATAAGGAGAAACATTCTGTGGGAGAGGAAGAGGAGTCAGGAAAGTTTTTATGGAGGAATGAAAATGTGAACAGAATTTTGAGATCTGAATGGGAATTCCTTAGGTGATCACTGGGTAACAGGTAATATATAAAAGGTACACAATTTTGAAAGTGTAACATATCTGCAGAATAGCAAATAGCTCAGAATGAGTGGAATCCATGTAGTAGGTGGTGAAAAGGGGATGAGACCAGAGAGGTACACAAAGTCGAATCCCAAAGGATCCTGAATGTTAGTAAGAGTTATAGGATTTTTTTTTATGGAGAGCCAATCAAAGATATGACTCAGGGAAGTTAAATGACCAGATGTTCAGATATTCTTATTTAAGTAATAATGTAAAGTAACTACAAAAGCCAGTATGACAGATTGCAAAAGCAGCTACGAATTCTCACCATCCCTACATGTGTATCCCTTTGCAAAGTGACTCTGAAGTTTCTCCCATCAAGAGGCAGAGTGAGTTTCTCTAATCATTGAGTCTTTGCTTGGTATGTGACATCCTTTGGTCAATGGGATAGTAGCAAGTGTATGCACTCAGAGACTGGGAAACGGCTTTCATAGAGAGGCTTGCTCTCCCTTGGTGCTCTTGAAAACCTCCAACTGCACGTGAAGCAGTCTGGGCTGCCCTCCTGAGTGATGAGAGGCATAATTCTCAGTTATTCCATTGCCCTATCATCTTGTTAATAGCCACATATATAAGTGAGGCCATCCCAGATCATCCAGCCACCAGACAATCCCTGATGTGACCTTGTGACCTGACAACTGACTATAGATGCATGAACAAGCCCAGGAAAGATCAACTGAGCTATCCCAGACCAGAAAAACTAAGCAATAACCCCAAATAATTGTGAGCTAAATAAATGATTATTTTAATCCAGAGTTTTGAGGCAGTTTTTTTTTAATGGAATAAAGCTAACAGATACAAGAAAGAGCATTATTAGAGACATATAAAACTGCAGTAACTATTCCAAGAATTTCATGTGCATTACTTCATTTAATTATGTAAAATCTTATGATTTATGCCCTCATTTTATGGATAAGAAAACTGATCCGTAGCCACTGCTTTTGACTATTGAGTAAACCGAACTACAGAGAAAGTAAAATAATGCAAAACAAAACAGACAAAACATGGACCGAGAGTAATTCCTTAATTAGTGATGGTGATGCTTGGTCTTATGGGAATTCTGTTTACCTCCAGGTAAATAGAACTCATGAGACAGACTTTGTGATACATATGTGTACCTGGTTTGTAAACTTTTAGGTAGACCCAGCCAGGAATATAAATGAATGGGACAGAAATGTGTTCGATGTAAGAAGATAACAAACAATGTATAGCCCATGCTCCATCTAAAGTGGGCAACTTCCATCTAATTGTTGTCATGCAAAATGTGAACCCAATATTCTCAGTATTTTCAGAACTTATAAGTTCTGTTTTTTTTAAAAAAAGCTAAGGGCTTCCCTGGTGGCGCAGTGGTTGAGAGTTCGCCTGCCAATGCAGCGGACACGGGTTCGTGCCCCAGTCCAGGAAGATCCCACATCCCACATCCCACATCCCACATCCCACATGCCGCTGAGCGGCTGGGCCCGTGAGCCATGGCCGCTGAGCCTGCGCGTCCGGAGCCTGTGCTCCGCAAAGGGAGAGGTCACAACAGTGAGAGGCCCGCGTACCGAAAAACAAAAAAAAACCTGTCATTTTCTTGGGGTCCTGCCTGTCTTTCTCTGGCTGGTTCTAAGAGCTCTGATTGGCTGTGTTGATGAGAGAACTCAGGAGCTTCTCTGTCCTTCTCCATCTTTCTCTTCGGGGGCATGGGAGGGCGGTGGGGCATTTAAATGAACCCAAGTTCTGGTGAGATACCCTGAAGTTCACATAATGCCCAGTATTGAGGAAGGGCCTAACTGCCATGGCAAGGACCACTTAACGGGAGAGAGGACCCCTTATTTGGCAAACTTTATTGTTGCCAACACATCTTGCTTCTTCTTTGCTACCCGACCATCTGCCCTGTGCAGGTGACAGTGGCAAATGGGCTGGACTTTCAATGTCTTTATTATATTGATTTCAATTTATTTTGATCTTTACAGTCTTTTCTCTTTGCCAGCAAAAGTTTCTGACCAAGGGAAATGCTCCTCAGAGGTGGCTTCTTTCTAAGTTGTAGCACTTTAAAAAACACTAATAAGACAAGTGACGGGTAAGGGTCAAAAGACGAATGGTCAAGGGTAAGTTGTAGGAAAGCACATCAAGGCAGGGTCAGGGAGAAAAGCAGAGCCTGATACCCAGGTCCATGTTTTCCTCTCAGGTCTGTCTCAAGCTCTGAGAATAATCATATCCTTAGACAAGAGAATTTGGCTTTGCAGGACATGGAGCCAAGGGGCTCAGAAAACGTAAGATCAATTAGTTATATCCTGATCAGACTCTGGTCTATGCAACAGTACTAGAATCATGGCTTGTGCCTTTAACACCTGTTCTAATAACTGGTCCTCCTTCAGTCACCTGCCAATAGTTCAGCTCCTTCAGACATGAGGTCACAGCTTTCTTATTTCAGGTTATTTCATTGTATGAAGATGCCTAAAACCCAGCCAAGTTTTTGGAGCCTATTACGTGTTGAAAAATTTTTCTGATGTTTTCCTGCACGTTGTTTTCTAAAACTCCTCATCCCTCTGTGGCTCCCTTTCTTTTTTTTTAAACACTCATCCCTAAACTCTCATAAACTTATTCTGTGCTAATTGAAATAGCTTTTCAAGAAGTTGGGTATCCATCCATTTATCATTTGGATGCACCCCACTTGGTTGCAGGAAAAGCCAGTATACCTAAAACCTTCTTCCATTTCTGCCTCCATTTAGCATTCTTGGTCTGTTGCTATTTCAGTATGATGTGTCTAAGTGTGATTTCTTTTCAGTTATTCTTTCTGAGTGGAATGCAGTAGGTCACATTAGGTTGACAAAGTTTATTTGTAACACCTAAAAAAAAATAGATAACAAATGTTCTATTTTAAAAGACATAAGAGAGCTGTGAAAGTAATGAAGACTAGATGAATTAAAATTCCAGAAAGGAAAGATTGGGATTTTTAGTGCGTTAACATTCACTGGCCATTTTTTCTCTCCTGAAGGCATCTGTCCATTCTAGACATGGGCTAATGATCAGACTTGATCAGGGCAGAAGGAGTCTGCTGAAGGAAAGAGAAAACAGTGGGGTTTTGGAGGTTTGCATAGGATGGTGAAACATAATGGAATGTGATGGGGTCCTCCAAACACAACTGATTTCCTCATAGAGCATTTGCTGAATTTTGGGTGGCATGAGAGTTTGGAGAGATAGACCAGAAACTTCTAAAAGGCAGCAAGAAATCTCTTGTGGCCTCACAGTTTTTTGAAAATAAAGTCCAACCAGAAGGACTCAAACTATGACTAGTTTCTCCTGAAGACTCTGGGCATGAAATTAAAGAGTTAAGATTAAAACTCTAGAGGGCAGAAGTGAATCTCAATCTTCTAGAATTAAATCAAAATCCCAAGGATGCCACATTTTAGAAACAGAAATGAATCCAAGGTGGACGGTCTTACTAATAATACTGAAGCCCAAGACAGACATTTTAATCCTTGGTTGTGATGATCAGTTGCTCACACTCTCCCTAACAGAGGGCAGTGTGAACACTTTCTGCAGGAAAGTAGCATCATTTCCAGTCTCTGTGGTTCTTTGTACCATAACATGTCATGAAACATGAAGAGGCAAGAAAATGTATTTGAAAATCAAGACAAAAGGTAAATAATGGAAGGAGATTTGCAGGTAATCTAACTATTGGCTTCGGGAGACAAGGACGTGGAAATGACTTCTTTAAACAGGTTAATCTTCTTAGGGTTTGTTGAGCCTTTTTGTATCTCTTAATCTTTCTGGAATTTTTCTCAGCCATTATGATTTTGAATAGTACCTCTGCTCCTTTGTTGCCTTTGGAACGCCGATGAGATATATCATGATGTTAGTTATTGTTCTAACCAGTCTATCTAGCATAATTTGAATTTTTAATTTTATTTTTATTTGTTTCTCTTCCATTAGAATATGTATTCCTTTAGGACATGGATTTTGAACATTTTGTTTATTGCTCTATCTATAGCCCACTAAAAAGTCATTTAATCTAAAAAATTCTACAGAATATTCTCATTGGAGGAAAATAATTCCTCTGAAAAATATAAGGAAAAAATATCTGACAAAATTCTGAATGATACATACAACAAACTCAGTTATATGCATCAAGTTAAGAAATAAAAAAATTTAAAAAATTTAAAAAAAAGAAATAAAAGCTATCATACTATAAAATGTATCTACTAAAATAGGAATAAATAAAATAATAGTTAATATTCAAAGTAATGCTTACTTTGAACTTCTATTCCACCTTTCCATACACTAGTCTATACGGCTTCAACAGTATTATTACTTAACATAATCTTGGGATTCTTATTTAAATCAAAAATATAAAATAAATTAATAAAATCACAATTATTTGTACATACTATACTTTTCTACTGAGAAAGCTTTGGACTATCAGCTGAAAATCCATTAAAGTTAACAAGAGAGTTAGATAAGTGGCTGAATACAAAATTAATTAGAAACTATTTTCTACATACTGGCAACATTTGTTTAGAAAATACTTTGGAAAACTTATTCATAATAAAAAATTCAAATAATATATTGAAACAATTTTAAGAAAACTTATGGGAACTATGTATAAAAGAAAAGAAAAGAAAGCTTTTCTGAGACATTTAAAAAAGTAGAAGGAAACAAATGGAGAACTGTTACATCCCTAGTTAAGAAGGCTGGGTGTTATAAAGATTACATTTATTTTCAAAATTATTTATGGTAGTGTATCCAAATGCTAATGCTCAGGACACTGATTTACAGTATGTCAGTACGGATGACACACACACAAATACACACACACACATGCTCACGGCTCATGACAAAGGAGTTCAGGAAATTCTACTGACTTTTTTTATTGGACAATCATATAAACATTCAACTGTTGGCTGGTTCTCAGAAATTCTGCCATAAGTGAATCTACAGTAAATATAGTTTTGTTTAACCAAGACTTATTTAAATATATATCTTTGGTAGCACCTAATTAACCTATGACATAGTGTTATACAGAATAACATTTTGAAAAAGTGCTAATTAATAGGCTTACCCTAATTTAAAGCAAGATCACAGGAGAAATTTGATGTTAATCGTAAAGTGATTCTAATATTCCACTGAATGAACAGCCAGTGGTCACTGATATAAACCATTAACAAAGGTATTAGCATGAGCAAATTCTCCTTTCACATATTAAAACATAGTGCAAATTGGTAATAATTAAAAGATCATTTTAGAACTACAAGGAAAGATATATCAATAAATTGGAGCAGAAGAGTTCAGAAATGCCCATGCATTAATCTATCCATTAATAAATGTTGACTGAAGAGTTATTGAGCCAGAATACAGCATTTCTGAGCATGCTTTAGTTTATCTAAGAACTTTATAGCTACAAAGGAGAAATCAAAAATCTTCGGGAAAGAGAAAGATAATTTATTAAATCCTGTTAGAAAATTGTTTACTTATTTGGGGAAACATCAAACCTTATATAAAATCTCACATAATGTATCAACAAAAAAAATCCATATTGGTATTCAGACTAGCTGTTTAACTATAAAAAATTTGAGAAAATATAAGCAAAGGTCAAAAATATATTTAGAGGGGGCAGGACAATCTAAGTTTAAAAGTATTAGAGGGATTCCCAAAGTAAAGAATCAATAAATTTAACATCATAAACATTAAAAACTTTATTTCTCAAAAATTAGAAAGAAAAATTAATTAAATATTAAAAATAATTTTCATAAGAAATGCATAAATATTGATATTTTAAAACTTTGTAATCCCATTTGGTAAATGTTCTAGGATCAGGAGCTATAAAAAATAAATAGGAAAATTCAAAGAAATAAGTATAAATGCATATATACACATCACATGCACATTTCAGTTCATACGATATATATGCATATAATACTGATATGTAAAATTAATGTACACATCAAATTATTAGAGAATGATATGTAGTTCATTCTGGAATTCCAAAGGTTAGTCTTATCACCCAGGCATCACGTACCTCTCAAAAGAAATATTCTAGATTACTTTAAAGAATTGCATAATGACCACATAGCACTAACTCCAAAGCTGTGAAAATGCATAAGTAAGGGGTCTCTTTCCCTTTTTGAACCTGTGAGAAATCTCAGCAGAAGAAGGGAGGTCACAGCACCCCACTGATTGTTGTAGTTTCATTTTATTTGCTGTTTTGTTTTCTGAATTAACTAGCTACTGATTTGACTGCTTTTGCAAAATGCTAAAGAGTGAACCTGGTAGACAGGTGTGGGAAAATTTGGGGGTGGGGGAAGACAGTTGGGCAATGGATTTCCCCAAAAAAGTTCTATGCATCAAAACAGCCTGCCACATTTAGCAAGGGAAGAAAAATGGACGTATTGCTTTTCTTGCCAAACCAATGCAAAGGAGATCAATAGCCCCACAACTTTAGGGCAAGAGAAGAGCAGTGTTTCTGTCACATATACCCCCAACCAGATACTACAATCTATTCCTGAAAAGGTAACTCAGGAGACATGGGAGGCCTGTGGCAGGCCTGCGTGCCAACTTCTTCAATAACATGGGCATTAGAAATGCCACCTTTTTTTTTTTTTTTTCGGTATGCGGGCCTCTCACTGCTGTGGCCTCTCCCGCCGCAGAGCACAGGCTCCAGACGCGCAGGCTCAAGGGCCATGGCTCATGGGCCCAGCCGCTCCACGGCATGTGGGATCTTCCCAGACTGGGGCACGAACCCATGTCCCCTGCATCGGCAGGTGGACTCTCAACTACTGCACCACCAGGGAAGCCCAGAAATGCCACCTTTTGACATCCATAACTCATGAGGTTCTTTGCATTGCAAGGGCAAAAATTTGGAGCAAAGTATCTTAAACAATCCCTGTTCTCCAGAATTGTCCCTGCAAAAATGAACCCACAGTTGTCTGAAAGTTGAAAGCAGCTCTTCAAAGAGGCGGTCTCTGGAGTCTTAGAACCATCATAAACAAAATGGCCTTTTCACTGGAATATGCTGGAGAGACTATTCAACTCAGGATGATGAGATTCTTCCTCATGCCAGTCCTAGTGATGGCAGCCACACAGCCTGGCATGGGCTCTCTTTACCTGGTGCAGGACTTGGGCTCTGTGTAAACATCTTTGTGGTGAGACAGCAGAGGGCTATCCCTGGAGATGTGTTAAAACAAAGCTATTAACAACAACAACTAACTCAAAAGACAAGAAGTCTTGATGAGGATGTAGAGAAATTTGAACCTTTGCACACTGTTGGTAGGAATGCAAAATAGTGCAGCCATATTGGACAATAGCATGGAGGTTCCTCAAAAAGTTAAAATAGAACTACCATATGATCCAGTATTTCCACTTCTGTGTATTTACCCAGAAGAAATGAAATCAGGATCTCAAAGACATTAGCATTCCTATGCTCATTGCAGCATTATTCACAATAGCCAAGATATGGAAATAACTGAAAATAACCTAAACGTCCATCAACAGATGAATGAAATAAAGAAATGTGGTATATACATACAGTGGAATACTATTCAGCCTTAAAAAAGAAGGAAAGCCCACCTTGTACAACAGATAAACTTTAAGGACATTATGCTAAGCGAAATAAGCCAGTCACAGAAAGAAAAATATAACATGATTCCACTTATATGAGGTGTTTAATATAGTAAAATTCATAGAATCAAAGAATGGACTGATGGTTTGCCAGGGGCTGGACGGAAGGGAAGTTACTAATCAACAGGTATAAATTTTTAGTTAAACCAGATGAATAAGTGCTAGAGATCTGTTGTATAACATTGTAACTATAGTCAACAATAATATACTGTACACTTAAATTTGTTAAGAGGGTAGATTTCCTGTTAAGTATTCTTACCACGATAAAATCAGATTAAAAAAAGGTCTAATTTCCCATTTACATTAATCAGTAACCAGAAGTGGTTTCCCAAATAGGCAGCCCTACTTTTCTCTCCCCCATAACCTTTTTACACCTTCCGTTCTTCCTGACTGCAGCTTTCTGTAGCCAGAGAGCCCTGTATATCCTTTCTCTCCTTACTCTGTACAACCAGCTGGGCAAAGTTTATTCTGTTTTATATACCATAATCTGTCATGGCTGATTTTGTTATGACAAGATCTGAACAGATGGGGAATGGTTTGCTCAAGAATTACTTGCAATATGAGTGACCTATAGAAAAAACTGGAAACTGGAATGCAATCCCTGCAATAAAATCCCAAACTCGTTATCCTCCCCACAGGATGCCCATGGATCTTGCCTCCACATGAAGGTGTTAATGACTAATCCGGAGACCTATAAAGGAGCACAGTCCTCTGGTAAATAGCACGTGCACAAAGGAATAAGACAGCGACAGAGAAAGGCAGTAACATTTCTTTGCCATAACTTGTCTTTCTGATTTTTTTCCTGTTAAGTGACATATACTTAAAAGATACAAACACAATCAGTTAACAATGGAATGGAAATGCTGCAAATAAGGTAATTTCCTTAGATCTGGAAAATCTCCAGAATTAGACAGATTTCTATCAGCATTTAATACATTTTTTTAACACCTACTGAGTCCAACTTCACAGTTCTTCAAAGTTCTCCCTAAGCATAACAGGGAAGATAATCAGAAACCATTATGGACAATATGCTGTCTGAAAAGAGTATTAAAAAAAAAAGAATCGGGCAATGATAGTGCTATTAATCCTCTAATCCAACTGCCCATATTTATGTTGATTTTACAAAAAGAAAAAGCCATTCTGAGTGGTTAATGCCTCCACTGCCACTCCAAAGAGATCATACAAATAAACTGAAAAATCCTTCTCTGCCTAAGTTCTCTGTGGTTTAGTATGTTTTACAGCGACTGCTCAGTTAGAACCAGTCTGAGGCCATTTCTACATTTAAAAAATGGTAACATTGACCACATGATCTTTGAACAGCATTTGTGATCTGATTACATATTCCTTGCAGTTCCTAAAATAACATGAGTAGAGAAAATAAAGAAAATGAAGAGAAAGAATGCTTTCGCTATTATGTTACTATTACATTATATTACAGGCTTCTCTGGTTGAAATCTGCTATTCCTTTTTAACTACTTACCCATATCTTAGGCATTTTCTAGTCTCTACCAAGCCTTCCTGACATCTTGAGTCTGTATCAAAGCCTGGGCATCGTTTTTTAAAATCAGAATTAATCACTTGATTGAACTGTGTCTCTATTGTTCTTTTAGGTGAAATAGTTTCTTTTGCACAAGTAAAATTAATTTTTTGAAGGCCCAGACCACTGACTTTCATCTTCCATAATTAACACTAAATAACACAATAAAAAAGTGCTACCTTCCATATTTAATACTTAATAGTAGAGTATCAATGTCTAAATTTCCTTTTTTATGGCCAAACAATTCATATCATGCCTAATGAAAAACAGCTTAAGGGATAGAAGTCATGTACTGAATGGATACATCTGAGGCTGTTTCATTAAGGAATAGCAGATTTAAGGAAGCACCTTGTGGATCCAGCACTCCTCCACAGGCAGCTTCATGTCTTCAGAGAAAGTGACAGAAGCTTCAAGGTTTGTCATCCTCCAGTTTTATTTGTGTCCTGTACCCTGAGTTCAGCGTGGTTAGAGATCTAGGGCTTTACTACTCTGGAAACTTTCCCCAGTGACTCACAAACTTTGCCAATCATGCTCCAGAGCCACTACTAAAAACTGAGTCACCAGGGTAATGACACTCAATGTTTCAACAGCTCTTTACCCCTGTTAGTTAATTATCCTACAACACAGAAAATGGCCGTGGTTCTTATTTAAGAGGAAAATGAATGGTTTTGCTAAAGTTGCAAAAGTCAGTGAAATTGGTTCCTAGATAACTGGGCATTTTGCCTCACATATAGCCAGGAGGATACATGTGCTTTCCTGCTTCTCTCTCCCAACTATCCCAGCAACAAAGACCTCTCCCCGGGATATGTTGCCCTCCATTTACCAAGAATTCTTTCAGCAAACTTCCTTCTGTTGTATCCCTTCCATGAACCCCAGTGAACACCTGAGAGTCATTAGGCTAATGGTTCCTGGCTTTGTTTAAAGCTAGGAAAAGGTTCATGGTTTGAACAGATGAGCAAGTTAGAAGAAAAATCCACAGGATGGTTGCTGCTTTCCCACCAAGTCTTTCCATCTACCTTCCCTAAGCACTATCATTTACTCATCAGTTCATCACCATCACCATTCCACTCTCACACACTCACAACCACACACACACACACTCTCTCACAACCACACCCATACCCGCTGCTTTCATCAGTCCTAACCTAAAGCTTTTCCGGTCCTCTTCGGTGTGAACGATACCAAATCCTTTTTCCTTATTCTTATAAACAAAGCTGAGCTGGGGTAGACTTTATCGAAGGTTTATTAATTAGGGATTTAAAGAAAAAGTACAGAGGATGTGTTTATGACTGCCACTTCACTTTCTTCCCACCAGTTCTGTCTTCATTCTTTCTGAGGTGGAAGTGACCAAGGAAATTATAATAGAAACAGCATTTTCTCTGAATTCTATGGACCCTGAACCCTTTCCTAAATCTGGCTGGCACCTGTGTGTGTGTGTGTGTGTGTTCTCTACAGTGGATGGTTAAGTGAAAACGCAACTCTGCCAATGCGAGGACCATGCTCAGAATGTTGGCCGGTAGGTCACAAAGACATTATTTTTCTCTTTATTGAAACAGAGAAAAATACATACTATATATGCCATATACCCAGTACTCAGAAGAGAGTGTTAACTTTCTGTCACATTGACTATAAAATATCGTCCCTTGTCTCACATTCCTCCCCCCATTATTTGCCCTGACTCCCTAGAGGTACACACTATCATGAATTACATGTGTATCTTTCCTGTCCGTATTCTGCTTGTTTTACTTATTTTTTTCTTTGTTTGTTCATTTTACCTTATACACATAAACACACACACTATTAAGTGCATATCAAGGGCTTTTGAAATGTGTTTTAAATATAGATAGTACTTATTTTAAATATTGTTTTACAATTTTCTCTCTTTAACATTATGCTTTCTAAATTTCACCACATGGATGGATAGATAGATTCCTACATACATGGGTACCTATATATACAGATTATAAAGAGAGAGAAAAAAAAGGAGAGAAAGAAAGAGAGTGTTTGGGGACGGAAGTGAAGAAAGAAAGAATATGTTTACTTTCAAAAGCTATAAAGTATTTTATTGTGGGACAAAGCCCATTATATCGTCTATTAATATTTGTAAACTTTTCGAGTGAAAGTGGTAACTCTGAGATTTTTGAACCTAATACCAACACCATTAAGGGCCTGATCACGGAATAAAAGAAGGCTGGATGAAGAGGTGTGGGAAGTGGATTCCCTTCACTGCATCACACTTTTGCTTTCCTTCAGCCATTCAACACAGGCAGGGCGATACCTTCCAGGCAATGTCCCGTAAGGAGGGCACCTTGAACACCTGGAAGGCAGGTGGAGACTCTGTTTAACTCCCAGAGGCTGGTTAATGTCTCATTTCTTGGGAGAGGAGGGGTGAGGGGAGAGTGTCAAGAAGGAAAATGAATCACCACACGGAATCTTCATCAATCTTACCCGTGGCCTTTGAGCACAAAAAGAGGTAGGTAACTGTGGTAACCCTAACTACATTACAAGGACAGTGTATTATCACGAAATTACTAATTTGTTGAGGCAACAGTACAATTTACACATCTCCAGTCCCATCTCTAATTGTCTGACACTTATCTGTTGCTGTAGAGGAGCACACAGCAGGAGAGGGTCTGAGAGGCAAGCCAATCAGTCAAAGGCTTTCAGAGTCACAATGGGCATACTTCTGCCTTACAGAGCTTCACAAGGGAAGCCTTCAAAGGGGAAAAAAGCCCCGTCTGTCATGCAAAAAGAGATTTTTGAAACACAAAACATTGTTTGGTAGAGATAATATAAAAATTGGGACAATTTCTGCTTTTTTCTTACTCCTAAGGCTGCAGTGAGGGAATCTGAGATCATGGAAAAATGCTTTGAAAATGCAGAGTGCTGACAGATGTGAGGGAAGCAGGCAAATACTGGGGGCCGTGTCATTCATCAGAGCTGGAAGGTTAGAGGATTCTCCAGCTTGTTGGATAATCCTCGATCTCCATTCTCTCTGGAGCAATCCCCTGCAGGAATGGTCACCACATGTCTCTCTCTCTCTCTGTCTTTTATTTTTCCTTTTAACCCCTCTAGATAGCTAACCAACCTTAGGCTGCCTGGTTTCATCCCAGTTAAATATTTCACAAGGAATGATAAGAAATGTCATGTGGGAAATGACAAGAGTAGTGTAGGCCATCTTCATTGCCAAAAAGGCAAATGGAAACTTCCTGAATGAAGGGAGCCCCACCCTGGAGGGATAAAAGTCAGAAAGAGCCAAATGTAGCATGAAACACAGCCTCTTTCTCAGCCCCCCAAAGACCACATAAGTAAAGAGGAACAATACGTTTGGAATAACTCACCTTGTAAGTTAAATGCAGGCAACAGATACTAGAATTGCAAAGCTATGTTGCAAAGCTAAAAAAATATTCAAAAACCTGTGAAGGTGGGGCTTCCCTGATGGCGCAGTGGTTAAGAGTCCGCCTGCCGATGCAGGGGACATGGGTTCGTGCCCAGGTCCAGGAAGATCCCACATGCCGCAGAGCGGCTGGGCCCGTGAGCCATGGCCGCTGAGCCTGCGTGTCCAGAGCCTGTGCTCCGCAACGGGAGAGGCCACAACAGTGAGAGGCCCGCGTACCACAAAAAAAAAAAAAAGAAAGAAAGAAAAAACCTATTAAGGTGAATTGTATGACTACTTTGTGGCGTTACAAGATAGTCCCTGCTAACAAGGAACTATAGATGTCTTCTAGGAGTTTATACACACAAGGACACACAGCCATTTGTGTTTAGAGAGAATTAACATTACAAAGTAATAATGTATTTGATCAATTGTCAGATGTACAGCGCTCACACATAAACATGCTCTGCGATTTCAGAGCATGAAGAAATCCCTTCCTGCTGGGGAGCAGGTAAGGTTCCATGGAGGGGGCCTCAATCAGGTACACTTTGAGCTACAGGCTTATATATTTGTATATATGAAAAGGGAAGGCAAGCTATAGACTGAGCAGTTGGAAATATTATTAGTCAAGGCTTCAAAGTGAAACTGAGCAATCCTTGTAAAGAAGATAGTGGGATCACTTAAGTGGAAGCAGAGGATCCGTGGAGGAGAGAAAAGCAGATAAATCTTGAAGAGTCATTTAGTGAGATTGCAGAGGTCCTTCATTACCAGAATAAAAGGAAAGACCACTAGGGTTAAGGAGAGATTTAGTCATCATGCCCAGCATCAAACAGTTCCAACTTTGGCTGAAACTGAATGAAAAGAACATTAGACTCAGGGGATAACAGAAATGTTGTTTTTTTTCCAGAGGCTGCCCGTCAATTAAATGTGATTTTTACATGTTTTAAATTCCTTATAATATTCAGTGTTTCAATAATTCTTCTCAAATAAGCTTGTTGAAAACCAGCTCTATCTTGTGACAATTTGACTTCGTTAAATCATATTACTATCTGGACAAGTCAGCAATGGGTTGGTATGTCATAACTTTGACGAGATTTTAATTCATTTCAAATGAAACTATCAAAAAGCTAATTGAAAAAATAGTTTACATCTACCCTCAATTAAATCATTAGGCATCAAAATACTCTGTGTCAAAAGGCTGGCATGATGCCTAATCTTGGGCCATATACGGATCATAGCAGAGCCCAAGCTTACTCTGCATATTACTGTGTATATCACATTTTCATAGTGACCATGAGAGAAGGCTGAATAACTAATCACGTAGCAAGTGGAGAATCACAACCACTCAGTCTGTACTCGTCAATCCTAATCATTAACTTTGTTCACATGTAAGAATACAAGATACTTAAAGAAAGAGAAAACAAGTCTGATTTCAACAATGGAAGATAGTACTTAAATGTTAATGTATTCAAATTATTTGTCTGGAGAGTTGCTCACTAGTATTTATCAAGAATATACATAAATTTACTTAGAGATTATGAGCAGCTGATGAGCCCCCTCTGATAAAAGGTGAGAGGGAAAAAATGATATTATATATATCTGCACCTGGTGGTGCAGTGGTTAAGACTCCACACTCCCAATGCAGGCAGCCCAGGTTCGATCCCTGGTCAGGGAACCAGATCCCACATTCATGCCACAGCTAAGAGTTTGCGTGCCACAACGAAGGAGGCCACGTGACACAACTAAGGAGCCCATGTGCCACAACTAAGACCCAGTGCCACCAAATAAATAAATAAATAAATAATACTATACGTTTAAAAAAAATGTTGGGAATCAACTTTTACACTATATACTCACTTGGTCCATAGATTAATTCATTTAGTAAATATTTATTGAGTGTCTATGATATAGTATTCACCATTTTGGGTATTAGGCATATAGTAATGAACAAAAATAGTCTCTGCCTCCATGAATTTTTTTTTTGTCTGTTTTTATATATGTTTTTTTAAATTTGTTTTATTGAAGTATAGTTGATCATAGTGGCACTATTTATAGTAGCCAAGACATGGAAACAATCTAAATGTCTCTTGACAGATGAACGGATAAAGAAGATGTGGGGGGTGTGTGTGTGTGTGTGTGTGTATATATATATATATATATATATATATATATATATACACACACACACACACACACACATATATATATGTGTGTATATATATATATACACACACACACACACACACACACACACACAATGGAATCCTCATCCATAAAAAGGAATGAAATAATGCCCTTTGCAGCAACACGGATGGACCTAGAAATTGTCATACTAAGTGAAGTAAGTCAGAAAAAGAAAGACAAATACTATATATCACTTATATGTGGAATCAAAAATATGACACAAATGCCTCCATGAAGTTTTTATTCTAGAAGGAGACAGATAATGAGAAACAAACAAACAAACAAAAAAGGTATCTAGTGTTATGTCAAGGAATGGTAAGTTCCTGGAAGAAAAATGAAGCATAATGGGAGAATAGAGAGTTTTAGTGGTGTTTTGTTAAATCAGGTGATCAAGGAAGGTTTGTACAACGTTTAGGAAGAAACCAGAAGCAAGAGAGGGAGATAGTACTGAATACATCTGGGGGAAGATAACTAAAGACAAAAGGATTAGCAAGTACAAAGGTTTTAATACAGGATCATGTTTACTACAAAGGAGGAAGAGAAATAAGCCAGTGAAGCTAGATCAGAGTGAGTGAGATAGAGAGTTTGGTTGGTAAGATTGAAGAGTTAGCAAGAGGCCCAAATATAAAGCATTGGTTTAACGTTAAGGACCTTGAATTTGAATCAAAATAAGATGGGAAATCTTTGGAAGGTTTTTTGTGGAAGACTGATCTCATTTGATTTGTCTTTCAAAGGGTTCATTCTAGCTGCTTTGTGAGAAATAGATGGAAGGAGCAAAGTGTGAAAGCAGGGGAACAACGCCTACTGCAATAATTTAGGTAAGAGCTTGTAGAAACTGGAACTACGGTGGTAATTATGGATATGATGAGAAGTGGTCAGTTTGGGGAACAGATTTTAAACTTTAGACCAACAGGATGGATTGAATGCTGGGAGAGTGAGAAAAAAGCAATCAAGCATCATATCTAAAGTTTCGGGCTTGAACAGCTGAGTGAATGGTGGCACCATGTCCTGATGGAGATGCTGAAGGAGAAGCACATTGAGGCTGGGAATGAAATTGAAAAGTTTGTTACAGAAATGTTATGTTTGAGATACCTATGAACACCTAAGTGGATACGCTGAGAAGGTACTTGAATATAAGCCTGGAGTTTCTGAAAGGTCTTGGCTGGAAAGAAAATTTTAAGAGCCTTCAGCATCTAGGTGCTTATTTAAAAGGATGGAACTTGTTGAGGACTTGTTTGAAGTGAGTACAGACAGAGAAGAGATTATGGGACTAAAAGGGGGCATAAAAGGGGGCATTCCAATTAAGAAGTTGCAAACTGAAGAGGAACCAGCCAAGGAGACTGAAAATATAGACTAGAAAATAGGGAGGACTGCAAAGGTGTCCCGGGGCCAAGTGAAGATGAGGTGATCAATTACACAACAAAAACTAATATGTCAAATAAGACAAGGGCTAAGAAATAATGACCCAGTTTGTTAACGGAAGTCATTGGTATTAGAAGGGAAAAACAGTTTCAGTGGAGAAATGGGGACAAAAATCTGATTGAAGTGAATTCAAGAAACAGCAAGAATAGAAAGCTCAAGAAGGGACGTCCCTGGCGGTCCAGTGGTTAAGACGGCATGCTTCTACTGCAGGAGACACGGGTCCTATCTGTGGTCGGGAACTAAGATCCCGCATGTTGCGCAGCACGGCCAAAAAAAAGAAAAAAAATAGTTCAAGAAGGTTTATATGTAATGGGGAGAAGACAGTGGGAAGACAACCAGAGGCAAAACTTGTTTTCTAGTTTATTCTGTGTGAAAACTGGACAACTTATACCAATGGAATGAGAGCAAGTGCATCTCCTTGAATGGGTAAAAACTCAACCCAATTGCTTACTGTCCAGATGCAGGTAATGGATATCAGAGAGTTTCTTTTAACTTTATTTTATTATTAAATATATCTTACACAGAAAAATGAGTATATGTACATGTATTTATACATGCATATACATATATTTCTATAATATGTGTATGTGTAGCGAAAAAGAGAGAGAGAGAGAGAAAATGCATTCACATTTTAATATGAAAAGGAATACCATGTATCTACCACCCAGCTTTCGGTATGGAACATTAGCAGTACCTGTGTCACTCCTTGACTGCACCTTTCTCCCTTTCTCCTACTCTGGATTTTGTATTAATCATTCTATTGCCTTTTTTTTTTTTTTTTGCGGTACGCGGGTCTCTCACTGTTGTGGCCTCTCCCACTGCGGAGCACAGGCTCTGGACGCGCGCAGGCTCAGCGGCCATGGCTCATGGGCCCAGCCACTCCGCGGCATGTGGGATCTTCCCAGACCTGGGCACGAACCCGTGTCCCCTGCGTTGGCAGGCGGACTCTCAACCACTGCGCCACCAGGGAAGCCCCTCCATTGCTTTTTAAAATGGTTTCAACACATATTAGTCTATACAAAACAATATTATTGTTTAGTTTTATTCATTATATTTTAAGTGGAAACACACTGTCTATAGTTTGATGACTTATTTTTTCAACAGACATTGTATTTTTGAGATTCATCTATTTTGATCCATGCAGCTACATCCCATTCAGTTTCACTGCTATATAGTATTCATTGTGGTATATGAATATGCTAACATTTATTTATCTATCTTATTGCCAGTGGACAACTTTCAATTGCTTCTAGTACTTTGCTCTTCAGAAAATGCAGCAATGTACTTTTTGTACATAGTTCCTATAACACATGTACTTCTTTCTCTTGGGTATATATCTAGGAATCAAATTTGTGGGCCACAGGACTCATCCATCTTACTTGTATTTGGTAATGACACACTGTTTTTCAGAACAGTTGTCCCAATTTACACCCCCTCCAGCAGGGTATGATAGTTCTTATCACTTCAAAATCTTGTCAACACTTGGAATTCTCAGACTAACTTGTATTCATTTTGTGATTGTGAAACAGCAATTTAACATAATTTAATTTGTATTTCCCTTACTGTTAATAATGTTAAGCAGCTTTTCATGTGTTAACATTCCATTCAGGTTTCCTATTTTGTGACATCTGGGGTTTTTTTCCTACTTTTTTACTCCTGGGCTGTTTGCCTTTTGAGAAATCTTCACAATGGCAGTATCTACCTCACGATGAACTACTGTCCCCTACAACTTCTAAGCACAGTGAGGTAACAGGTTTGACACAACCTTCCACTGAACTGAATGGCACTGGAAGGTCTTGCTTTGCTGTTTCCTAGTATTAATTGGGATAGTTCCAAGTCTGAGAAAAAGAGAAGCAAGGCAGAAGCACTCACCCATGCTTATTGACTTCACAAGCTCTTAGTGCCACGTGTATTAACTGAGCAGATTGACTACAAGATGGCAGCCTTCTCTTATCCTGTACTTCATCACTCCAAACAATGTCATTCCCAGTGCAGGACTGACAGGCACTCATGTCCGGCCTCGGTTCTGTATCCCCAATCCATTAGTATTGGCTTGAGGTCAGCTTTTTGAATACAAGATCAATTCTAATATAGTTACATTGACTTCACTTTGTATCAGAGAGTAGATAGAAAGTTGAGAGGGATCAATAAACGCCAAACAACAAATCAGAAAATACATAGTGTGCATGAACCAGTTAGCATGCACGGATTTCTCTGTGCTAGTCATTGATTCAAATATAGGTAGTCCAGAAATAATGTGCTCATGTTTGTATCTGAAGCCAAAATGGAAATCGAACTCCTCAGCCTATGTCTTTAGCTGAATAGAAAATAGGAAATGACAAAATTCTTGGCCTTGTGTTCAAAATCTGAAGTTTTCTGGGTCTGTGTTACCTCTTCAAACTTCGTCTTGTTTTCTCTCCAGTTGTTTCTGTTGGACTAGTCTCGTTTGCCTTGTCCTGAATATATGTCCTTTTGTACATATTCCCACCTCTCAACTCCATCATAAACATTAATGTCCCTCCCATCTCTTTTCTGCCTATAAAAACCACCCTCTAACCAAGGTCCTGCCCAAATCTATCTCTTCTATGAAGTCTTTAACACCATTGCTCTGAGGCTCAAACTGCCAAAATCTTCTAGCACTTATTCTCCTTAGCACTAATTTATAGCCTTATCATGTTTACCTTATCATGTCTTCCTAGTAGGGTTAGTTTGCGATCTGTGTTTGCAACCCAACAAAATAATGACACCTGAAGATCTGGGACTGTGGAGTATCCCCATCTGTGCCACCCATACAGCACATTGCCTGCATACGAGTAGATGCTTAATTAAAACTGATTTGTTAGTACAGACATGTGCTTGCGCTCATACCTCCTGATAACGTCATGTCCATCAAAGTTGACCAATTTCCACTAGGACCCTGCTCTCCTTTTAACTTGAGGCACTAAGTCAGACAATTTCTACATTTTCATCTTTTTCTTCCACCCATCCTGACCACAGTTTCATCTTTGAGGTGAGTACCTGCCATTAAAGAAAAATCAAGGTAAAATAGCCAGTGTAGTCCTGGCTAAAATACGTGAGCTAACGGACACCCTATTCCTTCCTAAGGTCTACTGGCACATCTTGGTATTCACAGATTCCAGCTTCTTGTTCCTAAATCTCATCATAGAGATTTCAAATTAGTCTAAAGATGAGACAATCATGTTCCTACAGAATCTTGAGCTGTCTTTGGGCCTGATAACATATGAAGTTATCGGTATTAATAAAGGTAATAGTAAATGTTTTTGACCAAAACAAAAACATTATATAATGCATACTTCTTAGTGCTTTACAGATATTTACTCATTTAATTTTTATAAAAATTCTACAGGATAGGTACTATTACTCTGCTGAACATTGCCTCTTATCCACTCCACATCCAGCGCCCTCCATTCTTTACTCTGCATCAGGCTCCTTGTCCCCAGGCTTATCACTGAATCCAGCCACTGGGAGATACCAGCAATATATTAGAGAGTGGGAGGAGAGAAAGGTCAATATTTTTTATTTTTTTTTTTGCAGTACGCGGGCCTCTCACTGTTGTGGCCTCTCCCGCTGCAGAGCACAGGCTCTGGACGTGCAGGCTCAGCGGCCATGGCTCACGGGCCCAGCCGCTCCGCAGCATGTGGGATCTTCCCAGACCGGGGCACGAACCCGTGTCCCCTGCATCAGCAGGCGGACTCTTAACCACTGCGCCACCAGGGAAACCCAAGGTCAATATTTTTACTTTATCAGCTTCCTTTTCACCAGGCCGTGGATTGACAATACATGCTTTTCTCTACCAAAGTTCACAACTTCCATAGCTAGCCCACTCGTAAAGCAACAACTCTCCTAAGAGTTATTGCTCTCTCTCCCCTTGCCCTTTTACCTAGGAACGGTGAGGTTTTTTTATTGTCAAAGTGTTTTATTATCCCTTGCTAGTTTTTCTTAAGCCTGCTCACATCTTTGTAAATATTCCTTTTATTAAACTCTTTTAAATTGTCCCTTTTGAGTATAGCATCTTACTGCCTGGGCATGAACCTTTATAAGTAAGGAAACTGAGACAATGATATTAAGTAACTTGCTCAAGATCATACAACTAGTGAGCAGCATAGCTGGGATTCAGATCTTGGCTGTCTGGCTCCACAATCTGTGCTCCTATCACATATTGCTCTATGCTCTCCCTGGGTCTCCAAATTTAGCCAGACAACTGGTTTTTAACACCAGTATAAGCCTCCAATATATTCTTGTCAGCTGAAGCCAAGAGCAAAGGCTTCTTTCTTTGCCAGGAGAGAAAGATCATCAGATCAATTTCAGAAGGGATGTGGGCAGAGTTAACCATGAAAAAGGAAAGTATTACATTTGGCCATGGTTTTCCTATGATGTTCTTCTAGGCTTTACTGTTGTCTGTTTTGCATTTAAACAGTAAAGATAGGCATGGATTTAAGAAAAACTAAAAATAGTACACAATTGAAAACAAGGATAAGTGGGCAACAAAGAGCTATAGTATAAAATCAAAATCCCACTGTGAAAACTTCAAAGACTCAAGTCAGACCTTTGCTCAAACTAAAGCCAATAACGAGGTTGAATTTAAACCAAAAGATAACTTTGGAAAGGAACTCTCATGAAGTTACTCAAGGTGGCTGATGAGATACTCCACTCAAATCCTACCATAAAGCAGCCAGTGGTTTGTCCTACAATTTACCGTGAAGACAGCATTGTTTTAATGCCACTGTGCATTAGATGCCTATTATATGTGAGGGACTCCACCTTCATATCGCTGTTAAATTTCTCCACAT
The DNA here is from genome assembly GCF_951394435.1 of Stenella coeruleoalba. Classification (NCBI taxonomy): domain Eukaryota; kingdom Metazoa; phylum Chordata; class Mammalia; order Artiodactyla; family Delphinidae; genus Stenella; species Stenella coeruleoalba. Next base: position 73,265,205 of record NC_137159.1, on the reverse strand, counting down.
CCTTAAAAGGCAGATAATATTAGTCCCACTTATCTGGTGTAGAGTGGAGGATCAGACTGATTAAATTATTTTCTCAGCATCAAAACATGAGTGGAGAATCAGGATTCAAACTCAAATATGATTCTTAACATTATGTATGTTTTTTTTAAAAAAAGCACTATAATACTCACAGGTGTAGAATTACACAATAATTCAAAATTCAGTGCCCTGGGAAAGGTGAAAAACACCTTGAATTCTATTTAAGCTTTTCCCCATTCTGTAGTGCATATGTTATTTTGGCTGACTTTTGAGATTATACAGATAAAATAAAATGCACTTGTTTTCTTTTTATAGTTCCCTGAAAGCAGCCACAAGTGAAATAAGAATAGATTATAATTCCATGTATACAGCTGGAATTTTCACACCTGATAGCTGAAATAATTTAAACTTGTTAGCTCTATCAAACTCTGCCAATTGCAGAATATACTTGTTTTTATGCAATGCACATAAAATCTTTTACAATCCAAAAATATTGGGAATCATGTCCTTTTCTGATGACTTCTGATGATCATTTAAGAAAGAGAAACCTCGATTTTGGATGGAGTTTCTCTCCTATTATTCTTTTCCCCTTACCTCCCCATCCTCGGCAATGTGCTCAACAGTAAATCAAGTACCTTATTTAAAAGCTAACTTAAAAAAAAAAAGTGTGCGGTTTGGTAGACGTAAGCCATGAGTTTCTATAATAATTATTCAGTTTGGGGGACTGCAGTAGATACAACCACAAGATCTGGTCCATGAGCTTTTCTTTGCTGCATACAATTTTCTACCCAGAGGTACAGAGATCGTAGGCTTCTGCTGTTGTAGGAAGTGCTGCTAACAGTGTTTACAAAAAAGGTTGAGAAAACCCATGTCTGTCTAACAGCTTTTTACCACATCAATTATAAATGCATTTTCCCTTGGGTGGTATTATCTCTCGCCCAAGGAATCTCCCACTGTCCTGGAGCATTTGCTGAGGAGAATTGATTAGGAAGGCGGCTTCCCAGTAGATGGAAAAAAACTGCAAATGCTTCTGTTTGTTGATGCTGTTGCCCTCGTAGCATAAGTACTGCAAGAATGTGAACAATTACAGCCGAAAATTCAAGCGAAGCTGCTATGACAGGATTGGTAATTCACCCCTGCGGAGCACAGCATACCCAGATATGTGCTGCTGGAATATAACTACCTGGGCAAAGTGATATCTGCTGGTGAGGGAATTACTGATGTCAGCCATTTGTAGGTGCAGGAGGAAGACACATATTTTGTTCGGGATGGGCTGGAATTACCTTGATTGGCCACAGTGAACAGTTCTTCACTGATTATGTTTGTATAGACCCAGTTTTCTCTTCTTTTTTTGGTTACAATCATGGAATATTAACTCTAAATTAATTATCAAAAAGAGTTTATTTAAAAATGCTTTCAACAATTCTGGATGTATTTCTCAAGCTCATTTGTTTGTTAATGTGACCCACTTTTAAAAGTTAATAATTTTTTTTATTTTTACTATATAAACCTTGGTGGTATTTGATCCTGACTAAGGCAATTGCATCTCAACCTTCCTTTCAGTCTTATTTCATATTGGAGTTGAATGGCAAAATTTTGTCTTGAAGGACTTTTTCTGTAACACGTAGCTCAGGATCAATATATAGGAAGTATTAGATTAATTAGTGATTAAAAGAAAAAATACAGCTTAAGTTGATAGACTTATTTGGGAAAGTGAATATAAGAAGCAAAAGTCTTAAAATTGCTCAGCCTTTTGAACCAGTAATCCATGACTATGAATTTCTCTTTAGGGAATAAATATAACTGTGCTGTTCAACACAGTAGCCATAAGCTATGTTGAGCACTTGAAATTTGGCTAGACTGAGATGTGATATAAGTATAATACCTACTAAACTTTACAGCGGAGGGTTGAATTGAGAGTTTGAGACTGGCAAATGCAAACTCTTATATATAGAATGGATAAACAATAAGGTCCTATTGTATAGCACAGGGAACTATATTCAATATCCTGTAACAAACCATCATGGAAAAGAGTTTGAGAAAGAAAAAAAGTATAATACATACTGGATTTTGAAGACAATATAAAAAATGTAGGTTATCCCTTTAATATTTTAATTTAATCACATGTAGAAATGAAGTATTTTTAATATACTGGATCAAATAAAATATATTATTAGAATTAACTTCACCTGCCTCTTCTTACTATTTTAATATTCCTATTAGGAAATTTGAAGTTATGTATGTGGCTCACATTTGTGCCTTGCATTTTATTTCTATCAGACAGATATCCTAAAAAGAAGAAAGGACTATATGCATGTAAAGATATTTACTACCACATGGCTTATGATGCAGGCATTTTAGTATAAAACTGAAATATATATTTATCAATGAGAGAATGGCTATGAACATTAGAATAGAGATAAATGATTAGATGGTATGCAGATGATAGAAATGGCAACATGTGGAATACACTCAACTCACTATGTATTTAAAAGCAGCAGTTGTTCACAGTGAGAGAGCACAGGAGTGCTGGTCTTGAATAAAGACCCATAGAAAGGCAACTGACTGTTAATCTATAGGTAAGAAAGTGGTTGTTTCTTTAGGTTTTCATTGTTTTTTCCGTAATCAAGAGGGGCAAGACATTGTAAGAGAAATAGCTTAGGGAAACTATCTTGTGCACTGAGACTAGAGGGATAGGGAGAATGGAGGCAGAGAGCTCAGATTAAAATATGAGACATTGTTGAGACTGGTTCAAGATGGTGGAGTAGAAGGACGTGGGCTCACTCCCTCTTGCGAGAGCACTGGATTCACAACTAACTGCTGAACAGTCATCGACAGGAAGACACTGGAACTCACCAAAAAGATACCCCACATCCAAAGACAAAGGAGAAGACTTTGGTAGGAGGGGCACAATCACAATAAAATCAAATCCCATAATTGCAAAGAAACAACTAAATGAAGTGGAGATAGGCAATCCTCCAGAAAAAGAATTCAGATTAATGATAGCAAAGATGATCCTGGACCTCGGAAAAAGAATGGAGGCAAAGATCGAGAAGATGCAAGAAATGTTTAATAAAGACTTAGAAGAATTAAAGAACAAACAAACAGAGATGAACAATACAATAACTGAAATGAAAAATACACTAGAAGGAATCAGTAGCAGAATAACTGAGGCAGAAGAATGGACAAGTGACCTGGAAGACAGAATGGTGGAATTCACTGCCGCGGAACAGAATAAAGAAAAAAGAATGAAAAGAAATGAAGACAGCCTAACAGACCTCTGGGACAACATTAAATGCACCAACATTCACATTATATGGATCCCAGAGGAGAAGAGAGAGAGAAAGGACATGAGAAAATATTTGAAGAGATTACAGTTGAAAACTTCCCTAACATGAGAAAGGAAATAGCCACCCAAGTCCAGGAAGTTCAGAGAGTCCTAGGCAGGATAAACCTAAGGAGAAACACGCTGAGACACATAGTAATCAAACTGACAAAAACTGAAGACAAAGAAAAATTATTGAAAGCAACAAGGGAAAAACGACAAATAACATACAAGGGAACTCCCATAAGGTTAACAGCTGATTTCTCAGCAGAAACTCTACAAGCCAGAAGGGAGTGCCATGATATATTTAAAGTGATGAAAGGAAAGAACCTACAACCAAGATTACTCTACCTGGCAAGGATCTCATTCAGATTCGACAGAGAAATCAAAAGCTTTACAGACAAGCAAAAGCTAAGAGAATTCAGCCCCACCAAACCAGCTCTACATTCTAATCTCTAGTTTACTTGATTTAACTACAGGAGTCTAAATAATTCTTAGTCTGGTTAACAAAATACTGGTTAACAAACTATTCATCTTGGAAGGCTTAGCCTAACTATCACCTTTTAATGAGGTATTTCGTCTACTGTATACTGTTTTTTTGGTACCTAACTCTGTGATCACCGAAACCTATTCAGTCCTCAAGCTACAAACAGGAGCTCAAAACCTCACTCTGTCTTCTCTTGTATCCCTTTATCAAGGCACAATTTTCTATTGGCTATACTTTCTAACTAGCTCTTCATTTCCTCTCTTCATCTCTACCTTTTCTCCATTTTAGGCTCACCATTTTTAGATGCCTGGATTTTGGCCCCTTCTAAGTGGTCTCACCTACTCTGATCTTGTCCCACCGGCCCAACCACTCTCCTTATAACCAATAAAGAATTATTCCAAAAACACAACTGATTATTCACTCCCCTCCTTGAAGGTCTTTACTTACTCTCCATCACCTTCAGGGTAACATTTCTAGTTGTTTACAAAGCTCTCGGTTGCTGGCTCTATCCATCTGGCAACATCTCTCAGTATTTACTATTTTACAGTTTATGCTCCAGCAACACCAGTTTGTTTGTTGCTAAATACAGCATGTGGTTTTTAGGTTTTGTGTCTCTTCTCGTAATCTTCTCTCTGCCTCTTTGACCATTCCGACCGCACTGCATATAAACAACTGCATGTGACTTATTCCCTCTTATCCTTTGAAATTAAAATGAGTGTGGTTTTCTCTAGGAAATGATTCAAAAATCAGTTCTGATATTGACAGCTGGTTTCACTGCAGTTCCTCTACTCTCTCCACTCCCATGTCATTTAAACATAGAGCTATCTATTCATTTCCATGATTTTTCAAAAATATCCATGCTTGTCCCCCTCAGCAGACAGTAAACACCTCAAGAGAAGAAAATATATCTTATCTGGTTCTCTGTCACCAGCTTCTATATGTGGTGGGCACTCAATACCAGTTTGCAGAATGAACTAGCAAAGAAGGCCAGCTGAGCCCATTGAACACAAAATAGTTATAATGACAAGAGTTTAACCCAGTTTTAATTGTATTACTGCTAGTGATCAAACTAACATTTACTTAATCTAAAGGCTCTCTCTTTTTTGTTCTAACCAAAATATTAGTGCTAAAGTGAACAATTCTCTTGGCTTCTCTGGAATGTTAGTTTCCACGTAACAAAAGATCCTGACACAGACTACCTAAAGAGACAGAGAGGAAAGGAATGTGCAGGCAGATGTCACCTTGAACTTGCTGGGTGTGTTTCAAGTTTATAAGATCAGTCAGTTATGGCTTGCAAAGGTGAATTCAGGTCCAGGTAAGTGTTAGTATTAGATATTTGAGTTTTGTAAGAAAAACATTTTCCATTGGGTTGCTCATTTTAAATACCATGACCAGAAGTGTCCACAGGGAAATCAAAGAAATGTGTTTGCCTTTACCTCTCCTTGTCCTATGTGCTATCTGTTCCAGGATTGTGACACTGGACTGCTTTTGTTTGGTGAGTATGGATTCCCTCAGGGACCCTGACGTATCTTTTGAAATTCCAGAGAAACAGATTGTCACCTTATACAGTTCATTGGATAAGAATTTATGTTAAATTTATAAAATGCATGCTACGGAATTTTTAAAAATCTGGCCACATTTGCAGATATTCCTCCTCTTATACAACTTATTATAATGGGAACTACAAATAAATCAAAGATGTCTCCAGAATAGAAAATATCACTTATAATCACATATCCATATTTGCCACTGACAGGTTTAAAATCCAGAGATAGTATAGAAAAGGGTGGAACCATAATAAAATAATTTAAAATTTTTAAAGCCTTCCCTTGCCAAGACCAGCAGGTGGGAATCATATGCAGTATGCAAAACTTGGATCAGGTTTGTAAGGGATGATCTCCATAGCCCCTGTTTCTCTACAGATGACCCACTGCAAAGTCAGGAGCAAAGGCCACCTTTCTGGCCAGTAGCCCCTCTCTAATGTGGTTAGATGGCAGTAGCTCAGACTTTACATAGCAGCTGATGGCCAAATAATCCAAGTGTAATTAAAAGTCATGTTCAGAAGACAAAAAGAAATCCCCAGAGAGTGGTTTCCAGGAGTAAAGCTATCAGGAAGCCAGACAGGAGGCCAAACACAAAGGATATATGAGCCAAAAATTACTTGGGAAGAAAAGGGACCTGGCTAAAGATGGAAGCACTGAAGAGAGAGGCTCGAAACTCACCAGCTCCAGAAGCAATGGCTGCTCAGAGCTGATTAGCTACCTGAAGTTGACAGGAAAGGAAAATAAGAAAAATCCCTGCCTTGGACCTGAAACAAGAGAAATGCCCTAAGCTCATTAGCATCAGGGAGCCAAAGGCATTGTTCCCACACAAAATTAGCTGAGAGAATTATAGAATAATGACTGTCTTTGGAAAACAGTCTTAATGCCTGGATGGAGCTCTTGTGCCCCACGTACATGATTTCTCTTACGGACAAAAGGGAACCTCTGTATGGAAGTCTGTGACATCAGCAAATAAATTTGGCTGGATTTCCCTGGTGGGCATGAGAACTTATTGAGGCAATGAAAAATTATAAAGTGGTAAAACAGTTTGATAGGAAAACCTTTTGGAAGAAAAATGTTCTTCCTTCATCAAGGCAAGTTTCTGTGATTTAGGTTAGAAAAGAAACATGTCAAATGTGTACTCCAAGAAAATTGTACTACCTGAGTCTCCTCTTTGGGCAGCTTTATAACTAAATACAGAAGGCAGCTTCTTCTGGTTGATGCATTTTTTTCTGGATTATCTCAATTTGGTGGAAGACATGATCCTTAATGAAATATTTATGTGATAGGAGGCGAGATAAATTTCCCTCTGTATAAGCAGAATTATTCGTCAAAATTACTTTCAGACTATCTGATTTCTGCTTGTTGAACAGTAAGAGGGCATTATTTGGATAACCAGTCTTACAGAGCAGAAGTGCACACGGAGCCTGGACTATTTTGTGAAGAGTGCAGGATAGTGGGATTTTTTTCTGAACAACTGCTGCTTTTAAATAGGAAGTGCTTAGTAATTAAGTATACGAAATTTTTATTTTTAGTCTAATGCAGTTTCAATCCAAAAGGCTGGAAAACTTGGCACCACGTATGTAGCATGTGGCTGGGGTGATCTGGTTTACAATACAGACTATGTACCACTCACGACATTCACTTCTGGGGCAAGTGCTCTGGAGAATCTCAAAAATATCACTTACCTCCAGAGCAACTAAAAGTAAGACTCAATGAGAGGCTTCTGTGACTGTCAACCAGGAGGGAGGAATCCTACATAATAAAATACTAGGTAGGAGAAAAACAAACAGTGTAAACTCAAAACTGAAAGTCTCGAGCACAGACATTTAAAATCGCAGGCAGTGATGTGTGACTTAGCTTGTTTTCTTATCAGCAACTCTAGAATAAGTGTCTGCAAGCTTGTTTGGGTTCTAAACAATACTTAAATAGTCCAAAGATATCTTAGGGAGAGCATATATTTTGGAGAAACTATAGAGATTTTTTTTCAAAAGTATATTGAATGGAACTGGAGGTTTCTTTGGTGCAGTGAGGTAGCTCCTGGTTTTTGTCCTATAGATGAATATGGAAGTTTTCATGGCGGCAGTGAAATGGAGCAGTTAGAAATGATGACTGTAAAATAAAATACAGCTAGAATACAATCCTAGTTCTGCCTGAACATTCCTTCATTTTCCTGAACTCCATTTTCTTCATCTATGAAATGGAGATAAGAGAACCTATATCGACAATTGTTTTAAGTACTAAATGAGATGAGGCTTGTTCCATGCTTAGCACAGTATAGGATAATCGTTCCACAATCATGCAATAAAATAAAATTAATTAAAGAGACTCAATAAGTCATAGATGACTTTCTATTTAGTGAGCTGTTTTAGAGATTCACAGTGACTGACGGTGAGTAAAATGTTTCTTTGATAAGGAAAACGCGGTGAACATAAAGTCTTATTACGCCACGAGAGGTAATTGGAGCAACTGCTATTATTATAAGGATACCCAGGAACTCAACAGAGTATTCTTATATCTTCCACTTTGTCTCCCTGGATTTCTCAAGGTGATAAATGACAGACGGTTCCACGTGACCTTCCTTTTTCTTTCTGTGGTTGTACCAGTTTGCTTTATTGTGCCTCTTGCATTACTTGACAAGACCCGCCCATATGTAAACATTAGTAATTTATTTCTTCAAATTTTAATAACGATTTTGGATTTTTAAAGTAGGAAATAAAGGAACCAAACAAAATAACATTCTTCATGTATGTGATGAGGGTGGAGTTTGGAACTTGAGTGAAGTGGGAGGAGAAGGAGGGTGTTGTTGGGTGTGGGAGCTCAGAAACACTTAAGGAGGTCTTCATCTCTCAAGCAATAAAGGGCTTTTCCCGACTTCCTTTTGCAGCCTGTTGTATACCATGTGGGCTCTTCTAAAGCAAGCCAAGATACACCAGATAGCCCCATATTTTCAGGAAAAGCAACACTTTATGTGTAGAACATATATGATTTGGTGTTTTGATGAAACAAGTCACTGTTATTCACTGCTTTCGAGAACCATGAATATATGACACTTTATAGTTTGATTTAAAGAAATCTTGTCTTATTGTTATGCAAACTGTTATCTTTACCAGCCCCAGATCTTGAATCATCACCATTTAAGACAATTTTCAAGAAATTAGAGTAGAAAGTGAATATCACTCCTGTACAGAAATTATCTGGCTTACCAGGGGAATTCTTAAAACTCTTGAATGAAATTCAAATACTATTTTTATTTAACCTTTGTTTTGAGAGAGAGGGTAAAAAATCCATCTCTTAAGGCAATTTCACTAGGAAGTTTGTCTTCATTCATTAACTCACTCGCTGCCTGTATTTGACCTTATTGACAAAGATGTTCAATATATAACTGGACATCATTGTTATGACCACGGCTGGTAAAGTGAGGCAGAAAGTAAATTAGAAAACGAAACTATGACCTTTCTTGGATAAGTTAAGTTTCCACTCTGGGGGCAAAGACTGTGCCTTTAAAAAATGAAATATTTAAAGAAGCACTTCTGTTGGCTATAGCAAAGAGTAGAGAATTAAAAAAAAAAATTATTTTCTTTTCAGCAATCAGAAGTCAGTTATACCTTGAAAACAAACATACAAAAACAACCACCACCACCACCACCACATCAAAAACCCCACAGAATTGTTTTTGGAGGTTAGTTCGTTCAATAATTTCAAAGTTTAGTTAGATGCACAGAGGTTATAAATTCATAAACTCTCTCATGCTGATGTAGGTAATATCGATGATACAGACTTTGCCAAAGATTGCCTAAATGACTTGAGGACAAAGAAAGAAAATACTGGGACATGAATTCAACCTGAAGGGTTTTAAAGAATTCTCTTATTCCTTGAAGAAAGCCTACTTTCATCTCCAATGCAAGCCCTGGCAACTGTGATACTCTGCTTACCCTTACTTTTGTTAAGTTAGGGCATTCAACACTTGTTGGAATCAAAACAAAAACATCAGAATCAGCTGGATGTCAAAGCTGGTATCTCATTGAAATTTACTTCTGAGCAATAAAATGGTTTATGTTCTGTTTATTTTATACATTTTGGGCTTATTTGCCCTTTTCCAGGAAGAAGCCATTTATTTTTGCATGAAAAATGAGAGGAATAATATTTGTGAAGATTCTTATAGTCAATATATGTAAAGGAAATACATTTCCAATGCAAAAATAAGTTGCATAGGGGAAAAAATTCTTGCATGTGTTTCTGCGCATTTTTCTGTGAGGGAATTTCATAGGTTTTACCAAATTCTCAAAAAGTCTAGAGAGTGAAAAATGTTACTGAACAACTGGTCCGTAGGAAAACTATTCTGAGTGATTAAAAATAATAGAACCAATGAGCAAGTAAGTACAGGAAATTTAGATTTTGAAGGATATTAAGTAGAGTTGTAATTAGTCTTTTAAATGCTGTTATTAATAGGAGAGAGAAGAAGGAAAGAAAAGGTTATCTTTTCTGAAGTTGCTTAAGAAATGTCAAGTGTTGGGGCCATACGCATCCAATATCTCAAATAAATGAAGTCAATGAACTTGTCTGTAAAAGAAAATACCAACCCCCTGCCCCCCTGCCAGGATACATTTAATTTTGAAAGTAGGTACTTCATTAATCAGGACACAAAATCACCTAGAGAAATTATTAAAATGCAGGTTCAGATTTGGTACATCTGGGGTAGAGCCTGAGACTCTGCATTTCTAACAAGTTCCCAGATGAAATCACTGCTGTTGCTCTGTCACACATTGAATAGCCAGGCCTAAGGCTAACAAATAAATGCTGTGGTGAGCAAAGTAAAGAGTGCATGCATTTTTTAAAAATTAATTAATTAACTTATTTATTTTTGGCTGTGTTCGGTCTTCGTTTCTGTGCGCGGGCTTTCTACAGTTGCAGTGAGTGGGGGCCACTCTTCATCGCAGTGCACAGGCCTCTCACTGTCGTGGCCTCTCCCGTTGTGGAGCACAGGCTCCAGACATGCACGCTCAGTAGTTGTGGCTCACAGGCTTAGTTGTTCCACGGCATGTGGGATCTTCCCAGACCAGGGCTCGAACCCGTGTCCCCTGCATTGGCAGGCAGATTCTTAACCACTGTGCCACCAGGGAAGCACCAAGAGTGCATGCATTTTATCTGACTTGCTAATTTATCTTGCTCTGGCACTTGGTTTACTTTTCCTTGTTACCTACACACTAGGGCAAGCATCAATGCCTTATATCTGCATTATTGTCATGCATTATTATGCATTATTGCATATACTAACTGTTCTCTCTACCTCCTATCTGCCCTCCTCTCCAAAATTATTAATATCATTATTACTGTTTTTGTTATTACTATCATTCATGCTATCTGTCTTACGCTCTTTTAAACTCTTCATAAATATTGGCTCATTTATCCATCTGGCTGCCACACTAGTCACCTTGCAAAGTATTATTTTTATCATATTACTTTCATGCTCCAAACATTTTAGCAGCTCCAATAGTTTCCTTAGAATTGGTTCAGATTTTTTTCTCCTGAACTCTCCCATTGACCATCATTGTTCCAGAGTCAGAACTTCCCAGATAAGGCAAATTTGTGCCATTCTGTATTAAATGTAAACTGTAACCTACCAGAAATTATCTAGTAAACAGAGTCACCTTTGATCATCTATAGTCTAGAATATGTTTTCATCTTTTCCCTAGTATGCAGGCAAGGCCTTTATAATTTTTATAATTCTCTATGCATGAGAGAGAGTACCGATCATTAATGTGTCTGGATTATTCAGTGTTTAAGAGTAGATGTGAAAAAACTAAAAATAGTACTATCATATGATCCAGCAATCCCACTACTAGGCATATATATGGAGAAAACCATAATCAGAAAAGATACATGCACCCCAATATTCATTGCCACACTATTTACAATAGCCAAGACATGGAAACAACCTAAATGTCCATCAACAGATGAATGGATAAAGAAGATCTGGTATATACACACAGTGGAATATTACTCAGCCATAAAAAAGAATGAAATAATGCCATTTGCAGCAACATAGATGGACCTAGAGATTATCATACTAAGTGAAATAAATCAGACAAAGAAAGACAAATACCAGATGATATCACTTGTATGTGGAATCTAATTTTAAAAAATGATACAAATGAACTTATTTACAAAACAGAAACAGACTTACAGATATTGAAAACAAACTATAGTTACCAAAGGGGAAATGTGGGTAGGAGGGATAAATCAGGAGCTTGGGATTAACATACACACACTACTATATATAAGACAGATAACCAACAAGGACCTAATGTATAGCACAGGGAACTCTACTCAATGTTCTGTGATAACCTAAATGAGAAAAGAATCTGAAAAAGAATGAATATATATATATATGTATAACTGAGTCACTCTGTGTACACCTGAAACTAACACAACACTGTAAATCAACTATAAGTCAATAAAATATTTTTTAAATGTAGATGTGAATAATAAAGATTATGAGAACGCTCAAGGGGAAAACAGGAGGAGACCTAGTAGGACCAAAAATAAGTTGGCATGTACATCCTAAATTTTTTTGCATATCCTGATATTAAGTTCATCCATGCTGTGTCTTTGTTAACTGATATAGATGGTGATAATGTTAGGTGAGGAATACCTTAAAATTATGAGGGGGTGCGGTTTTCATGAACTAAAGAACTCTTGGGAAAAAGTGTACAAGTTCACAAATATCATATCAGCAATATTCCCACAGCAAAAGGTGGGAACAATCCAAATGCCCATCACCTGGAGAATGGATAAACAAATGTGGTATGTCCATACAGCAGAGTATTATTCAGCTCTAGAAGAGAATGCAATACTGATACACACAACAACGTAGATGAAACTTGAAAATATTATGCTAAGTGGAAAGGGCCAAACACAAAAGGTCAGATATTGTATGATACTATTTTTATGAGATATTCAGAATAGGCAAATCCACAGAGACAGAAAGCAATTAGTGGTTGCCAGAAGCTGAGGGGAGAAGAGATTGGGGCATGGAGTTTCCTTTTGAGGCGATGAAATATTTTAGAACTAGATAGTGTGGGTAGGTTTACAACATTGTAGATGGAATAAATGCCACTGAATTGTACATCTTAAAATGACTAAAATGATGATTTTGTAGTACGTGAATTTTATCTAAATTCTAAAATATGTATATGCTTGAGAGAAGTTTGGGGTATTATAGTGTCTATGTATCACTGGATTCTTTGGTCCCATGAGGTTACTGAAATCTCCCATAACTGTCAGCAGATTGGGCTGCTTCTCTTTAAAGTTACCACCAGGACCTCAAATGGCCAAAAGGTTGCTCAGATTTCCAATCCATTCATACTAATCTTACTAATTCAAACCAGCCTATCTAGAATTCTGGCCCTTTATAATGAGATTTATTGGGACTTGACCTTAGTAAACATAGCTCCATATAGATAAATCACCTCAGAGTCCCATGAATGCATGAGCATGATTTTCACATCCATACTTTTCCTGATGTTATTAACCCCAGCTGAAATACTCCACCATCTCCACTAGACACACCTTATCCATTCTCTAAGTAGTAGCTAAAATTGCATCAGTATTTATCACCACTCTTTTCTGAAAGACCTTGTTTCCTTCTGAACTGATGAGGTATATCCAACCCTCAACTCCTTTAAGTATTTCCTCTGCTACCTTGTCTTTTCAACCAGTTTATGAGAATTTAAAATTCAGACCATCTGTGTTAATATGACTTAGCTAAGTCTGTAGGCCACTGATCTCAAAATAACTTATTTGTTTGTTCCAAGAAAGCTTTGCCCAGAAAAGAGAAGCTGTAACCTAATAAATAATTTCACTTTGCTTCAGGAACTTCCCACAATTTATGTGACACCTAGGAAACAGCTTACTTATTAACCACAGATTACTTATCAAGACATTCACTCTGCTGTACTGCCAATCTCACAAGTATATTACAAATTGTACCCAATACCAATCAATCCCACCTTTAAAGATCTACCTTAAACCACTTGAATTCAGAAGCCAAAGCCCTATAAATATTTGATTTCTGGTTTCCCCAGTTCAGGCATTGCTTGATTACATCAAGATGGTGCTTTCCCTTAATGCAGGAAATCCTAACAAAGGTTTAGTGTTGTTCGATTAGCAGCTTTCTAGTGATAATTTGGGGGAGTTCAACATCCTAAAGCATGAACAGGGCTTCATTATACTCACTTTATCCATTGAACCATGATGGCTGCAGAGGGATGCACTTCATAGTGGAAGAAGAGTGGGAAGGAAGGGCTGTGTGTGAAGAAGGAAGGAAGGAAAGAAAGAAAGAAAGAAAGAAAGAAGAAAGAAAGAAAGAAAGAAAGAAAGAAAGAAAGAAAGAAAGAAAGAAAGAAAGAAAGAAAGAAAGAAAGAAAAAGAAAGAAAGAAAGAGAAGAAAGAAAGGAAGGAAGGAAGGAAGGAAGGAGGAAAGAAAGAAAGAAGGAAAGAAAGAGAGAGGAAGGAAGGAAGGGAAGGGAAGGGAAGGGAAGGGAAGGGAAAGGAAGGAAGGAAGGAAGGAAGGAAGGAAGGAAGAAGGACGGAAGGAAGGAGGAAAGAAAGAAAGAGAGAGAGGAAGGAAGGAAGGAAGGAGGGGAAGGAAGAGAAGGGAAGGGAAAGGAAAGGAAGGAAGGAAGGAAAGAAAGAAAGAAAGAGAAAGAAAGAAAGAAAGAAAGAGAGAGAGACAGAAAGAAAGGAAGGAAGGAAGGAAGGAAAGAAAGAAAGAAAGAAAAGAAAGAAAGAGAGAGAGAAAGAAAGAAAGGAAGGAAGGAAGGAAGGAAGGAAGGAAGGAAGGAGGAAAGAAAGAAAGAAGGAAAGAAAGAGAGAGGAAGGAAGGAAGGAGGGGAAGGAAGGGAAGGGAAAGGAAAGGAAGAAAGAAAAAGAAGGAAAGAAAGAAAGGAAGGAGGAAAGAAAGAGAGAGGGAGGAAGGAAGGAAGGAAGGGAAGGGCAGGGCAGGGCAGGGAAGGGAAGGGAAGGGAAGGGAAAGGAAGGGAAGGGAAGGGAATGAAGGAAGGAAGGAAAGAAGGAAGGAAGGAAGAAAAAGAAAGGATAGAAAGAAAGCAAGAAAGAAAGGGAGAGAGAAAGAAAGAAAGAAAGAAAGATAGATTTGGGGGTTCCATTTCATAGAGAAATCCTATAATGTGAGCCATCATCATCCAAAGAGCATGTGTTATTAAGAGCTAAGGTCTGGGAAGAATCTAGTTGTAAGTGAGAGTTTCTCTTTTAATTACACACCCAATTATTAGCCACCTCTGGGACACATGTTTTCAAACAGAAAAATGTCTTCCCCAGAATTTTAAGGTAATTCTTTCTTAAATTGTAGCATAGCTCTCTAAGAAAGCCAGGATCCATAAAAGACTTCCTGAAGTTGCAATGGAGAGATGACTCTAGATTCTGTTCTCTCCTATGGTGGTTGAAGTGACTGAACAATTACTGATACCTAGAATTCTGTAGAGTGAGTTCATCTCTCCATTAACATGTCTAGCACTATTATTCCCAATTGTATCCCTGTGTATCACTGTTGATAACCACGTGGATTATTCATTACATTATGACCTGAAAATTAAAGGAAGAATGAAGGTTTATAAATAAGGGAAATAACACTGACTCAGAACTAGGTACAACTGGGGAACCAATAACCCTACACTCAAACCCTGGATGGAAAAAGCCCTTAATCATGCTATTAGGAAAATCTTAGAGCTATTACTAGAGAGCAAATTATAAAGGATACCACATTACAGTATTTGGATGAAGGGGCTTTTTAGGCAATAGATTAAATCCTAATCACAAAAGCAGTAAGCAGAAGAGTGACAGTCTTTTTTTTTTTTTTAACATCTTTATCAGAGTATAATTGCTTTACAATGGCGTGTTAGTTTCTGCTTTATAACAAAGTGAATCAGTTATACATATACATATGTCCCCATATCTCTTCCCTCTTGCATCTCCCTCCCTCCACCCTCCCTATCCCACCCCTCTAGGTGGTCACAAAGCACCAAGCTGAGCTGATATCCCTGTGCTATGCGTCTGCTTCCCACTAGCTATCTATTTTAAGCTTGGTAGTGTATATATATCCATGCCACAGTCTTTCTGAATGAATAGTCTTCTCTCACTATTGGCTTTACCCTTGCTTACGTCACAACCTTAGGATTTCCAAACACAGTAGGACATGACAAAATTTCTGGATGATATATACCCATATTTTCCTGTTTTATAATTACTAATCATGCATCCTAGAATATCTTCTTGGAGGAGCTTCTTAAAATGTATCTTCTTCCTAAGCTCAAGAATAGCAGGGCTCCGTTATTCCAGTAATTTGGGAAAACAGTGAAACTCTTCTTCTAGTACTTGTTCATAAGTTAAATAATAAATCAATAGATGATTAATAAACTAGAGATATGAAAACCTACCAAAAAGCAAAAGAAAGGTTTCCAGGCCAATTTAGTTCTATCAAGATAGTAACTGAATATATTAACATATCTAGGAAAGCCTAGAAGGAGCATTGGTCCCATGAAAGCTCAGTGGAAAGATAACAGGAAAGACCAATGCTGCTCGTGTCCCCCTGGGCAGGAGGTGGGGGAGAATGTTCAGGTCCCACTGGCACGACCTTCCCTGGAAGTGCAAAGAGTGTTCTTCAACCTACCTTAGCCAAAGAATATGTTCTGAGGACTTCCCTGGTGGCACAGTGGTTAAGAATCCGCCTGCCAATGCAGGGGACACAGGTTCGAGCCCTGGTCTGGGAAGATCCCTCATGCTGCGGAGCAACTAATCCCGTGTGCCACAACTACTGAGCCTGTGCTCTAGAGCCCGCGAGCCACAGCTACTGAGCCCACGTGCCACAACTACTGAAGCCCACATGCCTAGAGCCCGCACTCTGCAACAAGAGAAGTCTGTGCACCACAACGAAGAGTAGCCCCCACTTGCCACAACTAGAGAAATCCCGTGCACAGCAATGAAGACCCAACACAGATAAATAAATAAATAAATACATACATACATAAATAAATAAATACATAAATAAATAGAATATGTTCTGAGATTCTTTAACATACTGTTATGGTTCCATGACTGAGATCTGGCTTCCCATGTAGGCCTTGCTACCACAAGGAGCTGGTCATGCCCACATGGGTTCTAACTTCTCTGCTTGTGACCATCTTATTTCTCAATACATATTAATAGTTTCCTTGTTTAGATGTCTTCAACAACTCGTTACTGTGATATCTCTGAAGGATAGAACTGTTCTCACATAATGATAACATTAAACTTCTGAGCCTGCAAAAGTAAGGGCTGCTCTGTCCAACTCACTATACCATTTTATTTTGAATTCTTTTACATAAACACCATCCTCTTCAACACCATTACCCTCCTCCTCAAATATTTAAACTCTTCCTTACTCACTTTCTATGTTACAGACAAAATAAAAACCACAAGATGAGACTCCCTCATCTTCTCCATTCTCTATTCCAAACCCATCAAATCAACTCACCTACATCTTCAACCATGTTATTGTCTTTTCCTGCTTCTCTGCATCTCTATCTTTCTCATTATATGTAGAGATTAGATATAGATATACAGATAATATATGTATATAGAGAGACAGAGATTGAGAGAGATAGAGACAGAGATGAGAGTTGACTCTTGAACAACACGGAGGGATTAGGGGCTGCAGACTCTCTGCACAGTCCAAAATCTGCCTATATCTTACAGTCAGCCCTCTTATCCGTGGTTCCTCCTATCTGCGGTTCTGCATCTGCAGATTCAACCAAACATGGATCATGTAACACTATAGTATTTACTATTGAAAAAAATCCATGTATAAGTGGACCCCTGCAGCTCAAACCCATATTGTTCCAGGATCAACTGTACGTGTATGTGTGTGTGCGTGTATATACACATGCACATGCACATATATATGTATATATATGTAATTTTTCTGCTTTAACAGTACATTCTTCTACTGTGCTTTGAACTCCATTTCCTCCCTTTTAACTGGCTCTTTCATGTTGCCAATATTTCATACAACACGTATTACAAAATACGTATTATATTCCATACTATTCAGCAGCACAAATTTCCTCTTACTCTCATCACAACCTCTCAAGGTTGGCATTTCTATCTGAATTTTGCAGAGAAAGAAACAGTCACAACAAGGTTAAGTACAATACAGACGGTAAATGGAACAGCTGATATTTGAATCCAGGTTATTGACTCTGGAGCACTTTTTCTTGTTCATTTATTTTTTGTGTTGCTTCTTTCCTCCATTAGAATGTAGGTTCTATGAGAGCTGGCATCTTGTCTCTGTTGTGACACATTATATCCCCAAATCCTCAGTGACTTGTGCATAGTATATATTCAATTAACAGGGAAAGCAGCTCTTTTGTCCCTTTCCTGTTTGCCCATTTTTATTCCCCTCTAACCTTGAAAGAACGTAATCATAGGAAGGAGATCACTAGGCAGCTTAAACTAACTTCTGACTTATGCTCAACAGAATGCTCACCGTGCCTTGCCTAACCTGTTGATTCCTAGATTAAAAGAAGTAAGAATGAAGAATTAAGTAGTTAAAGAATGACTAGCTCTCTACCCTCAACAGCCCCCTTAGCAATCCTGCAGGCAGATCACATGGGCAAGGTAACATCTGAAAGGTCAGCTGTCTTTCCCCCGCTTTTCCCTTTAAAAATTGTCATAGGTGAACAGAACCTTCAGAGTTGGTCTCAGGACATGAGTCCACCTTCTCCCCAGATTGCCAGGTTTTCCGATGAAAACATCTTTCCTTTCTACTGACACCTGCTTCTTGATTATTGTCACTTGAGCGGCAAGCAGCCGAACCTGAGTTTGGTAACAATAGTAGTTAAATAAATTCATGAATTAATAAATAAATTCCCCTTCTACTCTCATGGATATGGAGGTGGAGAATTTGTTCTCTTGACCCCTTTGTTCACTATAGCCTGATATTCCTACCCTATCCATTGTCACATAAGTGCCTTGTGATTCTTTCTTTTTCCATGGAATTCTTTAACTTGGCCAAAATACGGTTTACCGTTTTTATACATATGTTTCCTCTTTTCTTATTTCTAATTATTTCTCTTGAAATTATTCTTTCCTGAAAGATTCTGGCTATTGCTGGAACATCCTGTGCAGAAGGCTGGAGGGGCGCAATTGGTGTATTTATCAGTCTCTATATAACCTTATTGTTTCAAACATCCTCAGGCCAAATCTAATTTATTGTTTGCTTCATGAGCGTGTATTATCCTAGCTTTGTATATTCACTAGCTTGGTGTGGCTCAAATCAACGTCCTTTAGCTTATAGAACCTCTAGTTTCAATTCACTTCCTCACCAGATTTTCTTCTAAGTGAACAGGTTATATTTTTTTAGATAGAAATAGCGGTAGGTATGCTTTCTCCTTAAAATCCCCTCCTCTACTACTGAGAGCTACTGAGAAGTTTTTCCACAGGCTTATTTTCCACCTCTTCCTTACCCCTTCCCTGACCCTAGATCTCATAATGCTAATCAATAGATTGTTAGATATGCTTTTTGAGGAGATCGTTCAGTTGCTAGAAGTCTGCAGTTGTGCCTTTTCTCTTGTTATGCTCTCTCCTTGGGCCCATAGTCATGGAATTTGCCAGAGCGGCTTTAAATTTTTGATCTGGAGCAGTTTGCTCTGTGGAATTTGGTGCCCCGCCCCTACCTGCTTTGCCTTTGGCCTTTTATATTATATCTAGCAGCTAATGCAAACTAGCTATAATACTTTAAAAAAAAAAGTCTGCTTTTTAAAAAATACAGATTCTCAGGGTCCGCCCTTGGAGATTCTGATTGCAGGTCTGAAGTTGCATCTGCAAATGTACATTTATAAAAGCTCCCTAAGTGATTCTGATGCTTGACTAGTCTTAGCAACACCATGCTACTGAGATGAGTTTTCTTCATAGAGGATGAGCAAAAGCAATAGGTCTGTTATTGCTGTCTTTCCTAAAAATTAAATTGTGATAGAGGTAAGAGACTTGGCTTTGTTTATCTTTATTTCCAACACATTACTTGTGAAATAATAGTTAAAACATCTCATCAAAGCTTTTCCGGATTTCCTGAGGCTGAGGCTTCTGTATCAATAAAGAGCAAAGCTGGAAGCTAGAGTTAAGTCTGTTTTCACCTAAACATAAATGAGGTAGAGAAAGAGAAAGCAGATTCTGCCTCTGGAGATTTGAAAGGACTTAAATGTTAACACTAACATATTGAACCTAATTCTCAGCTTCAGAGGTAGTCAGGGCAATCACCCAAGAGATCAATGCTTGCTCTCCCCTGGGTACAGATGCACCCCTGCCTTTCCTATTCCAGACCCCAAACCTCATTTCTGACCAACTTCCCAAGATGAAGAATAGCTGTTGTTGTTTTTTTCTTCTTTTTCTGTGAAAAATTCATTTAGGACATAACATCGTAATTCTCCACTCCCACTCGTTTTTCTTCGTTTTGTGAAAATCAATAACCTATAGGACTGGATTTTATGAAGCATGAAGCAGTTAGGAGAAAATAAGGAATGAATCTTTGGGCTCAACTTATTTCACACACCCACCTGCTTACAACCTTTGTGCCAGCAGGGACTAGGGAAATACCTAGGTACAGATTCCGGATGTCTGGACAGTGTGTGTGATGGATGGGAAGCACAGACAACAGACAGAGCGAGAGAAGGATACAGACACACACACACATACAGAGAGATACAGACAAAGAGAGAGAGAGAGAGGGATAACGGGATAACAAGGGAGTTACATGAACTCAAGTGCCAAAGGTCTTTTTACAATGCTTGTTCTGTGAGTAGAAGCCAACTGTTAAACATATATTGACTAGCTGACTAAGTTAATAAAGGTATTAATAAATGAATACAGAAATGGACATTTAGCAGCAAATGAGAGGATTCAAGTTGGTAGGATGTTAAAAAATATACCAGAAGTCTTTAACTTTCATGTTAATAGTACTGGAAGGAATTCTACCTCTCTGATTATAGGGTGTCATGATCAAAACAGAATTGAAGGTTGCTTAATCTATCGGTGATGTGTAGGATGGATTAGGCTAGGGAATAATAATTACGAGCAATCCCATTTGGAGAATGGTATCATGCTTTTGGCATGTGAAGAAGGTCAGCCCTGGGAGAAGGACAAAGGTAATAGAGAGAAGGGAATAGTAAGGGGTAGTATGTCAGAAAAAGAAGTGAGAAGATTTAGAAAAAGATTAGATGATGGGGCTAAAGGAAAAGAATATTCAGGGAAAACATACTCCTGCATTTCAAGAAGTTATCTCCTCTGGGATAAATTTTCCATATGGCTACTCACAACCTTCTCTGGATGTTCACTGGAATTTGTACACGCTTTTTGTAGAGTGTGCACTGTGGGCTTTATTGCTATTTATTTGCTTTTTATCTTTCTTTGTATTGGATTGTTTTCTTCTTTGGAATAGATATCTACTCTCAAACAAGAAGAAACTACACTGGTTCCAGGTATGGACTGGAGGACCCTGGGATAATTGTCAGTGAGGGACAAGACTTGCCTGGTGTCAAGTGTTTTAAAAGAAGGAAACCAAAAGACAAGTTTCAAGGGTAAGCCAGGATTTACAGCTAATCATCATAATCTAGTAGAAGCACCACCTGCAGAGTCAGGGCACAGATATATAAGGTCATAGAGCAGAAATCAGAGACAAAATGAATATATAACAGAAGGTCTAAACCAGGAATAAAAATAATGATGATGATGATAATACATTTTGAGAATTTACTGCATGCCAACACAATGATAAATGTTTTTACTTGTTAATCCTTACATCAACACTAGGTAGAATATATTCAAAATTAGAAGTCCTAAGTAACACACTGTGTGTATCTCCTCTTTCTCCTTAAGCCCATTAAAGTTACAATAAGTATAGTAATAATATGTACCTCAGGAAGACAAAGCAAGTAAAAGAGAATGCAAACATAAGCAAATATTTCTGCACTTTTTTCAATGATGGGAAGAGGTTGAATAAGTGAATATTGACTTAGCCAAATGTAAGAAGTTATAATCTAAGTGCCTCCTGACTCCAGAAATCTCTACCCTACCCTGATGGGGATAGAACTTTTTTACAATTGATGGTGATACTTTGTGGAGAAGAATGACACAGACTTGGCCCAGATAAAAAGAAACACCCTCTGTCCTACCTTCCACCTCTTCTTCCCTTCTCCGAACTCCTGTCCAAATTTCTGGTGCTCTTAGGATGTTCCCAGGATCTCCACTACAGCCTCCACTCTGAATCACTGACATGTTCACAACGTGATACATCCAAAGTTCTAGTCTTTTACAGACCTGATTAACTTAGGTCTATGGAAATAATTGTTTATAAGAGATATTGCCTTCAGATATTAGTCCTCATGTACTTTTGATTTTGCCCATTTTGACATGACCTTCAGTCCTAAAGAATAAGGCAGAAACCTCAAGTCTAATGACTCTCCACTGGATTATCCAAGAAAAACATTGGATTATGTTGGCATGCAATAAACATGAGGATAAGAGCAATAACATAAAGGCACAATATTAAGTATAAAATTTAGTGAACCTGGAAAGAAGCTGCTAGATATTTATTTCCCCCAATCTCACTTCTAGGCTTCTTGAAGCAGAATGTTTTTGAGTAGTCAGACATTACATCATGATTCTCTTTTCTCTCTCATTCCAATAATTGTGTTAGTTTTTCCATTTTAAGAAAACAAGTCCTCAGATTTTGAGATTAGTCACAATAATTTTTTTTTTTTTTTTTTTTTCGGTACGCGGGCCTCTCACTGTTGCGGCCTCTCCCATTGCGGAGCACAGGCTCCGGACGTGCAGGCTCAGCGGCCATGGCTCACGGGCCCAGCCGCTCCGCGGCATGTGGGATCTTCCCGGACCGGGGCACGAACCCGTGTCCCCTACATCGGCAGGCGGACTCTCAACCACTGCGCCACCAGGGAAGCCCAGTCACAATAATTTTTAACAAGAGCAAAACAGAAAGAAGTAAATAATATATCTTTTCTCCTATCTAGCATGTCAAATTTTGATAACATAGGATAGTTTTCCTATATTTGTCATTGATACACAAATTATCTGGAATAGCTTATTTGCAGTATCAAAAGATTATACCTCTCCCACCAACCGCCTCCCTGCCCTGCACCAAAAAGATAGAAAAAAACAAAGACAGGGAAAAACAAAGTCTTCTCAGAAAAAAAAAAATCTATCTTGCTTCCATTAAAAATGTTCCTTTCTTCTATCAGTCCTCCTTTATCATTGTTAGGTGATAAATGGTTTGGCAGGATAAATGTAAGTAATTAAACAATACTGAAAGTTACTGTAAATGTAAAATTTTTGGATAAATGTCTCTGAGTCAGGTTACTTTAACTGTATTCACAAGACAGTTTTAAAAGGCATAAATTTAAAAAAGTAAATTAAAACAGTACTTAAACCATATATTTTCATGTCTGGAGGAAGCCTCATTTGTCACCTGGTTTTACCTTTTCCCATCATCCCTGATAAGTCATCACCCTTCCTAGTCTTAAAAACTCACCCCCACTAAGGAGGGGCAGTGGAGATGGCTTTAAACTGCACTGCACTTCATTTCTCTTCTCTTGCCACAGAATTTATCCATTCAGTCATTCAACAGACCTTGATTAAGTATGTCCTGAATGCCAGGGCTTTCTCAGCATTATAATAGAAGGATCTACACATCCATCCACTCTTGTGAGTTTTAGCTAGTTGTTGATTCAATGACAGGATCAACATTTGGAAACCCTTTCTATCTAAATCTACATCTTCAAAGCTTGGAGCAGTATCATAGCAGTGAGACTAAAGCAATCGTGGTCACAATGCCCATCAACACATACTCATCAAACAAATACAGTATACTGGAGTAGGTAGGCAGAGTGAGTTAGTATGATCTAATTTACAGAAGGTCTCTGCCTTTTAGAGATTAATTGTCCAGGAGAATTCATAACAAACAAAATTTTAAGTGACAAAAGGAAGATATACCCAATGTGTAATGAATTTACAAAAAAAAAAGGGGCTACTGCTACAGACTAGGAAGTCTTCAAGGGGGGGGATGTCATTTGAGAGGCCCAACTGCTAAAAAGAGTTTGAACCCCAAATGTGTGAACTTGAAACCTGAGCCTCCACTTTTAAATGGGAAAAAAAATTCACCTTCGTTTCTTACCTCACCCAAAGATTTCATGAAGAGAGTGGAGAGGTAAAAATGAATATGATAATTTACAAGATTGAAAGGCAGTTTAGATGCAAAAGATGTGTGTCTTTATACAGCACAAAGTTCATACAGGAATCAGCACCCAAATGTCATAGAGGCTGAAAATACAAACCACCCAGAGCATTATCTTAGAGGTCCCTGGCTCTTTACCTGGTTATGAAGGACACATAGAGAGAGACACAATTATATCCCTTATCCTGGAACATTCCATGTGCTTTCCCTCTGCCCACAGATGGGCTCAGCGAAGCCAGAACACTGGTAGATATGACCTATGGCAAATATTCAGTGGCCACAATCTTCTGTAATTTGGGGGTGCATCTCAAAGCCTCTGAGGTTACTGTACCCATCAAAGCAATGGGAATATAGTAGGGTGACCAAATATGCCAGTTTTCCTGGAACAATCCTGGTTATTAGTACTCCCATTCACTCTCAAAAAGTCCCTGTTTAGATGGTATGGACACCTTAACTATAGCCTGCTTTCCATAGGACATGCAGAGGTGGGCCACAGACCCCCATTTTCCTATGAGCAGAGTTCCAAGAAAAGCCATAAGGGCAGATGAAGGTATGGTTGTAGAGAACACAAAAACTGCTTAGAAACTATACCACAGGCAAAAAGCCTTCCCATGCTCTGCGAAAAATGAGCTGTTATCAATTCAATCTGGCTTTATGCTAGCTGATATTTGACCCTCCATATATATATTTTTTATTTGCTTCATTGGGTTATCAGCTGTCTCAAGTTTAAATGAGAAGCTTCTGGAAGGCAACGACTCATGTAACATAATCAAGATGATGCCAATGATGAGAAGAGAGCATACATACCTTATTTCATCCTTCACAAAGAATTCATGACAAGTATTTCAACTGATTCTCAATTTTCTGGAGTAATTCTACTCATAAAGGCAAGGAAACTGAATCCCGTTCGTTACTGAGCATTAATCAGTGTTGAATTGATGGTGTTAGGACTTAACCAGTCCCTCTGAATACAAATTCTAATCCCTGTCCACCAGACTGTACCTGTTTTATTGATAATGATTATGATTACAACAATCAACAGCCTGACAAAATGGAACGGGATCCAGAGACTTAATAGGCTTTTTGGAGGCTCTAAATTATCTCACAGCTTCTTCCCTTGCCATCCCCTAACTCTCACCCAGGTTCTTCTCCTGCCAGCCACTTGAGCTAACCTAAAGGGATTTTCCCTAACCAGCCACATACACTCCACATGTTTTTCAGGTCCTCACCTCCTCCAGGAAGCATTCCTTGGTGCCTTGGGTCCATAGGGAGTTCTCACTTCTCTAAGCACTCATGCCCTTGACTTACAGAAACACTCACTTGGAAACTCAGTTGTGGACTATTTTTATATGACTCATTTTGTTTCCCTAGTATCTTTTGAACTCACTGAGGAAAGAGACTATACCTGTTCGTTGCTTTATCCCCAACCCTCCTGCCCCCATCTACCCTTGCATCACAGGCAAGGACTTGGCAAGCAAAGTAAACCCTGACACAAGGAGACTGAATCCTCTTGGGAAGGCCTGGCAGCATTGTTTCTCACTGTGAAACTCATTTTCCCTAACTGAGATTAGGCTCCTCTGTGGGCCGTGAAAAGGAAGAAATCAGGCTCAGGAACCCACAAGCAGAGGCACCTGCTCTTGGACTGCCCTGATCCCTTACATACCTGAGGACCACAGGGTTTTGCCCAGGGCAGATGCAGGGAGGGAGGCCTGAACAGATTTTGCACAGAAACTTCTTTCCCTGAGGCTGGAATGTGTTAATGACTGTGACAATTTCTAACATGTTCCAGTCTGCAACCATCATGTGGACTAAGCCTCATTCCTGCCGCAGGCTGTAATGTCCATCCTTGGGTTTTAATATCAATCATGACACGCTGTATCATTTCAAGCCTGTTAATTTAACTCATATTTCAAAATGTTGGAGAAATCTCAGAGGGAGAGACAGGGCAGGCATACAATTATTAAAAATCTGTTACACCATTAAAAGGCAGTGTAGAGGAGACCTTCAAGATGGCGGAGGAGTAAGACGTGGAGATCACCTTCCTTCCCCACAAATACATCAGAAATATATCTACATGTGGAAAAACTCTTACAGAACACCTACTGAATGCTGGCAGAAGACCTCAGACTTCCCAAAAGGCAAGAAAGTCTCCACGTATCTGGGTAGGGCAAAAGAAAAACAGAGACAAAAGGATAGGGACGGATCTTCACCTCTGGGAGGGAGCTGTGAAGGAGGAAAAGTTTCCACACACTAGGAAGCCCCTTCACTGGCGGAGACCGGGTGTGGCCACGGGGAAGCTTCGGAGCCAGGGAGGAGAGCACAGCAACAGGGGCGCGGAGGGCAAAGTGGAGAGATTCCCGCACAGAGGAGCGGTGCCAACCAGCACTCACGAGCCCGAGAGGCTTGTCTGCTCACCCGCCGGGGCAGGTGAGGGCTGGAAGCTGAGGCTCTGGCTTCGGAGGTCAGATCACAGGGAGAGGACTGGGGTTGGCTGCGTGAACATAGCCTGAAGGGGGCTAGTGCGCCACAGCTAGCCAGGAAAGAGTCGGGGGAAAAAGTCTGGACCTGCCTAAGAGGCAGAGACCATTGTTTCGGGGTGCGAGAGGAGAGGGGATTCAGAGCACCACCTAAATGAGCTCCAGAGACAGGCGTGCACCGCTGCTATCAGTGTGGACACCAGAGATGGGCATGAAACGCTAAGGCTGCTGCTGTAGCCACCAAGAAGCCCATGTGCAAGCACAGGTCATTATCCACACCTCCCCCCTCGGGAGCCTGTGCAGCCCGCCACGGCCAGGGTCCTGTGATCCAGGGACAACTTCCCCGGGACAACACACGTCAGTCCTCAGGCTATTATAATCTCACAACATCACACCGGCCTCTGCCGCCCCAGGCTTGCCCTGCATTCTGTACGCCTCCCCCCCCACCCCCCCGGCCTGAGTGACCCAGAGTCCCCTAATTAGCTGCTACTTTAACCCTACCCTATCCTATCTGGGCAGGAACACAGGCTCTCAGGCAACCTACAAGCAGAGGCAGGGCCAAATCCAAAGCTGAGCCCCAGGAGCTGTTCGAACAAAGAAGAGAAAGGGAAATCTCTCCCAGCAGCCTCAGGAGCAGCGGATTAAATCTCTACAGTCAACTTGATGCACCCTGCATCTGTGGAATACCTGAATAGACAACAAATAATCCCAACATTGAGGTGGTGGACTGTGGGACAACTGTAGACTTGGGGTTTACTTTCTGCATCTAATTTGTTTCTGCTTTTTTTGTTTTCTTTTGTTTTTTGTTTTTTGTTTTTTTTTTTTTTTCGGTACGAGGGCCTCTCACTGTTGTGGCCTCTCCCATTGCGGAGCACAGGCTCCAGATATGCAGGCTCAGCGGCCATGGCTCACGGGCCCAGCCACTCCACGGCATGTGGGATCTTCCAGGACCAGGGCACGCCCTGTGTCGTCTGCATTGGCAGGCGGACTCTCAACCACTGCGCCACCAGGGAAGCCCATGTTTCTGGTTTTATGTTTATCTTAGTTTAGTATTTAGAGTTTATTATCACTGATAGATTTGTTTATTGATTCGGTTGCTCTCTTCCTTTCTTTTATATATATATATATATTTCCTTTTTCTCTTTTTGTGAGTGTGTATGTGTAGGCTTCTTTGTGTGATTTTGTCTGTATAGCTTTGCTTTTACCATTTGTCCTAGGGATCTGTCTGTCCTTTTATTAAGAAGAGTTTTTAGCACTTGTTACATTGGTGGATTTGTTTATTGGTTTGGTTGCTCTCTTCTTTATATCTTTCTATTCTTTTTATTACTTTTTAATTTTTTTATTTTTAATAATTAAAAAAAATTATTTTAATAACTTTATTTACTTTTCTTTCTTTCTTTCTTTTGTTCTCCCTTTGCTTCTGAGCCATGTGGCTGACAGGGTCTTGGTGCTCCGGCCGGGTGTCAGACCTTTGCTGCTGAGAAGGGAGAGCCTTGTCAGGACATTGGTCCACCAGACACCTCCCAGCTCCATGTAATATCAAATAGACAAATATCTCCCACAGCTCTCCAACTCAACACTAAGACCCAGCACTATTCAACAAGCTACAGTGCTGGACACCATATGCCAAACAACTAACAATACAGGAACACAATCCCACCCATTAGCAGAGAGGCTGCCTAAAATCATAATAAGGTCACAGACACCCCAAAACACACCACCAGATGCAGTCCTGCCCACCAGAAAGACAAGATCCAGCCTCATCCACCAGAACACAGGCACCAGTCCCCTCCACCAGGAAGCCTACACAAACCACTGAAGCAACCTTAGCCACTGGGGGAAGACACCAAAAACAATGGGAACTACGAACCTGCAGCCTGCGAAAAGGAGACCCCAAACACAGTAAGTGAAGCAAAATGAGAAGACAGAGAAACACAGCAGATGAAGGAGCAACGCAAAAACCCACCAGACCTAATAAATGAAGAGGAAATAGACAGTCTACCTGAAAAAGAATTCAGAGTAATAATAGTAAAGATGATCCAAAATCTTGGAAATAGAATGGAGAAAATACAAGAAATGTTTAACAACGACCTAGAAGAACTAAAGAGCAAACAAATGATGACGAACAACACAATAAATGAAATTTAAAATTCTCTAGAAGGAATCAGTAGCAGAATAACTGAGGCAGAAGAACGGATAAGTGACCAAGAAGATAAAATAGTGGAAATAACTACCACATAGCTGAATAAAGAAAAAAGAATGAAAAGAATAGAGGACAGTCTCACAGACCTCTGGGACAACATTAAATGCACCAACATTCGAATTATAGGAGTCCCAGAAGAAGAAGAGAAAAGGAAACGGACTTAGAAAATATTTGAATAGATTATAGTTGAAAACATCCCTAATATGGGAAAGGAAATAGTCAATCAAGTCCACGAAGTACAGAGAGTCCAATACAGGATAAATCCAAGCAGAAACATGCCAAGACACATATTAATCAAACTATCAAAGATTAAATACAAAGAAAATATATTTAAAACAGCAAGGGAAAAGCAACAACTAACATAATACAAGGGAATCCCCATAATGTTAACAGCTAATCTTTCAGCAGTAACTCTGCAAGCCAGAAGGGAGTGGCAGGACATACTTAAAGTGATGAAAGGGAAAAACCTACAACTAATATTACTCTACCTGGCAAGGATCTCATTCAGATTCGATGGAGAAATTAAAACCTCTACAGACAAGCAAAAGCCAAGAGAATTCAGCACTACGAAACCAGGCTTACAACAAATGCTGAAGGAACGTCTTTAGGCAGGAAACATAAGAGAAGGAAGAGACCTACAATAGCAAACCCAAAACAATTTAAAAAATGGTAATAGGAACACACCAATCAATAACAACTTTAAATGTAAATGGATTAAATGCTACAACCAAAAGACATAGACTGGCTGAACAGATACAAAAACAAGACCCATATATACGCTGTCTACAAGAGACCAACTTCAGACCTAGGGACACATACAGACTGAAAGTCAGGGGATGGAAAAAGATATTCCATACAAATGGAAATCAAAAAACGGAGTAGCAATTCCCATATCAGACAAAATAGACTTTAAAATAAAGACTATTACAAGAGACAAAGAAGGACACTACATAATGATCAAGGGATCAATCCAAGAAGAAGATATAACAACTGTAAATATTTATGCACCCAACATAGGAGTACCTCAATACATAAGGTAAATGCTAACAGCCATAAAAGGGGAAATTTACAGTAACACAATCATAGTAGGGGACTTTAACACCTCACTTTCACCAATGGACAGATCATCCAAAATGAAAATAAATAAGGAAACACAAGCTTTAAATGATACATTAAATAAGATGGACTTAATTGATATTTATAAGACAGTCCATGCAAAAACAACAGAATACACATTCTTCTCAAGTGCTCATGGAACATTCTCCAGGGTAGATCATATCTTGGGTCACAAATGAAGCCTTGGTAAATTTAAGAAAATTGAAATCATATGAGCTATCTTTTCCAACCACAATGCTATGAGACTAGATATCAATTACAGGAAAATATCTGTAAAAAATACAAACACATGGAGGCTAAACAATACACTACAAAATAACCAAGAGATAACTGAAGAAATCAAAGAGGAAATCAAAAATACCTGGAAACAAATGACAATGAAAACACGATGGAACAAAACCTGTGGGATGCAGCAAAAGCAGTTCTAAGAGGGAAGTTAAAAAACAATACAATCCTACCTCAAGAAACAAGAAATATTTCAAATTAACAACCTAACCTTACACCTAAAGCAATTAGCGAAAGAAGAACAAAAAAACCCCAAAGTTAGCAGAAGGAAAGAAATCGTGAAGATTCGATCAGAAATAAATGAAAAAGAAATGAAGGAAATGATAGCAAAGATCAATAAAACTAAAAGCTGGTTCGTTGAGAAGATAAACAAAATTGATAAACCATTAGCCAGACTCATCAAGAAAAAAAGGGAGAAGACTTAAATCAATAGAATCAGAAATGAAGAAGGAGAAGTAACAACTGACACCACAGAAATACAAAGGATCATGAGAGATTAGTACAAGCAACTATACGTCGATAAAATGGACAACCTGGAAGAAATGGACACATTCTTAGAAAAGCACAACCTTCCGAGACTGAACCAGGAAGAAACAGGAAATATAAACAGACCAATCACAAGCACTGAACTTGAGGTTGTGATTAAAAATCTTCCAACAAATAAAAGCCCAGGACCAGATGGCTACACAGGCGAATTACATCAAACATTTACAGAAGAGCTGACACCTATCCTTCTCAAAGTCTTCCAAAATATATCCGAGGGAGGAACACTCCCAAACTCATTCTATGAGGCCACAATCACCCTGATACCAAAACCAGACAAAGATGTCACAAAGAAAGAAAACTACAGGCCCATATCACTGTTACTGATGAACACAGATGCAAAAATCCTCAGCACAATACTAGCAAACATAATCCAACAGCACAGTAAAAGGATCATACACCATGATCAAGTGGGGTTTATCCCAGGAATGCAAGGATTCTTCAGTATATGCAAATCAATCAATGTGATAAACCATATTAATAAATTGAAGGAGAAAAACCATATGATTGTCTCGATAGATGCAGAAAAAGCCTTCAACAAAATTCAACACCTATTTATGATAAAAACTCTCCAGAAAGTAGGCATAGAAGGGAACTTAACTCAACATAATAGAGGCCATATATGACAAACTCACAGCCAACATCATTCTCAATGGTGAAAAACTGAAACCGTTTCCTCTAAGATTAGGAACAAGACAAGTCTGTGCACTCCCACCACTATTATTCAACATAGTTTTGGAAGCTTTAGTCACAGCAATCAGAGCGGAAAAAGATATAAAAGTAATCCAAATCAGAAAAGAAGTAAAATTGTCACTGTTTGCAGATGACATGATACTATACATAGTGAATACTAAAGATGCTACCAGAAAACTACTAGAGCTAATCAATGAATATGGTAAAGTAGCAGAATACCAAATTAATACACTGAAATCTCTTGCATTCCTATACACTAATGATGAAAAATCTGAAAGAGAAAAAAATTAAGGAAAGACTCCCATTTACCATTGCAACAAAAAGAATAAAATACCTAGGAATAAACCTACCTAAGGAGACAAAAGACCTGTATGCAGAAAACTATAAGATACTGATGAAAGAAATTACAGATGATACAAACAGATGGAGAGATATACCATGTTCTTGGATTGGAAGAATCAACATTGTGAAAATAACAATACTACCCAAAGCAATCTACAGATTCAATGCAATCCCTATCAATCTACCAAGGTATTTTTCACAGAACTAGAATAAAAAATTTCACAATTTGTATGGAAACACAAAAGACCCCAAATAGCCAAAGCAATCTTGAGAAAGAAAAATGGAGCTGGAGGAATCAGGCCCCCAGATTTCAGTCTATACTACAAAGCTACAGTAATAAAGACAGTATGGTACTGGCACAAAAACAGAAATATAGATCAATGGAACGGGATAGAAAGCCCAGAGATATACCCATGCACATATGGTCACCTTATCTTTGATAAAGGAGGCAAGAATATACAACGGACAAAAGACAGCCCCTTCAATAAGTGAGGTGGGAAAACTGGACAGCTACATGTAAAAGAATTTAAACACTCCCTAACACCATACACAAAAAGAAACTCAAAATGGATTAAAGACCTAAATAAAAAGCCAGACAGTATAAAACTCTTAGAGGAAAACATAGGCAGAACACTCTATGACATCAATCACAGCAAGATCCTTTTTGACCCACCTCCTAGAGAAATGGAAATAAAAACAAAAAATAAACAAATGGGACCTAATGAAACTTCAAAGCCTTTGCACAGCAAAGGAAACTATAAACGAGATGAAAACACAACCCTCAGAATGGGAGAAAATATTTACAAGTGAAGCAACTGACAGAGGGTTAATCTCCAAAATTTACAAGCAGCTCATGCAGCTCAATATCATAAAAACAAACAACCGAACCAAAAATGGCAGAAGACCTAAACAGACATTTCTCTAAAGAAGATATACAGATCACCAACAAACACATGAAAGGATGTTCAACATCATAATTATTAGAGAAATACAAATCAAAACTATAATGAGGTATCACCTCACATCAGTCAGAATGGCCATCATCAAAAAATCTACAAACAATAAATGCTGGAGAGGGTGTGGAGCACAGGGAAGCTTCTTGCACTTTGGTGGGCATGTAAATTGATACAGTCACTATGGAGAACAGTATGGTGGTTCCTTAAAAAACTAAAAATCAAACTACCACATGACCCAGCAATCCCACTACTGGGCATATACCCTGAAAAAACCATAATTCAAAAAGAGTCCTTTACCAGAATGTTCATTGCAGCTCTATTTACAATAGCCAGGACATGGAAGCAACCTAAGTGTCCATCGACAGATGAATGGATAAAGAAGATATGGCACATATATACAATGGAATATTACTCAGCCATAAAAAGAAACAAAATTGAGTTATTTGTAGTGAGGTGGATGGACCTAGAGTCTGTCATACAGAGTGAAGTAAGTCAGAAAGAGAAAGACAAATACCATATGCTAACACATATACATGGAATCTAAGAAAAAAAAAAAGTCATGGAGAACCTAGGGGTAAGAAGGGAATAAAGACATAGACCTACTAGAGAATGGGCTTGAGGATATGGGGAGGGGGAAGGGTAAGCTGTGACAAAGTGAGAGAGTGGCATGGACATATATACCCTACCAAATGTAAAATAGATAGCTAGTGGGAAGCAGCCACATAACACAGGGAGATCAGCTCTATGCTTTGTGCTCTCTTAGAGGGGTGGGCTAGGGAGGGTGGGAGGGAGGGAAAGGCAAGAGGGACAAGATATGGGAACATATGTATATGTATAACTGATTCACTTTGTTATAAAGAAACTAACACACCATTGTAAAGCAGTTATACTCCAATAGAGAGGTTAAAAAAAGAAAAGGCAATGTATGTTTGTGTATGTATTTGTATATATGTAAATATAAATACTCATATTGTAAAGAATTTTCACTGACTATTCTGCCTGTGATACTCTTTCCCCAGAAATGTACATGGCTATATTCCTCAGACCCTTTAAGTTTTCACTCAAACATTACCTTCACAAGGAGACCTATCCTGATCATGAGACTTGAAATTGTTACTACCTCTCTTTATACTCTTTATTTCTCATTACTCTCCTCCCTTTTAATATTTTATTAAATCTAGTTATTTATTCCATATATCATTTATTGTTTGTCCCCTCACTGGAATGTAAACCCTGTGTGGGTGGAAATTGTTTATTGTTTTTGTTCACTGTTGAATTGCAAGCACAATAGTATAAGTGCCAGGCACTTAGTAGGTACTCAATAAATCGTTTTTATGCAATTGAATGGAAAGAATGAATGAATATCGTATGCCTACCAAACTCTGAGTGTTTCAGGATCAAACGGCTCACCTACAGATAGCATAGCCAGGGCAAGTGTCAGGAGACCTCCAAAGACACAGTGCTACCTGGGACTGTGCAAACGAGTGCAGACTCATGTTCTCTAAGAATGGATCTCAGAATCCTCCCTGTAGTATGGGACCCCACTGGGATCTTTGCTGTTACAACTGTGAGACAACCTGGGGGCATGCTAGTACTACCACCTTCTAAAGACCAAGAATCTGAGACGTTATTCTTGGAAGAATACACATCATCCCCGCCTATTACCTCCAGTGGACAGACAGCATCATGCCATGTTCCCAGAATCGCTCATAGCACTTTAGCAAGGAAAAATGTAAAGGAGTAAACACTGACCTTGATATCAAGGTATCTATGGTCAGGACCCAGGGGACATTAAAGGAATAATGAGAGTAATGTGAAATAAAAGAGATGCTAGAACAAATACACGGAATCCAAACATTTACAAAATCTCTACTGTGATTTAAGTTCTCTCTGAGTACTGGACAGATGATGAGACAACATATATATATATGTTTTTTTGTTTTTTTTGTTTTTTTTTTGCGGTACACAGGCCTCTCACTGTTGTGGCCCCTCCCGTTGCGGAGCACAGGCTCTGGACGCGCAGGCTCAGCGGCCACGGCTCACGGGCCCAGCCGCTCAGCGGCATGTGGGATCCTCCCGTACCGGGGCACAAACCCGCATCCCATGCATCAGCAGGCGGACTCTCAACCACTGCGCCACCAGGGAAGCCCCAACATATTGTTTCATCCATACATCCAGGAATATAAGGAGGGACTGTAAATGCATAATTATAATACAATGCAATAAATGCTATAAGATTTGTATACAGAAAGTGCTATGCGAACACAGAGATAATGGTGAACACTTTTTCACATAAATGTAGGGAAAGCTACAGTGACAGGGTAACATTTCCGTTTGGCCTTGGAGGATAAATCAGAGTTTGTCAGAAGAGGATGGTAGGCATCCCATGAAGGAAAAAATAAGTGGAGACAAGGTGCAGATACAAGGATGGCCTGTACTGGGGAAAGGCAAGACCAATACTTCCCTGAGGATCTTCCTTTGTTCACAGTCCCTGGCATGTCTGATTCTTTTCATCTCTCTCCCAGGACATGAGGGAGTACTCACTTCATAAGACACACTCAAGTATAAATAGAGTCAATGCATGAAACAAATGAAAACAATCAAGGCCTAGGCAGATCACCAAGCAAGGCTCCTAGCCTATGTCCTTATTTTTAACTGAAGTTCTGATGTCTTAGAAGACCAGCTCTTATAACCCATGGTTTTATGAGTCTGTACTCTGTTATCCCCCCTCATTCTCAAGGTGATGATTAGACCCTGTGATCAGGGGTCACACTGCTGTTCCTGGCCCTGGAGTGCCTGGCACAAGTTTGGGCACAGAGTGGTCATTCAGAAAATGATATCCAGTCAGGACAGTATGGAGAGGTATTCAGAGAGTTGGACAGGCTGCTTGAAGGCTTCCCCTGCCAGCTACTAGTGTGTGATCTTGGACAACAACTTAATATCTCTATTACTCTATAAAATAGGAATAAAAGGATTTAGGTCCTAGTGTTACTACAATAAATAATACTATGCAAAATCTTTGAACAGTACCTGGTACAAAATAGGCACTTAGTAATAGTTAGATGTTGCTGTTACTAAGAGTTGTCACGGTACTGGTTTTCATGATTCCTTGCCTACACTGCTGCTCTGTCACACCTCTGACAGGTTTAGCCAGTAGACGTAGCAGAGAACCAGGAGGAGATCAAGGTCCTGGTCTTGCTTGCCCCAAACTATCCATCTCATCTAAGGTAAATAATTCTTCTCTTGGAGCCTCATTTTCTTAAGGGGGTTTTGGTTAGGCTCAGATATGACTATAGGGATAAAAGAACTGTACACACATTCCTGTAAGACTCGTTGGGTTTTCAGTTTCTCCTTGACCCCAGGACAGACACAGAGTGTTGATAAAAGTTCCCCCATGGGACTGGGTTTTTTTTTTTTTTTTTTTACAACTGATTAGGAAGCAGGGCACAGAGAGAAAAATCTAGACTCAGAGATGAGAACCTGACCCCGCATCCAAGAGAAGTGTGTGGATGCTTTATTGCCACTCCCCCCGCCAAGGTTCAAGGGCACCTTGAGCTGACCAGGTGCCCTGCTCTGCACTCCTGGCATGTGCTAAGTGGAGGGGAAAGCTACCACCCTGAAGCAAGCATGACATGACAGGGATGTGAAAGTCAAAGTTTCTATTTTCCCTTCTACTGGGGCACTTAACTTTCTGAACTATAATTTCAGGATTTTCTCATATGTGTTTCCTGCCAGAGCAGGAGCTCAGTACAAGACAGACCAAGTATTATTTGTATTTATATTCATAACATCTTGCAAGGTACCTGAGACAATAAATATTTGTTGAATGAATAAAGCAAGGAATAAATGGGTAATAGTAGTATCAACAAGGAAAAAAAAAGACTAATGCCTTTACTTTGTTTTACTCTGTGCAAGCACTGTGTAAGTGCCACTCAAACATTGTTCCAATTAATCCTCAGTGCAGGACTACAGGAGAGGCATTTCTATCTCTATTTCACGGACAGGAAAACAAAGGCTTAGAAAGAATAAGAAGCACAAGCAAGTTTACACAGACAGCAATCAGAAGAACCAAGATTCACACTGCCCTCTGCTTGAATACAAAGCACTGGTACAACCAGAGGTCAGATATTCAGCATGTGAATGGACTAATCAAAGGCCCTAGGGCTCACCTCAAATTGAACTAAACTTGGATTCCATCATTTTATCCTTCTCCACCTTTTTTTTTTTTTTTTTCAGTAAAGCACATACACTTAAAATCTTTGAATTCCTAGTTTTCTCAGCACCAAGTCTTTACCTGGTTTGTGTCCGCAAGTCTGTGACACAAGAGTCCTAATAAAACCATCACCGACAACCAATTCCAGGAGTCCAGAACATGTATGTCTAGGGGGAGGGGAAGGAGAACTTCCAGCTCTGAAAAGCCAACACAGGTGCTTTGCACTTTCAAAAAGATTGTTCTCCAGGGCTTCCCTGGTGGTGCAGTAGTTGAGAGTCTGCCTGCCGATGCAGGGGACGCGGGTTCGTGCCCCGGTCTGGGAGGATCCTGCATGCCGCGGAGCGGCTGGGCCTGTGAGCTGTGGCCTCTGAGCCTGCGTGTCCAGAGCCTGTGCTCCGCAGCGGGAGAGGCCACAACGGTGAGAGGCCCGCGTACCGGAAAAAAAAAAAGATTGTTCTCCAAAATTTCAGTCTAATTAAATCTTAATTTACCATCATATTGCAAATCGGAGTTTTACTATAATTGAAAGGAAAGCTCTACAACGTCCACTCTGGTGGGAAGCAAGATTTTTAGTCTAAAGCCCTGTTTGTTAACAGGACTGTTAGCTGAACATCATGGAAAAATAAGTGACTTCAAAGCACTGATTTGTTTGTTAGGTGCCTGATAATTGCAGGCATTGGAAATTCTGGGATAAAATAAAACTCTACTGACATTATGGACAAATTTAATATGGCAACAATTAGTTTGATTAAACACAAGTGAGAGGCTGAAGGAAGAAAGAAAAAGAGCAAAACGATCCATTTTAAAAGCACTTTTTAGAAAAGACTGATTCAGGATGATTTATTTGCATAGTCACATTATAATCTGAAAAAGCAATAAACGAAATAAGAATTGTTATTTTGTGGGACCATTGTTTCCATTATTGTTTTTCTGTGGATTAAATGAGGAAGGGATTGACAGCCTTAGAGAATTAAGAATCACGCTGTTTCAGAGAATGGCTGCAGAGATGCAGCCAGAGAACCAGGAATAAAAGGAGAAAAAGATTTACTAGGGAGGTGTGAAGATGCGGGGGCTGGCTCAGAAGTCTCCCCACCCCAGGAGCCATAACTACTGAGCATAAGGCAGAAGAAGACTCTGCCTTGTGGGTCATATCCAGATCACAGAATACGGGTTTCCCCAGGCTCACAGATTTGTTGAAGATATTCTGATTAAGAGAGGGGATGTCCAAAGCCCCCAGTATTGAGACAGGTGAAGTATAGATAGCTCTAATTAGGAGTGTTACAGAAAAAAAGACAGCTATAACATGGGAAGAAACACATACTAAAAGAGGGCTTTGCAGGTCACCAGGGATAAACTCAGACTAAGGGAAATGGACACTGAGGTCTCAAAGATGAGCAGTGTCAGGGCACCAGAGGCCCAGTCTGACACAGTTCTGGACTGGAGCTCCAGGTTCAAATGGACAGCCCACTACTGATTTATTAGGGCTTGGTATGGGATGAGGGCAGAGAATAAAAGAGTGAACTACACTTAAG
Organism: Stenella coeruleoalba; assembly: GCF_951394435.1. NCBI lineage: Eukaryota > Metazoa > Chordata > Mammalia > Artiodactyla > Delphinidae > Stenella > Stenella coeruleoalba. The sequence goes on along the minus strand of NC_137159.1, from coordinate 73,227,176 downwards.
TGGTCCTGTTTCTCCTGAAGTGTACACTATAGTAGAGGAGAGAGAAAATATAAAATATAGAGATAATTGCAGGTTGGGATAAGTTACCCATGACAAGTTACTTACTCCTATCCTGTCCCTTTCCTCGACATTCAGAAACATGAAAATAATAGTGTCCACCTGGCCTAGATCACAGTGTAGGGTGAGAAGCAAATTGAAAAGCTCCTGAGAAACAGTAACAATTTTATTCAAATAAGATGTTATTTTATTGTTTTCAGTTGCTTCGAACACGATGTTGAAGAATTACAGTCGCTAGCGTAATAGGAAAGATTAATGTGGATATTGGCTCAGAACCATGAAGGATGCCTACAACTGTTAAAAAAAGAGACATCTGGAAACAAGTGGAGAAAGCAGGCATCTAAAAGGGCGGGAAATGACTCAGCTAATACCAGTGGCCAAATTTGTAAAGCAGCCTATGCTCCCTTCCACGAGAGAGCTGTTGCTTTTGGAATTCTGGTGTCTCTCTGTGCCAGTGCGAGATGTCTGAAGAAGACAATTTATGATACGGCCAAGCACCCAAGACTGGGTGTTCTCAGGAACCAATCACAGATGATCAACTTTCAGTAACCTGAGATACTGGAGTACAGCAGAGACGAGTGAGATGAAAAGAAGAGAGCACAAGAAAGGATGCTCAAGAGTGTCAAAGGAAGAAATGTAAGGCTGAGAGAGACAGAGACAGAGACACAGAGAGACAAAGAAACAGGGGCTAGGAACCAGGCGATACCTTGAAAAAAAAGAATAGCTCTCTGGGGAGACAATCACTGCAAAGGTGTTTAAAAGTGGTAAGAGAAATGATGGCTACTCAGGATGGATACATAGAAAATGCTTGGAAGATTAATGGCTACACCTCCACAAATCACCGGGCACAATCCCTGGGCCCAGAGTATGAACTAATTAAATGTTAGTTTCATTTTACTGTCCCTCTCCTTTGCTACTGTGCGTAAATTACAACCAGGTGCCATCTCTCATGTTTTGGAGTGTTTTGCAGTATCTTTACTACTGCCATACAGATGCTTGGTGATTAGGGAGAGTTTGTTGCATTTCCATTGCTATGCTTCCCTGTCAAGTGACAGAAGTCTAGAAGCCTGGAACATCTTGGTTACGAAGGACAAAAATAACTCCAAAGCACCTCAAAAGAGAGCAGGTTGGAATGTCATGCTTTTATATACTGAAGGAAGTGTAAGTGAAAATAGAGGTGTTCTTGGAGATTTTTCTAGAAGAAGTAGAAATAATGTTTGTTAAAATGAGGTGAGGGTAGTTACAGGAATGTACAGTTATGTAGAAATATTTCAAGCTGTTCACTAAAACTTTATACAATTTTCATACTTTATTGCATGTAATTGCTACTTCAACTACAAACGTGTTAGAAGGAATGTAGTAGAAAATCAATGTACTTTCTGAATTCCACAGGACACACTGTTAGTGCCACTGATGGTCAGTAGAAGAGCCGGACACATCTTAGGCTGTATATCGGCTATCCCCTGGACACTACAGGGTAGTGAAGAGGACTCGAGAAGGAGTGAGCTTGTGTCACCTACACAACATGGGGCCTATGTGTGCACTTTGGACACTAAAGATTCTAAGTGAAGGAAAGAGAAAACTACTCTTCTTTGAGGGCTTACCGCATGCTTTATATGCACTACCTCATTTAATCCTCACTCTATTTAATAGATGAAGTCACTGAGATGTATTTGGAGGGGCTAATTTTCCCAGGGGAGTGACGTACCATGAGGAATCAGAGAAGACATTGGCTGTGGCATAAAGCTCTTCTTCATCCCAAAGCAGAATACGATGTGTTTCTTTACTTTCTATTTTCTTTTTTAATCTGAATCTTTTCCTGAGATTCTGGTGGCAGTCAGAAGCAGATTCTCTTACAGAAAGAGGTCTAATCTACCCTATTTGTTCCCAGTGTTATGGAGAAAAGTAAACCCTTTCCCCTAGGCTGGAATTTTTATGTGACAGCCATTCCCCAGATCAACTGCTTCCATTACTGACCACGTGAAACATATCAGGAGTCAGGAGAACACAGAATGAAGCCCTGGGAGTAGGAACTGTAGTTTCTACACAATCTCCATGCATAACTCCCATTAGCAGTAATGTCTGTGATATGTGTGAGCTGAGGGAATTCCCCACTTTATTAAGAGGAAATGATATACACAGTTACTTCTGGAGTAAAATCAAACAGCAGAATTGCTATTTGTCTATGGGAACTCTTTCTTATTAGTGTCATATAAATGCAAGGAGATACTTAAAGAGATTGATAACACATGGAGCGGGTATAGCCACACCATCTGATTGACTAAAAGCCAATTTTAAAAATAGAGAGGTGTGGCTTTTTCTGACATTTTGTAATAAAATATTCCCATTCTAGAACCACAGCCTCCCCCCTTAATAAACATAGTATAATGCAATATTTCTAATTCTTAAACAAATCTGGAAAGCAAAGAGCAAAATGTGGTGAGGTAAGCATGCTTTTTCTACTAAGCAAAATAAGTTAATGAGTCAACTCATTTCCAACCTGCATGTTATGTGCCAATTGCTCAAATCAAATGAGAAGCTCTTTCTAGCCCAGGACCCAGAGCTCAAGTGAAAGTTGTCAGATTTGATAAAGTAGGTTTGTTCTAGAAGGAAACATTCCTTGCTATTTTCCAGGGTACACCTGTTTGCCAGAGTGCATTTCCCAGCTAATACCAGTTTGTCGACAGCATTTGCAATGAACTTTAATTGTGTGCTTTACCTGACAGTCTTAATTGTAATCTGACTTCCTTCAGGTAGCAATCAGTTGAGTGAGGTAATCATATCTCCCTGAAGCCCATAAACACAACCACCTGCACCTCTTCTGGTTTGCATTCCTCTTTTTAACTTCAGTATCACACGGAGAGGGGATACGGAGCCTGAAAAGGTATCGTGTCCTCAAAATAGCTGCTATTTTCCTATCATGACAGTGGTGTATAACTGAACACAGACAGAGTAACTGAGGACAAAAATAATCCTATAATTTTAAACTGTAATAGTAAAGCTGTAATAGTAAACCTGCTGTACAAGCAGAGATTGGCTTTTTTTTTTTTTTCCGTAGGGAAGGAATTGGTTCTACTTCATGCTTATGCCTGCCTTTGTAGGTTTCTCTGAATGTTCTTCTTGGTATGTGGTTTTCTATGTGAATATCAGGGGCCTTCCCTTCTTACACCACATCTGGAACCTCTACTCTGTTGCCTGTTCTCTATTCCACTGCTCACATCTCTGATCCTCATTATCTCCTCAATGGTTCCTGAAGAGGGCTCTAGTTGGTCTCCATGTGTCCAATTTTTCTCTGTCCCAACCACACCACTTGTGGTACTCAAGTAACCTTTCTAAACTGAGAATCGGACCAGGCTACAGATGAAGCAGAAACAATCAGTGAGGTGAACTTCCCAGAAAGATGGCACTGGGATGACCAATTTACAAATTATCACTACTCCCTGCCCAAAACAGAGATGAACAAAAGCAAACAAAGGATCAAGGAAAACTTCATCAGTGTTAAAACTAATGAATGGACCCAAACCAGTGCTAAAATCATATACAGTAAATCTCATTTGTCATGATATAAATATATGCATTATATTTTAAAAAGAAAAAACTATCATAATTAGCATCATGAATTAACTTATGTGTCTCATAAACTTTTTAATCAAATATTCATCTACAATTAATGACGTACTGGATGACTATAATATTTAATTGCCTTTCAGAGCAATTTACTTATCTAGTTTCCTTTTCTCAGCATTATTTTTTCTCCAATGCTCAGAAATATTATAGATAAACCAATGTGTTAGTTTTCCATTTTAACATTAGGATTAAGGTAAACAATTACTTCATCTAATTATTGGCCATATATGTTTGCATGTACATGTGTGTGTGGATTGTGGATACTGATTCTTTCTCGTATTTTTATTGGCATGTTCATCTACTTCTTGTTCATCTGTAAGAGCTCTTTATATATGAATAGTCATCATAATGCATTTCTCTAGTCCACTAACTCTCCCAATCTCCTAAGTGGCTATTTTAGTCATTTTCCTTTTTGTCAAGTCTGCAATACCTCCTCCACTATTCTTAATTTTACTCAATGTCCTTATTTCTCACCTAACTGAAAACCTGAATTAATTAGAAGTGCAAAATTAATTTGCACTTACCAATATCTGCACCCATGTATGTTGCCTTCTTTCCTGCCTCTGCAGATGAACTCTCCATGCTTCTAGCTAAGATGCAGCCTTCCTCTCGTGTACTAGCTTTCAACCCCTTGAATGGTAATCAGAGACATCACACTAGCAATTTTCTCCTATCTTCTGTTTCGCCAGCTCCCCCCTCTCTACTGGATCATTCTCATCAATATATGAAACTGCTCTTTTCATTTCTCCTATCTAAAAAAATATTTACCCACTACTGTTTTTAATGTCTGCTCTGGCTACCAGCTCCTATTTCTTCTCCCCTTTACAACAAAAGTCCTTGGAACAGTTGTCTATATGTCTGTTTTACTGTCTCTCAATTCTGTCCTTTAATTCTCTCTTAAACCAGTTCCAACTAGACCTTCTTCCCCATAACTCTCCTGTAAGTTTTGACATATTAGTAGCATTTGAATTCTTCTTCTGCAATGTTTTCAATTAATTTATCAGATACCAAACTCATCTGATTTTCCTCCTAAATTATTGACTCACCCTTCTCAGTCTCCTTTGCTGAAGGAGATTGATAATCTTTTAACTCTTTGTGTTAGAGTGCCACAGGGCTCAATCCTTGTTCTTGTTTTTGTTGTTGCTGTTTATCTTTTCCTCTCCTCTCTTTCCTGTTTATACCTGGTCTCTCTGTTGGAAATCTCATCAATTGCTTGGCTTTAAATACCATGTAACCGGACTGGTCTCAGAATCGTGTCTACAGCTCAGACTTATCTCTTGAACTGCAGACTCAGATTTCCAACTGCCTACTCTATGTGGTGATCTAATAACCATTGCAAACCTAATGTATCAAAAACTGAGCTCTTGTTATTTTCTCTCAAACCTGTTTCTCCTAAGCTCTTTTCTAGACCTTTTATGGCATCTCAATCATTCCAGTGGCTGAGACCAAAATTTTCCTTGATTTTAACCCACATCTATTTCATTTGCAAATTCACTTGCGGCTTTTGGATTCACAACACTGCTTTTGGATTTGCTGTACTCTGTGCATGGAGCCCTCTCCCTTATATATTATGCACATGGCTCACTCTCTCAAATAATACCCCTCCAGTGAAGACTCCTTGACCACTTGTATTAAAATTCCCACCCCAAAACCTGAATTTCCACATCACCCTTCCTGCTTTATTTGTTCCCATAGAGCTACCACTGTATAACATGCTGTATAATTTACTTATTTATTTTATCCTTTGTCCAACTCCCCATATTATACTATAAGCTCCATGAGGGCAAGGTTTTCTCTCTTATTTATTCTACTAATTTATATCCCACAGCTGGAACAGTATCTGGAACATAGAAAGTACTCAATAAACAATGAGAGGATTAAATACAAAATCCTCTGATTAAAACACCCAAGTGGCCACCCCACCCCAGTCCACACACAAGGGCCTATTGTATAAACTGTAAAAATTGTCACTGGTCAGCAGGAACATTTAGTAGTTTCAAGAGAGGGAAAAGAGATCTTCAAAGGCCACCAGTCAGATTGACACAGGTCTGACTTAACAGCACAGTAGATTCTAGTACCTAAAGGGGTAATATCATCAAAATGCTAAGGGAAAAACTGCCAAATCTAAATTCTTTAATCAGCTAAACCACCATTTGAAAGTATGAAGTGGAAATAAAGACACTGCAGACATAAAAACTCAGTTGTTCTAACCATAACTGTGCCATTTTCTAATTTTATGACCCTTCCCAAGTTACTTAACATCCTATCTGTTGTTATCTCTTAGTAAGTGGCTAATTATATTATTGTTCCATAGGGCTTATTGTAAGAATTCAGTGAGGTATACATGCAAAGCTTTATCATTTCTCAAACTTTTATGTTTTTGATGATTTATATTATTATTTTATTAGAAAACATGGAAATATTTCTACTCCATTTTAAAAGCTTATAACCCTAATCCTAATATTCGTTTTGGCTAGTAAAATAAAATATAAATGTCAATTTCACTTGTACATCTACCAATAGATGAAATATTATAGATAAAATATTACCAAATCAAATATATCAGTGTGTCCTTATCAGCTAGGGTGTATCTAAGGAATGCAATGCACGAATGGATTAACATCAGGAAATTACTATTAATGTAATTCAGTATATTAAAAGATTAAGGGTGAACAACTATGAGATTATCTCGGTAGAGTGCTTAAAAAAACCTCAACATTCATACTTGATAAAACCCTCACTATACTAAGAAAAGAAAACTTTCTTAACTGAAAAGAGTTTCCACCAGTTACATACACTCCCTAAATTCTGGATTCCACTATCTATTAATTATGCACTATAGGCAAGTTACTTATCTCCTTTGGACCTTAGTTCCTCATATAAAAAGTGGGCATACTAAGGGTACAGTGTCATTAGTTTTTTATAAAGATTAAATGAGAAAATTAGTAAGTATTCCCTAAATTATAGTGATGTTATAGTGATGAAAGCGAGATGTTCAATGTCAATTTTCTTTCAAACCTTTTATTGAGGGTCCTAGCAAATACTGAATATATTAAAAATAAGGAAATAAATGGGAGGTAAAATGTTAAAAAAGAATATCCAAAATGGTCACTAATTAAAAACAATATAAATGTTACATAAAAATTCTAAAGAATCAACCAATAAACTTAAAACTAATATAACAATTGAGTTAATTATCTGAATACACAATTAACATTAGCACAGTTAAACTGGTAATCATTTTTACAGTGTAATATAAAAAACCCATCTACAAATGCTGCAAAAAGCCACTTACTTCCCAGGAACACATTAACAAGAAGTGTACTAGAGCTCTGTCAAAGTGATATAGACATTTATAAAGACATTTATATTTATATTTATTTATAAATAAGTATTCCTTGTTAGAAAGACCCCAAATTGCGGATGTCAATTTCTTCCATATTCATTAATAAATACCAATACGTTTTTAAAATATCTTTTATAAAGACCTAAATAAATATTTTTACTTATTTAGACATTTATAAAGACCTAAATAAATATTCCTTGTTAGAAAGACCCAAATTTGCAGATATCAATTTCTTCCATATTAATTAATATGTAAATACCAATACGTTTTAAAAATATCTTTTCATGCTGATTCTACTGTTGATAAAGAAAAAATGCACAATAGCAAAGAAGTTTAAAGCAAAGACTAATGAGGTAAAACCTGACCCAATTCAAACCGGATGGTAACTAGAATAGCCCTATATGCAAAATGAAATGGAGATGCATATCAATAGAATCGAGTTCAGAGCTAATGAAATTTTACTTCCTTAACTTTGTGAGAAAAAGATAAATAATTGAACATGTTTTTGAAAGAACTGGTCATCATTTGAGGAAAATGAAACCTCATCTTTATGCTCCTACTCCTATACCTCTCTACTCTATTCCCCACACTGTAGCACAGCATCCTTTTAAAATGCAAATCTGACCATTTAGATTTCCTGCTCATAACCCTCTAATGGCCTCTCATCACACATAGAATAAAATGTGAAGTCATATTTATATTCTATGAGCCCCTAAATATTATAGTATCCTGATTACTTGTCTAGACTACTTTTAACCTCTACCACTCTGCCTCTTCGTCATGCTGTTCCAATTTCCCTTGCCTCCTTGCTATTCCTCTGCCTGGAATGTGCTTCCACCAGATGTCCACTGCATCTTGGTTTTGGAGTCATCAAGGAAAACACAATTCAGTCAAGCACTGAATGGAATAACACTTAACTCACGCCGACAAAGGACAGACCAAGATCAGCTTCAGTTGTGGGTGATAGTCCCCTATGGCCAGCAGGGCCCTCCTGGCAGCTGACACAGGGCCATTAGCCTCTGTGCAACCTCTTGTGCCCCAGATTGAAGGATCCCATTCCCTTCTCTCAAGAGACAGATATAGTAGTGGGGTTGGCCAGGTGCTATATGACACACACACTTAAGCTGAACAAAGGAGTGGACATTGAGTCTGAAACAGGGAAAGATATTGCTACACGAGGTGATTAGCCTAGCACAGGCTGTGAGGGCTCCTAATCTCTTAGTAAGAGTGTGATTCAGGCCCCAGGCTTGTTCTTATGCAGCCAACTGGGGGCTGAAAGACTGCATATAAGCCTGCCTTTTCCAACAGAAAATACATATTTTTTTGTATTGCTTATTACAAAATAACTAAGAATAAAAGGAAGATAATGTTTAAAGCCTAATACAACCCTGAGACATTGGAGCAAACGAGTAAGTGTTTACCTTGTAGACCCTGCTCTATGCTAAGAAGGGAATTCTTCAGGAGATTGAAGATTCCTGCATCAGCCTTCTGAATTAGGTATCTTCACTTTAGACCTGGAGAAGCTAAGATCCAGAGAGTTTCAGTAACTTCTATTTGCTGATTCAAAAAATTTTACTTAATGGCAAAAACACCTGCAATTGTCAGAGAAAGTGGTGGTACTCTGATGAGGAGGGGTAGGGAGAGAAAAGGGACAATGCTACACAGAATGTGAGGGGAGAGCTGATCCAGGCCCTGCTCTTGTTATCCAAGAGTCATCACCAGCTAAGGTCTTGATAAGCATTTTCCAGGAGCTCCACACAGGTAGTTCAGACCAACATTTTCTCACAGAGTATGACCTGAAAGTGCATGTTCACCAGACTACCTCAGAGTACCCTCCCGGCCCCTGCATCACTCCAGTCAAACAGGTCAGGGAGCCATGGAATTAAATTACCTGTAAATGGTGAACAATTTACTTCTTTTTATTCCCTATGATCCAATATAATACTGACTCAGAGGTTATTGCCATTTTCAGAGAATTAAGACAGTTACTAACTGTAAGTGCTTCCTAGAAAAAAGGGAATATCTCAAAATTAAATTTTACTCCCTAAAAGATGAGCGATTTCATTCCTTCCATCTCTAAAAGCAAATAAGCACAATCAGGAGTAATTTAACAGATTAACTTCTCCTCAACTATTTTTTTTTTTAATCAATAAAAGGGGAATCTTCCTTTAGAGAGGTTTTCTAACCACAAGTCATAAAGAATTTAGTGTGATTTTCTTTAGGATAAGAGATTTTTGCCAATCACCTGTCCACTGAAGGAACTAGAAAAGGAAAGGCTGAGAATAAAGAATTAAAAACAAACAAACACACAAGCAAAAAAGTTAGTTTAGGCAAAATGCTGCTGGTAAAAGTCAGATTGCCACATCCATTCAAAGAATATTTATTGATTTTCTGCTGTACGTCCACACCGAGCCAAGCTTACATGTTAAATGTTAAGCAAACGAGAAACAAAACAGAATGGCTTCTCTTCATTGAACTTAAAGATGATAGAGGATGATTTCAATATATATTACAATTTTCAAGAAAACTGTAAAATAATCTCACTAAAAACAGAGATCCAATAATTTTAAATACAATACCAACCAAAATAATCACTACAACAAAACAATACACAGTATAACCAATTAGGGCTTCACCTAAAAATGTGAGAATCGTTGATGACAAGAAACTCTTAATGATATTCTTTTCAGTAAGACAAAGAAGAAAATAATATCTGATCATGTCACTAGATATGACAGATTTTAATAAGATTCTATATCTTTCTGACGAAAAACTATACAAACTAAGAACTGAAGAACCTACCTTAACATGATAAAAACTACTTACATCATACTAACAAACCATGCCATATCTAATAGTGAAATATTAACAGAATTCCATTGAGCTTAGGAGCAAACTCATATGGTAGTTCTCACCATGTGATTTAGCATTTCTCTGGATGTCTAGTCATCACTATATAATAAAATTAACTTTCTTCCATCAGCTGGAGAGAAGAAACTAATGTACAAAATTAATGTACAAATATTATTAGATGATTAGCAAGATATATAGGAAAATAAATGATTGCAAGATAAATATTCAAAAATAATTATATTCCTATGTACCAGAAATAATTGCTTAGAAAAACATAATGGGAAAATATAAATTTAAAAAATTAAAATATCTATATTTATCAATTCCCTCATTGAAATACATTTTTGTGTTTCTAAATATTTTTTGTTTAGAAATAAAAACAGTAATGTACTGAACACATTTCAAATTGTCTAAAAGTGTGTATGTTCTTATTTTCATTATAATAATTGTTCAAAGTTAGTTTTACCATATGTATATCTCCTTTGAATAGCACGTCTGGATTTATTTTATTTTTCCAATCTCTTAGATCCTAATAAAATGGATGAGTTTAATAACTATATTCTTTTGTGATTACTGGTACACTAGGGCTATTTATATCATCTTATTTTATGTCAGCTTTTAATGGTTTATATTGTTTTTCTTACTTTCTGCCCTTTATTGGATTGGCTAAGTGTGTTGTTTAGTTTTGTGTTCCCTCTATTTGTTGGAAAGATGTACATACTATTTCTTTTGTTTTAGTAGCTACACTTAAACATGTAACATAAACACTCAAAATAGTGAAAAGTTTATCCACCTCCCTAGCCTCCTTCATTTAACAGAACATTAGAATTGTTTAAAAACAATCTTCCTCAACTATTGGCTTCCCTATTATTGTTTAGCATTTCAGTTCTACTAGTTTCTATACTTTCCAAATTTCTTAAGTCCTGTTATTCACAGTCAATGCTTATTTAGATTGATCCACATTTCTTTTTCTCTCATCTTTCTTTTTGGTTTCAATATCTTTCTTGCTGAAGTATATCTTTATTAGTTCTTACAGTAAAAATCTGCCAGAAGTAAATTTCCTCAGTATTTGCTAGAAAATTCCCTTATTTCACCTTCATTCTTACATAAAGTTTACCATGCTTTGAAACTCTAACTGATCAGTTATTTTCCCGAGGTACTACGTGGATATATTTCTTCTGTTTTGGGTTTGACATTGTTGGTGTAATATTTGTTACAGGTCCATTTGGTATTGCTTTGTAAAAAATAATCTAACTCTCCTTTCAGAAAACATAATTATTTTTGTCTTTAATGTTATATGGTTTCATTATAATTCAACCAAGTGTGGATGTTTATATTTACCCTGTTTAAGACTAAGTGAATTCAGCCAATGTGAAAATTCAGGCTTTCATCAATATGGGAAATTTCTCAGTACTACATTACCCCTCCCTTATTTTTTATCTCCTTTCATTTAGAACATCTAGACTTTATTTTGTCCTCCATATCTCTTAAAACCTCTTTTCTATGTCTTTGTCACTTTGTATGATAATGTGATAATATACATATACTACATGATTTTCTACCCTCTGTCTTCCAATTAATATATTCACTCTTCAACTATATCCAGTCAACTTATCAACTGATCCAATTATTATTTTAATAAATTTGTGTTTTGTTTTTTAGACTATATGTTTGTTTGCTTTCCAACAGTGTCTTTTCCTATATCATACTGTACAGTTCTTACAGCATTTAATATTTCCTTTGTCTATCTGACCACTATAAAATCTACTTATTTTAAATTCTCTTTTAAATTAGTTTATTGTCTCCAGTTCTCTTCTATTTAGTGTGCTTGCTGACTTCCAATCTTTTAATTCATATGTGGTTCATATAAATATAAGTTCATCCTAATCAGGGGCTATTTTCAATAAGAGTTCTATTTTTCCTGGACTGTAAGAATATCTTTTCAGAAATATTTGCTTCTAATGGACATTTTGCCTGGACTGGCTGGAGGTGTAGGATTGTGGAGTATGAATTCAGACTTCAGAGAAGGAAAATGGCCTGAGATTATGATTCATTTCAGGTCATCTCTTCTGTCCATGCCCTCGATCAGGCTGCAAGATTTTGTCCTGTTTTCCTGGATTGTTAAGAGTTTGCATAGTTTCCATTTTATGAACAAATCAGGCTTTATGCAGTATCTCAATTTTGAATCCCCATAATCTCTTCCTCTTACAGTGGGTAGTAGAGTCCCAGGCTCCAGCCAATAAGGCCCATGAGCCCCCAGGCTTTATTTTCCATTCACTGCCCCTACACTGAGCTCTCTTTTTATTTGGAGATTTTTTTCCCTTGTTTATATCTTGAGCTCAGCTATATAATTATATTTGCAGTTGTTATATTTTAAATGGCACTTTTATATATTTGAAATGGGAAGGAAGATTTCCTGGATGACTCAGTCCAGCTATTTAATGGAAATCAACTTTGCATTTACATGAAATATTCTAATTGTCAAATTTAGTTTTAGTCTTCTATGCAGAATGATTTCCTTGAAGGAAAGAACTATATTCTATTCATCTGTGTTTCTATTTGTTGAACAAATGAACTTATCACCTATGACCCCATCTTCCTCTTGCCATTTACTGATATTTCTAAATTTTGCTGGCTACTGCTGGAGTTTTTGCAACATTTGGTTCCTACAACAAAAACATATAAAACCATGGTGACCTTTAGTGTTTGGTGTGGTTTAATGAAGCTTTGTCTGAATGATGCCTTGAAATCCAGATGTAGAAAGCAGGCTTTCCCAGGCTCCATTATCAGGAGGAAATGAAAACAGAAGCATAATTATAATGTATGCCTTTAGTAAAGCTGCCACCTGGGATTAGAGGTAGGCTTCATTTTATTGAAAATGTTAAATAGTTGCTTCAAAAGTTCAATGAATCAATTAACATTTCTTTGTATTTAAGCCTGCATTTTGGGGGAAAGAAATTTGAAATTCTTTGTACCAATTCTATTCTTAAAACAAAACTGAGCAATATGATTTGTTAAATATTTTCAGCAAGTCTCAATCCAGCTGAATGATAATGTTTTAATTTGTCAACTATATTAGACATTTCTATTTTTATGGCTACCTATAATAACTCCTCTGAAGGTTTAAGACACATAGACAATGTCATCTTTTATCTAGATTTAAGCTTCCATTATTTTTGTGGTTAAAGTTTTATGGGAAAAAATATATTCTAGATTGTGATTATATCTGTATTATATCTATTTAGATGTTAAATAGTAATGTGCCTTTTCTAAGAGGATGGTGGAATGAGTACCATTTCTTTCTCTTTTTCTTATCAGAGTTAAATCAGAATTTCTCAACCTTTTACTAATCTACACCCCTTACCACGCTTTCTCAGTTCTTTACATATTCCCATCAGCCAAGCAAATTTCATAGAGCTTTCTTTTCTACACCTTATTTTAAGAAAGCAAGTATATTGAAAATAATGTTTCAAATTATGTCTCTGTGTCTCAGAATATTTCTTTACAGAATTGACAGCTATTAAAACAAATATGGCCTGCATTATACTAGAGCAGGACCTACCATAAATAAAATTTCACAGTTTCTACCAATAGTAAAGTTTCTTTCAATAAGAAGAGATAAAACTCCTGATTGCAACAGGATGTTCTAGATTCCTACTCTAACCAGATAAGAACTAATCTATATCAGGGACTGGCAATGACCAATGAGACAAATCCAGCTCATGGCCTGTTTTTTTTTTTTAAATTAAAGTTTTATTGAAACCCAGATACATCTATTTGTTTCTGTAATAACTGTCGCTACTTCCTGGCTATGTCAGCAAACTTGAGAAGTTGCAAATGTTGCAACAGAGACTATATGGCCCACACAAATAAAAATATTTACTATCTGGCTCTTTACAGAAAAGTTTGCTTTAAATCACTTAGGGTTGCACTGGGGTCAAATTTCCTAAGCTAATTAACACAAAAAGGGCTTAACCACTGGCATGGCTTTATAATTCTAGTGCCAAATATTAGCAAACTACTTGAACAGATAAGGTGATGACATTTTTGTTCAAAATACTTTCTGTATCTTCCTGGGAGGAGAATTATATTTTCTGGCTCCTTTAACCTCAGGCCTGGCCATATAACTTCTTTGCTCAATGAACTGTGAATTGAATAATGTGTTTCACCTCCAGGATGAAGCTTTAAAATCCAATGCATGACTTGCCATGCACTTTTTTCCATCTGGAAGGAGACTGGTGATGTGTTAGAGGTTGTTCTGACAGCCTGAACCCTTAGTAAAGGCAACACAGAATAGGGCTGCAGCCAATCCACAGTATATATCATCATGCGTGAGGAATAAACCTTTATTATGTGAAAGCCACTGAGACTTCTCACTGCATGATAACTAAGCTTAAGCTGACTGATAAAAAGTTCTTTGAAGAAAGATGTTTTAATTGGCTCCTTGAGAGATCAGAAAACTAGAGTGAAGATCAAATAAGCAAAATCAGCAACAAATAAATGAATGGATTATTTTAAAAGTCTGAACCCAAATTAAAAAAGAAAAAGAACTTTTTCTTTTGATTGAGCCAATAGCATATCTAGTAAACAATATCAGGATCAATTACACAGAGAACACAACTCAAAAAAAAACCACGCATAATGGAGGCTGAATTAAAATCAAGAATCCCTCAGTTTCAACAGTGCAAAGTTAAAGATAAACCTAATTTTGTCACATTTCTATTATACACAGGCAATAAAGAAATAGATGTTTAATTCTATTATTTGACCAGCCAGGTAGGTATCTGTTTTATTCCTCACTAATTCATGTACTGGCATCTAAAAGAAAATTAAACTAGTTTCAGAGCTATTATAAATTAAAAAATAAAAAAGAACATCCTTGGACCAATTGTCATAACTGACTACAAAACTCGAAAAGCAAAAAACACAAATAGTCAATAAATCTATGAAAAGTTTACACATAATAGCTATGTTAATTAATGAGAAGATGCTTTCCTCTAAAAGAATAGAATCTCAATATCTAATATTGGCAAATATGTAGAAAAATATGTATCTTGCCCTTACATGTATCTTGTAAATATTAATTTACAAGAGTAGTCATCTGATCATAGTTGATAACAAAAAAATTGAAAATAACATATATTTCCTAAAATATGGAACTGGTTAAATAATCATGCCAAATCTTTTTTATGGAAATCTATTTAGCAATCAAAAGTTAGGTAATAGAAAAATAATAACATGGAAATTAGGTCATGGTAGATTATCAAGCAGAACAAACCAATGCACAACAGGATAAAAATCAGTATATGTAGTATGAGTACATATTAGCATAGGAAACATTCCAGAAGATATACACAAAAGTGTGACTAATGATTAAGTGTCAATTGTTAGATTAAGGATGATATTTAATGCCTTTTTCTTGTCTTTATTTTCTTATTAGCCCATAATATATACAGATTGCTTTAGATAAATAAAATTTAAATTAATAAATCATTAAGCAAAGTAATTAAGAATACAGCAAAAATGTATATATTATACATAATATATTATGTAGTTGTGTATAATGTATTAAGTATATTATATATTTATCTCTCTAAATCTATATATATATACACACATATATGTACACATATATATATATAGTGAAAGATTTCCAGAGATTATAGACTATATATGATATTTAAATTTGTGACAAGAAAGGCATCAAAACACAAATGGATAGGAAAATAATATTAAAAAAAAAAATTTTATTGGAGTATAGTTGCTTTACAATATTGTGTTAGTTTTTGCTGTATAGCAAAGTGAATCAGTTATATATATATGTGTGTATATATATATACATATATATATATACATATATATATATGTATATATATATTCCCTCTTTTTTAGATTTCCTTCCCATTTAGGTCACCACAGAGCACTGAGTAGAGTTCCCTGTGCTATACTGTAGGTTCTCATTAGTTATCTATTTTATTTAGTATACCAAATTAGAATATATTTAGATATTTTAAAGGTGAACAGCAAACTACAGAAATAATCTCTAAACTTATGAGAGTTTTATATATAAATACATAAGTGTCATAATGTTTATGCAATTCAAATTGCTAATTTTTAATTTTTCAGTGATAATTGAAATCATTAAGGAAAATATTGATATAGCATTGAAATATTTATTTTTAAAATTTAAAATAAATGTAATACTTTTAGAAGCACTTATGTAGCTAAAATCAAATTGAAAAAGACTCATAAAAATACATAAACGGCAGGTGACTTTTTGTTTTTTTTTTTTTTTTGTGGTAGGCGAGCCTCTCACTGCTGTGGCCTCTCCTGCCGCGGAGCACAGGCTCCGGACGCGCAGGCTCAGCGGCCATGGCCCGCGGCATGTGGGATCTTCCCAGACCGGGGCACAAACCCGCGTCCCCTGCATCTGAAGGTGGACTCTCAACCACTGTGCCACCAGGGAAGCCCAACGGCAGGTGACATACTGATAAAAAAATATAGACATAAGACAGAACTAGGTAACTCAGAAAAGACAAAATGTTAACACGTAGAAAAATATTCAACTCAGAAAAGAAACATACGTTTCAATAAAGAATTTTACATTTTTATTAAAGCAGCAACACATATGCTGGAAAGCAATGAGGGGCAGGTTGTGAAAAGTGAACATGGTAATGCATGGCTACATGGATATACCTTCACCTAGCAATCACACTACAAGGGTTTTAAAATACTTTGTTTTCCCATATGAAAATAAAATGTAGGGATCATAGAATACTGAGAATAAAGATTAAACTGAAGAAAATAATGAAAATCATCTGTAATCACACCACTGAGGGGTAGTCATCACTGTTAATCTGTTAATAATATGAAGTTTTTGCTTCCATCTCTCCATTTCTCTTATTCACACTTTCTCACTCTGTCTTGCTCCCTGCCTTTTCTCTTTTCTTTCTCTTATTAGGCCTTTATTTATAATGCATTATATTATCAGCATTAACCCATGTTCTTATGTGATCTTCAAAAAATATGACTTTTACTGTCAACATGTTCCATCATACATTAGTATTATAATATTTAACCCTCCCAGTAGCATTCAATTATGTTGTTATATCCAAATTTTGGTAATTATATATAACCATTCAAATTTTTCAACAGAACTCTTTATTCCCATCTATATCTCCTGACAGTATTTCTTTGAAACTGAAAATGCTGTCAAATAGTTTAATACATATTAATACCAATACAACTATAAAGATACATTCAAAGATCAATATACATATATAAGATCTATCAGTAGAAAACGTAACAAGATAAAAAGACTCCCTCCATTCCCCATACCCTTTCCCCTTTGTTTCTATGTTATCAAATCATGCTCTCCAGAGATAATTGTTTCGGATAGGTTCTTATGTATTATCTTATCAGAACTACACACACACATACATACACACAATGATTTCATGCTGATGACATGCTTTCACATCAGAAAAACGGGTCTGTTTTGTTCTTTTTCATGATTTATGGTTACACAAGTTACGGTGGCAGGATTATCATATTTAATGCAACTCACTCTCACTGCTAAACAGTAAGTTTTTCATTTCCTGTACCCTATCCTCTCAAGGTTTTCACCTGTAAAAGTATATATCGGAATGGAAAGGCTGAGACAAAGATTAGGCATATTTGGCAAGACTTGCCATACGGTTTCCATTAAGATTGACTGCATGGGAAACTGAAGACCACGTTCAGAGATCCACTAGAAGGACTCTCAGGACTCAGCATATAGTTATACTCACGGCTGAGATTTATTCCAGCCACACAGGAAGGGCACACGTTTAGAGCACAAGGGTAAAACAGGCAGTGAGTATCTGGAGGCCCCCAAGTGCAAGCTGCCGTATGCTCTGTCCACCTCATGAGGGGCCACACAGAAGACACTCTTTCTCCAGCAATGAAGACAATAACATATGTGTGATCTCTCTCCCCAGGTAAGGCCCATTAGAGATACGGTGCCCAAGGTTTTTCCTGTAAGCTGTTCACATAGGCACCTTCTATCTGGCATGTACCAAAATTCCAGAAGGAAAGCGAATGTTCAGCATAAACCACATTGTTGCATAAGAAATCTAGGCACAGTGAATCACTCTCATCAGTCAGGAAAAAGCAGAAACCCTGCAAAATCCAAGTTCCTAGCCGCCTCCTGTGCAAGCAGGCCTTTCTGAGAATATCAGTTTCAGGTCTGCTGTGTTAACCCTTTCTGTGCAGAAACACAGCAGTGGTATATGATGTCTCCTGTTTCCCTATACCTTGGCAGACAAAGACTCTTGTCATACTTCTTTGAGAAGTAGGGAGAGGGAGGGGCAGGCTGATAGGTAAAGTTAATATTTAATTTTCATTTTTTTTCTTTAATCATAACTGAAGTTGTATGTGTTTTTATCTACTTGTTGGTCACTGGTACTTTGAAGAGCTTTGTCAAGGCATGCATTAGGCTAATTTGTATGCAGACAATTAGCCCTTTACTGTCATAAATGACAAAGGTTTTTTGATCAATTTACTATTGGTCTTTTAACCTCAGTTATGAATTTCTGATGACTCTATATATTTTCATATAATGAAACATTTTAATCCTTCTTGTGTAATTTCTGTGTTGTACGTTATGTTAAGTAATGCACTTACGTTTCCTTCTAGTAGTTTCATAGTTTTCTTTCTTTACATTCAAGTATTTTGTATATCTTCAATTTATTTTAAGATGATCTGTGTTTATTTTCTTTTTAGGCTTTTAAAAATATTTATCCAGTTATCACTCTAGCATGAATTAGGTAACATTGTTATTCACTTACCTGAAATACAAATTAAATAACTGTAGACTGTGTATGGGCACTCACTTCTGTCCCAGTGATTTGAGTATCCCTGGTCTAGCACCAACAACATGATATTGAAGTTCATCTAGAAGAAGTACATGAGGCTAGCCAGGACAAATCCGGAAAAGTTGTGAAATGGGAAGGGAAGGCTGAGGAGACTAATGTTGCCAGGCCTTAAAATGTGTCACTATAAGTGAGCAGGACCCTATGGGGTCTTCCCAGAATAGACCCTCACCCATGTCTTCTGCCTGCTTTTTGTCTCTAGAAAAACTTTAGTCAAAGAATAAATTTAATCAGAGAAATGAGAAAACGCAGAAAGAAAGGAAAACAGTCAAGCAAGACAAAATAATAATACTTTAGCCATTAAGCAAAGTCAAGGACCTTTACTTCCTCCTCAAGGATCATAGATAATATTCTGAGCCATGTCCTTTGAGCTGTTTTGCAGACACTGACCCCACCCCCACCCCCCGTGGAAGAAGGTAACTGCTGCCCACAAGCACGTAGACCCCAGACCAGCTGGAACCAGAAGGCTGATGATGTTGATACCGATTACCTCACCACCAACCAATGAGAAGAATATCCACAAGCTGATCACGCCTTGCTCCTTGAACACTATAAGACCCCTCACTATCCTCTCCAGGCTGGGTCACACAGTCTTGAGGGGATGAGCCCACTGTGGCCCCCTTTGCCTGGCAAAGCAATAAAAGCTACTGTTTTCTACTTCACCCAAAACTCTGTCTCAGCATTTCTATTTGGCACCGGTGGACAGAGGTCGAGTTTTGGCAACGTTACAAGGTCATGGTAATTTTTAAAATACATTTAAACAGTTTTTGTTATATACATTTATCATTCCAGATGAACTTTCTATATCATGTCATTATATTAGAAATAAACTGCCGGTACTCTGAATGGCTCACATTGAATTTATTATATTTTTAATCAATATTTTTATTCTTAATCTTCAATATTTTTAGCTATTTTAATTCTTTCATACCCTCAGAAGTTTTTTAAATTAATTTTATATAAGAACATATTTATTTTTATATAAGAACATATTTATCCCTAGAAGATTTATCCTATTTTATTTTTACTTTGAAGGGATATATTTTCCCCTTTGTTACATTGTGTAATTAGGTTTTATCATATAGTGTACACTCGTAAACTATTGATTCTTTTAACTTTTTGTTTTCACTTGTTTTGCTGTATTACCTTATTGTATCTAGGCTTTTCTAGCTAATTTTCTTGGGGTTTCTTTGTAAATAACCATATAATATGTAATATACAAATATGACAATTTTGCCTCTTTAGAAGCATTTATCTATCATACATTGTTGTTTTATCTAATGACATTTTTTAGTATTACCAGAACAAATGTATATAATACTGCTAACGATGAGTCATTTGTCTTCTTCTTGGCTTAATGGGATTACTTACATTGGGTTTTCATTAAATAGAGTGAAAAAGTTGTTTTTATGGGGTGATAAAAATAGAGAAAGAGAAGGGGGCCAGGAAAAGGGGGAGACAGAGGGTCGAGGAAGTATCCATTGATTTGTCTTTTCCTAATACTTTTTACGAGGAATAAATGTTGAATTTTAGCAAAGAATTTTACTCTAAAATGAAACTCTCTTCAGGACAAATGTCATCTACTTACAGAGGCATCCATTGCTACTATCTGAAATGACACCACCAAATACTTCTATCATATCTTTTTTATAGCTACCACGGAGCATATGTTAAACATTTCTAAATGACTGGTAAATTTATTTATTTGGCTACTGTCTGTTTCTCCCTAGTGAGTTTTAGCTCTCCAAAGACTTTGTCTATTATCTAGCTAGCTCACAGCCATAGTTTTTAGGAGTTAGAACAGTGACTCACACAAAGTAGATGCTCAAACGATATTTACTGAATCATGAAGCAACGTATTTAAATTTACTCAAAGGTTTAATTACTAATATTTATTTGGAATTTGCACTGATATTTATAAATGGATTGCCCTATAGTTTTTTAGTACATGCTTATCTGCTTTCAGAGTTATTCCAGCTTCATTTTTTTAAATGACATTTAAAAAATGACTATATAGGTGTATATATACATATATATACATTCTGAATGTAATAAATTGTTTAGAGAGTATAAAAACTATTTGTCATTTAAATATTTAATTTACCTGCAAAAATATCTGAGCCCTTCAATTTTGAGCAGAAATGGCTCTTTGACCACCTTTTTAAAATTTCATATGCTTATCAGACTGTTTAGCTTTCCTCTGTGTTTTTCTGTTTTCTATGTATTCTTTATTAACGTGTTTTTTCCTAGAAATCCATATTTGATCTATATCTTCAAAATTATTTGTGTAACGTGTAAATATATATAAAATTTTCTATATCTGTTAGTATTTGTCTTTTCCTCACTAAGTACTTCTGAATACTATTTGTAACTTCCTTATTTTTCTTCTTTATTTGTCTAGCTAAATGTAAAATGTTTTAAAATGTATGTTGAAAATTTACTTATAATAGTTTTTTCCTACTCTTATTTGTTTCTATTTTGATTGTTAATATCTATTTTTGCATTTCGATTATAAGTGCCTGCCACTTAACTTGTATAAATCTAATACTTATACATTTTGTAATTCACTGATATTTTTATTTTTGCTAAATGTGTGTACACTACTGAGCATTTGATAAGAAAACTTTTCTCTTTTGTTTTTCTTTGGTATTTCATTTTTTAGAGGGTGGTATTGCAACAATTTTTATTACATTTATATCCACCCATATTATTATTCTCTCCAATTTCAGGAATTTATACTAGGGAAATACTTAATTTTCTGGACTCCAAACTAATGATAATTATAGGACATGCCATGAAATTAATACAACTCATTAAAAATGTTTAATGACCATATTAAATATACACACAGATTTTAAAACATCCCCTGATTTTAGAGTAGTTAAGATGTTAAAAATATTTATTTTAGGATTTAGGGTTTATACTCATGATAAAATCATAGAGCCATTCACAAATATATTTAAGGCAGAGTTATTAAAAATAGAAAACTGACGTTTAAATAAATGCCTAAAACTAGGTAAACATCTAAGTGAGGTATACTGAGTCTAAATCTTATGCAGCAATATCAAATAATTATGAACAAATAATTACCGGAGAATATTTATGAAATTACATTAAATGAACACGAAGAATAAAAAATTATACCTACACTACAGATAAAATTGTCTAAAAGCGTGCTTGCATATGGATAAATACTGGGAGGATACACAGGAAAAAACAATTAAAGAGCAGTTTAAATGTTCCCTGTAATGAGACTGGAGGAGATTCTACTTTTCTTCATAACCCCCCATCCAAATTTTGTTCTAAAGTTTATTTGTGCAATAAATAAAAATAAAAGCAAATGCAGCAAATTCAGAAATATAAAGAAAGCCAAGAAAGCCAGTCTTGCATGATCTACCTCCTTATTCCCTCAGAAGGCTGAGGGGAGAAGGCAAGAGCCTAGTTGCCAATGGGCTTTTCCTCATTTTCCTACCTGAGACATCCAGATGTAAGAGCTGTCTACAGGTAGATTGGAGCGAGGTGGTGTGTACATGCAATCGAGGGCCTGATACAATAGAGTAGTCCCCCCTTATCCACAGAGGATACGTTCCAAGGTCCCCACAGGCTGCCAGAATAATACTGAACACAGTATGTGCCATGATTTTTCCTGTACTAATGGGGAGGCAGCTTATAGCGCATGAATATGCTGGGCAAAAGGATAATTCACACCCCGTGGAAAGAAGGTGGGAGATTTCATATGCTACTCAGAATGGCACATGATTTAAAACTTCTGAATTGTTTATTTCTGGAATTTTCCATTTAATATTTTCAGACCACATTTGACGGCGGGTAACCGAAAAGGTGGATGGCAAAACCACAGACAAGTGGGGGCTACTGCAGTCCAGATCAAGACCTCTGTTCACTTGAAAGGGTCCCATTTCCTAATAAAATAAAATTAATCTACTCATTCAGTTGTCTTTCTTGTTTATAAAACTTTTCCTAAGCCAAAGATTGAAGACAAATGTCAAGAAGATTTTAGGGATGGCCATAAATAATTATCTTTGTTATTCAAGCAACAACTATTTCCCATACTAAGCTTTCCCCAAAACTATTGACATCATTACCTAATTTCTCCTCTCATTTTCTTTTTGGGTTTTATAGTGCTATGACTTGCATTCCCAATAAATTTCACATTGTTGAGGAAAAGGTCCCTGTCTTACTTACGTTTTTAATGTCTGCTATGTGTTTCATAAAAGTGTTGGATATAATAGAAACCCCAATTTTTTTTTCTGCCTTGAATCAAAAGATTGCGTTTTTTAACTGGCTTTGCTATTTTTGATGCAGTCCCTGAATTTCTCCCCAAATAACATATTTTAAGGTGAAGTTTGAACCAAATATTTTAAGGAAAATCACCTATAGAATTATGCTGTTATTATTATTTCTTCTTTATTCTTCAGTGATACTGGAAGTAGAATGACTCAACAATGTCAGCATCTCACCCGATACCCCAGGTATGCCCCCTCCTCCCTTACTGGCATATTTCCTAGCCTACTGGTATATTTGTTTCATATCCTCCATATTGACAAATGCATCACTCTCCCACTGGCATCTTCATTGTCAAAATCTATTTCCTTCATGTGCCCCAAATTGTTTTTCCTGAAAAATTAATTGCATGCAAAATCCAACCTGTACTCTTTGTTTTTGGTGTTTTTTTTTTTTTTCCATGGATCAAAAGATTGAATATTATTAAAATGCCAACACTCCCCAAATTGATCTGCAGACTCAATGTGATCCCTGTCAGAATCCCAGCTGGCTGCTGCTTCTTTTTTTCCTGCTTCCTCTTTTTTTAAATTAAATTTCCTTTTTTTTGGAGTAAAATTTCTCTACAATGTTGTGTTAGTTCTTGCTAGTTCTCGCTAGTTCTTGTTGTGTTAGTTCTTCACAATGAAGTGAATCAGCTATATGTATACCTATATCCCCTCCCTCTTGGATCTCCCTCCTGCCTCCCTCCCCCCATCCCACACATCTAGGTCATCACAGAGCACTGAGCTGAGTTCCTTGTGCTATAGTGCAGGTTCCCATTAGCTATCTATTTTACACATGGTAGTGTATTTATGTCAAACCTAATCTCACAATTCAACCTGTACTCTTTGGATTAATCTCCCCCCACACACATTTGGTTTCTCACATTAATTTTTTTTTTTAAAATCAGGTATAATACAAAAATATATTTGGGGGGGGATCTGGATTGTTATTTCTGTGTTTTTCAATACTTTTTAAATGCAATTATATAAACTAATAAACTAAACATATATGAGTTTTATTTAGTCTAATTTTTAAAAGTCGAAAACCATACATTGTATGCAAATTTAAAGTGAGCACATGTCAAATATTGTTTAGCTTATTATCATGAAACCACCAGGATACTAAAGCTCTTTCAAACAGTATTGGAGATATGAAATTATTTATAGTGGCTTAAAGAAAAAAGCATTTGAATAAAATTGCTAGTTCAGGTACAAATACTTAATGTCCATGAAGGACAATTAAAACTGTAACCTTTGGTCAAAAACCATTTGCAATTTGCACGCAAACTTAATTCCCATTGCAATGGGATTAGAATCATCTACATTGCTATCAATTTTCTGCAGGCTAACATGTATCCCGGCAAAGTTGCAAAATGTCCCAAATAATAATAAATAGCAAGTCACACAGGGAATACACGAGACAAGAGAATTGGGTAACCCCTTGTTTAATGTCCAACAGGACATTTAAAAGACTTTCAGTAATCCTTTCCATACTTTGGTTCATTTTTCTTAACAACTTGAACTTCTGAAATAATTATCAATTCTTTACCTAAACAATGACATAACTGTAAACATGCCCACATTTGAGACAAAAAGAGTGAAGATTTCATCCCTGACTAGATTTGAAGAATCTGGAAGTTTAGAGATTCTTAGCCTTTGTCTATTCAGTCAATGCAGATTGACATGGACTATTCCAAGTGGGTATCCTTCCTCCAGGAAACACGGAGAGCCTGCTATGTGCCAGGTGCTGCGTGTTATACAGAAGAAAATTAAATTCTTCCTCTTTGGGGCTGAGATCCTAACTGAGAAGACAGATGTACAAACAATTACAGTAGAATATGACAAGTCTTTGCAGGATGCTGTGGGCCCCCAGAGGAGCAGCTCCTCAAGTCAGGGCCAGACTGGGTCAAACCAGACTGAATTTTACCACTGAAATCACGTTGCTTATTGACTGCATAAAGTATCCATAATAAACTTCTATACCTCATTTCTAAGCTTGAAATCTTTAAAAAGTACATGGCACAATTTTCTGACTCCTGAACCTGAGGATATAAAAATAACTTAAATTGATTAGATGACTCTGGGTCATTATGCTAAATGCACAATACTATCCTGGACTGTCACTCACTAATGACCCAGAAACTAGTGAGTCATAAAGAACATATTTTTTCCTATAATAAATAACTCCAGCGTGCTATGTTTTTAAGTCACTAACTATATCTGCTTCATATGAGTTTACGTCTCTTGCAGCAGTCTGATGTCACTTTGATATGTACAGTTAAAATATTCATCACAGTTATTCTGTGGTGTATATAAAAATGATGTTATTGGACTGTTATTTTTCACATCGTGATAAATTATGTTGGTGCTACAATGCAAAGGAGAAAATGTTATTTACTTTAGTCTTCCCATCTGAAAAATGGGTGGAATGACAAAAAATAATGATGGGGTAGTAAGCTAATAAAAAGCTCAAAAAAGTCAAAAGAATCTTTACAAGGCAAGGTTTTGAGCATTAGGAAGCAAGAGGTATGATATTCTAGTTTTGTAAGGGATAATTTAATAGTTAACCTTGTTCCATATTACTTGAAAAAACTTTCAGTACCTCACTGGGTTCAAGTATACTCCTGATTGCTCAGATGGAGGAAATTTGGAAAAGTAGCAAGACACTTAACTGTAAATTGCTGATGAAGTGCTTTCTCATTGCCCTTGTGTATTAAAAGGGCAGGATATTGCATCCCATTCAAGAATCTATGAATTTTAGTTATCTTTTTAGTCTTCAGTATTAATGGCTAGTGGCCTTTGTCAAAACTTCATGGGCCTGTTTGAATTAAGGAAGAGAGCTTCTGAGTCCCAAAGACCCTCCCTTCACTCCAGATATTACTTAAAGCAGGGGCAATACTGGACTACCTCAGGCTGATGGGCATCTGTCCTCCATGAATTGATTGTTTCTGGGCTCACTTTTGTTTTATTCTTCCCCTCAAAAACTGTACCCTAGAAAGCCAAAGATTCCATGTTCTTTATTTTTTTTATTATTATTTTGGGGGGCCGCACAGCACACCCCTGATCAGGAATCAAACCTGAGCCGCCTGCGGTGGAAGCGCAGGGTCCTAACTCCTGGACCGCCAGGGAATTCCTGAGACTCCATATTCTTTAGAGAGCAGTGGTTTTTCTGGAGAAGAATATATGAAACCGAATTCCATTTCCTGAACATCTCCCTTCTGCCTTCCGTGATACAGCTGGAGATGAACCCATTTAGGGAAAAAATTACCACAAAGATGGTATTATAAGTCACACAGTTCAGTTTGTAATATGAATACAGGATTTAGGTCCACAATCAGAATTTCTTCCTGTCAGGTAAGACATATGCTAAAGATATTTGTGTTTGCTTTCTTTCTCAGAAAGATAAAGACTCAAGAGCAAGAAAGAAAATCTATGCCTTTGAGTCATTCAGTCCATAATTATTTCTTGTCAAACATGTAAGTATAAGGAAAGAGTACTTATCTTCACCGAATACATAAACCAGCAAAAAAGATGAAGATTGGGCAAGGTTGATTAGTATAATTAGTGCTTTGTGGGTGCTGTGCCAGGATATATGGGCCTGTAGACCATGAAGACCTAGCATGGCCTTAGAGACAGGAAAAATTTCTCACAGGAAATGGTGCATAAGCTACCAGATGAAAGTGAGTTAGAGGGTGTTAGATGGATTGTGGAGAGAGGGTGTTCTCCAGGTAGACCGAATAGCATGTGCAAAAGCACAGAGAAGCTATAAACGAAGTGACAGTTTTAGAGACTCTGAGAGAAAACTCATGCGGACAAAGCCAAGAATGCAAGAGGCAGACAGCACAAGATGAAGCTAGAAAGTTAGAGGATGCCCAGGTCTTAATAATGATTTTATCCCAGGGACTGTGGGAAATCACTTAAAAATCTTAAATGTGAAAAAGTTAAGGAGAAAAATGGTGAAATACATAATCTCATTGAATTTGAAAAAGATCCCTCTCCCTGAGTACGGTGAGTAGATCAGAAGAATCAGAAGACCCCTTAGCAGATGGCTTATTTTTTTTTTTTTAACATAGTGAGTAAAATTTGTTTAATATGGGTTTGGACCAGAGCCAAGAAAGCTGCCCTGCTAGAAACACGATCCAGAGGAAAAAAAGAACTCAAGGTAGAGCCCGTACTTGCATGCTTGCCTGACTTCCATGACAGTGAATTCCAACATGTTGGGTGCATCAAGAAAAATGTGGGATTAGAAAAAAGTAGACATGCACATCTAATGAGAATCTTCCTACTGTTGCTCAGTTTCTCTCTGTTGTCCATCCATGTTAGGTCAGAGCCTGAATATGAGCCACAGTGACTGACTACGGTTGACATAAAGCCAACACAGGTATCCAAAATGTGCCCCACTTCCTGGCAGAGCCAAGAGAACATTTCCTGGGAATTCCAGAACTACGTGTGTGTGTGTGTGTGTGTGTGTGTGTGTGTGTGTGTGTGTGTGTGTGTGTGTGTGTGTGTGTGTGTGAGGGGTCCTGCAAGGGACAAAGGTAACCCAAGATAAGTCATAGAAGGGGTCCTATGGCACAAACCACAGCTAAACTTCTTTTGATTCAGGCAGCTCAAAGCACAGAGCTTTCCATCAAGGGTGGGGTCAGCAAGAGAATCATCTCTGACAGCCTTCCTGGAGCCATATGTTCCTTCTGAAGCCCTGGGCTAAGAATCCAGGTCTCCTCTCAATGCTTCTTGAAGTGACAGTTTCCTAAAGCAAGCCATAGGAATAGCGTCTGACAGCTATATGTTATGCCTTAGCTACCTGTCATATTTAAAATATTTTTTAAAAACAAATGAATAGTTTCTATGCGTAAGCATTTTGTCTATTGGTGAGTACACAGTTGACGCCGAAAAATTATTTAATTAAATAAAATATTTCAAAGTCATCATTCTTGCCCTATTAGATATTTAGGAAATTTTGAATAGTAAATTTAAATATTTTTAACAAACAACTTTTACATTAGCAACTCCCCCAAAACCATTTGGACACAAAATCAATAGAGTGAGGCATTAACAGATATTTTTTTGTTTCTCTTAAGCAAGTCTGGGGCAATTCGATATCTTCTTTTTCCTTCTTCCTTTTTTTTTTT
Source organism: Stenella coeruleoalba (assembly GCF_951394435.1). Classification (NCBI taxonomy): domain Eukaryota; kingdom Metazoa; phylum Chordata; class Mammalia; order Artiodactyla; family Delphinidae; genus Stenella; species Stenella coeruleoalba. Next base: position 73,198,966 of record NC_137159.1, on the reverse strand, counting down.
TTTTTCCTGAGCACACATCTCTTAATTTTCATCCCTACAGATTAAAAAATCTTGCAGAGAATTAGGTCACTACTTGTTTCACCCAACGGGAAATTTCAAAAATGTAGAAGAGAAAATTAGTTCACCTCCAGGAAGTAATTTTAACTTGACTCAAAAAAAAAAAAAACCTCAGGACTTTATATTGACGAAAAGGAGAGCTTCCTCTCCTCTCAGTTTTATCTTTCCCTTCCCAAGTTTCAGACTAGTGTCCTGCCACACTGCTCTTTTAGTTCTGAAAGATACCGCATGGAAAATGGCAGGAGTCGGCATGGCGCTCAGAGACATCTTCCCACATGACATTCTGGCGATTTATTTCAATCATTTCCTCTGTTTCTCTATCAGCTAGAAGACTGGAGGGTATACAGTAAGCACTCAATCAATATTGGCTGAATAAATAATTGAGTGACACATTAAAAAATCAATACATGGTAATTGTAAACATTTTGGAAAATATATATGTGTACGTGTGTGTGTAATGTTACTGCCCCGAGGTAACCACTGTTAACATTTCAGTGAAAAATTTTGGGTGATTCCCTATGAAGTTATTTGAGGGCCCTGAAGAGATCATAATGATAAAATCCTGGAAAACCTAATCAAGGCAGTCAAGAGGTCTAGGGAAAGGCAATGAACTGTGATTTGAAAGAGAAGCTGAGAAGATACATTAGGATGAAACTTTTCAAATAAGCTCAAGCAGGCGAAGAATTATTTACTCTAGAAAATCTCACTGAGGTGCCTTTAGGAACACAGTTCAAAGGAACAGCAGATTGTCTATAACGCCATGAGAAAAAAGCTATAGGTCTGGAAGTTTCTGTTTATGCCAGATAATACGTAGCACTTGACCCCTCTCACCCTATAATCTGTGAATCTCTATTATTTCCCTTGATATGTCCTAGCCTCAAATTTAATTCTGCTTTGGTAGTGAGAGTTGTTCACACTCCAATATTTACAGAAAACATCAATTTTCATAAGCCTAGATACTTCTGAATTACATTAGAATTATTTGTGTGATATATGGCAAATGTATTGCTGACCTAGTTAGAATTCTTCCAAAAGTGCTTTGTTAGTGTATTTGAGAAGTTTAATGTGCAGGGTGGCCTGTTTAGAACATCTTCCACTTAATTCATCATGGCCAGCTGCGGTGACAGGTACTTTTCAGTTTGGGGCCAAGAACAAGCTTATCCAGTTCCAAATATTCATATCCGCTCCTCCTGGGACACACAGCAGTGGCCGCAGCCCCCTGGGTGGTATAGAAACCTTCCTTCTCTGACCTCCCTTTGCTCACCATATGGCCATTTCTTATTACTGGTGATCACAGATCTACTCTAAACTTTCTTGCAGAAACCATGATCCTTTTCTTTATTAATCAAGATCCCCTCTATTTTCCAAATAAGGAATTTCCAAAATTATAGCTTCTCAGACTATCAGTACTCTGACAAACCAGAAAATAAGTCTAAAGGTAACAAAATAATTACATGAGAAAAATATGTGGTAGAACATGAGAGTGCTCGGCCACAGAGTCAAAGCTCAAAAATATTAAGAAAGAAAAATAGGAGAAAAAAAAAATCTTCCAGTAATTTATTCAACAAATATCTACTAAATGCCTACTATGTGCTAGATACTTGGGTCAGGGCTGAAGGTACAAATAGTAAGCAAAACAGGTAGAATCCCTGCTCTGAGGAATCTTACAGTCTACAGGTAGACAGAGATATTAGTCACGTTACCTCAAGATAATAAAAAGTGGCAAAAATGGCAAATACAACAGTTGAGATGTGCCACGCTATGAAAGCGTTTGTTTAGGGGATGTGGTGTAGCCAGAGGGTCTGGGAACATTTCCCCAAGGAAACAATGACTGAGCTGAGATTTGAAAGGGAAGAGCATGCATTAAGGCTGTGGGGTGTGAAAGAACATCCCATGTTTGAGAAACATAATGAAGGCCAGTGTGTCTGAACCTGAGAGAGGTGGTATGAGTGCTGTGGAAGATTAGTTTGGAGGGGTAGGGAGGGACCAGACAAGGCTGAGGCTTTTAGGACGTGTTAAGCGATAAGCAATTGTAGTTATTGATTTAAATAAGATCTAAAACTACAGATTCAGTCGCATAATTCATCCATGATATTGCTTTCTCACACTATTTGCCTACTCATTAATACCTCTTTTATGTTAGGGATGCTTATAAAAGGTAATTTTCAACTGGCATCGGGATAAGCTATTTTGGACGTTCAACTTCAAAGCGAGTTCCGGATGTGGATGGTTGAAACCCCTTGCCTTGCATTCCTCTTCCTAACTTTTTTTTTTTTTTTTTTTGCGGTACGCAGTCCTCTCACTGTTGTGGCCTCTCCCGTTGCGGAGCACAGGCTCTGGACGCGCAGGCTCAGCGGCCCAGCCGCTCCGCGGCATGCGGGATCTTCTCGGACGGGGGCACGAACCCACGTCCCCCGCATCGGCAGGCGGACTCGCAACCACTGTGCCACCAGGGAAGCCCTTCCTAACTTTTTTTAACTGTGCTTTCCTATTGGTCCATTTAGCATTCAGTGATGTGCTGCATTACCTTTTATTTGTGTTTGCAGCAACATCTCTGTACGCTGTCCAATGGAATTAGCTAGCAGGTGGGCCCTTGGAATGATTTATATCTCCCAGTCAATAACCATGGTAAAATAGCCTGCAACATTTACACAGGTGTCCTGTCACATTCTCTGATTTTCATGGTCCTGGAGTTACTGTGGTGGAAAAAATGTGAAACTTGTTTTCAACTAGAGTTTAAAAAGATATAGAAAGATACTAAAGCAATTGGCATAACTGAAATTTAAACATGGCAACAAGTGTCTAAAAGAATGAGTACCAAAATGTGGGAAAGAGAGGCTGGGATGAAAAGGAACAAAATACTGTATCATCTAGAAGCCCAACACACCCTGCTTGAGATCCATACTTCAAAAAGGATAATTCCCCCATTAGACAGAAAGATGGAAAATAAAGCAGGTAAATCAAGGACTTTAGAATTTAGGACAGGGACAATCACATGGGGACTTGAAGGAACGGGAGAGTACAGTGAACCTCTACAGACAGATACCTATGGTGAGGGAGGTTTACAGCTGGCAGAACACAAGAGCAGGAGCAGACAGAGACTGCCAAAGCAGAGACCACAGCCAGGAGTATGTGAAGAAATGACGTTTCTTGTATTCCCTTGGAGAGTCCAATAGAGGCACAAGTAAAAGAAAATATAAGCTCTGCCATCTGAAAGTAGAAGCTATTGATCCAGAATATTCTGTGAAAACTGGAACGCGGTCCTTCTTATAACTTACATGTTTGTGGGATATATGAGACAGTCAAGTTCTATGGTGGCCATCTTTCCCTGTGCTAAAGGGTGCTTAGATAATACTGTTTTTGTGTGTGTGCGTGTGTGTACACATAGTCAAAATAATGTCAAGAGTAGTTTAACGGTTAACAGCTCCTCCTCTTGGAAAATGTCTAATGCTAAGAAGTTGAGTACTACATATTACAAGATGTCGAGGTCCTATAAGAAAGTAACACAATAACCTGTGAATTGAGAATTGAGGTCATATTTGCAGGCCCTTTCCTATACTTCCTTACAATATGTCCTTTTGCTTATTTTGATGTGAGACATCAGTGATGGGTGCAGATGTGCTGAACTGGAAGGGACTGTGCAATGTAAAGGGAGGTGTGCTTTTGAAATCTGTTTTTACCCATTTGAACTGTGAGAGCAAAATGGCATCACCTATGGCCATGTTGCTAGGAGGGACCATGGCGTCCATCGGGTTTCCTTAGCGGCTATGAGGCAGACCTGTCTCTTTTCTCACTGAGCTATCCAAAGACAAAAGTCTCTGCCTCCGACAAAATAATTAATTATGAAGTTACCACACATATTTCATTAATGTTTGCCTGCTTCTCACGAATCCCTCTAAGAGGGCAGGGGCCGTGTACAAGCCTAACCCTATTTAGCATACACAAGAAAGATACTTTGATTGTGATCTGTATGACCATAAATTTCTTTACTAGATTGTGTGTTCCTTGATGGAAATGAATTTACTCTTCATTTATTAAACAAATGTTTGTAACTTTCTGAAGATGGAAAAACTCTCTTTCCTCATTACTTTTTTTCCCCAAAACCTCTATAATGATTGGTGTATTCCAAACACGGTTCACAGCTCTAGATATATGTTTACACTAAAAGTAACGACCTTCTGAGGTAATATTGGTACTACTTCTATCTTAATATGGAAGGACTAAAGCCAAGGGAGTCCTCAAGAGCAGAGAATGATTTAAATGGTGGTGCTGGGATTTGAACCCAGGCAATTTGGCTCCTAAGTCCATGTGCTTGCCCACTCTAATGTCACTCTATTACCTTCCTCCTTTCTATTATCGTTCTCTTGCTAGTGCTTAGCAGAGCTCCTTGCAAAGAGTAAATACATTGAATGTACCAGTTAAAAAACGAGTGTTATCCTGTTAAAGGTGATGATGGTGAGAAGGTATTGGTAACAATGGTGTTAGTCACTGAGTACCTGCCATATTCAATTCATACAAAATTCATTTCATGAATTATAAGGATCACATCATATAGTCCTCTCAATCGTCCTAATGTTGGTTTTTGCCCACCTCACTTGACTAGTGCTAAACCTGCGACTGAGAAAAATTAAAATAATTATGTAATGTTACACAGTTTTCTAGCTATAAAGCTAACCCTTGAACCCCAGTCTTTCTAACTATAATATTCACGTTCTTCTAGTACAGCTAAAAGTCACTGATTCTGCGATTACTTTGCTAACTACTGGCTAAGTGACTTGAGACTAATGATTTGCAGCTTCTTGTTGCACATGAATCTCTCTTCATAAAATAGGGTTAAAATACACTTTACCAAGTAGTATATTAACAATATAAAAACTATACAATAACAAAATGAAATCAGTCTCCTTCCTTCCCTTCCTCCATCTTTCTCTCCTTCTCTCTCTCTCTCTCTCTCTCTCTCTCTCTCTCTCTCTCTCTCTCTCTCTCACACACACACACACACACACACACACACACACACCCATATATACAGTCCTACCCCCCAGGATGGCAAGTTGAAAGTCACTATGCATCAACCATAAATCCCAGTGGATCTAATGGCAAGAGTCTGAATGAAATTGAGATTAATATAGTAGGCAAAATGGATAAAATACAATGTGTGATTTAAGATCCATAAAACAACTCTAAGGGCATCGTGATTTATTCTATAGTAAATCCATTTCCCATTCCTGATATTCATGCCCACATGTTTGTAATATGATATTTAACCACACATTTTACAGGCATAAACATCACCATATGAGCTTTCAATTAGCACTGATTTTCATCCTGAAGAAGTGCCTACTGGAATGAAATGGTAGGAATGGCTGGGAACTGATGTATGTGGAGTTAAAGTGCTGTTAATTCAATTGCTTTATCTGATCCAAAGTCAATTAGATTATATTAAATTAGCCATCTGCTTGGCTTTCACCTTGGAATGTCTGCCAGATGCTGAATGTGTTTACAGAGTTCATTAGCAAACCCAACCTTAACAACAACTTTCTTGTGGTAACACTACTGACCAGAAGTTTTCCTGAGAAGACATCACAGGAAAAATGTGTAAGCAACACTCAAACAAATGTTTTCGAAAAAGAATGTTTTGATTTACTATCAAATTTTTAAAATTCCTTTTTATTGGAAGGGAGTTTGGGTCAAGGATTCCTACCAAATACTGACTGATTTTCACTTAATTCTGTTTTGATAAACAATGACAGTTGATTATACTCTAACACTAATAAAAATACCAATTTACACAAATTTAGATATTTATTAATTAGCTTAGATGCACTCATGCCATATATACCAAAGAGAATCTTCTACCACTTTACACTTTTAACTTAATATTATCAAGTGAATTCCCAAGAGTGGATGATTATTCTACCTTTCAGAATAATATGATATATTATAGCCTAGTGATAGAAGTATATATTTATATATATATATATATATAAACTAATTTCATAACTATGACAAACTATTAGAGGTGTGGACTTAAGCAGTTACAGTGAGTAACATTTGAGCTTGCTCTTGAACACATCAGAGTAACTACATATAAGGCATTCTAGATAGAAAGAACATTTATTAAAAGGCATTTTCAGTTGTAAATTTAATGGGGAACTGGAGAAAGATGAGGTTGAAAAGATTCTCAGAGGCCAGATCATGAAGATCCATGATTGCTTTCTAGGAAATCTGGTCTTTAATTTGTATGTTATAAACAGGGAGTCACTGAACAGGTTTAAGAAGAGAAGTCACACAGCATACATGTACTCATAATTTAGAAACACAAGGGATGTGTGAATTTTATGGAGGCATTAACTGAATCACAAGCACCTGAGCTAGGAGACTACTGTAATTAGGGAGAGAGATAATGGAAAGCTTAATGAAAACAGAGAAGGTGGAGATGCAGAGAAGGGGATGAACTGAATAGTTATTTAGGAAAAAAAACTCATCGAGATATGTTTCACAATTACAAATAAGAATGTTCAGAGAGGAAGATGTTTCAGGTAACTTCCAGATTTCTAACAGGCACGACAGATTGATGTAAGTTGAAAGTTGAGAGAAGGTTATGGAAATTAATTAGAGGAAGTATGGGGCCATGCCTTTATCTTTGGATATTCTGAACTCAATGTGACTATTAGATATTCTGGGAGAAATACCTGTAGATAGTTAGCTTTATAAATCTGAAACTCAAGAGGATGGCCTGAGCTAGAGATACAAATTTGAGTTTCATTAATGTATACTATAAACTTGGCACCATGGAAATTAAATGAAGTTATCCAGGAAGAATATGTGTGATGGAAAGAAAAGGGTGCTAAACATAGAACTCAGAGTGACATTATTTTTTTAAGTCACAGAAGGAAGGAAAGACTGCAAAGGACTGTTCAAAGAAGTAGAAAGAAAACAAGGAAGAAGTATTAGTGCAGGAGCCATTGAAAGAAAAAGTAACTATAATAAGGAAAAAAGGTCAAGACAGTCTAAGGCTGCAGAGAAACATTTTCTCCTACTCTCAGTACTATAAAGCCTACTAAACCAAATGAAAGGACCCAAAAAGCAGTAGGCCAAAAGAATAAATGAACGAGTGAATGAACAAACTGGCACAGAAACTGATGAAAAGCGTGCAATTATCCAAACTTGATTATATGTAAAAAAATTTTTTAACGATTCTGTAATACTGAACTTCATGGCTTAGTTTCTAATTTATTCATCTAGAAAGAGAAAATCAGAGGTGAGTGATAGTAGATAGGGTTCAGTAAAATTAAGAATAATATTGGCAATCTGTATATCTTCTTTGGAGAAATGTCTATTTAGGTCTTCTGCCCATTTTTGGATTGGGTTGTTTGTTTTCTTGATATTGAGCTGCATGAGCTGCTTGTAAATTTTGGAGATTAATCCTTTGTCAGTTGCTTCATTTGCAAATATTTTCTCCCATTCTGAGGGCTGTCTTTTTGTCTTCTTTATGGCTTCCTTTGCTGTGCAAAAGCTTTTAAGTTTCCTTAGGTCAGCAAATCAAAACTACATTGAGGTATGACCTCACAAAAGTCAGAATGGCCATCATCAAAAAATCTGCAGACAATAAATGCTGGAGAGGGTGTAGAGAAAAGGGAACCCTCCTGCACTATTGGTGGGAATGTGAATTGATACAGCCACTATGGAGAATAGTATGGAGGTTCCTTAAAAAACTAAAAATAGAACTACCATACGACCCAGCAATCCCACTACTGGGCATATACCCTGAGAAAACCATAATTCAAAAAGAGTCACATACCACAATGTTCACTGCAGCTTTATTTACAATAGTCAGGACATGGAAGCAACCTAAGTGTCCATTCACAGATGAATGGATAAAGAAGATGTGGCACATATATACAATGGAATACTACTCAGTCCTAAAAAGTAACAAAACTGAGTTATTTGTAGTGAGGTGGATGGACCTAGAGTTTGTCATACAGAGTGAAGAAAGAAAGAGAAAAACAAATATCGTATGCTAACACATATACACGGAATCAAAAAAAAAAACCACGGTTCTGAAGAACCTAGGGGTAAGACATGAATAAAGACACAGATGTAGTGAATGGATTTGACAACACAGGAAGGGGGAAGGGTAAGCTGGGACGAAGTGAGAGAGTGGCATGGACATATATACACTACCAAATGTAAAATAGACAGCTAGTGGGAAGCAGCCGCATAGCACAGGAGATCAGCTTGGTGCTTTGTGACCATCTAGAGGGGTGGGATAGGGAGGGTGGGATAGGGAGGGTGGGAGGGAGACGAAAGAGGGAGGAGATATGGGGATATATGTATACAAATAGCTGATTCACTTCGCTATACAGCAGAAACTAACACAACATTGTAAAGCAACCATACTCCAATAAAGATGTTAAAAAAAAAAACAACAATATTAACACTTGCTTTAGAGTTTAAAATTTTCTTTCTAGTATGTAATGCCATTGAAAACTTAAACATCATTATGAAATACTTAGAGAATTATTATTATATCATCATCCTTACCCTCATTTTATAGAGAAGGAAAGTAATACTTAGAAAAATAAAAGTGGAAGAACCAGATTGTTTCCACACAGACTGTGAGGGGCACATTCAGGACCCCAATCCAAATCTCTTGGCTTCAGGTTCTAAACTGCAGTGAAAAACTAAAATGAATTCTAAGTGCTCTGTGACAAACAATATAACAATTTTGGCTAGGTCATTTGCTCTCTCTCTCTTTCTCTTTAATAGAGTAAATGAGAGAATTGAAGCAGACAATCTCTATTCCAGCTATATGAGTCTGCATTTCTATTAAATGTTCTAAAAGTTATACAATTGTAAATGTCCCCTGGTATTAATGAATAGCTACCCCAAACTACAAAAATACTACTTTAAATTCAATTAATTTTCTAAAGAACTAAAGTTTATGTCTTGGAGCAAAGTATTTCTTTTTGATTAATTATCATTCAATATTTATAAACGTTCATGTTTCTGCAAAGTTGGAGCACTAGCTCCCATCACAGGCTATAATAAATGATGAGAGGTAATTATTATTTCAATTACCTAGATCTTTTTTTAAAAAAGATGTTCACTTGTACTACAAATTGGACAATGCTCACCCATTTTGATGTAATGGTTCCAGGGTAACTTGTAGGCAATAATTGATAATTTAAGAGTATCACTGTATTTAGGATGTAAAATACATTGAATGGGAATGTATCCCAGGCAAGAGATATTCAGAATTAAATTAACATCAACCTTCCTGAAAACACATCAACTCTACACAGTTTACTTGCCTATTTAGTTATTTTTATTAATAGACTATATTTAGGACACTTTTTTTAACATCTTTATTGGAGTATAATTGTTTTACATTGTTGCGTTAGTTGCTGCTGTATAACAATGAATCAGCTATATGTATACATATATGCCCATATCCCCACCCTCTAGCATCTCCCTCCCACCCTCCCTAGCCCGCCCCACTAGGTGGTCACAAAGCACCAAGCTGAGCTGATCTCCCTGTGCTCTGCGGCTGCTTCCCACTAGCTATCTATTTTACATTTGGTAGTGTACATATGTCAATGCCACTCTCTCACTTCATCCCAGCTTACCCTTGCCCTTTCCTGTGTCCTCAGGTCCATTCTCTATGTCTGTGTATTTATTACTGTCCTGCCCCTAGGTTCTTCAGAAACTTTTTTTTTTAAGATTCCATATATATGTGCATATATATGTGCATATGTGTTAGCATATATGTACATACGTGTCAGCATATGGTATTTGTTTTACTCTTTCTGACTTATTCACTCTGTATGACAGACTCTAGGTCCGTCCACTTCACTACAAATAACCCACTTTTGTTTCTTTTTATGGCTGAGTAATATTCCATTGTATATATGTGCCGTATCTTCTTTATCCATTCATCTGTCGATGGACACTTAGGGTGCTTCCACGAATAGAGTTGCAATGAACACTGTTGTACATGACTCTTTTTGAATTATGGTTTCTCAAGGTATATGCCCAGTAGTGGGATTGCTAGGTCGTATGGTAGTTCTATTTTTAGTTTTTTAAGGAACCTCCATACTGTTATCCATAGTGGCTGCATCAATTTACATTCCCACCAACAGTGCAAGAGGGTTCCCTTTTCTCCACACCCATTCCAGCATTTATTGTTTGCAGATTTTTTGATGATGGCCATTCTGACCGGTGTGACGTGATTCTTCATTGTAGTTTTGATTTGCATTTCTCTAATGATTAGTGATGTTGAGCATCCTTTCAAGTGTTTGTTGGTGATCTGTACATCTTCATTGGAGAAATGTCTATTTAGGTCTTTTGCCAATTTTTGGATTGGGCTGTTTGTTTTTTGGGAGTTTTTTTTTGTTTCTGTTTTGCGGCACACGGGCCTCTCACTTTTGTGGCCTCTCCCTGTTGTGGCCTCTCCCGTTGCGAAGCACAGGCTCTGGATGCACAGGCTCAGTGGCTATGGCTCACGGGTCCAGCCGCTCCGCGGCATGTGGGATCTTCCCGGACCGGGGCACGAACCCGTGTCCCCTGCATCGGCAGGCAGATGCTCAACCACTACGCCACCAGGGAAGCCCTGTTTCTTTTTTGATATTGTGCTGCATGAGCTGCTTGTAAATGTTGGAGATTATTCCTTTTTCAGTTGCTTCATTTGCAAATAAATGCTCCCATTCTGAGGGTTTCTTTTCGTCTTGTTTATGGCTTCCTTTGCTGTGAAAGAGCTTTTAAGTTTCATTAGGTCCCATTTGTTTATTTTTGTTTTTACTTCCATTTCTCTAGGAGGTGGGGCAAAAAGGATCTTGCTGTGATATGTCATAGAGTGTTCTGCTTATGTTTACCTCTAAGAGTTTTGTAGAGTCTGGCCTTACATTTAGGTTTTTAATCCATTTTGAGTTTATTTTTGTGTATGCTGTTAAGAAGTGTTCTAATTTCATTCTTTTACATGTAGCTATCCAGTTTTCCCAGCACCACTCTTTGAAGAGGCTGTCTTTTCTCCATTATATGTTCTTGCCTCCTTTATCAAAGACAAGGTGACCTATGTGGCTGGGTTTATCTCTGGGCTTTCAATCCTGTTCCATTGATCTATATTTCTGTTTTTTGTGCCAGTACCATACTGTCTTGATTACTGTAGCTTTGTAGCATAGTCTGAAGTCTGGGAGCCTGATGCCTCAGGTACCATTTCTCATTCTCAAGATTGCTTTGGCTATTTGGGGTCTTTTGTGTCTCCATACAAATTGTGAAAGTTTTTGTTCTTGTTCTGTGAAAAATGCCAGTGGTAGTTTGGTAGGGATTGCATTGAATCTGTAGATTGCTTTGGGTAGTAGAGTCATCTTCACAATATTGATTCTTCCAATCCAAGAACATGGTTATACCTCTCCATTTGTTTGTATCACCTGTAATTTCTTTCTTCAGTGTCTTATAGTTTTCTGCATACAGGTGTTTTGTCTCCTTAGGGAGGTTTATTCCTAGGTATTTTATTCTTTTTGTTGCAATGGTAAATGGGAGTCTTTCCTTAATTTCTCTTTCAGATATTTCATCATTAGTGTATAGGAATGCAAGAGATTTCAATGCATTAATTTGGTATCCTGCTACTTTACCAAATTCACTGATTAGCTCTAGTAGTTTTCTGGTAGCACCTTTAGGATTCTCTATGTATAGTATCATGTCATCTGCAATCAGTGACAATTTTACTTCTTTTCCGATTTGGATTCCTTTTATTTCTTTTCCATCTCTGACTGCTGTGGCTAAAACTTCCAAAACTATGTTGAATGATAGTGGTGAGAGTGGGCAATCTTGTCTCGTTCCTCATCTTTGTGGAAATGGTTTTTGTTTTTCACATTGAGAATGATGTTGGCTGTGGGTTTGTCATGTATGACCTTTATTATGTTGAGGTAAGTTCCCTCTATGCCTACTTCCTGGAGAGTTTTTATCATAAATGGGTATTGAATTTTGTTGAAAGCTTTTCCTGCATCTATTGAGATTATCAAATGGTTTTTATCTTTTGGTTGGTTAATATGGTGTATCACATTGACTGATTTGCATATATTGAAGAATCCTTGCATTCCTGGGATAAACCCCACTTGATCATGGTGGATGAATCTTTTAATGTGCTGTTGGATTCTGTTTGCTAGTATTTTGTTGAGGATTTTTGCATCTATGTTCAACAGTGATATTGCCCTGTAGGTTTCTTTTTTTGTGACATCTTTGTCTGGTTTTGGTATCAGGGTGATGGTGGCCTCGTAGAATGAGTTTGGGAGTGTTCCTCTCTCTGCTATATTTAGGAAGAGTTTGAGAAGGATAGGTGTTAGCTCTTCTCTGTTTGATAGAATTCACCTGTGAATCCATCTGGTCCTGGGCTTTTGTTTGTTGGAGGATTTTTAATCAACGTTTCAATTTCAGTGCTTGTGATTGGTCTTTTTATATTTTCTATTTCTTCCTGGTTCATTCTCGGAAGTTTCTGCTTTCTAAGTATTTGTCCATTTCTTCCCGGTTGTCCATTTTATCGGCATGTAGTTGCTTGTAGTAATCACTCATGATCCTTTGTATTTCTGCAGTGTCAATTGTTACTTCTCCTTTTCCATTTCTAATTCTGTTGATATCAGTCTTCTCCCTTTTTTTCTGGATGAGTCTGAATAATGGTTTATCAATTTTTTTTTATTTCCTCAAAGAACCAGCTTTTAGTTTTATTGATCTTTGCTATCGTTTCCTTCATTTCTTTTTCATTTATTTCTGATGTGATGTTTATGATTTATTTCCTTCTGCTAAATTTGGGGTGTTTTTTGTTGTTGTTGTTGTTCTTCCTTCTCTAACTGCTTTAGGTGTAAAGTTAGGTTGTTTATTTGAGATGTTTCTTTTTTCTTAAGTAGGGTTTCATTGCTATTAACTTCCCTCTTAGAACTGCTTTTGCTGCATCTCATAGGCTTTGGGTTGTCATGTTTTCATTGTCATTTGTTTCTAGGTATTTTTTGATTTCCTCTGTGATTTCTTCGGTGATCTCTTGGTTATTTAGTATTGTAGTGATTAGCCTCCATGTGTTTGTGTTTTTTGCAGTTTTTTTTTTTTTTCCTGTAATTGATACCTAGTCTCAGAGCACTGTCGTTGGAAGATACCTGATACAATTTCAATTTTATTAAATTCACCAAGGCTTGATTTGTGACCCAAGATATGATCTATCCTGGAGAATGTTCCATGAGCACTTGAGAAGAATGTGTATTCTGTTGTTTTTGGATGGAATGTCCTGTAAATATCAATTGAGTCCCTCTTGTTTAATGTATCATTTAAAGCTTGTGTTTCGTTATTTATTTTTATTTTGGTTGATCTGTCCATTGGTGAAAGTGGGGTGTTAAAGTCCCCTACTATGATTGTGCTACTGTCGATTTCCCCTTTTATGGCTGTTAGCATTTGCCTTATGTATTGAGGTGCTCCTGTGTTGGGTGCATAAATATTTACAATTGTTATATGTTTTTCTTGGTTTGATCCTCTGATCATTATGTAGTGTCCTTCTTTGTCTCTTATAGTAGTCTTTATTTTAAAGTCTATTTTGTCTGATACGAGAATTGCTACTCCATCTTTCTTTTGATTTCCATTTGCATGGAATATCTTTTTCCATCCCCTCACTTTCAGTCTGTATGTGTCCCTAGGTCTGGAGTGGGTCTCTTGTAGACAGCATATATATTGGTCTTGTTTTTGTATCCATTCGGCCAGTCTATGTCTTTTGGTTGATACATTTAATCCATTTACATTTAAGGTAATTATCAATATTTATGTTTCTATTACCATTTTCTTAATTGTTTTGGGTTTGTTATTGTAGGTCTTTTCCTTCTCTTGTGTTTCCTGCCTAGAGAAAGTCCTTTAGCATTTGTTGTAAAGTTGGTTTGGTGGTGCAGAATTCTCTTAACTTTTGCTTGTCTGTGAAGCTTTTAATTTCCCTATTGAATCTGAATGAGATCCTTGCTGGGTAGAGTAATCTTGGTTGTAGGTTTTTCCCTTTCATCACTTTAAATATGTCTTGCCACTCCTTTCTGGCTTGCAGAGTTTCTGCTGAGTTTCTTCCTTTGTATTTTGTTTGTTGCTTTTCCCTTGCTGCTTTTAATATTTTTTCTCTGTATATAATTTTTGATAGTTTGATTAATATGTGTCTTGGCGTGTTTCTCCTTGGATTTATCCTGTATGGGACTCTCTGCACTTCCTGGACTTTATTGACTATTTCCTTTCCCATGTTAGGGAAGTTTTCAAATATAATACCTTCAAATATTTTCTCATTCCTTTCTTTTTCTCTTCTTCTTCTGGGACCCCTATAATTCTAATGTTGGTGCATTTAACGTCCCAGAGGTTTCCGAGACTGTCCTCAGTTCTTTTCATTCTTTTTTCTTTATTCTGCTCTGCAGTAGTTATTTCCACTCTTTTATCTTTCAGGTCACTTATCCGTCCTTCTGCCTCAGTTATTCTGCTATTGATTCTTTCTAGAGAATTTTTAATTGCATTTATTGTGTTGTTCATTTTTTGTTTGCTCTTCAGTTCTTCTAGGTCCTTGTTAAATGTTTCTTGTATTTTCTCCATTCTATTTCCAAGATTTGGGATCATCTTTACTTTCATTGCTCTGAGTTCTTTTTCAGGTAGACTGCCTATTTCCTCTTAATTTGTTTGTTCTGTTGGGTTTTTACCTTGTTCCTTCATCTGATGTGTATTTGCTCCTTCATTTGCTGTGTATTTCTCTGTCTTCTCATTTTGCTTAAATTACTGTGTTTGGGGTCTCCTGTGCAAGTTCCTAGTTCCCTTTGTTTTTGGTGTCTGCCCCCAGTGGGTAAGGTTGGTTCAGTGGGTTGTGTAGGCTCCTCGTGGAGGGGACTGGGGCCTGTGTTCCAGTGGATGAGGCTGGATCTTGTCTTTCTGGTGGGCAGGACCATGTCCGGTGGTGTGTTTTGGGGTGTCCATAAACTTATTATGAATTTAGGTAGCCCCTCTGCTAATAGGTGGGGTTGTGTTCCTTTCTTGCTAATTGTTATGGGCTGTCCAGCACTGGAGCTTCTTGGTTTTGAGTGGAGCTGGGTCTTAGCATTGAGACAGAGATCTCTGGGAGAGCTCTCGCCAATTGATATTACATGGGGTCAGAAGGTCCCGGATAATGACCTGTGCTTGCACACAGGCTTCTTGGTGGCTGCAGCAGCAGCGTTAGCGTTTCATGCCCATTTCTGGTGTCCACACTGATAGCTGAAGCTCACACCAATCTCTGGAGCTCACTTAGGTGGTGCAGTGCCTTCTTTGGGCAGACGGGGAAGGAATCCCCTCTCCTCACGTACCCCAAAACAATGGTCTCTTGCCTTTCAGCAGGTCCAAACTTTTTCCCATCTCCCTCCCGGCCAGCTCTGGTGCACTAGCCCCCTTCAGGCTGTGTTCATACAGCCAACCCCAGTCCTCTCCCTGGGATCTGACCTCTGAGGCCGGAGCCTCAGCTCCCAGCCCCCACCCACCCCAGCGGGTGAGCAGACCAGCCTCTCAGGCTGGTGAGTGTTGGCCAGCACAGATCCTCTGTGCGGGAATCTCTCCACTTTGCCCTCTGTACCCCTGTTGCTTCGCTCTCCTCTGTGGCTCTAACGCTTCCCTCCCCCACTCCCCGCCCAGCCCCTGTCTCTGCCAGTGAAGGGGCTTCCTAGTGTGTGGATGCTTTTCCTCCTTCACAGCTCCCTCCCAGAGGTGCAGGTCCTGTCCCTATTCTTTTGTCTCTGTTTTCTCTTTTTTCTTTTGCCATACCCAGGTACGTGGGGAGTTTCTTGACTTTTGGGAAGTCTGAGGTCTTCTGCCAGTGTTCAGTAGATGTTCTGTAGGAGTTGTTCCACATGTAGATGTATTTTTGATGCATTTGTGGGGAGGAAGGTGATCTCCACATCTTACTCCTCTGCCATCTTGAAGGTCCTTTAGGACAGTTTTAATTTTTTTTTTTTTTTAAATACAAAGATAGTTCCTATATGTTCCACAACCACAGCTAAATCTTACCTAAGTATGTCACATTAATTTTAATTAATGAACCAATATTGACACATTATTATTAACTAATAAATAAATAAGAACACGTACAAACTGAATACATCTGTAGAAGCCCAATTAAAAAAAAAAAAAGTAAAAGCCACAACTTTGCTAGGTAGATGGTAACTTAGGTAGGTAGGTGGTATCCCAAACTAGTTTTTATCCTGAGGATTTCTGACAATCTGTGGAGATCTTGAGCTTCCAAATTTACACCTACACAAATTTCTGGGATAGAAGAAAAGTCTTAGGGCCATTCAAGATAGAGTGTGTATCAGAAAAACCTCACATAAACCTGGGTTCATAATGTATACCCTCAGTATAAGTGTAAACAAAATCTAAATTTATGTCTAAATAATTAAAGCTTATTTTATGTCTAGGCTTTGAGGCTAAATGTAGAGAGGAAATCTTTTCTGAGAAGTCATAAAACAATGGGTTTATATAGCTGAAGAGAGAATTAGTAAAATGGAATGCACATTTGATGAAAGTATGTCCACACAGCCTGGTGAATTTAAAACATGGAAATTAAGCATAGAATAAGAGAGTGTAAGAAATGTTCAATATATGTTCCAGAAGAAGCTAGTGGTGAAGGAGAAACATGTAAAGGAACTTTTTTCATCAGTAGAATCCATTAACAATGTCAAAAGCAAACCAACAAGTGGGTGATAATACTTAGATTGTATATGGTAGAGGATTTATATCAAGTACATGCAAAAAAGTCTCATGCTTGTCAATAAATGACTGGCAATCTAGTTATTGTTTTAAAAAAAGGTCAAAGGCATAACAAGGTATTTCACAAAAGAAGAAATTAAATAGCCAATAGTCATATGAAAATGTGTTCAACCTCATTAGATATCAGAGAAATACAAAGTAGAACTATGGTAAAATACAACTATACACCCAACAGAAAAACAAAAAATTAAATGCAAAAAGCCTATTGTACAAAGGGCTAGTAAGAATGAGGAACAACTTCAACTCTCAGACATTACCATGGCAGAGTAAATCATTTAAGCACTTTGAAAAACTAACAATATCTACAAAAGCTGAACATAAGCGTAGTTTGTGACACCACACTTTCATTTATAAGTATACACCCAACAGGAATGCATACATGGGTGCACCAGAAATTACGTATAGGTATATTTATAGGAGCATTTTCCCTAATAGACAGAAACTGGAAACTAGTCAAATGCCCATCAATATAGATGACTATATTACTGGAATGGGATATTATATAAACTTTATACATCACTTAGTATTAATCTCACCATCAGCAATACACTATTGCCCAAAAGAAGCCAGACACAAAAATATTGTACATCATGAATAAAATTATAAAGTTCAAAACAGTCAAAAATAATATATGTCATTGGAAGTAAAGCTAACGGGTACTTTTGGATGGAAAGGATGATGGAGGTAAAACTTCTAGAGGAAGAATTTGAGGGCTAAAAGGGAGAAGAACGCTACTCACAATGGCAAGAAAAATACAACATACTTAGAAATAATACTAAGAGAAGGTATATCAATTCTTTTAGGAAAAATTACAAACTCTTTTGAAGATATTAAAGACTAAATAAAGTAAGAGATAAACTTTGTTATAGATAAGAAGACTGTTATGAAGATGTAAAATTTCCCCATATTTACTTTTTTTACATTAATTTTTATTGGAGTATAGTTGCTTTACAATGTTGTGTTAGTTTCTGCTGTACAGCAAACTGAATCAGCTACACATATACATATAACCCCTCTTTTTTGGATTTCCTTCCCATTTAGATCACCACAGAGCTTTGAGTAGAGTTCCCTGTGCTATACAGTAGGTTCTCATTAGTTATCTATTTTATACATAGTAGTGTATATATGTCAATCCCAATCTCCCAATTCATCCCATCCCCTCTTCCCCCCCCCCCCCGGTATCCATATGTCTGTTCTCTATGTCTGTGTCTCTATTTCTGCTTTGCAAATAAGTTCATCTGTATCATTTTTCTAGATTCCACATATAAGTGATATTATACGATATATGTTTTTCTCTTTCTGACTTACTTCACTCTGTATGACAGTCTCTAGGTCCATCCAATTTAAGTTTAATTTCAACGGAATTCCAAACCAAATCCCTACAGAATTCTTCATGGCAAGGATGAAGTGATTGTAAAATGTATATGGAAACACAAAAGATAAAAAAAGAGCAAGGCACTCCTAAAAGAGAACAAGATGAGGTAACTTTCCCTAACAGATAGCAAGACCTTTTATAAACCATAGTTATTAAGATTCATGCACATACGCAAACATGATTTACAATTGAGCTGACACTCCAGATCAGTGGAGAAAGGATAGATTACCTAATTGTGCTTAAGTAATTGGTTATCCACGCAAAATAATTAATTTTTATCCCTCCCTCACACCCTACACAAAATAATTTTAAGTAGATTAAAAACTTAAATGTAAAAACCAACATTATAACACTTTCAGGATGGAAAGGTGCTGCAGTGGTTAAGAATCAGCCTGCCAATGCAGGGGACATGGGTTCAGTCCCTGGTCCAGGAAGATCCCACATGCTGTGGAGCAACTAAGCCCATGCACCACAACTACTAAGCCTGTACTCTAGAGTCCATGAGCCACAACTACTAAGCCTGCGCTCTAGAGCCTGCAAGCCAGAACTACTGAGCCCGCGTGCCACAACTACTGAAGCCCACACGCCTAGAGCCCGTGCTCCACAACAAGAGAAGCCACCACAATGAGAAGCCCACACATCACAACGAAGAGTAGCCCCCGCCCACCACAACTGGAAAAAGCCAGCGCGCAGCAACAAAGACTAAAGACCCAACACAGCCAAAAATCAATCAATAAAATTTTTTTTAAGTGATTAAAAAAAGAAAACTTTCAGGAAATGACAGAAACAAATGTCACCATGATCTCATAATGGGAAAGAATCTCTTAAGCAACATAAAAATGTGTGAATATTAAAAGAAAGTATTAGAAATTTATGAAAATCAAATCTGCTATCATACAGTGAGTAAATGGCAAGCCTTATATTGGGAAAGATATTTGCACTTCATATAATATATAAAGTATTAAACTCATATTAAATAGACTCCCTCAAAGCAATGCAAAAAAAAAAAAGCATAAACACAGGTAAAAGGCATGAAGGGGAGAAAAAATAGGAATGATCCATAAGCATGTGAAAAAAGTCTACCTCATGAACAATGAGAAATATTTAAATTAAAAACATGGTACATGGTAAAAAGATAAATAAACGAGTACCATTCCATACCCATATGACTGGCAAACATTAAAAAGTCCAACAGTACCAGATGTTGGTGAAATTTTGAAGCAAAACAAATTCATCCACTTATTGTTGTGCAATCATACATTGGCCCAACTGTTTGGAAAATGATTTAACATTACTGAGTGGCATTGACAGCTTGCATACCCAACCATTCCACTTCTAGATATACGCTCCAGAGAAACTCTTGGCTGTGTGCAACGTGAAACTTGTACAAGAATATTCACAGTAGTATTTTTAATAAAGGCAAGAAATGGAAAAACCCAAATGTCTATCAATCATAACATGTACAAATATATTCTTGTACATTCTTCCAGCAGTAAAAATGTGAACTACAACTACACAGTGACTTGCAACTACATGGGTGAATAATTGAAGCATAATTTTGCTGCAAAGAGGCAAATCAAAAAATCAGCCCTACAACATGCTGTTGAAGTGAACATGAGTAGATAATAGACTATATTTAATAAAAGTTTGAGGCTGATGAATGCAGACTCCAGAAGAGCAGTTACCTCAGGGAGAGAGAGTCGGATGCAGTCACAGGGCCGCTCTAACCATGTCTAAGTATGGTGATGTTCTTCTAATTAAATGGAGATTTGACTACCTGGGTAATCATCTTATTATTCTTAAAATGTTACATATGTATTTTATAAACTTTCTATATGTGTAATATATTTCATCATGAAAAGTTTAGATTATTAAGAAAAGAGAAAAATACTAAGGTTTTATTTTTTAGCTGTTTTAAAAATGAAGGAACCCCTAAATTCCCAGATGAGAAGCTAAAACATAAAAGAAGAATATTTTGAGATTTCTATACAGGTCTAAATGCTAGAAAATAATTGTTCTTTGTAATCTGAATACCTACAAATTAAATGTGTGTGTGTGTGTGTGTGTGTGTGTGTGTGTGTGTGTGTGTATGAAGCTTAAAATATCAAGAATATTCTAGAAGACAAGACCCTCAATGTTTTCCTCTTTGTGTCTCCACAGGTCTCCCCGAATGGGATTCTGAAAAACTCAGATAAAACCAGAAGTCTTGCCAGAGGAAGCTGCTGCCTCTTTCTCCTTCACTATTTTTGCCTTTGCGCAGTTCATGGCAGGTCCCTTTTTGTGCCCCTGCTAAATGCCTCCAGACCACACATCTTCTTGCCGTCACACATTCCTGACCACACTGCAGCCTCTTGCCTCTTTCAATTTGAGGACCACTGTACTAAGCTAGAAGTGCACCCATGGAGACCCCATCGCTTTCACCTCCTGTAGAACCTTGTGGTGGGGCAGCTGCCCTCTGATTGCTGCCATCTTGGGCTTTTTGCCAGTCTCAGATATCTACTTATAACCCTTTTCTGCTAGGTAACTGTACACCTCTTCTCATTTTGGGATTTTCTAGAGGAGAGTCACAGAGCAGAATGAAACTCTCGTTTTCTTTTCTATCATAGCCTTCTTCTTTCAAAATACAAAATTAGGGAGTGGTGGGGCCAGAGGATGTGAGTTTTATAGACAAGAAGAGACCAGACACATCTCCATGCTTTATCTGCACTCTCTGCATCTTTGAGGCCTCACATTGCATCTGGACTACAGGGGCCCTCCTCCTTCCCGGGTGTGTCCTCTCCAGGTCACATTTGCTTTCCCTGTACACTGACTTCCCTTTGCCACCACCCCCTTCTCACATTTATGAAACATGTCTGCATGTATCCATGACAAAATTATCAAGACACAGAAGAAAATGAAAGACTGCAAGAGAATAAATGACCCCAAAATATTAACAGATAATTTACCCCAAAGTGTCTGATCTCTCTAGTAATGCAGTAAATTCAAATGATAGCAAATCAAATAATGTTGTACATGCACTGACATATGAAGGTAAAGATAATATCATTATCTAATTCAAGCACAATTAAAGATAATTGATAAACTAACTGCAATACCATTTAAAAATAATACACTGGGAAAGCAAAATGACATAATATAAAGAAACAATAGAGATATTTGTAAAAGGAAACTATGCAACATATGAAATATGGATGCCCAGTATATGTCAGGGGAGAGGCATATACTGTAACGTATTAAAGCAAAAACAAAATTCAGCTCACCACCACTATCAACACCACAAAACAAAATTAAGAAAGCAAGTTATGTGTTCAGTATTAAGCTACTTTAATAAATGACATCATACCAACAGATAAAACATTATTTGTTCTGATATTTAGGAGCAAAAATATGTATGCTATAACAAAAACTGATAGTTACAACTATAAATCTATATATGCACATTCTGCTTGTAGACTTAGAGGTGCACATTCAGAAATGGGCATTTTGTCACGGACTGTAGTTGGATGGCAGATTTAATGTTACTGCTTGAACAATATGAAACTGCCAAATTTCACCTGCTTTTGACCTAATCAAAAGGAAATGGCATGTGGTTAAGTCTAATATATTAAAAATGCTGCCTCGGAAAAAAGGCACCTACTGTCCTGCTCTCAAGGAATGCCAGTTAACAGTATTTATAAAGGTAATGTTAGAGTCCACAGATTTCTTAAACGTCTTCAGTTTAATTATAAGCCCTTCTATGTTTTAAAAGTCCTTTGAACCCCTGTATTTTTTAATTTGCTACACATCCTAAGTGTTTTCTAGTCTTCCCTTCACTCATAGGGCTGCAAGCACATGACAGTGATGAATGCAAAGCACCTTATGGCACGCAAGCCCGTATTTCTAATAAAATTCTAACGCGCCCCCCCCCCCCACACACACATAGTGCTTCAAGCCTAATGGGCTGTCTTTTAGCCTTTCTTGCCTATGCAAACCCATTTGGCCAAAACAACCTGAGAAAACTAGAATTATTTGCAGAATCACTGCAAAGGAGTTCAAGCATGGAAGAATCATTATTCATAATTTGCTGCCTATGGTAAAAATCAGTACCAGTCTGTTCATTTTCACTTACTTATTCACTTAATAAATCATAGAGTAGACATGATTTTCAACCTCCCCCAAGAAAGACAAAATTCTTTCAGAAAATAATCACTCAATGATTTAAGCTGAAAATATAAATGTAGTGCACACAGTACATAAAAATCTCTCTCAGCTATATAAATCTTATACACATCCTCCTTCTCTTTTGTGATACGACAATGCTCAGAGACCAAAGAATGTTTGTAAGCAAGAGTTTTCAAATTGCTCAATGTCAAAAGTTTCTCATGGACATTTTCGAAAATAAAATAGTTTGCAAAGAAGCCCCACCCTGGGTGAGTCAATTTGGGAAAATGGACTTTTTTTTTTTTAAACTCTGAATAAGAACAGATTTCTGGCAGAGTCTTTTATATAAGTGAGTTGAGAACACAAATGAGCACAAAATCAGAAATTTAGAGGGGAATAAAACAGGGAGGACAAAAGACAGGGGGTAATTTTTTTTTTTTTTACAAATTATGATAGAGGACATAGACACGGATGGTGAAAGAGAGGAAATAGGTATGTGAATGACTACCGTTGACCTGTATTAGTCATCATGTGCTAGGCTATGTTGTGTTAACCAACAACTTCTAATCTCAGAGGCTTAAGAGGATAAAGGTTTATTTCTCACCTTTGTTGGCTGAGATCCAGGCTGATGTAGCAGTTTGCCTGCAACTGGGACATGCATTCTTACAGCACAGGAAGAGAAGCAATGGTGGAATCATGGTGTGGCTCTTTAAACTCAGATGTGGGGTACTTCACTTCTGCTGGCATTCCACTGGCCAGAGTTACAGGGCCAAGCTAGACACCAATGTGGGGTAGTATACATTCTTTCCGCAGGAAGGGGCCCTGCAATGAAAAATGTGACAGACTGGCAGCAAACAGTTGGGAATAATACAACATACCACAACTTCCTGCAATACCTCTGATCCATATCAGAAGGAAATTCCTAAATAAACTTATCTTCAATCAAAGGTAAGTTGTCTCAATGGAAGTTTAACATAGGGATTAATTACAGTTCAATTATTTTTATGACTCTTGTAAACGGACGAGAATTTTTTATTATGTAGTAGGTACCCCCTAATTTGTTTATGTTCATACTTGAGATAGGCATTATAGTACAGATTAAAATTGATGGCTACCTGTCTAATTTTATTTTTCTTATCTCATAGCCTAAGGTTGAAGCTTTAAGGGGTTTGTAAGCATTGTTGCTTTCTTTTCTCCCTGAGACTGGTACTGGTTGTGCAGCATATAAGACAGAAAAATGGAGACGAAAATATTATCTGCATTTACAGTAAAAAAAAATACCCAAAAAACAGTTGTACAATATAGCATTAGATCTGCCAATAAAAGAGCACTCTCACTGCTCTTATATTAAACAGATTTACTCATCCTTTACTGGCAAAACTGGAGAAATTCTAGCTTCCAATATTGGGAAAAGCACTTCCCCACATGGATTATTACAAGTCCAACTTAAGTGTGTACCATATTTATAAACATCATCTTAATAAATAATCTTCAATGAACTATATTAGAAATGTATGGTAGACAACTGATTTGTCCATCAGGGTCACAAATGACCTTTATTAATATGATAAAGTCTTAGATAGCAAATATAAAAGGAACTATTAAAAGTAATATAAAAGGGCTTCCCTGGTGGCTCAGTGGTTAAGAATCCACCTGCCAATGCAGGGGACACGGGTTCGAACCGTGGTCTGGGGAGATCCCACATGCTGCGGAGCGGCTAAGCCCGTGTGCCATAACTACTGAGCCTGCGCTCTAGAGCCCGTGAGCCACAACTACTGAAGCCCATGAGCCTAGATCCTGTGCTCCGCAACAAGAGAAGCCACCGCAATGAGAAGCTCGCGCACCACAACAAAGAGTAGCCCCCACTCGCCGCAAGCAGAGAAAGCCCGGGCGCAGCAACAAAGACCCAACACAGCCAAACATAAAATAAAATTAGGACGAGGGGAAGATGGCGGAAGAGTAAGACGCGGAGATCACCTCCCTCCCCACAGATGCACCAGAAATACATCTACACGTGGAACAACTCCTACAGGACACCTACTGAACGCTGGCAGAAGACCTCAGACCTCCCAAAAGGCAAGAAACTCCCCACGTACCTGGGTTGGGCAAAAGAAAAAAGAAAAAAAACAGAGACAAAAGGATAGGGGCTGTACATGTACCAGTGGCAGGGAGCTGTTAAGGAGGAAACGTTTTCACACACTAGGAAGCCCCTTTGCGGGCGGAGACTGCGGGTGGCGGAGGGGGTAAGCTTCGAAGCCGCGGAGGAGAGCGCAGCAACAGGGGTGCAGGGTGCAAAGCGGAGAAATTCCCGCACAGAGGATCGGTGCCGACCAGCACTCAACAGCCCGAGAGGCTTGTCTGCTCACCCGCCGGGGCGGGCGGGGCTGGGAGCTGAGGCTCGGGCTTCGGTCGGAGCGCCGGGAGAGGACTGGGGTTGGCGGTGTGAACACAGCCTGCAGGGCGTTAGTGCACCGCGGCTAGCCGGGAAGGAGTCCGGGAAAAAGTCTGGACCTGCCGAAGAGGCAAGAGACTTTTTCTTACCTCTTTGTTTCCTGGTGCGCGAGGAGAGGGAATTAAGAGCGCTGCTCAAAGGAGCTCCAGAGACGGGCGCGAGCCTCAGCTAACAGCGCGGACCCCAGAGACGGGAATGAGACACTAAGGCCGCTGCTGCGGCCACCAAGAAGCCTGTGTGCGAGCACCCCCCTTCCGGGGAGCCTGTGCAGCCCACCACTGCCAGAGTCCCGGGATCCAGGGACAACTTCCCCGGGAGAACGCACGCACGGCGCGCCTCCGGCTGGTGCAACGTCACGCCGGCGTCTGCCGCCGCAGGCCCGCCCCGCACTCCGTGCCCCTCCCTCCCCCACCCCCACCCGGGCCTGAGTGAGCCAGAGCCGCCGAATCAGCGGCTCCTTTAACCCCATCCTGTCTGAGCGAAGAACAAACGCCCTCCGGCGACCTACACGCAGAGGCGGGGCCAAATCCAAAGCTGAGCCCCAGGAGCTGTTCTAACAAAGAAGAGAAAGGGAAATCTCTCCCAGGAGCCTCAGGAGCACCGGATTAAAGCTCCACAATCAACTTGATGTACCTGCATCTGTGGAATACCTGAATAGACAAAGAATCATCCCAAATTGAGGAGGTGGACTTTGAGAGCAAGATTTATGATGTTTTCCCTTTTTCCTCTTTTTGTGAGTGTGTATGTGTATGCTTCTGTGTGAGATTTTGTCTGTACAGCTTTGCTTCCACCATTTGTCCTAGGGTTCTATCCGCCCGTTTTTTTTGTTTTGTTTTTTTAAATTTTTTTCATAATTATTTTTATTTTAATAACTTTATTATATTTTATATTTATTTTACTTTATATTCTTTCTTTCTTTTATTCCTTCCTTCCCTCCTTCCTTCCTTCCTTTGTCCCTCCCTCCCTCCCTCCTTTCTCTTTCTTTCTTTCTTCTTCTACTAATTCTTTCTTTCTACTTTTTCTCCGTTTTATTCTGAGCCGTATGGATGAAAGGCTCTTGGTGCTGCAGCCAGGAGTCAGTGCTGTGCCTCTGTGGTGGGAGAGCCAACTTCAGAACACTGGTCCAGAAGAGACCTCCCAGCTCCACATAATATCAAACAGCGAAAATCTCTCAGAGATCTAAGTCTCAACACCAGCACCCAGCTTCACTCAATGACCAGCAAGCTACAGTGCTGGACACCCTAGGCCAAACAACTAGCAAGACAGGAACACAACCCCACCCATTAGCAGAGAGGCTGCCTAAAATCATAATAAGGCCACAGACACCCCAAAACACACCACCACATGTGGACCGGCCCACCAGAAAGACAAGATCCAGCCTCATCCACCAGAACACAGGCACTAGTCCCCTCCACCAGGAAGCCTACACAACCCACTGAACCAACCCACTTAGCCACTGGGGACAGACACCAAAAACAACGGGAACTACAAACCTGCAGCCTGCAAAAAGGAGACCCCAAACACAGTAAGATAAGCAAAATGAGAAGACAGAAAAACACACAGCAGATGAAGGAGCAAGATAAAAACCCATCAGACCTAACAAATGAATAGGAAATAGGTAGTCTACCTGAAAAAGAATTCAGAATAATGATAGTAAAGATGATCCAAAATCTTGGAAATAGAACAGACAAAATGCAAGAAACATTTAACAAGGACCTAGAAGAACTAAAGATGAAACAAACAACAATGAACAACACAATAAATGAAATTAAAAATACTCTAGATGGGATCAATAGCAGAATAACTGAGGCAGAAGAACGGATAAGTGACCTGCAAGATGAAATAGTGGAAATAACTACTGCAGAGCAGAATAAGGAAAAAAGAATGAAAAAAACTGAGGACAGTCTCAGAGACCTCTGGAACAACATTAAACACACCAACATTCGAATTATAGGGGATCCAGAAGAAGAAGTGAAAAAGAAAGGGACTGAGAAAATTTTGAAGATATTATAGTTGAAAACTTCCCTAATATGGGAAAGGAAATAGTTAATCAAGTCCAGGAAGCACAGAGAGTCCCATACAGGATAAATCCAAGGAGAAACACATCAAGACATATATTAATCAAACTGTCAAAAATTAAATACAAAGAAAACATTAAAAGCAGCAACGGAAAAACAACAAATAACACACGAGGGAATCCCCATAAGACTAACAGCTGATCTTTCAGCGGAAACTCTGCAAGCCAGAAGGGAGTGGCAGGACATATTTAAAGTGATGAAGGAGAAAAACCTGCAACCAAGATTACTCTACCCAGCAAGGATCTCATTCAGATTTGATGGAGAAATTAAAAACTTAACAGACAAGCAAAAGCTGAGAGAGTTCAACACCACCAAACCAGCTTTACAACAAATGCTAAAGGAACTTCTCTAGGCAAGAAACACAAGAGAAGGAAAACACCTACAGAAAGGAACCCAAAACAATTAAGAAAATGGGAATAGGAACATACATATCGATAATTACCTTAAATGTAAATGGACTAAATGCTCCCACCAAAACACAGATTGGCTGAATGGATACAAAAACAAGACCCATATATATGCTGTCTACAACAGACCCACTTCAGACCTAGAGACACATACAGACTGAAAGTAAGGGGATGGAAAAAGATATTCCATGCAAATGGAAATCAATCCAAGAAGAAGATATAACAATTGTAAATATTTATGCACCCAACATAGGAGCACCTCAATACATAAGGCAAATACTAACATCCATAGAAGGGGAAATCGACAGTAACACAATCATAGTTGGGGACTTTAACACCCCACTTTCACGAATGGACAGATCATCCAAAATGAAAATAAATAAGGATACACAAGCTTTAAATGATACATTAAACAAGATGGACTTAACTGATATTTATAGGACATTCCATCCAAAAACAACAGAATACACATTTTTCTCAAGTGCTCATGGAACATTCTCTAGGATAGATCATATCTTGGGTCACAAATCAACCCTTGGTAAATTTAAGAAAATTGAAAGTGTATCAAGTAACCTTTCTGACCACAACGCTATGAGACTAGATATCAATTACAGGAAAAGATCTGTAAAAAATACAAACACATGGAGGCTAAAGAATACATTAATTAATAATGAAGTGATCACTGAAGAAATCAAAGAGGAAATCAAAAAATACCTAGAAACAAATGACAATGGAGACATGACAACCCAAAACCTATGGGATGCAGCAAAAGCAGTTCTAAGAGGGAAGTTTATAGCAATACAAGCCCACCTTAAGAAACAGGAAACATCTCGAATAAACAACCTAACCTTGCACCTAAAGCAATTAGAGAAAGAAGAACAAAAAATCCCCAAAGTTAGCAGAAGGAAAGAAATCATAAAAATCAGATCAGAAAGAGATGAAAAGGAAATGAAGGAAACAATAGCAAAGATCAATAAAACCAAAAGCTGGTTCGTTGAGAAGTTAAACAAAATTGATAAACCATTAGCCAGACTGATCAAGAAAAAAAAGGGAGAAGACTCAAATCAATAGAATTAGAAATGAAAAAGGAGAAGTAACAACTGACACTGCAGAAATACAAAAGATCATGAGAGATTAGTACAAGCAACTACAGGCAAACAAAATGGACAACCTGGAAGAAATGGACAAATTCTTAGAAATGCACAACCTTCTGAGACTGAATCAGGAAGAAATAGAAAATATGAACAGACCAATCACAAGCACTTACATTGAAACTGTGATTAAACATCTTCCAACAAACAAAAGCCCAGGACCAGATGGCTTCACAGGCGAATTCTATCAAACATTTAGAGAAGAGGTAACACCTATCCTTCTCAAACTCTTCCAAAATATAGCAGAGGGAGGAACACTCCCAGACTCATTCTACGAGGCCACCATCCCCTTGATACCAAAACCAGACAAGGATGTCACAAAGAAAGAAATCCACAGGCCAATATCACCCATGAACACAGATGCAAAAATCCTCAACAAAATACTAGCAAACAGAATCCAACAGCACATTAAAAGGATCATACACCATGATCAATCAAGTGGGGTTTATTCCAGGAATGCAAGGATTCTTCAATATACGCAAATCAATCAATGTGCTAAACCATATTAACAAATTGAAGGAGAAAAACCATATGATCATCTCAATAGATACAGAGAAAGCTTTTGACAAAATTCAACACCCATTTATGATAAAAACCCTGCAGAAAGGAGGCATAGACGGAACTCCTCAACATAATAAAGGCCATATATGACAAACCCACAGCCAACGTCATCCTCAATGGTGAAAAACTGAAAGCGTTTCCACTAAGATCAGGAACAAGACAAGGTTGCCCACTCTCACCACTCCTATTCAACATAGTTTTTGAAATTTTAGCCACAGAAATCAGAGAAGAAAAGGAAATAAAAGGAATCCAAATTGGAAAAGAAGAAGTAAAGCTGTCACTGTTTGCAGATGACATACATAAAGAATCCTAAAGATGCTAACAGAAAACTACTAGAGCTAATCAATGATTTTGGTAAAGGAGCAGAATACAAAATTAATACACAGAAATCTCTGGCATTCCTACACACTAATGATGAAAAATCTGAAAGTGAAATCAAGAAAACACTCCCATTTACCATTGCAAGAAAAACAATAAAATATCTAGGAATAAACCTACCTAAGGAGGCAAAAGACCTGTATGCAGAAAATTATAAGACACTGATGAAAGAAATTAAAGATGATACAAATAGATGGAGAGATATACCATGTTCATGGATTGAAAGAATCAACATTGTGAAAATGACTCTACTACCCAAAGCAATCTACAGATTCAATGCAATCCCTATCAAACTACCACTGGCATTTTTCACAGAACTAGAACAAAAAATTTCACAATTTATATGGAAACACAAAAGACCCCGAATAGCCAAAGCAATCTTGAGAACGAAAAACAGAGCTGGAGGAATCAGGCTCCCTGACTTCAGACTATACTACAAAGCTACAGTAATCAAGACAGTATGGTACTGGCACAAAAACAGAAAGATAGATCAATGGAACAGGATAGAAAGCCCAGAGATAAACCCACGCACATATGGTCACCTTATCTTTGAGAAAGGAGGCAGGAATGTACAGTGGAGAAAGGACAGCCTCTTCAATAAGTGGTGCTGGGAAAACTGGACAGCTACATGTAAAAGTATGAGATTAGATCACTCCCTAACACCATACACAAAAATAAGCTCAAAATGGATTGAAGACCTAAATGTAAGGCCAGACACTATCGAACTCTTAGAGGAAAACATAGGCAGAACACTCTATGACATAAATCACAGCAAGATCCTTTTTCACCCACCTCCTAGAGAAATGGAAATGAAAACAAAAATAAACAAATGGGACCTAATGAAACTTAAAAGCTTTTGTGCAGCAAAGGAAACCATAAACAAAACCAAAAGACAACCCTCAGAATGGGAGAAAATATTTGCAAATGAAGCAACTGACAAAGGATTAATCTCCAAAATTTTTAAGCAGCTCATGCAGCTCAATAACAAAAAAACAAACAACCCAATCCAAAAATGGGCAGAAGACCTAAATAGACATTTCTCCAAAGAAGATATACAGACTGCCAACAAACACATGAAAGAATGCTCAACATCATTAATCATTAGAGAAGTGCAACTCAAAACTACGATGAGATATCATCTCACACCAGTCAGAATGGCCATCAACAAAAAATCTAGAAACAATAAATGCTGGAGAGGGTGTGGAGAAAAGGGAACACTATTGCACTGCTGGTGGGAATGTGAATTGGTACAGCCACTATGGAGAACAGTATGGAGGTTCCTTAAAAAACTAAAAATAGAACTACCATATGACCCAGCAATCCCACTACTGGGCATATACCCTGAGAAAACCATAATTCAAAAAGAGTCATGTACCAAAATGTTCATTGCAGCTCTATTTACAATAGCCTGGAGATGGAAACAACCTAAGTGCCTGTCATCAGATGAATGGATAAAGAAGATGTGGCACATATATACAATGGAATATTACTCAGACATAAAAAGAAACGAAATTGAGCTATTTGTAATGAGGTGGATAGACCTAGAGTCTGTCATACAGAGTGAAGTCAGAAAGAGAAAGACAAATACCGTATGCTAACACATACATATGGAATTTAAGAAAAAAATAATGTCATGAGGAACCTAGGGGTAAGACAGGAATAAAGACACAGACCTACTAGAGAATGGACTTGAGGATATGGGGAGGGGGAAGGGTAAACTGTGACAAAGCGAGAGAGAGGCATGGACATATATACACTACCAAACGTAAGGTAGATAGCTAGTGGGAAGCAGCTGCATAGCTCAGCTATGCAGGGAGATCAGCTCGGTGCTTTGTGACTGCCTGGAGGGTTGGGATAGGGAGGGTGGGAGGGAGGGAGATGCAAGAGGGCAGACATATGGGAACATATGTATATGTATAACTGATTCACTTTGTTATAAAGCAGAAACTAACACACCATTGTAAAGCAATTATACTCCAATAAAGATGTAAAAATAAATAAATAAATATATATTTTTTAAATGTAATATAAAAGAAGAATGAAATTCTAAGTTGTATTTACTTTACCTGTAATGATGAGTTCCCTTTTTGACCGTATCCTAAGCATCTATATTAATTATCCCAGGCTGAGAAAGGCCTCACAAGAAGATGTCATAGAACAGCTAGTTTTGAAGGTTATTTATTCCAGTCTAGAAATGTTTAAATTTTCTCTATTACATTTCTACTTTCTCTATTACGTCTTCACTAAAATCATCCAGACCATTCTACTCTGCCATAAGATAGGATCCAGTGTATTAAATCTCACCGAACATGATGAGTAAATATGTGTTTATCTAAATCCTACTGTTTCAAGATCCACTGTGTATCTCTTCTATAACAAGAAAGTCTCCCAAAGTCTCAAAATTTTATGACTATACATTAAAAAAAAACTGTATGACCAGACATCATTATAAATGCATACATCTTATCACGTAAATAGATGAGATGACTGTATGGACATAATATATACTATGGATATTTTCAAGATGATTTGAGGTAATCTATAATAAAATCACATTTAAAATAGAATAACTAAAAATAATTATTCTAGAAAATATTTGGAAAGTCAATAAATATCAGGTCAAGGTTAATTCAATATCCTATGCTGAACTGCAGATATCTGTGTGTCTTTGACCAATAAGAGGGCCAGATGGCAAAGCTAACAGTCATTTATGCAAATAAAAGGGTCAGACTTCTTTTCCTTGCTAGTAAGGAGTCATCCTATCACCATGTTGTACCCATGGAAAGATAATTTTTTCCCCAAAGTTGTTCTTCTCCAAGTATGTAATTCTTAGTTATTCATGGGATAGAGATGGACAACAAAATCTGGACTTTTTTTTTTAAAGCAAATTAACTGCTTTCTCAGAGTGGTTTTTGTAGAACATATGAATTTTGACTGTATCTTTTTTTTTTTTTTTTTCCCCAGAATGAGACACTGTAAAATAAATACCTAGTAGATATTTGGTGGAATTCATGGTTTGCTCATTTTCATGCTGGGGAATGGTAGACAAAAATAAATTTTGTCATTTAGGTTTAACCATTATTAAAAATAATGAAATATTCTGTTCGATTTTTTTATAGTAATACCCAGAAGTTTAAGGTAAGTACTGCAAAGTATGCTAGTAATATCCAATAAATTAATCTATCAAATAAATGTGTTGCTCTTTATAGCCCCTATGTAAGGAGTTGGATCTACAAAAGTAGAATGGATAAGACCCAAAGGTCTAATAAGGGAGAAAAACATGAAAATATGTAATCATAAGACACTGTGCTAAATGCTTAGATAATGGTACATACAGTGAAGCTATGAATTATCCATTGGAGGAGTCTTGATTTTGTCATGACAGATGATTATGCTTGCAATTATCTAAAAACTGAGTTATATTATTTGAGAACATGTTAATGTATTAGGGATTCGGAGGTAAATCGCTGCTATATTACTTTATATGTACATTTTGTACATGTATAATCAATGCACTATTTCTTCTCAGTCTGGTTCTGGGATTTATA
The DNA here is from genome assembly GCF_951394435.1 of Stenella coeruleoalba. Taxonomy (NCBI): domain Eukaryota; kingdom Metazoa; phylum Chordata; class Mammalia; order Artiodactyla; family Delphinidae; genus Stenella; species Stenella coeruleoalba. The sequence continues at coordinate 73,166,028 of NC_137159.1, read as the reverse complement.
TAAATATACAATTGTTAATGCCCACGTTATGTACTTTTCCTTGGATCTGACTTCAAGCTAGATATTCTTTCAATAACTAATATACAGAAATATATATCTAGCAAATATAGTATATATATATATATATATATATATATAATATAGAGAATATTGATTATTTATTGAATGACCTTTCTATAGCATTTGGTTATTCATTGTAGTTTTCTACTACTTTTGTTTTCAATTCACCTTCAAGTACATACAAGGAACATTGTGACAATCAAAAGCTCATTAAGCGATTGAATATGGATTATGTAAGTTACAAAGCAGAATATTAATTAGATGGGTGTTTTTTTTAAAACAGATTTGCCTTTTTAAAAAATTGAATCACTTAGAGGATTCTGCATGGTATCTGTTAACTTTCAAAATGTCCTTCAAGAGCAGTGAAAAGTAAGACTTAGAAATTAGCAATGTACAAAGACTTACACCATTCTTCTGGCTTGCTCCAAAGATTTACACCTCACTTTAACTACTGAGTGTTCAACCAAATAGCATTTATCAACTGAAACAAGGGCATAATTATCCTCAAGCAATCTACAGTCCTCCTACATCACTATGAGAAGTATAGGCCCACTGAACAGCAAAGCCCAGACCCACAACTTTGGCATCTCCATTAGCCTTGAACTCTTGGGTGAGCATCTGACATCTTCCTGGCCCTATGCTAGCCAGGGAGCTGGGTGAGCGATAACATCATACTTATTTTGATGGAGCTTAAACTCTTGATTTCTCTCTCTCTCTTTTTTTTTTAACCCCCTCTAACATTAATCTTCACAGTTAAACTTTCTTGCATAAAGGAATTCTATCATTGAAAATTCTGTGTCTCACAGCATTGTCCACATGAAATATGTTTAATCAAAAATATTGAGTAGTTGTATATGTGAAAAAGTGAATGATGAATTCAGCCACATGATACATTGGCATGCCAATTCTCCTTAACTCCTCAAAATTGTGGATGCCTCCTACCTCGAAAGCTGTAGGCTTCCAGATACAAGATTTACTTGAGTATACAAATAATTATAAAAGAAGAGCAAATGGTTCATTAACTTACCAAGTTAATATTAGCCTATGTTGGTCTTCAGCCAAAAACCTTACCAGTAGGAGGTTATAAAGTAAGCTTTCCTAGGTCCAAATGACATCTATGTTCTATTAAGTGCTTAGAGTCGTCTGGTGTGCCAGTAAACAAGACTATCGCCCCCCAAGATCTGAGATGTGACACGATAATGAGCTAAAGCTGTGCTCTATCCTCACATTCAATTTGGGGAGCTTTCCGGATGAAAAGGCTATGAAGCCCAGAGAGGTCATAGCCATCAAAGCATCAATATAAAAGTCATTTATTTTTAAGGAGCTTTACTTCATATGTTAACCTTTCCAGGGTTAGATTCTAAATTCTCCAGGATCAATTAGAATTAATCCAAAGCAGAATATTAGACTGTGCTTCCCTTTTGTTTATTTATTTGTAATTCTCCTGCCAGAAACAGACAGGCATACCGAGTTTGCTGATGAACAGCCCTGTATAAAGAAAAATATTTCCTGCCTGTGATCGCTACACAATGCAAATTTTTCCCTGAGAATCTTATAATCCATCGTGCTAAATAGGAAAATAATATGGCCTTAGTGTGGTCAACTGTAAGTTCCAGGAAGAAAGCTCACTCGTTTCTTGATGAGTTAGGACCACTGAGTTGGAAAGGAGTGACGCCCTCCACCTCCATCTGCTGTGGCTTCTTTCCACTAGGGATTAATTGACTTCAGCTGAATTAGCAGGTACTCTCTGTGCAATTGCTTGATGAGTTGACGATGATCTCAGTTCAACCACTGATCAGCTTGTTGGAATGTCCAGGTGAGGTGATCATTGTTTTAAAAACCTGAATTTAAAACTAAATTTCTGCTGACAACATTGAAGAAACAGAACTTAATCAGAGAAAACATGTGCTCTTTATTTACTGCAGCAGGAAGCAAGCTCTAAAAACCAGGTCTAACTCTGATGCATGTGCTTTAAACACCGATGGCATATCTGTCATCCATTTTTCATTCTCAGACAGCGATGGTTAAAAATATTATGTAAAGAATGTATGGTAGATTTTTGAGTCAACAACTGTGAAGAAACAATGTGAATAACCAAATTAAAGATGTGACAGTTGAGAAATTGGAAAAAAGTTATTATGGAGCATGTGTACACTCAAAGTTCCTAAAAGGTTCTTAAAATAGAATTAATCCTTACAAGCCACTAATGTTTCTGAACTAGATTAATGTTACTATTCACAGAGGCTGATCATCCCCAAGGAAGTTCACAGTACATCAAACTAACACTGTTCACGAAAGGGCAATTATATTTGGTAGAAATAATCCCCTTGAAAGTAGAAAAAGAAAAGAAAATCAATCACTTCATGATTTAATGGACTACACAACAGCAATGCTAGCCATTACCAAATACAAACTACTACGGTAATAATTAGAACATACTTTACTATGGAAAAAACACTCACACTTTGGAACACTTTAAATTCAAGCCCACTAAAATTTAATTCATATTGTCTATACAATTAAAAAAACAGCAATTTGGAAAATTTATCACAAATTTGAGATATCCATTAATTATTTGATTATTCTGTCATTTAAAAAATATTTATTTATTGTCTTTAATATGCTAGACACTTAGTCTCTTTTATACATATTAAAAAAGTTATTCTTTTTAAATATAGATGTACTTTCTTCTGATCAATGTCGGTCTCAATAACGGCAGTTAAATCTTATGTTAATAAATTCAGGATATGTTGAATGGAATGCAGAAATTGTAGCAAACAAATTGTTTTGTATCTATTAAGATCCTAGCCTTGTCATTCATCTCCTTTTCTGTTTTCCTATTCCCAAGTCTTTACCTAACATGTCCTATGTTGAAACATGGTCTTCACTTGCAGCTTTTACACGTTGGTTTATGCTACCCTTTTGCCTGTACGATTCAGCATTTCCATCTCTACCTGTCAAAATCTGTTTCTTCCATCTGAGCTCTGTCTCAAGGTCAAGTAAAATTAGCAGATATTCTCAGTCAGAGCTAATATCTCATTTTTGGGCCTCCCGTGTCATGGTATACGTATTTCTATTATAGCACTTTTCATGGCTTTACATAGTTGACAACTTAACAAATGTTTCTTCCCCCTAGACCTAGAGATTCTTTTTTTTTTTTAATTTTTCTTTTATATTATAGTTGATTAACAATGTTGTGTTAGTTTCAGGTATGCAGTAAAGTGACTCAGTTATACATATACATGTATCTATTATTTTTCAAGTTGTTTTCCCATTTACGATATTACAGAATATTGAGCAGAGTTCCCTGTGCTCTACAGTAGGTCCTTGTTGATTATCTATTTTAAATATAGCAGCCTTTACATGTCAATCCCAAACTCCCCTCTCCCCATCCTTCCCCCTGGTAACCGTAAGTTCATTCTCTAATTCTGTGAGTCTGGAGATTCTTGAAAGAAGAGAATACATCTTTTTTAACCCAGAGACAGAAATTTATGTAGAAAATCTGAATTATAGAAATTAGTATAGAAACTTGCAAATCCATCTGGAAAGGACTTTATCATCCCTCATTGATGATTTAAATTAGTGGAGATTTTGCAAGCCATATTCTATTTCTATGAAGGCTATTGCAGCATAATTAGTGGTTAATTAGTGGATGTGGAGTTCAAGATCCAGCTATGCCACTTATCCACATGAATGTCTGTGGAGAAATTCTTTAAGCTCCTTAAGGCTCAGGTTCCTTATGGGAAAATGGTGATAATAACAATACTTATTTAATAGGACTTTTGTGAGAATTAACTGAGTTAAGTATATAAAGAGCAAACTGTAAGTGGTATAGTAAAAATATACTCTTACTAGACTGGAACTCATGAGCATACATGAACGGAACTGCTATGGAAGTCATGAGAACCCTGAAGAACTCATAAAAAGATAATAAATTTTAGTGGATTTTGAGGTTATCAATAAATAAGTCTTTGAGAATAATCTATACTACCTAAAACATCTGCAAAACTCTCTTTTCACTTCTCTTTCACAGGGGAGAATCTAAAAATTAAGACCCAGTTGGAGATGATATATTCCATATCAGGGTTTCTCCCTTCATTTCTTTTTTCTTTCTTTCTTTTTTTTTTTTTGGCTGTGTTGGGTCTTCACTGCTGCGCATGGGCTTTCTCTAGTTGCAGCAAGTGGGGGCTACTCTTCATTGCGGTGCGTGGGCTTCTCATTGTTGTGGCGTCTCTTGTTGTGGAGCATGAGCTCTAGGTGTGTGGGCTTCAGTAGTTGTGGCACACAGCCTCAGCAGTTGTGGTGTACAGGCTTAGTTGTTCCATGTCATGTAGGATCTTCCTGGACCGAGGCTCGAACCTGTGTCCCCTGCATTGGCAGGAGGATTCTTAACCATTGCACCACCAGGGAAGCCCTCTCCCTTCAGTTCTATGGATTATTTTCATCTCTATCTCAAGTAAGAGATGTTCCAAGCAGTAACATTTTAAGCTACAGTCGCAAATCAAAGGCAGGACTATGTTCACAGTTCTAGACAATACACTCATGGTATCTAGTGGTAACTGAAACTCACACCAACATCCTCAGGCATGGGCAGATTTTGCCTGACTCTCCATGCTAGGCACCCTAGCTTCTCTCTGCAATATGGTGACATTTTAGTCAACAAAAAGGATATTTATTATTTATTATTCATAATGAGCAATAGAAATAAAGCAATTTTTGTTTACTTCCAACACAATTCCTAGATCTATTATTGATGTATATAAACTGCAGGGACACTTCAATAACATGGCGAAGAAGAAATCCCAAATAATTCCAGAATTAGATACAAAAAAACCCACAAACAATGCTTCAATACATAAGTAAATCTCCCTTCTTCAATATTAAATCGTGTTTCAACATTTCCATAGTTACAGAAAGCTTGAGTATTCCTGGAAAGGATTCTATGCACAGAGAGGTTTAAATGTTTCTTTTAAACTGAGGGTCATTTGTCTCATTCTAGCTATACACAACACTCTTCAGCGTTAAGAACCTTGATTTATGCCTGTACATAAATCCCCTCCCTCATTTTCCTAATGAGTGAAGCCTGGTAGGAAATAGAACACATTTTGATTAATAGTGCTTTGATAGTTATCACTTCTTTGTCTAGGAGGAAGCTTTCTCATTGCCTCTTATTTGCAAATTAGAAAATGATACTTGAGTCATCCAGGCCTCTCTATGGTCTCTGAGGCAACTCAGTTCTAGTTAATTAGCATTAATGAATGTTTACTCTTTTCCTGGCACCGTAACCAGTGAGGATAAAAACAGGAACGAGCATGGTGCCTGACCTCAAAGAGCTTACAGCACAGTTGTTCCTCGGCATCTGCAGGGGATTGGCTCCAGGACCCAGACAGATACTAAAATTCTCAGATGCTCCAGTCCTTTATATAAAATGGTGTAGTACTTGCATACAACCAATGCACATGTGCCATATACTTTAAATCATCTCTAGATTACTTATAATCTTTAATACTATGTAAATGCTGTGTAAATAGTTGTAAATACAATGTAAATTCCATGTAAATAGTTGTCTGCATGTAGCAAATTCAAGTTTTGCTTTTAAAAACTTTCTGAAATTTGGAGGGAATATTTTCAATCTGTGGTTGGTTGAATTCCCAGATGCAAAACCTACAGATAGGGAGGACCAACTGTATAATCAGGCAGACAGACATACAGACACGTAAGTGAAGCAGTGTTATTGAAGGGTTGCTTCTATACCCTGTACAGAGGAGAGGGAAAGATGAGGCACAATAGAGGAAGAAATAAGTTCTGTAGGGAATGGGAATGTGTAAAAAGATAAACTTCCATACCCGGAAGTTTGTAAATATAATGTGGTCATATTACTATATTAATGACCCTAACCTGTTGATGTCATAGTTCCCCATGAAGTCTCCTCAGGTGTTTCCTGGAGACCCCAGGTGATGTGTCTTATGTGCTCCTAATATGTTTCTCTTTTATCTGTTCTGATCTCGCTTTCCTGTTAATGTTCACTGTTTACAAACCAGTTGAGGGATTTCCTCTTCACTGACCTGGAGAGAGGTACCCTCCACGGAACCTTCGGCCTTCCTCCCAGCATGCCAAACCTGACGCCACTGACTTGCCCAATAGCAGTGTGATCCTTTCAGGCCCCACCCTGTGGGAGACACACTGTGTTCTGTGTCCTTTTCCAGTCTCCATGTTGCATTTTCTTAGCTGCTTCTGAAGCCCTATTGCTTGTGCACAGTTCACACAATGTCCTGCATCATTTTTTTCCCTTTATATTCTACCTGCAGCCTCTCCCTCTAATGGATTCAATAGTAGACACTGGCTGTGACACACACTCTCTAATCTCTAGACATCTGAACGTCAAATTTCTTCCCTATTGAGTCTTCTCTGCAACCCTCCTATCCCCTGATTGTGAATGACAGTAACTAGATGTTACATGGGGAATATTAGCTCACCAGTTCATGAAAAAGAGCCATTTAGGCTTAATCCCTGCTATAACACCTAGAAGAGATGAAGCCTGAATTTGAAGTTACTAGACAGGAAATGTGGAAAAGCCATCCCAGGCAGAGGGAACCACCTGGGCACAGCACAGAGTGGGAGTCGGGCCAGTGTAGTTTAGTCCAGTGAGAAGAGCAGTGTGGCTGGAGAGAGAGTAGGACCAGATCACAGAGAGCCTTGAGCACTCTGATGGGAAACAGTAACTTACTTGGGTTGGCCTTAGGGAGCTATTAGCCCATTTTACCTGAAGGAAATAACATAGTTTTAACTGTACACAGTGATTACTGTGATCTACAAAAATGTGGAGGAAGAAATGGAGGATAAAACTACTAAAGAGAGGGAGACAACTGTGATCATTTATAATGGAGGAAATTCTAAAATGCAGCACTGGCTCTGCAGTAGCTGTAAAAAATCCTAAGAGGATATAGGCAATTACAGGACAAAGTTGCCAGATTTTGAGGTTGTCTAACATCGAACATGTTGGTTCCACTAGCCGAAACAGGATATTGAGCTAGAAAAGCAGGTTTGAGGGTAAGATTGGGGAGTGGGGAGAATAATAAGCCTGTTGCAGATATGTTGCCTTTCTAAAGCCTCTGCTACATTGTAAAGGGAGTACCTGAATTTGCATGGCTTCAGCTTGATCCCAGGAGGCAGCTGAGCTGAAGATGTAGATTTGAGTCATCAGCCTGTAGATGGTAGTGTAAATCAGACCAGTGGGTGAGATTGCAAAGCTATTCAAAGCTTGAGTAAGAAGAGATGAGGACCAAAGAGGAACACTTCGAACAAAAAATAATCTCTAACGCATATTTGCTAGACTAGTATATGATCCTTAAAATAATCTGTCCTGTGCTTTCTTACTCATATGATTCATTCTTAGACCTAAAGGCTTTAATTTTTTTGATACTTTTTCTATTTTTTTTTAAATTTCATTTTTCCATTGTTTTGCCTTTTTTTTTTTTCTTTTCACCAAGAGGCCTGGTAAGTGTTGTGCTCTTACTTGTTCTGAAGATGAATGTTCTGTTCAGAAATGAAGCCGAAAACATTGCCCACAAGACTGGCTTTCTGGCAAACAACTGGATCATGGTACCTTAGTGCCTGGTACTTTTTTGTTTTACAATGCCCCTGCCATGGGGGCTAAATTTCAGCAGGCTTGGCATTGGCCCAGGTTGTTTTGCTGACGTAAGAGATGGTCCTTCAGGGCACTTACCCTTGCTCAAGGTATGAAATGTACTGATTAATAGCATGACTTTGTAACAGTGGGCCACTGGGTATTTGTATCAACTTGATGGCACTGTTTATTGATAACCGAGACTAATGGTTTCAGAAGCCCTTGCCAAGATCCGTCTTGGGCTCCCTGGTTCTGAGGTGCTTTCAAGAGAGGAAGTATATCCAGTATGGCCTGGAGGAAGGAGGACTTTTGAAACTCATGCCGGGTCTCCCCAGAACCTTTGCTGTGCGGCAGCCTTTGACTGCAAGGCATATCCTTACTTTAATGCTGTTTCTAAATTGTGTCATTTTCCTCTAATAAATCATAGATTTGTAAGCACTATCATTCTGGGTCCTGAGGGTCTTCTTTAGAAATTGAACCCTGTCTATCTGCCATCATTAGAGCAGTGCCTCTGAACCAAATTAATTAAGTAGTTAGATCCAAATAATCATAGTCATTTATTAACAACTTAGTAGTCATTTTAAAATATACATACATTGAAAGAAATAAAATGTCCATTTCATTTTTCAATAACTACAGTTGGTCACTAATGGGTCGTGTACACTGAGGATTCTGTAGAACTTCACAAACCTTGTTATCAGATTGGACATCCTCACTCTTATTTCCTGTTCTGTGATGATATTCACACCATATTTTCTGGTTATCATAGCAACCTCCTGCAGCCCAGTCATGTAAGGATATGACATCATCTGGAGGAAAGTAGCTCAATCTAGTATTGAAACTGCAAACTACTTTGGGTAGTAGTTTGGACCATGTCCAACAAACACTGTCGTTTCACTCAGACATTGAAACTATCGTGCAAGGCCCATGTGAGGTTGCTGCAGCACTCTGGAGAACTTTAGCGCACATTATGGGAGCCACAGATACAAAAGAGTGATACTAAACAAATCCCTTGTTCATAGATGGTCTTCCTACAAGAGTCAACAATAATGGTTTGGAGGTGGAAATGTGATAGAGGTGGGGTGGGAAGACAATATTTATTTTTTAAAAAGTCCTAGTATTTACTTTCCAGAGAAAGAAATTTAAAAGGTGGCTGAAATCAGAAACTTAGATACACCTGAAAAAGAGCTTTTCTTATCAATGAGCAGTCCTGCCACCTAAATAAAACAACATTATTTCCTTGTACTTTTTACTCTGGAAAGCCTGTGGGTAGTCTCTGTACAATGCCTCAGTAAGATAAAGAAGCCAAATTTATCAGAAACAGGTGTTTTCAGCAGGTGAGAGGCATATTTCAACAGACAGGGGTTTCTCTTTGTGAAAATTTACCTTTGAAGATGGAGAACGTAATTTTAGGTCTATAGATATCTGATCTTTGAAAAATCAATAGAGAAACTTTCTGAATGAGATTCTTCAGTACATATTGCATGCCTCGTTCTTGCACTCTGCTGCTCTTAAGGACGGCGGTCAACTTTTTCTATTCATTCATTCATTCACTCATTCAGTTATCAAACATTCATTGACTATCAGCTCTGTGCCAGGTGTACTATTCTAAACACTGTAGACAATTAACGAGTAGAATGTTGAAAGGTAATGTCCACTGGAATTTGGAAATAGGGTCGTCTTCTACGTTTTAGATGTTACTTTTGATTCTACAAAAGCCAGAAGGCATTTAAAAGACTAGTTGTCTCCAACAGGAGCTGAGAAAATGCATTTACCAGTTAAGATGTTCTTTGTTCGTTGAGGTGTTTCTGGACATAAATTCCCATGTGTCTGGTTTCCAGTGCAGTCATCTTTTTCCCGTGGTCTTGAAAATGAATCCGAGCCATATATTCTAAGGGTATCACAGAGCTGTCATAGTGGAAAAGAGAGAGTACCCAGCTGTGGACTTTTTATCCCATTTTATGTATGGCACTATCGTTTTTATCTGTTCTATGTATTAGACTTAAAATAAGTTTTCAAACAAAGGGATTCTCTTAACAAAAGAAAAAAATTGAAAACTATCACCCTTTATTCTGCTACCTCCCCTTCATCAAAAAAAAAAAAAAAAAAATGTATTCTCTAGCAGGGAAATTCCAAATAAATCACATGCCTCTGGACTTCCACGGTCTTGTTCATGTTTGTCAGCAGTTATGGTTATGTTATTTACCATCATGCATGTCTTAGCCAAAATACTTTGCTTTCTAGTTCTTTGGAGGGAATTAATACTGAGCTTATTAACTGAAGCAAAAGAGGATATAGTGAGATCATTCTCATCTCGTAAGAGGGCATTCAGAGGAGTCTAACAACAAATTATAGAGGAAAACTTCAGTCGTAGTTGTTGGAGTTGAAGAGGAAGCAATTGTTGTTGCCTCTCTATCCCAGTTCTGATCTCTTTGAAAGAAATTAATCAGGAAGATAAAGATGAGTGTATCACATCTATTGCTCTCAAAAGCTAGGTTGGAGAATATGGATTTAAGCCTGTTAACTAGGTAGACTTGTTAATACTACATCGTTGAATTTTAATTACCCACCTCATTACAAGCACTGCTAGGAAACCACAGGCCTCACCTGAAAAGTCAGCTTACCACGTGGCCAAAGGCAGACCAAAGCTTAAGCTCTGGGCATGCAAGCATATCCCAAAGAGAAAAGGGGAGCGTCTGTGTTTCTAGGCTTTAGTTCCTGCTCCAAGAAGTATTAATCAGAATGTACTCCTCTTTTCCTGGAAAGGAGTGAGTTAGGAAATAGAGCAAGAATCTAGGCATATATAGGAAAAATCTTCCCTGGGGGAAACCACAGGAGTGGAAATAAGCAATCCATACTGATATTGCATAGCATCACCTGTGAATGAGGACTCAGGATGAGTACTTCCCAGTTTGTAAAGGAGTGTATGTATGTGTGGGGGGAGGATGGCATATGAATCTACATCATCTGCAGCTAGTTGGTCAGTACTATGACATTAAAACCATCACATTGAATATCCCAGCTTGGACTCTAACAGCTACAAGTAACAGGATCAGCCCACCAAGTAACATCTTTAGAAATGTGATCATGAATTTATTTGCAACAAAATTCTGGATACTAGAAAGGTAGAGGGGAGGCAGGTTAACACCAGGATTAATGGATTCCAGTGCTACCCAGCAGTATCTCCAGAATGAATCTGTGTCTGAATACACTGAATTAAAAAGCATCCTGGGCACATCCATTTGATCAAAATAAAAGAAGATAACTAAGGCTATGTGAGATATTAAAGCAAATACTAAGGGAGGGCACGGAGGAGGAGAAGGAACTAAGGCAAGAATGGTAATAGGAAGGTCCACTTGAGCTTTCCCCACATCCTTGATAAAACTCAGAAATTTATCTCCTCATTTCTCCTTTGCAAAGAACTCTCTTTTGAGAAGAGAGATTTTTTTTTTAAAAAATCATCATTTTATCTTCCTCACTACCTTGTCCCTAAGTATAATGATTCTGTTGATTTAGGTAAGTGACAATCTATAAAGAAATTTGAGCCAAATTTACATTTTCTCTAATACCCAGCAGTCTATAGAATTAACAGGCTCCAAATACATATGCAATGCCTTTGAAAAATCCAAAGTCTGCTCTCAAACTTGATTCCAAAGGCTGTTAGGATTCACTCACTCATCAATCAAGTATTCAACCTTCTTAAATTAATTGAGCACATGGTAGGTACCTTAGGCACCTAGAGGACCCAGTGAAGAAGAAAACCACCACGACTTTTGTAGAGTCCATATGGCCCGTTTTAGATCTACACAGAGAAAGCTCATCATGATGTTCGTGATGTTATCCTACTTCAAATCCTTCACCTCTACACTGCTTAAAGAACAAACGCTAACCTCCTTTTATGACATACAAGCTCCTCCTTACGCATTTTCAGCTTCATTCCTCATTACGCCTCTACAGACATCCCATACTATCAGCCACACTTAATTACTTGCTATTCCTCAAACCCATCATGTAATGTCATTGCTTTAGTTCTTTGCATAGGGTGTTTCCTCTATCTGGAATGCCAGTCACTTCATTCTCTTTTGGAAAATGCTGACTTATTATTCAAAATTTCTGAATGAAAGAAAAAAAGAGAGATGGAAGGGAACAAGGGAAAGAGGAAGGAAAGGAAATGCCTATATTCTCTTGGCAGTATTTGATTCTTCTCAGGTCTGGCTGTCATCTGGACTGGGTTTTCTCATTGTTCATTTACTCATTATTCAATGAATATTTACTGAAAACTAACCAAGTAACTAAGTTTGCTATTTCACTTCCACTTGAATCTGGGCTGGCTTTGTGACTTTCATTGACTAATGGAACTCAGCAGATGTGACACTGTGCCAGTCCTGGGCCCAGACTTTAAGAAGCCCGGCAGCTTGAGCTTCCTTCTCTTGGAATCCAATCACCATACACTAGGGAAGCTGGTCTAGACTAATAGAAGAAGAGAGACCATGTGGAAGAGAACTGAGCTGCCCAGCCCACAGCCAACATGCCTGACAAACATGTGAATGAGGCTATCTTGGACTTTCCAGCCTCAGGTCAGCTGCCAACTGAATGCAGAGGACTGCTCATAAACTCACAGGACTGGAAATAAAAAGAAACTGCTGTAATATTAAGTTACTAAGGTTTGGGGTATATTGTTATCCAGCAATAGATAAATGAAACATTATACAACTGATGCTATGCCAGTCACTAAAAACAAAAGGTAGAAGTCTACACCTGAGAATAACTCAGTTATGGCTAGAAGAGATGGGTGTATAAATATTGAATGACACATTACAAAAACATGTATAAGTGTGATGAAAACTGTCTTATCAGTAATCTCTTTTTGGTGCAAAACATTAAGATACATCTTCCTTTGCAGTGGTAATAAATTAAGAAAAACAAAAAACAAAACAAATAAACAAGTAGTGAGACGGTCCATAGACCAACAGAGAGGTGTCCTGGCAGAATCCCACAGATTTTCAGATCTGTCCTTTCCTTAATCATTAAATAATCATGAAGCATGAGTCTGAAAATTCCTTGCTAATTGCCACTTGGCAATGTGAGAAGGAAAAAGAATTGTGAGAGAATTTCTAATTTTTGTCTCTCCAGTTTTTCCAGAGTCCTCCAAATTGGTTTTTCATTAAATGAGTGTTAATAATTTCCAATCAAGTTGTCTGGTGCCAGAAGGAGGTTTTTTTTTGATTCCGTACATATATGAAAATTTAGAATGTACAGAGTAGAAATCATTATTTCTTAGCTGGCATTATCATCCTCAGAGAATGTGTTGGCCTCAAAGCTAGTCCATTATATTAAGCACCTTCTTTATGTTCAGTGCTCTGCTGGTCATGAAGATAGAAAAGAAGCAAGATACATATGCTAGAGGAAACATATGCAAACATACTAGCAAACTTATTTGACAGAAAGTGCTTTATTCTGTACCTGTGAAAGGCCAAGGATGGTACTGAAAGACCCCAGGGGTGCGGAGAGTGGATCCAAAGTGTATTAGGCACAGCTTTGACCCTCCGTGAAGTAAGTCTCCGGTGGAGAAAAAAACTCTGTATAAACACTAGTTCCCTAGGCTGCTGATACTACTACTAATACTATTAATAATAATAATTTGATGATGACAGTTCTACAATAATGGGAATAATTCCATATAAATGTGCTTCACATTTCAAAATGAAATGAACATTGTAGTATGTTCTGTAGGAAATAAAATTTATATCGAGGCAGACACTTTTGAAGCTGTCCCTAATTTCAGGGAATGGATTTCTACATTAATGAAATGCTACAAATGCTGACATATATTTTCTAAAATGAATCTCATGGGATTTTTTGTTTCAATGCAAACACACAGCAAATCAGACATTTTTGCTGCATCTGTGGTTGTTCAGCCTTGTCTAAGGGTTTTTGAAATATTGCTTTTAGTGAGCATCATCTTGCAACCTCACTGAGGCTGACCTGCCTAAAAGTGGAGCGTACAGTTCTTCAGCCCTCCACAGACTTCTGGGACCTTCAAGAAAAGACTGATTTGATTTCTCAAGGGTAATGGAGGATTGAGCTGTTTAACTTGGTGCCAGAAGGGCAGCATCTTCTGAGAGCTCACTGTTAGCATTTTAAACACATGTCTAGGGTCTGTATTTACAGCACGTTCATTCTGCTGCTTTTTTGACACTTGGGGACTTTGCATTGTTTCTGCATGTCAAGGTTCTCCTGTGGGTTTATTTTTAATTGTGGTCAGGCTTTAAAAGCCTGTTATTACTTTTAAAAAAATCCAATCAAGCAGGCTTTCAAAGACCTGTTTAATTTGTGAGGTGTCAACATGATACTTCCCTACCATCCCCATGATTTTATTTATTTATTTTTGTAAAACTCCAAAACAGAGATGTAGAGAAACCACTGTATACCTCTAATTAAACATCTCTTTACTATTGATATTTTAAATGCATCAAAATTTAAAATTAAAACTCAGAAGGAATTTAAATTTGTTTCTATCACAAAAATATAGGTAGAAAACTTGAAAGGTTCTCAAATCTTGCTGAAGTGTTTAATAGATTTAATTAAAGTAGGATTTTACACATGTTGAACTTCACTTAAAAATAAAAGTAAGACCAATAAAGACACATCAAAAGAAACAGTAAAAAACAGCCACAAGGAAATGTTGTATCTCCATGGTTGCATCAGTTAGATTTGCTGCATAACGATCTACCCTAATATTTAGTGGCTTAAAACAACATTTTTTTTAATAGTTGACAATTACATGGATCAGCATCTTGGGCTGGGCTCAGCTGGGCAATCCTGCTACACTTTCCTGAGCTCATTTATCCAGTCGCAGTCAGATGGTGGATCAGCTGAAGGCTAGTTGGTCTTGGATGGCCTCACACTCATCCCTGGCATTTGGCAAGCTGTTAATATGGGGGTAGTTTTTCTCTGATGTGTCTGATGGCTTGATGTCAGCTGGGGTGATGCCTACATGTCTTTCATCCTCTAGTAGTTCATTCACATGATGGTGGAAAAGAATACTTTTCAAGCTTCTGCTCGCATTACGTCTGCTAGTTTCCCATTGACCCAAGAAAGTCTTATGGCTAAGCTCATATTCAAGAGGTGGAGAAATAAAGAATTCCTTTTGATGGGAGGAACTTCAAAGAATTTGTGGTGATTTTCTACGTGTGAACAAAATACTCATAACCTTCCTTAATATTTCCCTGTCTGATTATAAAATATAAATACCTAACATCTGTTTTGTACCAAGCAACCTTCTTATTATGTGCTAAACAATTTTGTGTGAATTACCCTTTGTCATCTTCACAATGCCATGAGGCAGATAATATTATTCACTGCTATTTATAAATGATGAAACTAAATAACAGAAAGTAAGCTGTCTAATATAATACAGCTTGTGTGAGATGAAGTCAGGATTCTAACCTATTAAGTCCAAATCTAGAGTTCATTTTCTTAACCAAGACTGTACCTACAGAGGTTGAATTATTTCTCCTTTTAGTAAGATAAAAGTTTAAGACTAGTAATTTCACAGGAGAATTGAAGATAATTATATTCAATTAAGGCTAAGATGCATATTTTAACATGTCTGAAATTAAATTGATCTTGCATTTGCTGAGTATCTTCATGTAGTTAGCTGCAGTATTTTTTTCTGTCTTAATGGTACATAAAACCATGGTGTACCTGCTATCTAGGGTATCTTATATTCAATAAACATGATAGTATCATCATATGTCACTTGGTTAACTTATAGCATCAATGTACTCAGCAACAAAGAGCGTTAAGCAAAGGGATCACAGCCCAAGCCCAGTGGCTCAGATACTGCTTAATTTATACTAAATGATGAACAAAACTTATTATAGGCTCAAGTGTTGGCATTCTTTGCATTTTACTCTAAATTTTATCATTTTGAATGAAAATGTTTTGATGATATGTTGTTACATGAAGCCAAGAAAGGCTCCAGAAAAGACATTTTCTGAACACATTAGAGATTATTTGTCTCTGTTATGTACACATCAGTGGTTTATTCACTAAGCATTTTGTTCATTTGAACTATTCTGAGAAAACTCAGTATATAAAACTAAAGAACTCAGAAGTGTACTATTTAATTGGGGCTTGTAGAGCATTAGAGAGGCGAGTGGACAACAGAGTACCTACAATTCAGAGACAGGGTAGTGACTGGGAGTGGGGACTCTGGAATTCGATTTCCTGAGTTTGTAATCTTACCTTGAGTGAGTCACTGTTACTATCACAACACTCTCCTCATATGTAAAATTAGAGGCTATTAGTACCTGCCCCTTGGGTATAAGGCCTGGTAAACAGTCAATAGACAGTATAAACTATTATTATTATTGGCACAGCTCCTTCCATAGGAGAGCTCCTGGGGTGGTGAGGTGCTGTGTAAGGGTAGAGTTTGTAAACTATGGAGTGGCAGCTTTTAAAGTTAAGGTCTTTGAACCACAAAACCATAGCCAAGTAAACCACAGCAGCAATATGTATGAAGTGAATGCTACACATACTTACTAAGCAGATAGCGGCTCTGTACTATGCAGGGGAAAAACAAGAAGTAGGACATAAACTTTGCCCCTTCAAAAGACTTACAGTAACTTAAATTATAGGCGTAGTGTCTTAGGAGGAATGGATTGATGGCCAGACTCACACATCCTAAACTATTAGTTTGGGGCAATTATATTGGCGGTGATGGTAATAAGGGTGTTGGAATCAGCAGACTGATGTCATTTTCCCTTTTCCCATGAATTCTCTCAAAATTTCTTCAAAGTGTATGAATGTATCTGTGCCTACTTTACAGATGGAAAAATAGGGTCCCATGTAAATTATAGATTCTCTCCAAATGAAGTGCAAAGAAGTGCAAGCTAAGTATTCAGACTTCCAAAGTCTCCGTCTACTTAGAATGCTTCTTGGTAGGAAAAAACCAACAACAACAACAGAGTAACACAATTGATTTCTTTCTGCTGAAACTTTCAATCTTGGAGTCAAACAGGGCTTCAGAGAGAAAAATCCTTGCCCGTTTTACACAATATATTCATCATAAAGGTCTTGGCCGAGTCAGTTAGCAGGGGGTGAGATCAGGATTTAGGGGTTAATCCCTGAGAATGGTCTCTCATAAAATGTTATTTTGTTCTTAGTGACAATTAACTTAGCAGAGCACTTGAATCAAAGAGCAAGCAAGGTCAGTTTGCAGTTGGTGCTTTCTCCTCCATTAAATGACACACGGTGCCTATATTTTTAAATTATGCATAGGAGGTGGCAGCCTCCTGAATGCATTCCAAAATATATCACAGACCAGGTGTTAAAGCACATTGCTATTAAGCTCAAAACATGAGCTGAAATCCGTAGTAATAAAGTGAGAGACTTTTCTACAGATGTGTCATACACAGTGTAATTTTTTTTCTAATGTTACACAGACAAAAGGAACCATCCTTTTGTTAGTGACAGCTGATGGAAATAACAAATAAAAGTAAAACAACTTCCCTAAGCATACAGGGTGCGAAGCCTATAAAGTCAGGGAAAGGTTTTAAAGGTGGACCTGTAAGGAAGCAGGAAGCAGAGAAAGCACCTCTCCTTGGTGTATCTCCTGTCCATCATGCATACATCTGTTATAGCAGTGTTTCCCAAAGAAGCTCTGTGGACTAGGTCATCAGAATCACCTGCAAGGGGTTTTGTTTTTAATACGGAATTCTGGGCCCCACCCTGGAAGGTTCCGTTTCAGTATCCCTGGAGCTGGGGCAAGAAATCTGGGTTTATATCAAGTATCTAGTAAAGTGCAGTCATTTGTCTTTTCTCTTATGCTCTCCAAAGGATTCTTTTCTCCATCCCTCGTTCTCTGTCCCCTTAACATTTTGGATTAGGAATTAAATATTGGAGGCAAGACCGAGGGAGCTGGAGAACATGGGGGATGAAGTACAGTAAGGAGGAAGAAACCATCAGCTAGGAGAACATAGGTAGAACCTGGCTGTGGATCAGCTCTTACCATTGCCCATCACTCTCCACTCCATAAGGGGGTGAGTCTCCGTGGTCCCTCATGTGGACACACAGTAGCTCAAATCTGGGGATCATGTCCTGCCCGGTAGCTATGAGTGCAGACTCTCTGGATGGCAGCACTCCTCTGCTTCTGCATATGTCTCTCCCAGCCCTCATCTCATCATGGTTGCACATGCTGACATACTTGTCTTTGGGGAATGAAAAGGAAAGGAAGACTTTGAGAGACAAAGACAGATAAAATCAGTTGGCATTAAAATTTCCTCTCCAAGTTGACTGGCCTCTATTTGGTCCTGGTCTCAGAACTCCATAAAGGTTGTCAATAATTTTGGCTGCATTGTCTATTAAAAAGAGTCTCTTTAAGGCATGATTGGTTTCTCTTTAGAAAATTTTAAAGTGTGTGTGTGCGTGTGTGTTTGCAATTATAGATATATGGAAAAATAAAATGAAATTCTTAAAATGTAGGTCCTAAATTCTGTATGTAATTCATGATGCTCATCACCGATGGTGTCTTCCACAACAGGACCCTCAGACTCACAGCTCTGACCTGATTGGGATAGTGCCCATTGTCAGCCCTCTACATTCCACCTTTCAGATGTTTTAGTGGCTTCTGACAATGGCAAGTTACCCATGTTCAAGTGCATTCATTCTGATTCTTATACTCTTCCTTCATATTTATGGCTTCTGCCTTAAGATTCCATTCCAAGACAGAGTACTATGTCTTAACTCAAGCCACTGACTTCAGAATATCCTTCATATATTTCCCAGACTCCAGAGGGGAAAGAGCCTTTTTGGAAAGCATACATGAGAATAATAATTAGTGACTGAGTTCCCATTTTATCCATGGCTACATGCTGGGTTTATACAATTTAAAAAATCAAAAAAAATGTCGGTTGTGGTAAATGACTATTCTCTCCTCATTACCCAATAATCCTAGACCTAAAGGTTTAAGAGTGATGTGAATCCATAGCTTGAGATTCTGATCTTCCCCGTGAGCTCAGCTTCACTTCAGATTAAATATGCGCCCAAGGATTAGACAGTAGCCTGGCCAAATGGGAACACTGGGATTCTGCAGGCAGCCTCTCATCTGCAAGCCAGGGATTGTGCTGGGTAGAAATATCTGCACATGGTCAACTTTGTCCTTACCTTCTTGTAACTCCATCTCTAGGATACTAAGGACTTCTAGAAAATATATACTTCTGATACCTGACTTTAAGCTACTGCCCTACCTTGCAATCTCAGAGACAACTGTTTTTCAAGTATGACCCTTCCCCCTTGTAACTCCTCCAAGTTAATTTCTCTCAAATTAACTACGCACCCCCCCCACTACTATATCAGTACCTGGCACACAGTTGGTGATTAATAATTATTAAATTAATAAATCAAAAGAAGAAGGGAAGGGGCTTCCCCAGTGGCACAGTGGTTAAGAATCTGCCTGCCAATGCAGGGGACATGGGTTCAAGTCCTGGTCCAGGAAGAACCCACATGCAGTGGAGCAGCTAAACCCGTGTACCACAACTACTGAGCCTGAGCTCTAGAGCCCTCATGACACAACTACTGAAGCCTGCGCGCCTAGAGCCCATGCTCCGCAACAAGAGAAGCCACCGCAATGAGAAGCCTGCGCACCACAATGAAGGGTAGCCCCGCTCGCTGCAACTAGAGAAAAACCCACGCACAGCAACAAAGACCCAATGCAGCCAAAGATAAATTAATTAATTAATTTAAAAACAAAGAAGAAGGGAAATGTTACAGTGTGAGAAATGCATCATTCAGTCCTCAAGTGCTTCTTAAGTACGTATGTCCAAGAAGATCTCTGCCTTCATGGAATCTAGAGTCTTGGGATAAGGGAGGTAGAATAGTGGGAAAAGACATAGGCAGCTAAACAAATAAGTAAACAAGACAAGTTTATAAAGTTCTGTATGATAGAAAGAAAGTGAATTTTGATGCTGTGATAGAAAGTGAGTAGGGAAATGGGGAATTACTTTATAAAGGATAATCAAAGATGTCCTCTCTTAACATTGAGATGATCTGAGAAAGATTATTCCAAGCCAGGGGTCAGAAATTAGGAAGATTTCCGAAGATTAATGGGTAATGTTGTGTCCAGACATGGAAAGACACAGTCTGTATCCTCCTAGAGCCCCGGGCCTTCTCTGAGCTTCTCCCCATAAGAACTGCCTGGATTACTTTTGCACATGGCTGTAGCAAACAGGTCTTGCCTTGCTGCTTGGCTTCCTCAATTTCTGCTCTATTCTTGTAAAACATTTAGAAAAATAGCTTCAGATGAAGAACAGCCTGATTTCCTCTGTGTCTGGTAGTGAGAAGAGGGCATTTCTGATGACAGTTCAAGGTGGACAGCCATCATGCAGGACATTTCAATGGAGCTTGTTCTTTCTCCGCTCCTATGAACAAGTCTGAAAATCATCATTCTGGACTTGCTATTAGCCAAAGTTGAATGTAAATGATGGGATGTTTTGTCACTACTGCATTCATTCATTCACTCACTCATTCATTCACACATGCCTTCATCACACAATTCTGGGCACTGGGAATACAAAGAATACTTCCCTTTCAGAGGGGTACACACTAGTCTAGGGATAGACAGGTAAGCCCAAATCACAGCAATGTGATGTGTGCTCTGAGAGATTTGCAGAGGTTGGTGTGGAAACACAGAAGCATAAGTACTTAATTCAGCCAGGAGAGGTTATAGCAGATTCCTGAAGGAGATGATGCTTGGCCTGACTCTCAAAGGCCACATAGAAGTGTGCTAGGTGAGCAAAAAAGTGGGAGAGGATTGGTGTTCTACAGAAAGAGGGTGTTGTTTAGGCATGCAGGTATGACATGCATAGTGTATTCAGGGAACTAGAAGCCTGTCAAGGAGCAGTAAGAAAATTTAATAGGTGAGGGAAGGATGGAGTGGGAGTTTGGGATTAGCAGATGCATACTAATATATATAGAATGGATAAACAACAAGGTCCTACTGTAGAGCAAAGAGAACTACATTCAATATTCTGTAATAAACAACGATGGAAAAGAATATGAAAAAATATAAATTCAGTTAATATATATAACTGAATCACTTTGCTGTATAGCAGAAATTAACACAGCATTGTACATCAACTATACTTCAATAAAATAAAGCTTTAAAAATTTTTTTAGAAAAGAATATTTCATGAATTAGAAGGGGAATATTGCCTCAAACGTCAGTTTTCTGTGGCCATCAATTTTGCACCCCTTGTTCTAACAGTTCATTATTTTTTTAAGACAGTCATTTCACTAGTTTCCAGCCTTGTCTGGCTGTGACACTGTCTCTTTTCCCTTGGGTGCTCACCAGCAACCTTAGCTCTTCTCTGCTCTCCCAGGAGGGAGAGGGGTGCCTCCAACATACCGGGGAACATGGAAGAGGCTTGACAACCATCACCTCATACTCTGACTGTGCAAGGTGGTTACCATTCTTAGAATGGAGGTGAGGAAGGGTTGGGCCACCTTGCTTAAGGTCACAGCGCTAGGAAATGGCATGGTTATGATTCAGCTTCAAACTTGGTGCTCCTCAGATTACACTGGAGCAGAGCTGGTCGTAAGGCTGGCAGTCCACTGAGCCTGTGGTTTTGGCTGGTGTGAAGATGTTGAAGGAAGGTTTGTATTAAGATGCTCTGTGATTTTGGCACAAGAGCTGTGGAAGCTTATGGGCCCCTGGAGAAGTTAGCAATATGAGCAAGAAATAGCAGGATGAGATTCAACTGGAAAAATGCTAACGAATACATCTGGAGACCAACAAGTGGAAACACACACAGTTAATGGGAAGAAGAGCGGCAGGGACCACAAGGGCTTGGAGAAAGTGGACACTTCATCATAAAGACATTGCCAAGAGGAGATGGGAGCAGACGTGCAGGAATCACTTGGGCTGTGAACAAAAAAGACTTCATCGAACCCAGGCAAAAGAAAAAAAAAAAAAGTCTTCTGCGTGCCTGGTATTTTGGACCTGCAATGGCATTTTCACTTTGGGTCTCTGTATTTTAAACAGGCCTCTACTAATGCTGGGGAATTCAGAGAGAGAGAATCATACATATGATTTAATACCAGAGTGGATGAACTCAAGAGGAACAAACAAATAAGAAAATAAGATCCTCTTACATCTCTACAATTCTGAAAAAGGAAACTGTAAAAATAGCTGAACTGAGAATGTGCAAATACGAAGGTTAACAGGGCTCCTACCAGTACCAATTAAGGCCCTGGGTCTCCCCCGTTATTTGATCTTCTGCCAAAGATAACTGGGAAACTGTCTCCTAAAATGTGGGTGTTCCATAACTGAAGTCTGGCACCAGCCCTGTGGAAGCTCATTTCATGCCGATGCCTATAGAGGGAAGGCACTCAAGTCCTTGGAAGGCAGCCTGTGGCATTTCTGACCATCTCTTAATCTTATTTAATGACAGCTCACAAATGATGCCTATGGATGCCTTGCAGTATCTTCTCTAGATGTGATGCAACGGACCTCCATTCCTGAGCTACAGCCACAGGGCAGGGAATGACACCATTTCCCAGTTTTTACTCTATTTTTTTCTCCTTCTGTCAAAGAACACTGGGTAGATTGGAAATGACCCAAGTGGCTGTCTTAGTAATTCCTCAACCAAATGTTGTTTTTCAATAACCATCTATCTTAGAAACTGTCTCTCCCATTATCTTTATCCTAACTGCTTGAAACAGATGGTACTTTGTACCTTAAACTCATATCCAAATCGTTTCAACTGCCACTGCCCTGTGATTTGGGACTCTAGACCTGAGAGGGGGAAAAGCACATTATAAAGTGTGAAAAAAGTGCTTCAGTTTTGTAGGGGAACAGAAGGTACTAGTGATTTTGGTGTATCATGTTATGGGCCTCTAAGAAATAAAGGGTCACGTTCTTGGTGAAAATTCCCCATGTAAACCCTATGAGTACTGTGCTAAATTAGAAGATTCCCAAATGGAATTCCGGCATATGCTGATGTACCCTGGATGTGACGAGAAAAACGTTGAACTGCCACCCTACCGTAAGTTTTAGTTTCTTCTCATTCATTCAAGATTCTAAAAGGCAATATTCTCCTTTTGAACATAAGAAGTGCTTCAGAAACATTTGCTCAATGCATGGATGGGTGACCTCAGTGATGGAGCAGAGTCAGGACTTGGCTGGTTTTGGTGCAGTGGAAAGTCCCAAGTTTGGACTTTAAAGTCAGACAGATCTCATTCAAATCTTGCCCTCACCACCTAAAAATTGTATGTTTTCAGAATAGTAACTTCAGTTTTATGTCCTTGATTTCCTCGTTGCTGTTGTTATTTTTGTTTTTAAGGGACCATTTTACCTAACTCACAGGGCTCTGGTGGGGATTAAATGGAAAAAACAAAAACCAAAAAACAAAACATGTCTGATGACTCGCGTGATTCCTGGAGTATAGGAGAGGTTTAGCTAAAGTGCTTTTGCTTTGGGCACTGCTTTGTCACTGCTGTGGGGACCACCCGTGACAGTTTTCTGGCCAATATCTCATTTACTCCCTTCCTATCCATGGTCCAAAGCCCCAAGGGAACTTTCTTGACAAAGCTTCCCCTTCCCCGCGTGCCCTTCTCCTTTCCCAAAGCCTTTCAGCAGTCAGTGTCTACAGAATCCATTTAGACACTATGCATATCTAGCTGGCCGCACCGTGTTCCTTATTTAATTGTTACTTTACAGATTACATGTATCAGTTATGTGTCCTCGAGTTGAAAACTTGAAAGCAGGGGTTGCAAAAGGCTGAGTCCTAACGCAATGGGAACTTCATGGGAGATAAATTTAGATAAGCGTTAAATGAACACAATATGTCACTCTTAAACCTTTTGAACCGGAGATTCATTTGTGAAGGATATAATATGTACTCTACTTACTTTTTAGTTGGGTTATAAGGATGAAATGAGATGATGTATGTGAAAAATTTTGTAATTCTTAAAGCTTTCAGAAATGTATATAATTCTTCTCTTATGATTATTTTATCCTATTTATCCTTTAACTACAATTTCAAGTATGAAAAGATGGTTTCAGACTTGACTTTGAAGAACCAAGCCCAGAAAGTATAGTTAGGTAGGCAATATCAAATCCAGTACTAATAGCTGGCTCCCCCATGTCCAAACACCTTCTTTCTACTACCTATGCTTATAGTCACCATATTATTTAATTAAAAAGCAGGATATGGGATTTTTTTAAAGACATGTCAGCACAATAGGAAGATATATGTATTGCCTATTCCTTCCCTCTCTACAGCATCCATTGCATATCTCTATTAATGGATATTATATTTTATTGAAAAGATCCATGAAGACCTTTCAGCTGTGGCCCTGATACAGCATTTATGAAAACACACACACAAACATTACCAAGTTGAAACAGTACTAGAAATTCTAAATTTCTCAATGCTCTGCCAAAACCCTGGAGGAATTTCTACTAACCAAAGCACAGATGAAGCTTTGACGGAATAAAAAGATGACTAGCAAGGGCAGATGTGGAGACATGGGAAATTGATGAATTTTCTGAATTGTAATTTCTGCATTATGGCAACAGAATGATCGTAGATTACATTAATTGTTCAGAAATAGGAACTCCTCTGTACCATCAGTTGATCAAACAGTGAAAGAAGATATAATTTTAAGTAAAGCCCAGGAATGGGAATAAAATAGACCTAGATTTGCAGGTCAACTTGCTACCTAGGAGCAGCAGGGCTTTGATAACCTTACTCAATAGTTCTAAAATTCAGGTTTTTTATTGATATGTAATTGACATATAACATTGTGTAAGTTTAAGATGGACAACACGTTGATTTGATACATTTATATACTGTGATATGATTACCACCACATTAACTAACACCTCTATCATGTCACATAATTGTCATTTCTCTTTTGTAGTAAGAATATTTAAGGTCTAGTCTTTTATCAACTTTGAAGTATGTAATAAACAGGGATAGTGTTAGTGATTCCTTTATATAGTCACTATGGAAATATATGTAATGTTGCTAGTATGGTGAGTAGAACGAGGTGAAGTTCAGTAATATTAGTTTTATTATTTATGTTATTACTATGTGCTGGAGATTGTCTATCTGTATTCAGGCCTCCTCCCCCCAGCAAAAAAAAAAAAAAAAGAGAAAGTTATACACATACATACATTCACACCCACACATACACATCTAAGCCTCACAAAGTCTGGAAGCCTGGAAAGCACCTTTCTCAGATTCATGGGTTCTGACTTAGATTCCATCAGTGAAAGTCACCTACACAAAATTAGGAAGAGAGAAGAGAAAGAAAGCCATTATTCTCATCCTCCAGTGGCAGGTAGACAGAAGGGCAGAAGCAAAAGTGGGATTCACAACTTTCTGGGTCTGCTCCTATGAATCACCCACCCTAGAGCTGTGGGTCTTTGAAATCATGTGCATAAATTCCTGGAATTCCTACATTTCTTGATTTGCACAAAGTCAGCTGCTTTAACTGACCCTCACTCTTGGCTTCCCCAGCTTTCCCCAAGTTTTATAAGTAGCTAATTTCCTATATTAAATCCTTCCCACTTAACATATCTAGAGTGAATTCTATCCTTCTGACCACATCTTGCATAATACATATTCTTTCAATACTCACAACTGTTGTTTGATTCAGCTGTGTCTACCAGGTAATTCATGGGCAGGTATTGACAATTTGCACTTGAGCTGGCCTCCATCTCAATCTCTGAAGGAGAAAATCTCACTCCAGAGGCTTATTTCTCCCTAGACCTAGAACAGCAAGATTGTAGTGATCTTTCCTCATTAAAGGAAGAATAAGGAGAAGACAACAACAACCATAACAAGTCAAGAAGTACAGCCAATAAAAGGTGCAGCAACCTTGCAATCAAGATGTGAACGAAAAGAATAATCTTTCTGATTGTTACAAAATTTTCTCCAATAAGCTTCTACTACCGACACAAAGGAAGGATAACACATTTCCAAATGAAATAATAGCCCAGGAAAAATAAAAGTGAAAAAAAACTTAGCTAATAAGGTTTGTACTCCTCAAATGATCTGAGAATTTGAGGAGGAGAGGAGGAAAAGCAGGAGGAAAACAATCATGTTTAATTGATATTCGTATCCCAAGCACCTTGTGTAGATTCTGACGCACATTTGCTGAACTGAAGGGAAGCTGGAAACCAGGATTAGCCTGTACTTCAGGACACAGGGAAGTTGGTGTGATCTGGTTAGTTCCAGACCAGCTCCAGAGCCAGTTTTCTTCCTCTGGGCTTTCCCTGCCCATCTTCCCCAGCTTTCACCCCTTTTAGACAGAGGTCTCTCTCTGTGTACAGAGCAGCGCCAACTCCAGGCTCCCTCTCCAGGCCCGCCCTGTGGATTTGCCTTTCCCATCCCCCCATCTGGGCAAGCGGGTTTTAATAAAGAAACTTTTCCAGATTGGCACCCCTACTTCTGATTCAGTACTTTTGGCATTCTGGGTTAGCTAAAATAAAAAATAATGATAATAAAATTCCAGAAAGCTTAATTATTTAAAAGATGTGCTTTAATTTTACTAGAAGCTTACAATAACATTTATTTCCCATTATAACTGACAAAACAACTAAAAGTTGTGAAGAGTGTTACAGCGTTTCTGATGAGATAAATCTTTATTCTCAAGGACATAATTAACTTCTCTGAGAAGGCACGCTAAGTCGAAAATTCAAGCACGCTTATTTTTAAATTTCTGAAGTTCTGAGATTCCACATCATCAATTCAGGCAATGCGTTTTACCTTCTGTTAAAATATTTTAACCTCCTCCTCCCATACATGAATTTTTGGTTCCAATGGTTGTTAGACCTATCCTTGAGAAACTATGGATTCTTTAAAGCTGACATACTTCTGGCTACAAGAGCCCAGAAAACAAATCCTCCATGGGTTTTCCACGACACTTGTATCTGGGAGATGGGTGAAGTTATCAGGTTATTAGTAAGGTTCTGTCCATCAAGGACAGAATGCCACTGACCCATGGCTATTTACTAAGCTTCCTGTGTACCTTGGGGGAGGGAGTGGTGGTAGTTTATCTACTTTTAAAAATATTTTCTTGGGCACAGAAGCCCAGACGCCACTCTTTGGCTCTCATTCCTGATACAGAGCACTACATTTAGAATGTCCATTCTCCACAGAGGTGACAGGGCACCTACTGCCACAAGACTGTTTTTTATAATTTAGAAAAAAAAAACAACACACATCTTGCAGCTGAGTATTTACATAAAGGAAGAACCATGAGGATAAGGGTTTCAAGGTGATGGACCATTCAATAATTATGGCAGCCAAAGCTACTAATGACCCCCCAAAAAACCTGTGCATAGACTACTGGTTTTACGTAACTGCACTGAATTCCGAAAAAAACCACAGTTATCATAATGAAACAGAAGATTAATGTGGCATTCCTTGGTCTCAGTGACAAAAGGATTGAAGGCATCAGTCAAGAAAGAAATGTGGGATATATAATAGATGCAGCCCAACTGCAGCTGTTGATGTCAGGATCTCTGAAATGAGGCTATTCTTCACGCAGATGCAATTCCATTCAGAACGTAAACAAGTGAACCACTTGGATTCAGGTGAGAACTGGAATTTCGCACTTCTAACGTTGCCATAATCCATCCCTGCTTGCTGCATGATTCATATACTTCTTGTATATGAAGTACAACCGTTAGAACTAACAACTTTGATGTTCACAGCTTCAGAATGCTTTTCAGTTTCTTAGCTTGAGATATAGTCCAATCTTAAACAAGCAGAATAGGAGTTAAACTTTGCATCTTTTAGTAAGGGATCCTTGTATTTTCTTTGTCTCATGGTGTACTATAGATTCTCTAAGTCAGGCATAGAGAGGGTGGGGATACTCTTGGCTCAAGAAGTTTAAAACTAGGGCAATATTTTTATGGATTAGAGACCCATCCTCATCTCAGATACATCCAGTGAATTCAGAGTTCCCTATAAGAAATTTGGGGAATTCTCTGTTTTTTCCAGTGTAGCCTGATCCCCCATAGAGACGGCTGCTGAAATGTCCATACTTTCGTACCCACTGAGCCCCAGCGGAGGCTACACGCATAGCCTAGAACCTGAGAGGATACTAATCCAAGCCTTTCATTTTGACGTCCCAAACTGGGGCCACGATCTGGGCCCACATGGGGATTCTGTGGGCTCTGAACGCTTGCCCCATCACTAACACTATCCTGTAAGTCCTGATGCCCATGTGAGAATTGATCCTGCTCTGCTGTGGATTTAACCGAGCTGAGATGAGCAAAAATCTGTCAATCACTGGGACAGATTGAAAGAGCTTGGGCATACCAGAGTGTGTTGCCACTGCTTCTGTATTGTAATGAAAATGACAATATATTCTACATTTTACACTGCAGTATGTCCTCTTCCAGAAGATATTTGCTATTGGTGAAAGCTACATAGGTCATTCAATGTCAAGCTGTTTATATTACTTCAAACTGACAATTTCCCTTTCTTCAGGCATCAAAAAATAAAAAATATCCTCAACCTCCTGCTAAAAATTCAATGTCTAATTATAGCACCATTCATACAACCTCTGAAAAGACAGCCAAATCTGATAGTTAGTCACCAGACCTATTGCTTCCTATATTTGAAGTTATTGTTTCCTAATTCTATAGCTCCATCTCCCTTATTACAGGTATAAGGCATAAACTAAGTGAAATGTGCTGTGTGTTCTGGTCATGGCATAAGTCACCAGCTTGGCAGAAGCAGTTATTAGGAAATCAAAGATTATCATAACATCTTCAAAATAGCAACCATCTAGGAGTTCCCTGGTGGCCTAGCAGTTAGGATTCTGGGCTTTCACTGCTGTGGCCTGGGTTCAATCCCTGGTAGGGGAACTGAGATCCCACAAGCCGCGCAGCATGGCAAAAAACAAACAAACAAACAAACAAACAAAACAGCAACCATCTGAACACTGGTATCTGGAAGTAAACCCTAAGGTAAAGGCAGCAGGAAGGGAGGACCTCAGATAGTTAAAACCACATTTAATTATAAGAGCATGTCAGATCCCTGGTGGGGAGTGGTGCTGGGAGGTGCCAGGGGAGGGCTCATGACTTGGTGGCTACAGGATGTTTCCTGGAACCAGTGATTGTATCGTGAGTGTTACAGTGCATTACTCAGGGAGAAAGGAGGCTGTGGGACCTGAGAGTGTTCACGGTGGGTGGGCAGCATGGTGAGGGAGAGGAAAGAGTGCAGTTACAGAGAAAAGAGGATACTTAAGAAGTCAACACAAACTGGGTGAAAATATTCACAATATAAGTGGGACAGTGTAACAAAGGACTTGAATCACAAATATATAAAGAGCTCTGACAACTCAATAATAAGGCAACTTTTTACTTTTCATTTAAATTAGGATAAGGTTTGAAGAGACACTTTAACAACAACAACAAAATATATGAATGGCCAATAAAGATATGAAAAGTATCTCAACATCATAAGACATCAGGCAAATGCTAATTAACACTGTGATGAGATATTGCTTCACATCCAAATAGAATGTCTCAATTTGAAAAAGATTTCTAATACTACGTGTTGGTAAGGATGTAGAATATGGCACTAGAATTGTCATGAATTTCTTGTGAGAATGTAAAATGCTACAATTATTTTAGAAAACATCAAGCAATTTCTTCTCAATTTTATAATATACATACTATAGAACTTAACAATTTCATCCCTGGATATTTACCCACAAGAAATGAAATCGCATTTCCACAAAAAGTCTTCTACATGAATGTTCACAGCAGCTTCATTCATAATAGCCCCAAACTAGAAAATTCAAATGTCCACTGATAGGAAAATGGGTAAACAATTTGAGTTGTGCTTGTACTATGGGAAACTACTCAGCAATAAAAATGAGACATAAAATATCATGCTTGAATCTCACAGACATTTTATTGCATCCAGTAAACCAGATATAAAAAGTATATACTCTAGGATTCTAGTTTAAGTGAAGTTCTAGACTAGGCAAAACCATTCTATGGTGACAGACATAAGATGAGTGATGGTTTGGAATGAGGAGTGTGGGATTAACTACACCTAAAATATGTATATTTTATTGTATGTAAATGATATCTCATAAGTTATTTTTTAAACAGAAAAGCAAACCAAAAAAATACTACCAGATATTTCATAGGTCACTGTAAACAGTAAGAGTAAATATTTAGAGTCGAAGAACCAAGAAAGGGGGGTAAGAGTAGAAGAGATGGATAGTGAACCACCAAGTGGAGGGTTATATGTGTGGCTGACCTTTCTGTGCTCTCTACACCATGTGTGAGCAAACCAGCTATGTATGGAGGGGACAAGTCCAGGCTGGTGCAATATCCCCTCACATGTGCAACTAGCATCTCAGAACGTTCTAAACTGGACTAGATTCGAACTCTGGCTATGACCTGCTTAGCTGTATGATCGTAAGACAATTGATTTTAAACTCAAGGAGCCTCTATTCTCTCAATTGTGAAATGAAAAGGATATTGGTTCTTAGGGTTATTAAAGGATTAAACTAAGAGAAGATAATGTAAATTACTTATATACCTCAATACACTTAAGTATTACTTTTATCCTCATACTCAACCTACTGATGGGGCAGAGAGCAGCCCAGACTGAGATGGCCAAGAGCCCCGTGGGCAGTGTGAGCAAACCCAACAAACACAGTCTGAAGGACTGTGAGGCAGACTCAGACCACCGATCTTGCTCTTCTTGCTTTCTCTGATCTGTCCAATGATTGCAAGACAATTGGACACAAAGACACGGTGATATTGGAACATAGAAAAAAAAAATCTTGCTACTGTCCTACAAAAGAAAAATGCAAGCACATCATAGAATAATTAATATTAAGCTCAATTTTATCTAACTGAAAACAATAAATTCAGATGTAAACATAATCAGCCGAGCCATTCTAAAAATAACCACAAATCCATCTGTCATTTACCAATGACTGGAAAATACTTAGAACATATTTGGCAATGTTTTGGACACCTTGCTCGCAGTCTTTGTACCTCTGGTTCCCCAGAGTGCTTTATGGTGCACGAATCACAGGTCCAAGGTAACAAAGCTTCTGTGTTACCTCCTTTTAAGACCCCCTTAGAGCTATAGCAAAAGTTTGCCTTCTTCCCTCTGAATTTTCAGCATTAGCTGTACTGTTTACCTCATGTCAGTTTAGTCATCCCAAAGCAAACAAATAAATCACTTCTCCCCCTATTAATTCAACCATGACCAAAAAAATAAACCACACATGTGATTTCAAAAGTACAGGTTCATTTCAGAACGTGGCTGCAAGGGGGAAAACCTAAGTGTGTAAACTATTAATTTGAAATGTTTGTAAATGTTGCTGAGAGTCAAAGTGCCTAGATTTTCCTACAGCCTCAATTACTCAGCCAAATCATGGTGACCACAGCTCACTAAATCACAGGAAAGGGGGTACTTTTGCCTCTGAAACATCCAGAGGTTACCTCTAGGTTGTCCCTGGGATCAAGAAGAAACATGGGAATTAAGACACATTAAAAGGGGTTCTTCAACAATGAAGCCCATGGACATCATCCAGGAAGAAGCCCAGACCAGCCCTACTGTAAACACCCTCTTTGGGGGCTTGTGAGCAGTCTGCCCAAGGGAATGGAGATAAGAGCACAGAGCAGATAACTCTTTTAAGAGCACAGAGTCACAGACAGAGGAGCCAAAACACAGGGCATTAAATAACATTTGGTGGTTTATCATCTCATTATAAAAGTAATAAGAATGAATTATAGGAAATTTTAATACAGAAAAATTTAATAAAAGAAATAAAAACCTGGCACAGGCATACCACCCAACATTAAATATTAATAGTCTCATCTAATTTTTTCTACAGATACACGTACATGCTTGCATGTACAGAGTATTTTTTAAAAGATAGATTAGGCTGTAAATATTTTGTACACTGATTTTTTTCACTCCTCATATATAATAAAAGCTCTTTCATCTAGTGCCTTCAGAGTTAGTAACTGTCAATTAATCAAAAAGTTCTGTAAAGCAGATAATCCTTAAAAAACACACACATTGCTTAAACATATTATTTTCACCTAAGATATACAAATGTGCATTTATTAGCTATGCTTATGTTGTAGGGCCAAAGTCTTTTCTTTGTGTTCAAGTCCTCTATGACAGTTCCACAAAATTTTCTTACAAAAGCAATGTTTATGTTGCATGCTCTACAATTCTCTTTTTTGATATCTTTGAGAGTGAGAATGCAAAATCTCTGGAGAGTCAATCTGAACCAAGAATTCTAGAAGTTTACAGCTTCCCTCATCTTTTATAATTGTCTAACTATACCTAATTCCACAAAATTTTTAGCAACTTACCCTCCTAGAAAAAACAATCTGAAACATTTTTTTCTTGCACTTATGGCTCATTGATTTGCATAATATTTAATAGAGTTATGCAATTACAATGGCAAAGGCAACCGGCATAAACATATTTACTGACTCGTGATAAGCTCCCCAGCAGTGGTGGGAACAGACTGGCACAGCAACAGGGGTGAGGAGCCTGTAGGCCATGAGATAAGCATGCCTGGACACTGCTCAGTGTGTTTACAAACGGAGTGCGTGGCTAAATTATTCTGATGAGTTGGTTACGTGAAGGTTGGTTAGACATCTTCTGTAATGATCAACTTCACTATGTTTCAACAATGAAAAAGTTCCCAGACTCTTGAACCAAACGGAAATGTTGTATAGGGGTTGGAAGAGATGAGTAATTCTACACTTAGGTTTATACTACCTCTAAGTGGTCCACCTGTGGATTTGGTGATAGTGAAACCTAGCAGCATCAATCTATGAACTCCTTCTTTAAGAAGGAAGAATACAGTTAAAGTCAGGGAGAAAAGTGAAGCTTAACTCACAAGCAGCGATTCATCTTTTTGGCAAAAGATCAAGAGACCTGCTTCTATCCCATTTCGGTATCAATAGTCAACTTAACTTGATGGCTTTTGCATAATAATTCAGCAAGGGATGATGACATCATCTTAGATTAGGGGGACTTCATAGGCTTGCTGTTTTTATAAAAGAAGCCTGATATTTCTACTTTTTGTTTTGTTTTGTTTTGTTTTGTTTTGCGGTACGCGGGCCTCTCACTGTTGCGGCCTCTCCCGTTGCGGAGCACAGGCTCCGGACGCGCAGGCTCAGCGGCCATGGCTCACGGGCCCAGCCGCTCCGCGGCATGTGGGATCTGCCCGGACCGGGGCATGAGCCCGTGTCCCCCGCATCGGCAGGCGGACTCTCAACCACTGCGCCACCAGGGAAGCCCCTCTACTTTTTACTGCAATGTATGTTCTCACAAGAGTCAGCAGTGTTCTAAGCAAGGTGCCTGGGCAAAGTGCTAACAAGGAATTAACAATGCACTCATTAGTAAGGCAGTTAATGCCTCTGATGACCCTTAATCACATAATGAAATGTTTATTAGAAATGTTTTATTCCGCAACTTTTTCCAATCATTATTTATTATTAATTAGTGAGGAGTTGTGAGTGTTATCTTTTGATAAAAAGGAATTGTACAAAAGAACTAAAGAATTGCATGATTGGCAATCTTTCAATTTAATGCATATAATGTTTAATTCTATGTATCTGGAACCTTAGCGACATGACTCTTTTTCTCAATACAGGTAATTCTGTCTAAGACATAAATGCCGTATGTTTAAATATGGTCCAATTATTGCATTTATCCATTTTCCATTTAAAACTAATGCTCTCTTGGGCACCTTAGCCTGGGGCTATACATCTGTTAACCATTTAAGAAGTCAAGTTCTGTGACTGGGTCTCTTTGAAAGAATGCAGACACTCTGCTTAACTGGCACAGTTTAAAATTGATCAGTGTGGATATATATGTAAAATATATACTGTGTGTGTGTGCCTATAATGCTATATATGTAGTATACATGTGTATTTTATATGTGTATACTTAGATGTATATATATGCCTTTAAATAACTTTTAAAATAACTTCTCTCCTTTACTAGTAATCTTTGTTAATGGCTTCACCATCCATAGACTCAAACAAGCCAGACCTCACAGAGGCATTCACGATGCCTCTTTTTCATGTACCATATTTCATAAGTCAAGTCATTAGAATTTTACCTTAGAAATATCTCTTACATTTCTACTCTGCTTTTGTTCTGCTGCCATCATTTCTCATTTCTCATCATTTCTCTTAAAGAAAACATTTGTATCTTCCCTATTTGATATTCTTTCTGATTAAGAGAAGAATTAGAGCAGGTTGTGAATAGGGATGATGATGAGAGTAGGAGACAGTTGGGCCATAACGCAGGAGGTCATGTCTCAAGTTTCATAGGGGAAGATGGTGCTTGCTGGCCTACCCAGTGCATGCAAGAGAGAGAGAAAACAAGCTTCCTAAGAAAGTCTGATTTTCAGAAGTCATAGGTGAAACAAGTCCTAGAATCAGAGAATACTACACTTATAGATCTAAAAGGGGCCTCACCCATCATTCAGTCTAACCCCGAAAACACTTACACTTTGTTATGGGCTGAATTGCATGAATTCCCTCAAAATTCATAGGGCTTCCTAAATCACAGGGCCTCAGAATGTGACTATTTGGAGATCAGACCTTTATACAAGGTGATCAAGTTAAAATGAAACTAGGCTGGGCCTTAATCTAATCTGTCTAGTGCCATTATAAGAAAGAGCAACTTGGACACACAAAGAGATGCCAGGGATGCGCACACAGAGGAAAGACCATGTGAGACACAGGGAGAAGATGGACATCTGAAAGCCAAGGAGAGAGACCTCAGAAGAAAGCAGAGCTGACAGTACCTTGAACTTGGACTTCTAGCCTCCAGAACTGTGAGAAAATAAACATCTGTGGTTTAAGACCCCCAGTCTCTGTTATTTTGTTATGGCAGCCCTAGTTGACTAATACACTTTTATTGACTCCAGAGAAGGAATGCTATCCTTTCCTACATCTCAGCACACTTTACTTTTTCAGGCAAAACAATATAGGAAAGAATAATTTTCATACTGGAGAGCATTTAGGGCTGTGTAAATCTCATAGGAAAGCATGATAACAAGAGATTTGCAGCAATTAAACTTTAAAAAACCTCTCAAGATCTCCCAAATGTAACGTGCACATTTCAACAAAGCCAAGTGCTAACAAACACATCCCCTGAAGCAACACCACTAGAAAAACACCTTCTCTACTCCCTCGTGATTCTAATCGGTTACTTGATAACTTCTTATCTCAACCAAATTCCCAGCGTGGATTCGGACAGTGGCTGGGTTGAAGCTGTAATGTGCCATATTGAAGGTATGAATCTAATGTGAAAAAGGGAAGTCCTGTAGTTCAAAATGACGTATCATCAGTACTTTTAACACAAAATAGACAATCATCAGACACAAAACATATTTCACCCCAAGCCATTCTTTCAAGAATCTGATCTCTACTCTGAATTATTGCTGTACTGAATAACTGGGTAAGGAATTGATTCTACTCTGAGTCATTGCTATCATTGTCCAAGGCCACCTCTCCTTCCTGGTGGCCAGAGGCTCAGAGACAGAAATATGTCTTCCTGTGATGTCTATTTCTGACCTCTGGCTCTGAATAATATATGATTCAAGGTTCCCATCGGGGCCTTAGTGGCCTGAAGAGCCGTCAACAGAATGTACTGAGCATCAATCTGTACGATTCATTGATGACTAAAGAATCAAAGCTAAGTTACTCATTGGTGGCCCTTTCTGATATTTTCTCCTTCAATTTTGTAATTAATTTTCTAATCCAAGTAATATTCAGAGGTTTTTAAACTGAAGACTTTTGGACTCCTTATGGCTATAGATTAGTTTGGAAGGTACATTTTTTATTTAAAATAGATATGTATTTGTATATAAACATCAACACTTAGATGTGGATTATACACACTCTCGTTTGCCACAGTCCTCAGGGTCCTCACTATACTTCGCCCTCTTCATAAGATACTTGAAGGGACCCTAAAGTCATCTGAGTTTTTGTGGCCTTTGAGAGACATTTTGAGATCCCTTATCTGTAATCTAATTGGAGGACCCAAAGGTAAAAGCACTGTCTGAAATACAAAACTTCCAACAAGCAAAGCTGTTCTAAAATATTAATAAAACACACGGACTGGTTAGGGCAAGCTCCTTGGATGCTGTACCACCCAGTCACCAAAAGCTGGGCCGTCTTCTAAAATCTGACTTCTATTCTCTCAGCAGCAAACTGACTCCAGTGTGATTTTCCCTAAAATTCCTTTCTAAAAAGAAAATATATATTCTGAAAAGAGTAATAAATTAATCTATGAGATCAGGGATCTTATTTCCCAGAGTATGAACCTACATATCACTTTTTCATAATATAGGACAGGAAAATACTGATTGAGAATTGAGGAGACCAGAATAAGAACTTCAGGGGAGGGATGACAGTGAACATGAGGGTAGAATTCACAGAGCCTGAGTGCAGAAAAGGGGAACCAGAGACAAATCACCTAATTCTCTACTAGCCTTGAAGTTAAGCTTTGTGTGGAAGGTGACCCTTGACTTCTGTAGACAAGGCAACCCTACAACTTGAATTTCCCTCTGATATCTTAGGGTTAGTCACTTTTATTCTTTAAGAAAAAGAAATACATGTTGCTGAATAAATAAATTATATACAAATTGAATTTAATTTTATGTCTGAGACTTTCTATAAAAGCAGATTATTATATCAGGAATAATAATTGATAAAATTAGATGTTTCTATTCAAGAAACATGCCCAACATGTTCTCATCTAGAAAACAGGCAAAATCATCTTGACCTGTTTAGTATCATTAAGATAATGCTAGGGAAGTACTTTGATTTATACAGATTTAGGAGGTGTTACCTTTACTGCTATCTTGGTTTACGGAAAGTACATTGAGTAACACAATGAAGATTAATTCATAAGAGAACCTAGTACTAATCTTAAGGGAGCATTAGGTGAGATTACAACCTTCTCTCTCATGCATCCCTGTTCTAGCATCTACACTGCTATCTAGATCTTCTTGCCTCCATTCCTGAATTTCCCTGGATTTCTAACTCCCCTCTTTCCTGTATGTGGAACAATTCATCTCTGTCCAAATTCTGACCAGCAGTCCCTCCTTATCTCCCAGTACCGAGTGAAACTAATGCTGTCCAAATGGCGGCTGCCACTCTCCTTAGAAAACTGTTTCATGGCTGTCCTTCACTACTTGTGTCCTCTTGTTGAATATCACCTCCCATTGCAAAATACTTAAGATATTTCTCTAAATTCTCACAATGCTCTCCCTAAGAGTAACCAAGGTGACTAAACTGTCCTCCATCTAAATATTTTAAAGTGCAGACAACCTCCATCCGAAGAGGGGGTACAGCCACTGGGAGCAAGACGCCAAGAAGATCCCAGAATTGGGCAAAGTGCTCACCCTCAACATGCCTTACCGTCCTCGCCACAGACTTCCTCTCACATCGAAACTTCAAGTCGTACACCTTAAACATATGCAATTTTTATTGTCAATTAAACCTTGATAAATCTAGGAAAAAAAAAAAAAACAGCTCAGAAAACTTGACCCTGCTTGAACTGGAATGCAGTGGGGATTCCTATGGACTGGAAAAAAAAACTGAGTTCATATAGAGATATGAAAGCTAGGAAGAGACAGGACCCATTCTGAGAACCCCCAGCACAGGGCAAGTGATGAGTTAAAAAGCCAGCTCTGCACCATCACCCAGCATTCCAGAGAATGAAGATGCCTCAGTACACCAAGGCTTCCCAAGATGTTTACTGTCTGAGCCCAAGCTCAGGGCTCACCGTCACTAATGCCAGTCCTCAGCCATAGTGAACCCTGTTCTGCTCTTCCAGTTTCCAACTCCTCATAACCCAGCATTAAAGTACACCTTTGAACCACACAAACCAACGGCTTCAAAATGCAATGTCATATTCTCCCCCTTTACCAGTGAGAGCAGAGAAAGCACTGTCCCTGGGGGCTTGGGAGAGAGGTCCTTCAGCCTCAGGACTGACTCCCAAAGGCTGCCACAAATTCATTCCTCACATAGTCACAGAGCCCTATAGCAAGGATGTTGTCATGGCAACCAAGAGACAGCCAGGAGCCGAATGGATCTTATCACCCCACAAGTGGTGCTTCAAGTCTCCCATCTCATCCCTCTTTCCATCTGACAAACTGCGTCATTAAGAGGCCCCAGACAGCAATTAATTACCAAGTGTGTCTCCTCGACTCCAAGTTTGGTCATGCCAGAATCACCCTGAGGATGAGTAAAAAGCAAGTTGCAGTTGCAAGGTTTAAAATTTCAGATTGGGATGCAAGGGAGGATACTAGGGAGAGAGATCCAGGGAGGGAGAATCCTGGAGGTCATGTCCCTCAGTGCCCACATTGCAGCCCTCTGTGTGAGCATGGTGATGAAAAATCATGCACTGTAACATCTGATTGCCCTTTTCAAATTCCCAGAACGAAGCAATATGAATCAGCAGTGTCCCCTGGAGCATAGGAAAGAGGCCTCCTGAGACAGTGGCAGAATACTGGCCAAGGTCTCTGGAAGTTTATTTATTCCCTGGCTCAGCCAAGGCAGGATTGGAGTGAAAAAACTGGGATAGCTAAGTCATCTGAGGGCAAGTTATTTTAATAAGGAACCCATTTTGTATCATTTAATAAATTCTATGCTTTGTCACTTGCTTTTTTTTCTTTTGCTTTCTATTTTTCCCCTCATTATCCTCATAAAAAAAGAGCCTCCTTATCTTTAGAGGACAAATGGAAGGTTCCTCTTTCCATGACTCACCCAGTAAAGCTTGAAGGTTCACAGTGTTATACAGTGTTATAAGAAGCCTGTTTTCATGGCAGCAGGGATGGAGGGCCTGCTGAAGCAGGGGGTTGGGAGAGGGATGCCTACTGCCCCTCATCCTTCCAGGCAGAGGAAATAACATATTGGCATCCTAGAGAGTGGCAAATTGGTGTATCTTCACATACATCTAAATGGCAGAAACATATGTAATAGTAGTGAAATATTTGACAGCAAAGATAGGCAGAGTCTGGTTATTAAGCTTTATTGAGCTAAATAAAGAGTTTAGATTTTGTTTTAAAAGTATCAGTAGACAGTGATCAGATTAGTCTTAGCTAACCCATGCCACCAAGGCGAGGAAGGCAATTAAACCTAGGACTGGTATTCATGATGTCCCGAAGAAAGAGGAAAAAATATGATGGTTTTGAAGAATTTGGACAAAGACATTATTATTACTATTATTGTTTTTTTATGTGGTACGCAGGCCTCTCACTGTTGTGGCCTCTCACTGTTGTGGCCTCTCCCGTTGCGGAGCACAGGCTCCGGACGCTCAGGCTCAGCGGCCATGGCTCACGGGCCCAGCCGCTCCGTGGCATGTGGGATCTTCCCAGACTGGGGCACGAACCCGTGTCCCATGCATCGTCAGGCGGACTCTCAGCCACTGCGCCACCAGGGAAGCCCACAAAGACATTATTGAGAAGACTTGCTTCTATAGTGTTGTCTGAAGGGGTAAAATGTTCTCCTTACAGGGGAGATCAGAGCCATTTCTTAACTGTGAAAGGTCAAGTACCCCAGGGAGAAGGATGAAATAGATCCATTGAAGGTCAGAGTCACAGGACTGAGCTGGTAAGGGCAGAGGAGTCACAAATGAGAGCGGAATCTGCTCGTTTCCTTCTTCCTTGCTCCAAAGCAAAGCAACAGAATCTAGTCCAAAGTCCTAGGCTACAGATGGTGAAATAGCACAGCATATGTTTTGCAAGTACTTCCAAGAACCACCTATATCTTGGCACCTAAATACTTCACAACACAAAAAAATGTGCTGATAATTCATATACTCAATACATGTTCATGTGTGTATATGTCCAACACACACACACAGAGACAATGCTTAGCAAACTGCACTCCTGAAACTCAGCTCATGAACCCTACTTCTCTTTCTTATGTTTTCCTTATTCCTAGTACCTTCGCACTCTCTTGGTGCTCCAGTCTTCAGCCCTGCTCTTGGGAAAAGTTTTAAAAACAGTTTCTTATCCCTCCAGAAGACTCCAAGCTTCCTAGGATGCTCAATTGTTAACCCCTGCCATACGAAAAGTTGCTTCCTACTAGAAAAATTTAACACATCAGTAAGCATGAAAGGGAGGGCCACATATTGACCTCACAGTCTATAGTCCACTACCTAAAGCCAGGAATACACACGTATGGGTACACGGTGTGTGCATACCCCATAGATACCAGGATCTATTCAATAAGCATGTGAAAATGCCTCATTCCGTTCTCCCCGTGTTTCCATCTTTAGTCTCCAGAGGCTCTGGCAAGTAGGACAATGGGCACCATTGTACCACATCAAAGCAGATAGAGAAAGTGATGCTGAGAGTACCCCAGATGGGAATTGTTTACCTTCCAGTTTTAGACTTCTGAATCTAATCACAACTCTCAGAACCAGCATCACTCAGTGGACTTAAAAATGTATTCATTCTACATTTTCAGAAGTAGTTTGTATTGTGTCTCCATTATCCATGTGACTCTGAGTAGGTCACCTCTTCTTGCTATGACCTCTTCTCCAAAACATCCCTAAGATCCCTGGGATGACTGCATTTATGGTAATTAAGTAGACTAGGCAGCAACTGCACAAATCTCTGGCTGTGTCAATCCTTTGTTAGCAAATGCTTGCCAGAATAACTGTGCACATGACAACCCCCAACTCCTCCTCACACACTGATACACATACCCACTCAACACACACTGCATAGACCCACGCAGCCACATCCCCCCAAGACCTCCACAGCTATGCCCATCCCCACACAGATACATCTGCGTACATAAATGCACGCCCTGTATGCAAACACGATCCCCACATATATTTATGCATGTGCTTTATAAACAGCTAAACCTTGCTAATGCACAAGCCTCTTTGGCTGGCAGATTACTGGAGTGTGAAGATTAGAACTAAAGCAAATGATTACAAGGTCAAGGATAGCCCATTGCCAAACACATTCTGTTCTTTTGCTTAGCATTGTAGTTTTGCCTTAATTTATGGTAATCCTGCCCACG
Source organism: Stenella coeruleoalba (assembly GCF_951394435.1). Taxonomy (NCBI): domain Eukaryota; kingdom Metazoa; phylum Chordata; class Mammalia; order Artiodactyla; family Delphinidae; genus Stenella; species Stenella coeruleoalba. Next base: position 73,125,253 of record NC_137159.1, on the reverse strand, counting down.
CTGCAAGTTAACGTACTGCTGGTTCATAAATGGAGTGCAATCTACTACTCCATTTTGGCTGGGAAGGAAGAGAAAACCGCCAGGTTTTTAAACAGTGCTTTAGAAAATGAAAAGTACAGTTTTGCCACATATTAATGTGAGAATAGTTGAGATTCCTCACTGTACATATAGATGGTGTGTGTGGACCAATATATAAACTTGTAATGAAGTTCCAGTTCTGCAAGAACTCAGAACAGATGTTGAGTTTAATTTCTGTCATAACATATGATAGTTTGGTTCAATAAAAAAGAATTTACAGGCTTCAGTAACTTCATGTCCAAGGTCTATATTCTTTGCACCAACTGTCATTACCTCATCTTCTCTCTCCCCTTCATGCCATGTTGGACTTCAGACCCCACATTCAGTCCTTTGGCCATTTACCCTTTCTTCTCCCACGTAGGATCTGATCAAATTTCTTCAGTGTCTCTCTGTATGTGTGTGTGTGTGTATCTATCTATATCTATATGAATATCTATCTATATCTATGTCTTATCCATATCCATATAAATATCCACATCCATATCTATATCACCTACAACATTCAGTACAGACTCCTTAAATTGGAGTTCCACCAGAACCGCATGTCAGCTACATTTTCCTCCAACTTCTAATCAGCCTTGTTTATATCTAAATCCAGGAACATATCCATAAATAGTCTACTTTCTTTAGTTTCCTGATTCTTTTTCACTGAGTTCAAATCTATTGATGCATCAATTTTTCTTAGCGTGAACTTGTTCCTTGACTTGGAACAGGTCATAATTTCTCTTTCCCATGCATAGAATTTCTGGTAAATAGAAAGTATTTCTACTCACTAAAAGGAATTTCCATCATTTCTAAATCCCAAGCCAACTTATGGGATAGTATTTTTTAACTTTTGTATGGAGGTGTAATATACATACAAAATAGTGCATGCATCATAAGGGTTCAGCTAGTTGAATTTTCAGAATTGAAATACATCTTTGTAACCAGCCACCTTAGCTCAAGAAGAATATTAGTAATATAACAGAAGTCTCCCCATGGCCCATCATAGTCACTACCTTCCAGCACAGGAGGTAATAGAAAATTATCTTATCTTCTGTAACCCCCAATTAACTTTCCTGTTCTGGAATTTTACATAAATGAAATCATGTGATATTTATTCTTCTGTGTCTTCCTTCTTTCAGTCAACATTACATACGAAAGGCAACCACCCTGTTGCATGTAGTTGTAGTTTGTTAATTCTCATTACTGTGCAACATCCCATTTTGTGAATAAACCACAATTTGTTATTCCTCTGTTGGTGAACATTTGGGTAATTATTCTATGGTATTATGAATAGTTCCACTGTGAATTCTTTTGTGCATGTCTTTGGTGAATATATATATATGAATTTCTATTGGGAAATTCCAGAAGTGGAATGGCTGAGTCCTAGAGTCTGATATGTTCAAATGCAGTAGATTCTACCAAATGTTATTTTAAAGTGGCTGTAGAAATTTATACCATCCCGTCACTGCAGGAGTGTCCCAGTGGCTCTACGTACTCACCAACATGCAGGTGTTTATGGTTCTATTTTATTATTACTGCAATTTTGATGGGAGTATAGTGGTATCACATTTTTATTAATTCACACTTCCCTGACTCATCACATTTTCATACATTTATTCATCATTTGGACATCTGATTTTGTGAATTGCCTAATGATTAATGAAGTTAAGTACCTTTGCATTTGTTTTTTGGCCATTTGGATATCCTCACTTGAGGATTTACTGTTTAAGTTTTTGCATATTTCTCTACAGCACTGCCTGCCTTTTTTCTTATTGATTTGTAGGAGTGCTGTATGTATTCTGGATAGGAGTCCTTATCGGATAAGTGTACTATGAATAACTCTTCCCAATTGAGGGTTGCCTTTTCTCTCTCTTAATGGCTTCTTGTGTTGATATATTATGAAATAATCATAATATAATTCAATTATCATTTTTTCTCTTATGGTTGGTGCTTTTTATGCTCCATTTAAGAGACCATTGCCTAATTCTAAGACAGGACATTTGTAAATTCTTTTGTATCCTTTAACTTCATCCTCAGAATCTACCTGTGAAGTGGGCAGAGGAGATATCATGATGCCCACATCAAAGAAGATGAACATACACTCAGAGAGGAGACCAAGTGAAACAGTTCTCAAGGTCAAGTCTTCTGACTCTAGGAGTTTGGCCTCTGAAAACACTGGACACTAAATTACATCCAAATCTCTTGAGATTTCTGCACTTGGGTCACTGTTCATACCAAACCCCACCTCTCCATGGCCTGAAGGGTAGCTGCTTGGGAAATATAATGCCAATAAGAAGGTGATGGTTATGAGTATTCACGGCAAATGATTCACATTAAAACATGACAATGTTCCTAAACCCAAGGTCTCTTCTCCTCTACGAGGGTAGAGTAGAAGTTTTTAGGAAAAGTCCAAAGTCCATTTGGACTTACCATTTTCTCTTACCATTGAATGAGGCAGAGAGAAGAGAGGTCCCTTCTGGTTTTGGTTCCCATCACAGATATTCCATTATAAGAAAATAAGGAAATGAAGGAAGAAATAGAGGAAAAAGAGCGAGAAGAACAAGGAGGAAAATGGAGTGAGAAAGCACAGAAGGAGAGGCTGAGAAGAGAGAGATGAAGAGGGTTGAGAGGCAGAGTGAATCAGAGGAAGATAAAGGAAGTGAGTAAAAACAAAGAGAGGTGAGGTAGAAAGAGACAGAGAGGAAGTGAAAACAGGAAAAGAAAACATGAAAATGAAAGACAAAGAGCACTGTTATCGGTCCACACTGTGATCTTGGCCATGTCGTTTTAATCGCTTCAGTTTTCATCTCTGCATTTTTTATTATTTTTATACATCTTTATTGGAGTATAATTGCTTCACAATGCTTAGTTTCTGTTGTACAACAAAGTGAATCAGCCATATGCATACATATGTTCCCATATCCCCTCCCTCTTGCTTCTCCCTCGCACCCTCCCTATCCCACCCCTCTAGGTTGTCGCAAAGCACTGAGCTGATCTCCCTGTGCTATGCTGTTGCTTCCCACTAGCTAGCTATTTTATATTCACCAAATATATGTGTTATATGTGTTATATATATGTGTTATATGTGTTATATGTTGATGCTTCTCTCACTTCCCCCCAGCTTCCCCCTCTGCCCACCGTGTCCTCAAATCCATTCTCTATGTCTGCAAAAAATAAAGATATTTCTGCCCTGCCACTAGGTTCATCGGTACCATTGTCTTTAGACTCCATATATATGCATTAGCATACAGTACTTGTTTTTCTCTTTCTGTCTTACTTCACTCTGTATGACAGACTCTAGTAATCTCTATCTCATGTAATCTCTATCTCTATCTCATGTGGCTGCTATTGGAATAAAATGAGATAATTCAGGTAATCATATTTGCTTATCTACCCCTTCTCTATGATGGCTAAAATTTAAAAAAATAAACATCACATTGAAAAAGGCTTCAGGTGTGGCCAAATCCTGAAGTTAATGATGGGTAGTATGTTTACACTCACAGCCTACCAAATAAAATTCTTAGCTTTACCATTAAGAAAAAGAGATTTGATGACTCACTGTAGATGTGAATTGACTACATCTAGAGGTACCTGGACTCTCCAGGCTGAGCTTCAGGGATGATGAACAACTTCAGATTGAGCACCAAAGCTCCATAATGAGCTGGGTTTCAATAACACTCTTATTAATGATCAGATCACATGTTAAACAGGAAGATAATTACTTTGCTTGATGATAAACAGAGAGATGTCATAATCACCACGTAAAAAAAAAAAAAAAATACCCCACAGCAAAAATATATAAAAAGAGGACCAAAGTGTAGCAATTTCCTTCTTTAGGTTCTTTGAAGGAAGTTTCAACTCAGCAAAGTTTGGCACGTGTGTACACACACAAACACACAACATATATATATATATATTACTCCAGGAGATATGCCTTCTATTACAGGGGTTTAAAATAATTGTGACATCTAGGAAATTTCCTAGGAAGAAAATACAGTGAATTTTCTATTCATGATCACAATGTCTGTTTTTCTAAGACTTGACACTTCCTCTAACCCTATTTGGTTTTACTATCCTGTCCCCCCTATATTTGCCTTTTCTATAGTTAGCACTCATCTCCAGCACAATCACCCAAAACATACTTGTTTAAAAATAAACCTGAACACTGTTGGAATTGAAAATATAAAGATAGGGGTAGGCTAGGAAAATATGGTCAATTTCTTTTGTGGCGCTCAGAGCCTAGCTCAGTGATAAAGAGATAGAAAAACAGATTCAAAGACAAGGCAAAGTCCTGTTGATATTTTGCAGCTCTACAAATGATGGGGACCATGAAGTGTTTATGAAAGTTGTCTCAGAAGCCTCAGAAATCATATTAAGACTTCCATAAACATTACAGCCGTGGTCCTGGAGCCTGGAGCAACAAAAATTCCCAGAGATTCCTCTCTTCTATGCTCAGGGTAAGGTAATGTCAGGTTATTCTGAAGCACAGAACAACAGAGAAATTTCTCTGCATTGACTTCTTTCTGATGCTTACAAAATCTTCTCCTCTTTCTCTGCTGGTTGTATTCTCAGATGATGGAAAAGAGAGTTTCTTTCTTTCTTTCTTTCTCTTTTTTTAATAACATCTCTTTAAACTGCCAAGGGAAAGTCTAAAAAACTGGAAGCCTTTTGAGGGTAACCTGTTGCAATACTTCAAAAAGTACAATATAAAGGAGATAGATGATGGATAGATAGATAGATTAATATAGATATTAGGAAACATTCAAAATATACAACACCTCAAGATAGCTATAACACTGAAGCAGGGGGGCGTTTTGAAATGAGAAAGGAAAAGAAAACCCACTGTGCTCATGGGATACATTTGGGGAAAGATAAAGTGATTCAGATAGTACTGCTATGGCCTGAATGTTTGTGTCCCCTAAAATTCATATGTTGAAATCCTAATCCCCAAGGTGATGGTATTAAGATGTGGCATCTCTGGGAGGTGATTAGGTCATTAGCTCCCTTACAGAAGAGGTCAGAGAGCTCCCTAGCCCCTTCCACCACGTGAGGCCACAGTGAACAGTCACCATCTGTGAACCAGAAAGCAAGCCCTTGCCAGACCTGATCTTGGACTTGATCAAGCTGCCAGCACCTGGATCTTTGACTGCCCAATCTTCAGAACTGGGAGAAATAAATTTCTTTTGTTTATAAGCTCTCCAGCCTGTGATATTTTGTTATAGCAGCCCTAACTGACTTAGACACGTACTAGATACACTGATCCTGAATGTCAACTTACAAGTGCGATTAGAGGCCTGAAGCTCAATAATTCAGGCTGGAAAAAAGCCAGACAGGGTCATCTTAGGAGTCGTGTTCTGTCTGATGTCTAGGGAGATGCTTTCTGTGGGAGTCTAGAAGTAATTCATTTCTATATGGTCCCATAGACTGATGGGGAACCCCATGATGAAGGAGTGCTGCCCAGAGTGAAGCCAGAGGGAGGATCTGTCCTCCCTGCCAGGCCCTTGTTGATCTCCTGTATCCCCAGCCCACAGAGTACAACCTACAGTGCTCTCTCTCAGGGCAGTCCTGGCTTCAGGCTCAGCTCTATGCAGACAGCACCAGAGCAGAATGCTGGCTCCATTCAGCTCTCCCTAGAAATTCCAGAAACTGACTCTGCATTTACAAAGGCCTGTGGGGTTGAGATTGAAGTTACCTTGGAAATGTCTCAGTGATGAATGGAAAGGATTTGAGTGGAAATTTGGGAGACTGAAGCACAGCATTCGCTTAGGTATTGCTTGTCTATTTGCTTTGTGCTGTTTTGAATGCACAGTGCTCTCATTCCCAAACCTCTAGGGGGCCCATACAAACTCACAACTGCATCCCCTTTATGTGCATAGACACACAGAGAACAACTGTCCACTCCAGACAAAAGCATCACATTACAAAACTCTTAACTTCGTCTTTTTCTACCAAATCATGTGGTGAGCAAGTTGCTGTAACTTAACTCCTTGTCACATACTTACTGATAATTTATTTTGATCTAACAATGCTTTTTAGTTTTTAAGCAAACATCATGCCTCTCGGTGGGGAATTATAGTCCCTTCTGGTTCCCCAATGAAGTGCACAGCATATTGTCTTTAAGGGGACCTAACATCACCTCGTTTAAAATACGGGAATGGGCGTCTGGCATGGAAAATAGGGATTAAATGATCCAGAAACATCATTTTCCAAGAATTAAAAAAAAGTTTCCTAAATTAGGCAGTGAAAATCAGGCAGTGAAATCAGTTTCCTAAATTAGGCAGTGAAAATCAGAACCCCAGAAGTCCTTGAGGGTTTGCCTAGCTTAGATGCTTCTTCAGCACGGCAAGCTTGCAGTCAACTAACCACTGTCTTTCTACCTTTAAGGCTACACCACCTAAGCAATCACACTATGACAACTTTCTTTCTGAGATGTTCACAGTCAAAACCATCCCTTTTCTTAGGTCTCTCCTCTATAGAGTTTCACCTTTCCAGATAATCAATTCATATCAATCAAAATGGAAGCATTGCCATCTTGCTTACTAATTTTCACCAGCAAAGGGGATGTGAGATTCTTCTTGGAAACTTAGGCTGGGGGTGGTAACAGGTGCAATCTAGGAAGCAGTAAAAGGTTTGCAAAGTACAACTAGTGTTGGAGGCAGATTCAAGATTACCCCAAGGCCTTCAACATATCCAAGTGTCACGCACATCTGAGCCTCTACTGGCCTTCTCTTCACACAGCTGTTATCAGAGAAGTCATATGGGCTTAATGTCACTTCTGCCAGTAAATGAAGATCCCCAGACCAACACTCTAGAACCCAGCATTACTACTGAGTTTTGATCTTGGGGCCCATGCTAGTGACTGGGCTGCTGCTTTGTTCCATGTTGAACACTAGTTGGATAACTGGATCCTTGTCTAGCCACTACCATCAGAGTCTTTGTGTGTGATCCAGACAGAGTCAAGGGCTCCCTTCTCTGGCCTATTTGCCCTTCTATCCTTCTTTTATCATGGAGTATAATGCAGCTTATTGTCATTGACCTTTTTTTAAATCCTTCTCTAGTAAATTCTATATGTGAAGAAATGCTCCTTGCTCATCTCTACCCTTGGTCCCCAGACTGTTTCTCAGATAGGATAGTCTATTACAAATCACTTTATACAGTAACTTTTAGTTAATCTGACCTGGCCTACCCACCATATTTTGAACTAATTAAGAGAAGGAGTTGGGTCTTATTCATTTTCATTTAACTCAATTTAACCTCATGTCAAAAATGAACACACTCCTATCTCATCTAGTAAAACACCTTATGAAAACACATACTTTAAAATACATTTAGAAAATATTTGTGGTCAGAAATATGTGTGAAAATTAGATATGTGTTACTTTGTTAATTTATTCATTCATTCATTATATAGTTATTGAATCCTTACTACATGGCAGATATTGTGAATAGTACTTAACTGATTTAAACTACTCACTTCTGGACTTTTCAATAGCATGATGTACTTATTGAAAATAAAATAAATATTTATAAGAGAAAGAAGCCCCTGAACATTTAAAATATCTCGTTATCAATGGCAAATATGTCAACTCACTTTGATCAAAATCAAAGTATGAAAACAGATACTATCATGGAATCCCATTTTCCATTCTATTTCAGACCAAATCTACAGTGTTATACTCAGGTATAGTGAATGCTACCAGAGTGGTCACAGTACACAAGTAAAGCCTCTCCCATTCAGATTTCACTGGAATTGGAATTTGCTCTATTGTTAGCCAAGGCAATAATGTTATATCATGGTTGGAGAAAAACACTTGCCATGGTGTCCTTAAGGATAAGAGAAAGGCTTGTCTAAGTTGGCTCCCTTTCTGGGAGAAGGGATATAAGTACACAGAGTTCAAGTGCACAGGACACATCCTGACTCACCAAGATAGGGCTCAGCAGTAGAACTCACATGGAGGCCTGGCCTGTTGTTGCAGGAAGCCCTCCAGGAGCAGCCTCCCAGGCAACCAGTCCTTCCAGTGAAAATGGCCAAAATAATCAGTCTCTCAATAGCCATCCCATGGCATGCCAGGCTCAGAGAAACAGTTTCACAGGACACTAGTCTCTCATTGGTCAAGTCAAATTAAAGCAGGCTAACAAGAACTGGCAGTGATTCATTCAAAACAAGGTGTTGGGAAAAAAAAAATCAAAGTTGGGGCTTCTTTTTCTTTCCTCTAAGCGATATAGACTTCCCTACAGCCTGTAATATATTAGAAGTAGAAGGAAAAGTGACCTTATCAATAATCAATGAAAGGATGATGAATGTATTCCCTCAGGATTTAGAAACCTTTAATACCCCCATGCCATCAAAATGACAATCCAAACACCTGCAGCTATTCTTAGTCTATGGGCTCTCCACAGTCTCCACCTACTCCCCCAAATTCAGTATGAAGCACATGAGTCATCTCCCTAGAATGTGTCTCCCCTCCATTCTTTATAATTTTCTATGTTCCCTTTGTTAGGGGAACCACTGACTGAAACCGCCTGCCTTTGCCAGGCAAGATAGTAGCACCTGCATGAGTTATTTTACAGGACGTCCTGGTAAGGAACGTGGAACTAACAAGCTACCACCAATGGGAAGAATTCGAGAAAGGTAAAAAGAAGAGAGGGGACACCAGTCCATATGTCCTACCGGAATCCATCTTGGCTGAGTGATGCAAGCGCCACCAGGAAGGACCCTGAGTCAGTGATTGGACAGAGACAACCGGCAAATAACCCCATCACAATAAAACCCAAGACTGCGAGCCACGAGGCAGAGCAGTTCCCCTGGGCTCCCTTACACTGCCGCTCTCCACCTGGGTGACCCTTCCCAGTAAAGTTCTTGCTTTAGCAGCACGTGTGTCTCCTCTGACAGTTGATTTCCGAGTGTTAGACAGGATCTCACTTTCAGGCCCTGGAAGAGGTCTGCCTTCCTGCAACACGTTTAGCTTTAAAAGTCCATCCCAAGTCATACCTTCCCCTGGTCACTACACTGACCACACCGTTCACTGGATTCCCTTCCCCAAACTGGCAGAGCCACACCTAAACTACCAAGGCAGCCTTTGCCTAGTACTAGGTTTTGTAGGTATGCTATCCCCTCACAGAAAGCACAAGTCTTTCAAGGGTGAAAGCTTATGGTAGTTTCCTAGGGATACTGTAAAAAATTATCACAGGGCTTCCCTGGTGGCGCAGTGGTTGAGAGTCCGCCTGCCGATGCAGGGGACACGGGTTCGTGCCCCGGTCTGGGAAGATCCCACATGCCGCGGAGCGGCTGGGCCCGTGAGCCATGGCCGCTGAGCCTGCGTGTCTGGAGCCTGTGCTCCGCAACGGGAGAGGCCACGACAGTGAGAGGCCCGCGTACCGCAAAAAAAAAAAAAAAAAAAAAAAAAAAAAAAAAAAAAACCCAAAAAATTATCACAAATTAGGTAGTTTAAAACAGCAGAAATATATTCTCTCACAGCTCTGGAGGCTAGAAGTCTAAGATTAAGGTGTCGGCAGGGTCATACTCTCTCTAAAGGCTCAAAGGGAGGCTCTGCTCCATTCGTATCTCTTAGCCTCTGCTAGCATTCTCTGGCATTCCTCGTCTTGTAGCTGTAGCTACTCTAATGTGTGCCTCCATCCTTGCATGGCCATCTTCCCTCTGTATTAGTGTGCTTGTGTGTCCTCTCTTTTTCTTATAAGAACACCAGCCATGTTGGATTTAGGGCCCACTCTGATACCGTATGACCTCCATCTTAACCAATTACATCTGCAAAGACCCTATATCCAAATAAGGCCGCATTCTGAGGTTCTGGTTAGAAATAAATTTGGGGGAACACTATTCAACCCAGGGCAGAGATATACCCTCATCCTGCTTTTGATGCTTAGTGTCTTCCTTTCACCAGGAGAACTGCAGGACTCAGCTGATTATTGTGACATTATACTTATGGAGCTTGCTTTGTATGAGGTGATATGCTGAGTTCTGCAGGGGACCCTTTCTGCACTGACTCAGCCACAGAAAAGCAGTAAAATTACTCTTCCTATACATCTTGGTTCTACTAAGAAAAAGCCAATCACTTTGTAATGGTAATTGCTTTTGACCTGCTCTTCTGGGAGGCCACTGATAGATACAATGGAGTTCACTTAAGCAAAGCTGTAGTATAAGAGATAGGAATAATTAAGGCAGGGAGGGTGGGGAGAGGAAGCAATCATGAAGAAGCCTCATCTTAAAACATGGAAAATGCCAAGTGGATTCACTCTGTGTAAAGGTCAGCCTTAACATGCCAACCTTTTTGAATTTCATTTGAAGGACTCTGTTTAAAATATCATGCTACAAATTTGCTAAAAAGCCATTCACTCTGGAAAAACATTTTATGTAGCCACAGAAGACAGAGTTACCACGTTAGAGTACAAAACTAAATAAAAACAATATAAAGTCCCTGAATTTCCAGGGAAACAAGTGAATGAACACACAAAACTTTAAATATCCAGGAGAACACTCTGGTAGAAGGGAAGCAAGCAAATGATAAACGAACAACACCACACTAGTCTTGGAATCAGAAAAATTTGTTTCCAGTTCCAGGCTGCTATTTGCTGGCTTTGCGACATTCAGCAAATTTAGACATGCCACCTTTCTCTAATGTGGAGTAATGCTTGGTATACTTACTATAAATGATTACTTTGCAAAACAAAATAAAATCTTATGAGTGAAATGTTTTGTGAAGTCATTAATCACAAATATTTGTGATTACTCTGAGACCTTCAGATAAGCAGTTATATGTTACTTTAATGGATATCAAAGTTACAACCAAATATCGTCTGCCATTTTGAAATAAAACAAATTTGTTCTTGAGTAAGGTCCTAAGGGATCAACCCAAACTGGTTGCCTAGGAGAAGAGGCATTTAAGTAAAGGTTACGCAAAATTGAAAACGGCAATCAGAAATATAAAATTAGAGTTTTTAAAAGGTGATCTAGTCAGCAAACCAAAAAACATGCTGATTGAACACCTACTATATGTAGGTGTACTCTAAGATTGAAAGAGAATCAAAACTGAAAATAATTAGTACTCCTCACCCTGAAAAGATAACAAAGCAGCCATACACTATTAAAAAATACGTAAAATGTCAAGGTAACACATGAAGAATACAGACCCATGGCTGAATAAGAGCTGAGTGGCTTCAGGGAAAGGAGAGACCCCTGTGGATATACAGGTCAGGGAAACATTATGGAGGAAGAGATGGCGAACTGGACAGTAAGAGACTTCTCAGTGGCAATTTTGAGTCTATGTTATGGCACAGACATTTAAATGTCTTGGATGGAGTGGAAGTTGGAAGGTTTGAGAGTGAGGAAGAAGGAGAAGAAAGAAAGAAATTTTTGTTTTAATCCAGGACTTTGCCATTTTAAGTATTCTTTTGTCACTGAGGTTATTATCTACAATATCAGTCTGGACCCTCATGTCAGACTGAAACAAAAGGGATTTTAGCAAATTAGCTAGACCTAGGAGAAGCCTTAATTTGAGATAGTACCATCTGCTCTGTTCATTCCAACAGGAAAAAAGATGAGGAGGTAAAGACTGAACTTATTTATCTTTAGGGTTCCACAGACACTTGGCCAGAATTCCCACTATTTATAGACAAATGAATCCATCCATTTGCTTTAATCTCCTTAATGCAAAAATATATACATATATGAAAATTCTTGTTATATATATACACAAGTAAGATATGACTACACTAGTATCTTTTGGAAAAGGGGAAGAGGAAAAGAACAACTTGATGAGAGATGAAGTATGAAAAAAAATCAAAGTGGAATTTAAAGTTGCAAAATGGATGCTTTTTTCGAGGACTGAACGGGAGAAAATGATCAAACTGAACTTAGCTGGATTAGAACAATGCTTTCTAAAAAGTGACCTATTCAGAGATGGAAAGATCTTACCCCTTCAAGAAGAGACAATCAGCTTTTGTGTGCTGTGTCAGTGTAAAAGCTGCTTCCAGTGGAGAGGAGCACAGCCCAGCACTTGCTTTTGAGAGGAGATGGTAAGATGACAGAACGATGAACTTTAATGGGCTATCAGATATTTTTTAATAGCCTTTTCCATTTTAAATGTGGATCCAAACCCAGTGCTTATAGAATGAGGGCTAAAAGCTTCAATTCAAACCAGCAAGGCCATCACCAGTATCTGCACCGAAAGCTCTCTGACAAAAATACACTTGATTTCCAACCAGCAAGAGACTAGTTATTCCATTTAGGGAAATGACATCGTGATGACCTAAAATTACCCTTGCAGTTTCTGCAGACTATAGCTTCAGCAATGCATCTATTCCAGGTTGTACAGAAAAGTTTGCTGAGGCATTTAGAGAACTCTCTCCAGGGGGATCATGCTTTCTCTGCTCCTTTGCTAAAGGTGATATGAGTATCTGTCGACATGGTGCTTGCCAACCACCCAAGCTGGAAATTCATTCATTTAGGAACAGTTAGTGAATGCTTATAATGTGCCAGGTTCTGTGTGAGATGCAGGTGACACAAAAATTAAAGACATAATGCCTGCCCTCAAGATTTTATTGTCCTTTGGGGAAGACAACAAAGTAGACAAATAATCAGAATACAGTAAAGAGAGATGGCCGGTTAATTCCTTAAAGGGTGGTTGACTTTTGCAGCCTTCACCCCCTGCAATCTGGCCCAGGCCCTTTCCTGATATTAATCTCCCCAAGATCACCAGGACTACTCAACATTCCAATCTGATGGCCAGTTTAATCCTTACCATACCCACTTTCCAACAGCATTTTTCATTCTGTGTTGCCCACTAATTTTCTGAACCATCTCTTTTATGTTTCTAGGACTGTGCAATATCTTGATTTTTCTCCTTACCACCTTGAAAATTCCTTCTAAATTTTCTTGAGTAGTCTTTTCCATTATTTGGTCCTCAAATGTTAGGGCTACATAGAATAGGATTCAATTATCTCTACATGTGCTTTACTTATACAATCCCGTCGCTCAGCCTCCCACACAAAACCAAACCTCCAAATCTCTCCCATATATAATCCATTGTCAATTCTGTTCATTAGATTCTGGAAATGCTTCCAAGTTTCCATTAGAGATGGTAAACAGAGCCCGTATATTTGACTACACCATTGCTAAATTTTCATTTATATTTACAATGTTATATAAAAATATGTATGTTTTAGAAAACCGTATCGGTGTGACCAAACAGGGAAGGATGCGATTCACATTCTCAATATTGTGAGAATATTTTTCCAAGATATAATATAGGCTTGAATTACTAGATAGAAAAATTACTTACTATGCTTAGATTCAATACATGGAAGGCAAACTCCCCAGTTCTTTGAAACACAGAGGCAGGGACTGAAGGGATGGGGAGGACCTGGGCAATCATCAAGTGAGCCTGAATCTCACAATGTGAATGACTTCACGGTCGACAGCACGGAAAGGACTGAGGGCACCAGGCTTGGACCCTCCCTCCAGAGTGCTTTGGCAGCCACTCACAAAACACCAATTAAAATAGGGAAATTTCCTCAGCAACACATTAACAATGACTTGGCTGCTTCGCGCTCTTTTCTGCACTTTTATTTTGCCAGATAAAAATACGAGTTGTAAGTGAGGAGTGGGAAGGAAACTATTACTACATGCGTTTGTTCAGCGAGAAAGTTTTACTCTTCTGACGTGAGCTTGTTTCTCTGTGTCTGTTTGTCATTTATACTTGTTGTAGCAGCTCAGTAGAGAGCTGGTCCTTGTTTACTAGGTGGTGCAAATGTCCAGGTTGTGAGATGGTCTCAAGGCCTCCTTCTTACCAGGTGTACGTCCACAGCAGGCTCTGTGTATCTCTGCCCTCAGTATACACCAATTCCATCTCCAAAAACTAAAATTTGCCCCAGTCTCTCCAACCCTTCTCCTCCAGCCCCTGCTGCCTGCCCTGATGAGTGCCTCTGCCTGATTGCATTCCAGAAACTGCAGAGAGCAATCTATGGTTAAAACAAAAACAAAAACAAAAAATCTTGCTGCTGCTTGCAAAAACTTGGATGTATTTCCCTCTCAAGTTGGTTGTGACACAATGAAGTTAGTGGGGCTACTCCTCCCTCTCGTTAATGGACATGACTTTACATTAACAAATCCTCTTTAATGTCCTGCTTTAAACGGCATGTGTGTCCCATGCCGAGTATAATAAGGGAGAACCCGTGGTGTATCAGTAAATTGTTGCCACAATAATTTTGTGCGACAAGCAGCCTCAAGATCTTAATACGTTACCATAGCAAGCACTTATTTGTCTTACTTTTGTGAGTAAGCTATGGCTTTTCTGGGATAGGATGGGCTTGGCTGCAAGTCAGACTCAGATTGTCCTAAACATCCCTTCCTGGGACAGCAGATATCTGAGGTATGCGCTTCCCAGGGTGAATCACAGGACCACAAGATGGTGAGCCAAACCAGAAGATATCAATACTTCTTCAGGCCCAAGCTTGAAACAGGTACACTGTCAGCACCGAATACATTCCATTGGCCACAAGCCCTATGGTTAAGCCCACCGAGGTTGAGGTGGATAGGACCCCAAATGCATAAGAATAAAGGAGACAGGAAGGGGTAGGTAATGATCGAGGTGGTTGGCATATAGTTCTAACTTTATGAATTATTTGAGGAAAATAACAGATGTCTATAAAAGTTGTGGTTGGCCATGTATGATAAACTTATTTATTGTTCCAAAACTTTCCCTTTGTCCCAGTTATAATCCTTTGTAATATGGCTTCACAATTATTGGACCTTGGGTTTATCAGTCCAGCCTTCAATTTGATACTGTCAACATGACACTTTGTACACAATTCTTTCTTTACTTATCCATGCTGAAGCAAATTTCTCTAATGTGTGTTTGTGTGTGTATATATACATAGACATGTACACACACACATATATACACATTTATATTCACTGATAGTTATACATAGATATACATACACTAACTAGATCTATTATATGTATATATTCATATAAATGTGAATTTGGCAGAGAATGGAATTAAGTTAAATGCACAGGGCTCAAATTTTCATCTTGAACCAGAAGACTTATACGTGTGGTTTTTCCGTATTTGTTTAAGTGTGTTTCTCCCAAAGGGACTATGTATCATTCTTGTATCCTAAGCATGTAATATTGTTCCTGGAATAGTCATATAGTAGTATGTGCTCAACAAATGTTCAAACTATTAATTAGTCACATTAATGATTTGGTTCTTCTCTGTCCAAACATTTCATGATGATAAAAACTTAAACCTTGTCCGGCAATCCTGCATTTCTTCATCTCCAGCCATTCTCTGACTCAGCAGCTTGATCCTGTCTCGCTCTCCCTTTACGTTCTTCAGTTCTTTGATGCCTCCTTTGAGATGGGATGAAATTTGGGCCTAATAACTTAGGTGTAAATGAACTGTTATCTGCTAAGAAGGCAGAAGCCTTTCTGTGAGTTTCCATCACAGGTGGTGCACAGGGAAATTTAACATCAGTGGATAATGGTTCTGACTTTTCTGCCATTGTTATAGTTTTGGAAGCCACTTCACCTCTCTAGTCCTCAGTTTTTCCAGAAAAAGTGGAAATATTTTTTTAAAAGCTCCCTTCTCTTCCTTCCTTACCCTGCTACATCAAATGAACTGATGTTTGAGAATATGCTTTTTAAAAAAGTGTTACACAAACATGATCTGTGATTATTAAAACAGAAATGTAATAAATCTAAGAACTATTATTTAGAAAGTATGTATGACTTGTACTTCTCAGGGCAATGAGAGGAGAGCAGAAGGAAAAATATGGAGAAGCTATTTTTGTCTGCCCCACCTTGATGAAATGGCTTTAAACAGCATACAATTGCAGAAAACGTACAGCTCCTCAAGATATAAAATGCTCCCCACCTTATCTCACCTACCACCCACATCAAAAAATCCAGAATGGAAACAGGCAAAGGGAAAAAGGGATCAGAAGCTACAAAAGGGCATTTATTGGGGAGTGGTATTTCAGAATCTGTCAGCCTCACTTAACCTTCAGCATGCCATTTGATGTATTTTAACAGGGAAGACAGCTTACCCTGATTAAAAGGATACGTTCATGTAGGGAGGTTTGGGGGAGCAGTGCAGAGAGGGAAAGACAATAACCAGGACTTCCACAGTGTACAATTCTGAGCTGATGCTGCATCTGACTCCATAGAATACAGGGCATTTCTTTCAATGCCATCTGTACTCTAGGACTAGAAAAAAAATCACTTCAAAGATTCAACTCCATGCTGTGGAGCCAATTTCTCATAACAATAGCTAATAATGAGTCTTCTTGAAATCCCTTTTCCAATCAAAAGACAGGGATTGTCAGAACAGATATCACTATATTAAGGCAAGACTAAAAGCCCAGTCAGGACTTCTATGCTATGGATAAACCCACTAATAAAAGCAATCCTAAGATATTTCTGTGAGAGTTTCAGAAAGAACACTAATTAACCCAGACAGAGAATCTTCCAAAGATGTATTCCTTCTGTTGAAGAATATCCTGTATTGGCATTTTTGTGAATCATTCTTGACATTTTGCCAGTTCTGCTGTCAACTTTCAAGGGATACAGAAATACTCAGTGGATTTTTAAAAGCAAAATCTATAAAACAAAGTCTGATTACAAAACTACTGGCTAGCTTAAAAATAAAACAAAACACAGAGATGATCATTAAAAAACAAAACTTCTAGGAAAGCCTCTTGCAGTGAAATTGCTTCATCTAGTAGAGTAGAACTATGTCTGAAAGGGCCAACTTGGATTAAATTAGAGTGTTCCTCAGGTTATAGACTGAAATTATTTTCAGTTATTGAGTGGTGTGTATGCAGGAGTGAGCAGACACTCATACATATACACACACATTTAGTCAATAAATGTTTATTCAATACCTACTATGTGTCAGCCACTACTAATAAGCTCTTAGAGCTACTGTTATTGTTTGATAAAATATTAGTAATTGTTTTAAAAAATGTAGTTTATAAATATTTAAATGTTATTTTATGTTTTTAGTAACTGAATTCTTTAAAAAAAAATAGAATATGTTTAGAGCAGTTTTAAGTTCACAACAAAATTGAGCACAAGGTATAGAGATTTCCCATTTAGTCCATGTCCCCACACATGCATAGCCTCTCCATTATCAACATTCCCCACCAAAGTGGTACATTTGTTGCAACTGATGAACCTACATTCACATCATTATCACCCAGAGTCCATAGTTCACATTAGGGTTTACTCTTGGTGTTGTACATTCTGTGGGTTTGGGCAAATGTATTATGACACGTCTTCACCATTACAATGTCATACACAATATTTTCACTGTTCTAAAAATCCTCTGTGCTCTGCCTATTCAGCCCCCACCAAACTCAGATCTTTCTATTGTCTCCATAGTTTTGCCTTTTCCAGAACATCATATAGTTGTTACACAGTATGTAGGCTCTTCAGATTGGCTTCTTTTACTTAGTACTATGCAATTAAGTTTCCTCTATGCCTTTTCATGGCTTAATAACTCATTTCTTCTTAGTGCTGAATAATATTCCAATGGCTCCATTATCCATTCACCTACTTAAGAGCATCTTGGTTTCTTTCAAGTTTTGACAATTATGAATAAAGCTGCTATAAACATCCATGTGCAGGTCTTTGCCTGTATATAAGTTTTCAACTCCTTTGGGCAATACCAGGGAGGTCAATTTCTGGATCCTATGGTAAAAGCATGTGTAGTTTTGTAAGAAACCCCAAACTGTCTTCCAAAGTTATTGTACCATTTTGTAGTCTCACCAGCAATGAATGAGTGTTCCTGTTCCTCCATATCCTGGTCAGTGCTCTGCGTTTTGTCATTCTAATAGGTCTGTAATGGTATCTTGTTTTAATTTGCCTTTCCCTAATGACATATAATGTGGGGCACTTTTTCATATGCTTATTTGCCATCTGTATATTGTCACTGGTGAAGTATCTTTTAAGGTCTTTAGCCCATTTATCGGGTTGTTTGTATTCTTATTGTTGAGTCTTAAGAATTCTTTATATATTTTGGATAATGCTCATTTATCAGATGCATCTTTTGCAAATATTCTCTACCAGTCTGTGGCTTCTCTTTTTATCCTCTTGATCTTTTTTATATATAATATAGTATGTGTAAGTTTTATGTGTGTGTGTGTGCATATGTGTGTAGTGTACATAAAGTAGACTGTCTACTATTAAACTGGAAGTGAAGTGTCTATTCACTCATCCCAAACTGTCCCAGCCCCACTCACCACTTTCTGTGGAAACTCTGAAGCTTGATTTGAAGAACATTATGCTCAAACATTATTGTCACTCAGAATTTGCTAGTGGCTTTCAAAATTGACATAAGTAACTTTTCACATATATACCCTTTCTCTTTACTCACATGGTATTTACATGACTCTATGACTCTGGAAAACAGTTTTCCTGCCTTCCTCACTCTATCCCATCCATAAGCAAATGCAGTAAAGACACAAGTTTCTAGATCATCAAAAAAATCAATGAGAGAGACAACATTTTGACTAAGAACTCAAGAAGTAAGCAGAATGGAGGACATGGTGTTTTTCTTTGTAGCTTGGAGAGTGGGGTCTTTGAGAAGCTACTACACAACCAAGGATAGAAGATTTGGGTATTAAAGTAGATCCTTGCTCAGCCAATGGCAGATGGACTAGAGAAGCTGATCCAGAAAGCTAGTGCCTGAGACTTGACCCTCATGCTGATTCCACATCTGTTTTTCTAAAGCAAACAAAAGGCAAAACAAACAAACAATAAACAGCCCAATATTGACCTACCACATGCTATAAACCATTGGTGTAAATTAATGAGTGAAAGCAGAATGATTATTTTTAATGTTTGTATAGCATTTGGAATCCTCAGAGGCAGGGCCTGGTTAAAGATAACACAAATAGTGAGATGCCCCACAAAGCTCTGTGAGATGGTGGCTGTGGGGCCCCGCTCTCGCCTGGGTGTAACTGCCTCCTGTGGAACCCTGCATCACAGTCTGATGCGGGTGCCCCACCCTCGTTCGCCCTTGCTATCTGATAACCTCAGCAGGTGCAGAAGGGAATGGGGACTTCGGCAAGGTGGAGGACCTCTGTCCACCTCACTGCTTAGGCACTCAGCCCTTGGTCATCCACTAAACTCTCAGAGACCGTTGCTGCAGAAAAATGGCTCCTGGGCAGGGCCTGCCAGCAGGAGGTTTGGCTGAGGCAAGGAATGAAAAAGTTCCCTTTGAGCATCATATTTCTTCCTCTGCCTCAGTAACAGCAAGAAGAGTAAGTGACTGGCTGAGTAAGTTGTTTCTGGAATAAATGCGTCTCTCTCACTGTTCCTTTGTGTTCCCTGGCTGCCCCCTCCCTCCCTGGCTCCTCTCATCCCTCCGCAAGCAGGAACACCTCCCTCCTCTCTTTCAGGTAAGACATACCTACTGACAAAGCTCTGGAACAAAACATCTATGTATATAATTTTCCTCCTACCACATCAGGATGTAGCCTCCAGCTTTCCAGATAATGAGGTAGATGTGGTCAAGATAGAAACAATGTTCATCTTCAGATTCACGCATCCTACCAGCATGCAGGGGTCACACTTGCTTGTCACTGACCAGGTAATGTGGTCTAGCTCCTGAGGCTTTTCCACAAATATTAGCTTGAAGCCCCTTGGCTGCTGAAATATGACCCCATACTGAAGAGACAGTTGAATTTTCAGGCTGGGTACATTCCACAGGAGGAAGTCATTTGCTTTGTGTCCACGATGTGCTTTGCGACTGTGCACTCATGCCTCCTCTAGGTTCTCTCTCATTTCCAGCCTAGGTTCTGCTCTGGGAAAGCTTTCTCCAGACCTCTTCAAACACCCTTCTTATCAGCCACACAGATCCTGTAATCCAACCTTCTATGAGCTTGGCTGTCTCCAACTGTGGTTGAAATTATGCTGAGACACATCTTTATCTGGGAGATACTGCTGTGAAACTTCCTTTTCACCAGGGAAACCATGTAACTTATAAAGCAGGGTGTCTACTAAATTAATGAACACAGAAGACCAATGACAGAAGGTGGAATTATATGTGTCCTCTCTCTCTTCCACCCACATACACAAATGCCCCTTAACAAACAGCCTCAGCTGCCAGCTAACTCAAGACCTCAGGACTTACCTCATCTGAGCTCCAGCCTTCAGGGACCTCTCCATGCTGGTTGCCTCATAGGATTGAAATAGATTGAGCTTAACTTTCTGTGCTATTTTTCTGTTTCCTATTGCCTGCAGCTCAACTTACACATGTCTAGGTGATGTGTTACTCCAGTTAAATAACAAATTAACTGAGGCACGGAACTTATGCACATTTTTTCCTTCCATCCCCAGTATTCAGCGCAGTACCTTTTTAGGCATCCATAAATGTTTGCTAATTAATTGATAGATTTATGAAATGACTATAACTGGGAATAATAATAATGATGATAAAAAATATCCTTTAAAGAATATTTATAGAATTGCCAGGAACGTCAATCGACGTTACACATTTACTCTTAATGATTAATTTAATTTATACAAAACGCTTATGAAAGAGAAAGAACATTCTCTCCACAGAATAAAACTGAATTTTAGAGAAAAGAAACAAAGAAACTGCCTCAGGGCTATGCATATAAGAGGTAGAAAAATTATTGTATTTCTGCCCCCTAATCTCCAGAATGTTGGTCAAAGTGGGATTTTGAAGGCATCCTTAACAAGATTTTTCAATGCTCAGTAGGGAAGATTGAATTTTGGATTCACTACAATTCTTTGTAGTGAGGTGGATGGACTTAGAGACTGTTATATAGAGTGAAGTGTAAGTCAGAAAGAGAAAAACAAATACCATATGCTAACACACATATATGGAATCTAAAAAAAAAAAAAAAAAAAAGGTTCTGAAGAACCTAGGGACAGGACAGGAATAAAGACCCAGATATAGAGAATGGACTTGAGGACACAGGGAGGGGGAAGGGTAAGCTGGGACAAAGTGCGAGAGTGGCACAGAGATATATACACCAGCAGATGTAAAACAGATAACTAGTTGGAAGAAGCCACATAGCACAGGAAGATCAGCTTGGTTATCTGTGTCCACCTAGAGGGGTGGGATAGGGAGGGTGGGAGGGAGACACAAGAGGGAGGAGATATGGGGATTTATGTATATGTATAGCTGATTCACTTTTTTATAAAGCAGAAACTAACACACCATTGTAAAGCAATTATACTCCAATAAAGTCGTTAAAAAATATTAGAATTGAAATAAATAAATAGTCATTAAATATAATAAATAAATACATACATAAAAAGAATGCAAATTTGAGGATGAACTATGTTCTCTGTAGAAAGAACACTGGATCTGGGGTTTGGAGACTTACGTTTAAGCCTGGCTTATCCTCTTACCAGATGTTTCACCTAACCCTTCTGAACCTCAGTCAATTGATTTTTAAATTAAAAGGATCTTGTAGTAAAGGTCCCTTCCAATTCTACAGTTCAATTATCAAATATGTCACAAACTCATATACATTTCTGAAGATCAAATAAAGTCTTAGAATAAGTTATTCCTCTTCTATATTCAGTATAAGGTAAACCTTTGCTGGATTTTTTCAACATTTGTATTATAAGTACATGATGCCTGTCCCCAAGTGCTTCCCCAAAGTGGTTAGTAATATAACTGAAGATAGAGCTCTACATAGAAAATAATGACTTATTCTATCACCTTGAGGAAGCAAAGCTAGGGATCCCTAAGAGGCATTTAGGGTCACTCAGTACTATCTCTAATCTAGTGTGATGCATGGGTTATTGGTCTGTGGATGACACTTCCTATTAGAACGTTTGTGCCGCACACCTCTGATTTCTAAATCTCATGCTTCCTTGTTTCTCACCATCACTTACCTCTGGTTGGATTCCACTTCTCTTTATTCATCTTGCCAACTATGTCTACTCTGTACCTTCAACTGAACAATAGAGAATGAAAGCACAGTGTTTTTAACATATGCTGACCTTAGCCCATTACACAGCTATAGCAGCGTATCAACCCTGGCCTCTGTCTGCTTCTCAAAGTAGACTACTGATAAAGAAGACACAAATTATCAATATCAGAAATAAAATAAGGGTCATCAATACTGATCCCATGAACATGAAAAAGAAAATAAATACTATGAACAATTCTATGTCCATAAATTTGATAACTTAGATGAAATTAGCGAGTTCCTTGAAAGACACGAACTGCCAAATCTCACACAGGCTCTGCCCTCCTAAACCAGACTCGATAAGACAAGTAGTACATCGGCCTCAGCCCGCTAGCTGACGAGAGTAAGGGTTGGAGGTAGTGCAATGCCTATTAACAGTGAGTTTAGGGAGCTCTGGTCATACATTTTCACTCATCATCACCCATGTTGGTCAGCTTGCTTTCATGTCTAGTAACTGAGGTTCTCTCCGTGCCTACAATCTTGGCAAATGTCAGCATTATTTAGCCAAATTTTGACCTTCTCATCAACCTGTTCTCATGAGAAGGGTGCTCTCTGTACCCTTAGCTACTGATGGAGGTCCTGTCATAGCAGACTAATGGCCAGACCCCAGATGCCTTCTGTAGCTGCGTTCCAACAGCTCTGCCTCCCCACACCGTCCTAGTGCTGTAAGTAATAGATCCTGCCACCAAAATGCTAGACTTGCTAACAATAGGTTTCTGGGATTTCTCCTCAGGAATCATAGCTTCCAACCAGATCGATTTCTTTTTTCATCCTCCTTATCTTTCGTTACTGCTTTCCTTTGTCCTGGTCCATCATGACAATTTCTAGATATTGCTTTTGTAATGACATAGTGTCTCTTTTTCTAGCTTTAAGCACAGTAGGAAGCAAAAAGCAGTTTAACACTTCAGCCAATCGGAGGTATGTCATAGTCATCAAGAGAGGCACAACATTAGAGGTAGACCTAGCTTAGATATCTGGTTTCATTATGGTATAATGAACTTGGACCATCACCCATTCTTTCTATTTCCTCAAGTCAAACCTGAGAATACAAATATCAACTTCATAGGGATGCTGTAAGATTAAATGAGATGACATATATAAAAAATGTAGCACAGAAGTTGCCATAAACACTCAATAAATAGAAATTAAAATAAAATCTGAACTATCATTTGTTTTATAGATACCTCTGTCATCTAGTAGAAGCATCGTCCTTATTTTTTCTTATTCCGAAAGCACAAAACTATTTATCAGAGAGTTTACCTTTACGAGTATGAATGAACTTGGATCATAATTCTTGCTTTAAAGTACTTGTTTCAGTAGTTTTCAAAGCCTCTATTTTTTTAATTAATTAATTTTTTTTCCAGACCAGCAAATATTTAAGTATTTTTAAGGTTCCATTTGTTATATTAAGATCAGATTTGTCTTGAATTTACTTTGATACAAGGTGTATGACATATAAACGTGTTCATGGCTTGCATATGCACTAATTTATTGATAAGGCCATCATTTCCCTACTGGTCTGAAATGCGGATATTATCATGCATGTACTTAAACATACATGTGAATCTACTGAAGATCTTTTTTATTTTTAACTAGAAGCATTTTAATTAGATCAGTCCTACTCCTCCCATTCCTCCTATCTTATATATGTAGAACTGAAAAGGCTCTCAGGGACCAGGTCTTCCCCTTTACTTGAGAAAATATTGCTTAATATTCCATATTTTATTGAAAGCAGAGTCAGGACGAGAGCTCAGGTCTATACTCCCAGGGTAAAGGATCTGGGAGGCTGGTTTGGGGTGGGGGGCATGAGAGTGTTGAGGACTAGAGCACTCTTCTCTTCTGTGTGGAGCTGAAAGGAGGACATAGGTCCCCCCAGTCCTGTTCTTTGCTGGATCTCATGTAAGACAAGAGTAGAAAGTAGCAGAGAGTCAAAGGGAGAGGAAAGTCCCTTGGTTATGAGTGCTTTAATTTCACAAATTAAAGGAATCAGCAGAAAATACAGTCCCCAATGCAATATCCATTAATAGAGTTCTGAAATATATTAGCCAATTATACTTTTCTCAAGCAGCCTGGGAAACTTCTCCAAATATCCTTATCAACACAGTCAGGTACTAAGAAAAACAGCTGTGCTAGAGCCAATACACCTTTGAGTATGAAGGGCTGAAAATTCTCAGATTTAGTCCAAGACTAACTTAATTGTTTTTTTGGTCGCATTTTGGGTTTTCTTTGCTGCGCGTGGGCTCTCTCCAGTTGTGGTGAGCAGGGACCACTCTTAGTTGCGGTGTGCGGGCCTCTCATTGTGGTGGCCTCTCTTGTTGCAGAGCACAGCCTCCAGGCATGTGGGCTTCTAGTTGTGGCCTGTGGGCTCAGCAGTTGTGGCTCACAGGCTCTAGAGTGCAGGCTAAGCTGCTCTGAGGCATGGGGTATCTTCCTGGACCACTGCTCCAACCCGTGTCCCCTGCAATGGCAGGTGGATTCTTAACCACTGCACCACCAGGGAAGCCCCCAAGACTAACTTTAATCAGGGAACTAATTTTACTTTTAAAATGGAAATCATGGAAGGAGAAAGGGAGAAAATTTAAGTTGAATGGTTGAAAATTAAATAGGATGTTGAAGGTTATAGAAAGCTGGCAACGTGGAATTGACTTTCATTTCACACACAGACCAATTGCCTAAGGTCAGAATGAGTCTTCAGTGGCAAAAATACCTTGGTGCACCTAGCGTTTCTGTCTCTGGTTGTGTCTGGAGCCCATTCTGCAATGATCTTCATTATGGCTAAAGTGCAAAACTGCCTCATGATTAGCTCCCTTGCGTGGGCCCCCTCTGAGTAGGCTGAGTCAGATGTTGTTGTCAGAGAATCGAGGTTATTTCCATCATTCTTACCAGATGTGTATCAGAATCTTATTAGAGGGAACTACCTAGTATCTTTCCCACAGCTTTTTCATCACATATTGGCACCCTTGGCTCCCACATGCCTGCTCAACACTATCTTAGGCCTGAGAACAATCCTGTCCTATGGTGGAGAGAATTGATGAGTTCCCTATCTAGGAGCTTGACACTCACACCAACCCAGCCTGGCATCAGTTTTGGCTTTGGACTTGGACCCTAGTCCCAGGAAGACCTTTCACTATTTCTGTGGGCCAAGGTCTCCTCATCATTTTTAGTTCCACTTTTAGTAATGCCTCAGTTTTCTCTCCAGCTTGAGACTTTTCACCCCCACTTTTCTAACTATAGAAACTGGCTTTGCTCTTACCAGTCCTTCTGGGGAACGGTCCCTGGATCTGTGGTCAGGTCTCTCCAGTAAGTACCACATTCCTCCCCCTGGACTGTCAACCCAGGACTGGATTCCACTCCCCATCAAGCTGTTCACCATCTAGTTGACCAGCTACCACCTCCAATAGACCTCCCGGGCCCCAGTCTGCCTGAGCCACTGTCTCCAGCTGTTACCACCCTCCTTTCTCTTCCTGCTTCCTGTTACTTTCTCCTTTGATCTTCTCCTGATCACCCATTTCACCTGTCCAAAGCCCTCCATGTCCCACTTATCTAGGGATCACACGCTCTGATACTAGCCTCTTCACATCCAACTTTTCCTGCCTTCACAAAGGATAAATAATAAATCCTACTGCATTGTGATAATACCTGTAGGGGTGAGTGGGAGAGAGCCATTAGCTACGAAAATGAACTAACTTGCCTCCTGGTCTTAGAGTCTTAGCATTTCACTGGAAAATGTGGCAGCAAAGAAGTAAGTCACAACCTAAGGAAGCTCATACTAAAAAGCAATATAGGTGGCAGGTCAAAAATGGGCCATGTTCATAGCTTCCAACTCCTCTCCTCCTTTCATTTCCCCTTTGTATATGGCAAGTTCCGAACACATTTGTTTCATGAGATTATTACAGAACTTCCCTCAGCATCATTGCCCACCTCAACCCTGCCCATGGTACGATACTGAGAAAACTAGCTCGCAAGAAACATGAAAAAATCACATCTTTGACATCATGGCATAGCCTTCCTTCCCCTTTATTCAAAGTCTGGGATCTACATGCTGGGCCCAAACCCAAATATTACATATTTGCTTCATATTCTTTTGAGCGTTCACCTCACCTTGTGAGCGCTAAAAGCACCTCCTCTTCTTCCTCTCATTGTATAATGCAGGACAAAACTTATTTCCATTTTCCATCTGATGTCTGCCCTCTACAAGAATCTATGCTCATCTACTCTACAGAGACATACAGAAATTTGACTTAGGAATGCGTCATGGATTTCTCTTTAAGCGTTAGATCAAAGGAGCCTGGAGAGCCTGGATTATCAGGGCATGTGTACAGAAAGGATATTCCAGATATAAGACAGCAGGTTTATGGTACAGACGCAAGAGGCTAGAGAAGGGACCTGGGTCCTTCATGCCTCTTCCACCTAAGGGCAGCGGTAGTTTGGAAGTGACAAACTATAGGGTGCCATAACCATATAAACCTGGAAGTGTGGGAGAGGGGGGCATGCAGGAAGTGACAAATGTTTAGAAAAATTTAAAAGGA
The DNA here is from genome assembly GCF_951394435.1 of Stenella coeruleoalba. NCBI lineage: Eukaryota > Metazoa > Chordata > Mammalia > Artiodactyla > Delphinidae > Stenella > Stenella coeruleoalba. The sequence goes on along the minus strand of NC_137159.1, from coordinate 73,098,683 downwards.
CATCAACAGCTGCTCTTAGCTGTGATCAGCCACTCATGCTTCCCATCCCTCCTCTGAGAGCTAGATCCTCAAGGATAACCCATGGCTTGGAATTTTCATGACTCCATTGTCAATAGATCAGAGTCCTCTGTGTTTTTACCATTTCTTGTACAAACTTCTAATTCCTCTGTAACATAACCATCTGTTTCTGTTCCAGTGCCTCTTATTAGATTGCAAATTACCTGAGGGCAGGGCATGTGTCTCAGTAACCTATGCAAATGGGTACCTAGGACAGTGCCTGATGAGTGAGATGCTCATTAAATGATCACTTAATGACTGAATGCAAGGATAAATGTGCTGTTTATTGGACTCATTCTGCATGAATGGAAATTTAGAGTTCTGGACCATACTGTTTTACTGGTTCTGAAAGGTCTCTGTTTTCCTAAGGAAGTGTCAGGAGTGAAGGGAGTCATAATTACTGAGACTTCTGAAGCTCTCGGTTCCCCCAAAGAATGTTTTCCTGTTACATGTTCCTATTACGTGGGGGAGTTTAACAGTTTACTTGGTTTCTATAGGGAAATTTACTTGATAACTAAAAGGAAGACAGTCCCACTAATCACTTGTCATTATTGCTAGTTGGTGACTTTAAATGAAATAACATTTAAATTTCTTGAACACCTACTCCTTTTTTAGGCACTTGCTAAGCACTTTATAAATAAAAACTCATTTGATTTTCCCCAAAACCCTGCAAAATAAGTATAATTATGTCTGTTTTATAGGTGATGGAATTGAAGCATGGAGAGATTTTCACAATCACACAGATTTTAGCTACATCTAGTAAATGACAGCCAGAATGTTTTTTAATGGCTCATGTTAACTAGACTCTTGACTCAGAGATTAGACTGAAAGTTTTGAATGATTGTCAGTGCAAACACATTTCCTGCTAATGATCTGTCACATTGTTTTAAATGAAAAATACTTTCTTTGACCCCAGGAATTAAATACTTAGTATTTGTTGTGATCAAAGGCTTGGGATATAAAATAAAAATATTCTCAGATATCAGTCATGACTGGGAATGAGATGATTAACATGTTACAATCAGAGATGGGAAAGCTGGTAATTATGATGCCGTCTGACATATAATAATACATATCAGGACTGGACCCTCACTGATTTGGGGATGGCCAGGTAGTAATGATAATCACAATATTAATACTAACATATATATATTACATGCCATATTTGTTCCTTCATCTAATAAATATTTTTGGAGCACCTGCCTCTTATGTGCCAGGCACTGTGTGAATTGCTGGGAATATATTCATTTAACCTCCTTAATGTTTCTATAATCATTTATTTGCTTCCTATACCCTCTGTTCTTGACGTGATCTGGGTTTTTATCTGCTCTTCATTGGACAAAAATCTTCAATTTTTGGCTATAAATCTCCACTTGTTCTTATTGTATTCAGATTTGAGCCCAATCTTTCTCCCCCACTGCAAAAACCCAATTGTACTAGTCCTTCTTGAATAAAGTCTTCCTTACCATCTTTAACAAGTGTCACAAATAATTTTTTTAAACACTACCCATTGCTCTTTGGATGATAGTCTGAACCTGTAACATGGATTATAAGGCTCCTAATAATCCGTCATCCTCATCTCCAAGGAGACCAAAGACCTACCTAAAACCCCTCTCAGCTAGTTTAGTCAACTCTCTTTCTACTCATATACCCATTTCATACTATGCCAGGCTGGATTACAACTCCTAGTTAATTGTCAGTTTCCTAACTAACCTCTGAACTTGTCAAGGAAGGGATTTAAATATATCTATCTTTGTTTCCATGACACCTCTTACAACACTTGGAGAACTACATGATTTTCAAAAGTCTGATGACTATTTAGACATGATCTTCACCTTTAGGATTTGTTCATTTAAAGTGATTTCATAAGCTCCACAAAGATAGAGGTATTTGATGGCACTGAAGCTGATGGTTATATGCCTTTTACAAGGTGTTATTTTGACTGAGTGATTATTTCAATGCACTTACTTCAATTGGTCACACTCTAATTTCATCAAGATGCTCTAGCCCTTCTGCACAAAGGCTTAGACATGGAAATATGCAGAATTCGTAGCAGTTAACTTCTACCCTCATTCCTTAGTCTGTTCACTTTTCTGCCTTCTACCTCCCTTTACCCTCCTTCTTGCTCTTTTCCATCCTTTTCTTTTTCCCTGTTAAGATTACTTGACTATTTGATTATTATGATAGAGTTTTCCGAAGATTCACCATCAGAATGATTTATCTGACATTTAACATATTATTAAGGAAGTAGGACATTGCTCGAAGGTCATAGTTTGGATTTGAAGCTTAAAGGTTTTCATAATGTTTAGTAAAGGTAGCATAAATGTCATCTCTCTCTAGAACTAGCACTCCCATAGTCAGTGCCAATTGGATTTATTCAGGACTTAGATTTCTTGAGCTTTCCCAAGAAGCATTTGTCAAAAATGATTGCGGTTTCCAGGAAGTTATTTTGTTCAGCACACTTACTCCTTTAACTAACATGGTCAAACACATGATACCCATAAAAATACTCTCAACCACACAACGTGCTGTCAAACCAGAGGGAAGAGAAAAAGAGGTGAGAAATATGACAAAGATCTACCATGGTCCTCTCACCAGTGTTCATTAATTTCCATATCAATATCTACATAGGAGGGAAGATTCATAGATATCTAGGTTACCACAAGGATATAAAGTGTAACATATTAAATAAAATTGGAAATAACTGAAATATACAAATGTTGTTTTGCAATCCATCATGTTTACAAAGATAAAGCCATCAAGACACCCAATAAATTAGTCTTGATGAGATTTGTAATAAGGCATTAAAGATAAGCTAAGTAAACTATTGAAATGTTAGAAAAATATATTGCTACATAACATATCTAGTCATACTCTATATTTTATGCAAATAATCAGACAAGAAATACTTCTAAACAAATAGAAATTTAAATCTTAAACTACACAAAGCAAATTTAATATTTTTGATTACCTAGTAGAGTTCAAAGCCATTTAACCCTGAGTAGGGATTATAATGGCTGGAAAGAAAACTTTTTTTTTTTTTTTTTGGTACTGAAATCCTTTGGTTCTGTTTTTATCACCAGTGAAAATTAAAGACTTTTAGTATAAATGAAGTCATATTCAGCTTTTTAAAATTCCAGGGCAGCGTGGAGTTTAATATACTCCTTTGGTTTCTGGAGAAAGCTGCTCATTACAAGAGCTAAAAGAAGAAAAAAATAATTATTCCTATTGGTGGTTCACTCGTGCACCCAGAAATATCATTTTGTAGAACTGTCAGAACTGTTGATAAGATTTTTAAACAGATCACAGAGGATCACTTTTTGCTCAAATATTCTCATTTCTTTAAAAAAGCCAAAGTGATTTTATGTTTTGTAACTGGATAGAATTGCATAGGATAGCAAGCTTCAACTCCGTGATAGCAAATAGTTGCAAGTACAGTTTGTTATTTTGGGACAGAGTCTACCCCAAGTATCGTGGCCCTGTGGACTCACCGCCACTCAATGAGGACAACCGCTCTGAGATGGAGTATGAAGGCTCTATACGTTTCTGTAAGAGGACAGAGAGCCAGTACAACCCCTCCCCCACCAAGTCACTGTTTTCAGGAAGGTGTCTGCTCTCAACATCTTACCTCCAAAACCTCATGGTATGCATGGGCATCCCTTTCCTCTGCCCACACAAAGAATGACATTTGCTTCACTTCGTTTTCTGCACTTCATTTTCCCCAGCACAAAGTTAATATCACAAATGGCAATGGGGAGCTGAAAATTTAGAGGGGAAGGAGGACAAATAAACTTTGGTCTAAGGTCTTCCTACATCATGGCCCCTGTTCTGCACAGCTGGAACTCATGATATTTTCCAGGAACAAAATTCTGGGTTTGGCAGAACTTTACAAATGTGCATATCCTTTGTGTATATTTGAAAATGCCAAAAGCGTCTCATTTTGTGCAGACTTTCCTGACCTCTGAGTCAGTTTCAAACCTCTATAATTCACGTTCAAACCCAGTGAAAAAGGTAAAGGTTTAGAAGCTTATTTCCAGCACCCTGAGATTCAAACCTCTCTAATCAACCAATCTGGCCTCATATCTCAGGATAGCAAGCATCCTTGTGAGACTTTACAATGTTTTGCTCCCAAGTGAGCTGAAAATACTATAAGAATATGAGAATCACTTTCTATTTTTCCTCTCTCCCTGTGTGTCTGTATGTATTTTCACTGGATTTTGTGACTTTTGTCACTTCTATTGCAGATCATCATGAAAGATAAACATACGTTGCAGCTGGGGTGGAGAAACTGAAGGAGACAAACACAGAAGAGTCTAGAAATTTGAAAAAAACGGGTCTAAATGGGACACTAATTTTTTGCAGGTCTAGTGTTTCTTTTAAATTAGTTAAACTAAAATGTGCATGGGGAAAAGTAAAGTGAATTTAGGAAAAGAAAATGAGTGGCTTTGTCCTTGCATGTTGGGAGAGGGGTCCTGTGTTGGAAATCTCCCAGACTGCCCTCCAGATGCAGTGATCTGCTAGAAGTACTTATAAAAAGTTCAAACTAGGACTTCCCTGTTGGTGCAGTGGTTGAGAGTCCACCTGCCGATGCAGGGGACACTGGTTCGTGCCCCGGTCCGGGAAGATCCCACATGCCGCAGAGTGGCTACGCCCGTGAGCCATGGGCGCTGAGCCTGCGCTCCGCAATGGGAGAGGCCACAACAGTGAGAGGCCCGCGTACCACAAAAAAAAAAAAAAAAAAAAAAAGTTCAAACTAGCAAAAGTATAATTCCAGGGGGCTTAGAGGAGCTCCAAAAATTTGGAACTCCCTACCAGACTCCCTGTTTTATATGGTTTGAGTTTTCCCCATGGTGACCAATGGCAGGGCACAGCCAACTTTATTAAGCCACTCTGACGGGGCACACTAATTTTTCCACCCACACTTTCGGACCCCAGGAATCAGAGGATAATGAAGTTAGTGCCAAGGCTCTAGCGCATTAGTGTAACTTCCACTCTCTTCTCTCAAAGATGAATGGAAACAACTTTGGCCACGCTCTCCCTTCTCATTTCCATTCATCTGCCTAAGCTCCATTTTCTTCTTTTCTAAACTAACTGATTGTGGTAGAGCTTCTTTCAAGAAACCTTCCCCAAGTCCCTGCTTGCAAGTTCCCTTGCTCCTTTGAGTGCCCTGCCTCTCTTCTCTGTGCTTCAACTAGGATGCTTAAGACTGGTCACCTTAAAGGATCACCATTTAGGGATATGCAATCTATTCCCAAGTAAATATGCACTCCTGCAGGACACAGGCTCCCTGCAAGTGTATCAACCTGCCTGGCTGAGATAATGGCCCTCCATCTGTCACCTACTAAGTAACTCAGAGAAGCCGTCAGCAAGAGAAAAAGAGAAGTTAAAATAGTTAAAAAGTTAAAATAGGTATAAACAGGAAAGCATGAGCAGACACCACACAGTCTTCTGAAAATTCGGACTCAGAGTTGGGGCAAGGAAGAGTGGAGTACAGCTCAACACAGAAGCAGATGGCTTTTCTAGGGCAAGCATAGAAACCCAACTTTCTGGGCAAAATCTGAGATCAAAACTACAAAAACAGAGAAGAAACCAAAACAGGAGGTTTTACTTCCTAATATTTCCCAACTGATCTATGAAACATAGTCCTGTTTCAAGCTCCTCAGAAAAGAAAAGAAAAATTTCCATTTCCAGATAAGCTTGGGAAATATTCTATACTATATCCCCTACTCACAGCTATCTCAGGAATTATTTTAAATGCTCCCAGAAGACCTTCAATAAAGGTTAAATCTTCTTGACTAGAAATGCACCATCTTTTTGTTTAAGTTCTGTACTTTCATTGTTTTATTAACACAAATTAATGTTCCCCAGATCTGGGTTCCATGAAACATGCATTGGGAAACAGTATTATCCATGCATTCTTAGAAACACTATGCTGCTATCCTTGGTCTCTATGAAATGTCAATCTATCAGCTGACTTATGTTCATCTTGCCTCAGAATTCACTTATTTCTCAACACGTAGTTGTTTTATGAATGAAATAATTAGTGACCTGGTGTCATGAGTACAGTGGCATAAAAAATTAGGCTCAATATTTAGACAATCTGAATAAAAGGATGGGTGAAAAGCAATCCCAAGAAGGAAAAAGAAATAAATTTGTTTGTTAGAATCTGTTCAAGGGCTAGAATGACTAACACTGTCAAAACCACTCACAAGTGATTAAGAGAGAATATCATCAGGTCCACCTTATCAGATGCCTGTGGGTCCCAGTTGGTGTAACCACAGTCTGACCCAGGTGTTCTTTCCCCAGCTTTGTGACTATTCGCTGTGAAGCCAAGTGTAAGCTACTTGGTATTACTATCTTTGGCTTACGGATCTATAAAATTAGGCTAGTAGTGCACACCCACAACAGGCATGGGAATGAAATTAACATAAATGATTTCAAGCTCTTTGCAAATTTGAAATACTAGTGATCTGCACTAACTAGACTAACTCTGTCTTTATGCTCCATTTATCCTTTCCCTTCCCTCAGGGAGACTTGTGCTTGTCTAAGGGCACTGAAAAAACCCATCTTACTGAGAGGTCATTCTCTCTTTGTGTGTGTCCAACCAAACGTGAGGTCCAACTAGAACTCTGGCCTATGCAAATTGAGCATTAAGTAAAAACAAGGTCTCTCATATAGCCATTCACATTTCTAGTCTCTTAGATAGCTATTTGCTTTTCCATGGATTTCAAATAGGTTTCAAAGTCTTTCTGCAATTATGACAACTTGATCACCTCAACAGCTTTGTGATTTGGGTAGAACCAGCATTAGATTCTTAGAGATTTGTATTTGTTTTTCAGAGAAGAAAAAATAAACTCAAAGGAGTTATGGGGATTAGGTCAGCCAAGAGTCAGGAGTACTGGCCTCAGATTTGGCTCCTGAAAAAGAGACACCATCTCATGCACACATGTACCTGTAAGTGGTCTTACAGTAGCCCCATTCCACTTTATGAATGGACCATCAGGGCACATGAGTGAGGAGAAGAGGAGTCATTGCTTCTTAAGTATCTAAAAATATATCAGATTCCTGTTTCTTCAGGGCTCTGCAGAACAGAGATCCCACAATCCTAATCTGTCACAGTCAAAACTAGCTGAAACAAAGGTTTTTGGAAACGTTAATAGAATCATAGACTCCTATATTTGAAAAGAATCTCATAGGTTATCCGTGTAGCTTTCAGGCCAAAGCATCTTATATGGTACCAATGCATCTTATATGGTACAAATGCATCTTATATGGTACCAGTGCATCTTTTATGGTACCAATGCATCTTTTATGGTACCAACGCATCTTATATGGTACCCTCTCATTCACTCAGCCTTTGCTCCTGATCTGACAACATTATCGCTATCCCACCATCAATGGCCAAAGTTATATGACAACTGTGCATGCCTAACCCCCTCAATAGGCAGCATGCTCTTTAAAGGTACTCATTTTATATTTTGCCTTTGTATTTCTAGGAACCAGCCAATGTCTGGCCCAGAAGATGTGTCAATAAATAATTTGACAGCTTCTCTTCTCACCCAAACTAAAGCAATAGCCTTCTATTAGTTCCCCTACTTACACCTAATGGTTGCCTTTAGTTCAACCATATTATCCACAAAGAAAAGGAAGGAAGGAAGGAAGGAAGGAAGGGAGGAAGGGAGGAAGGGAGGAAGGGAGGAAGGGAGGAAGGGAGGAAGGGAGGAAGGGAGGAAGGGAGGAAGGGAGGAAGGGAGGAAGGGAGGAAGGGAGGAAGGAAGGGACTTTATAAAAGTAAACCAGACTATGCCCCCAGTCCCTGCTTAAAACCTATATATTTCCTTGAACATACAAACATAAAATCTAAACTCAGTACTACTATCTAGAAGCCATATCCTTTATTTTATTTATTTATTTATTTTTTGCGGTACGCAGGCCTCTCACTGCTGCGGCCTCTCCCGTTGCGGAGCACAGGCTCCGGACATGCAGGCCCAAAGGCCATGGCTCATGGGCCCAGCCGCTCCGCGGCATGTGGGATCCTCCCAGACCGAGGCACGAACCCGTGTCCCCTGCATCGGCAGGCAGACTCTCAACCACTGTGCCACCAGGGAAGCCCTAGAAGCCATATACTTTGAAGCTGAGATTATTACCTCTTTTGCTTGGTCTCCTCCCACCTTCCCATCACTGATGATGGTCTAGTCAGAGGGGCCACCTTCCTGCAGATAGAACACGCTACACTTAAGCCAATGGTCCTTTCATTTCTGGTTCCCTCTGCCAGAAACTCTCTTCCCCCAGTTCCCATAGGACTGGATGCTTCTGCCATACAGATCCTTGGCTAAAAAGTCTCTTGCCGGGAGAGGGCTTCCCCACCTACTCTAGCTTATATGCCTATTCACAAATACCTCATCACATTCTATTACGGTACTTGTTTTATCTTAGTGAAAAAAACTTATGCTTTTGGTTTGTTTTCTTGTTTATTGTATACTTCCTGCAATCTGGTAGAAGCCTGCTAAGAACAGAATCTGGCCTGCTCATTCACCAATCTCTAAATCTAGGCCTTAAAATCAACTCTAAGCTTATAAAGTAGATATTCCACTCACTCTCTTCTGAAACAATGACTAAAGGAATTAATAATTCATTTAATGCTTAAACTCTCTCAAATACACTTACTGTTGTCTTAACCAAGTGTTACTCTTATTTCTCCTGGAGTAGAACATGATAAAAAACGAAACCAAAAAAACAGTGGTTCTCTACTTTATACCAATTGTTACCTAAGATTTCCCTTATGCAGTTGATGTTTGTCTTTCTGAAATATTCTTCTTATTAATGAATATTCTCACTCCTTATAAACAAAGCCAGTCGACGTTCTTTTCTCCATCACAGTTCTTTGATTACTGCCTTCAAATCCTCTGTACAGATTCTTTTATGCAGGCTAAGAACATCAGATCTTTCTTCTATTTCATACTTTGTACTTTCAAATATACCTAATTTTTCTTCTAAATATATTCCAATTTGTATTTATTTCTTACAAAGTATGGAGCTTTAAGTTGATAACAAAAATCAGAAGTGTGTTTTCATTGATACAGAATAGACTGTGTGTGTGTGTGTGTGAGCTCATATGTGTATTTGATGCCACTTAATATCACATAAACTTTGTTGGCAGCTACATCACACCAAAGACTTAAGCTGTTTATGAGCTAAAAAATTCCCAAGCCCTTTTTAAAGACCTGCAGCAAGTCATGTATGATGACGGACCTCCAAGATGGCCACTAGTGATCCTGGCCTCCTAGTATTTAAAGCCCTATTGCAGTCCCCTGCCATATTGTATCAAGGCTGGTCTATGTGATCAGTACAATATGGCACACGTGATGGTATGTCATCTCTGAGACTATGTTATAAAAGACATTTTTGATGTCTGCCTTGCTCTATCTTAACTCACTTGCTCTGGAGAAAGTGAGGTACTATGTCATGAGGACATACCATCCTCATGGAGAGACTCCAGTGGTTAAGGTCCTTCTGACAACAGCCATGTGAATGAGTCATCTTAGAAGCAAAACCTCCAGGCTCAAGTAAGCCTTGAGTTCAACTTCATGAGAAACCCTGAGCAAGAACCACCCAACTATGCCTCTGCTGGATTTCTACTCTCAGGAACTATGTGAAAATATTAATTTTTGTGTTTTAGCTGCTAATTTTAGGCTAATTTGTTATACAGTAACAGACAACTAACACATCATGTCTCCACCATCCTATACTCATACAGTTGTTTTTAGAACTAAATCTGCATCTGCACATTTATTCTTAATAATTTCATAGCTTTATATTTGGTTTTCTCCAGTCTGTTTAGATATTTTTCAGTAAGTGTTTAGATAATCAACATATCTGACATAGACACCATCTTATAGAATTTTAAAAAATCTATTAACTTTCAAATTACTATTGCCTTTCAAGTTACTGATAGACAGGCTAAAATGGAAAATATGTTGGACTGCATCCTGGTGGCTTTCACCAATCTCTCTGGATTTATACTTTTACAAACTCTTTTCAAACAGACCTTCTACCACCTAACACTTCTCTTTATTTTCTCCTTTTCCATCCTATGTATCTCTTATCTATAAGGATATTAAAACACTTGAGTTATGTCAAGTTGCATCTTCTTGCACTGCCAGCCTTAGTATTGTTAAGTTAAAAAAGGAAAAAAGACTCTCGTTTGGACATGACTTCTTCTTAGAGAGCCCGTTTGATACCTGGAGATATTATTTTCCTATTTGTTTCTCTTTTAGGGGCTCAGAGGCCATTGTTCTATGGCTTCATAATAATGCCATAAGTTGGGATAAAGGTCATGCTTGTCAACTTACTATTCTATCTTCTTCCTTTTATTAAATATGAATATTCATTTCCAGTCGTGTGTCTACTCCCCCATTCTGCACTGCTCATCAAAGATCACTGTTTGCAACTCTCAGGCCAGGACTCACTGGCAATCTCTTCATACATTTTGCAATGGTCACCTTGCTTCCCAAGGTAGTTCATTCCATCTATGCATATTTATTTTTATATTTCATTATATTGAGTCATTCTCTATTTCCTTTTAGGCATCTCCTTAACAGAATACCAATCTACAAACAAATAAAAAACAACAACAACAAAAGGAAAATACAAGGAAAGATAATATACTAACCACTGCATATTTTATAACCACTACAAACCCTGAGGAGTCACATCCGTTAAATTAGTGAATGAATGAATGAATGAACCAACAAATGTATGAAGTATCCTCAACCAGAAAATCCAATTCTGTTAATCAACACTAAAAATTCAAACACTTATATTTGAATTCAGTTAATATACTCTTTGCTTTAACACATTACGAGAAGGTGATAACATTTATTTTGCTTCACTTTCCCCTGAAATATATTAACATTTTCTGCCAAGTTTTAAAATCAATAAGCAGAATATTTCTTCAGTTACGTACTGTGCATGAAAAAAAGCAAGAAGACAGAAATAGAACACAGTTTTGAAAATTAAAGACCAATTTAAAAATATTTTCAGATATGATTATATTTTCCATTATTAGCTTTAAATAGATACCATCAAAAAAAGAAGCGTTCTGCCTGTAACCAAAGAATACTGTTATATGCAGGTAATAAGCCAATCTGAAGATATATAAAATAAGTTATTATGCAATAAGTGAGACATTCACAATTAATGTAGAAGGATAAGAACAATAAATAGAGCTGGAGTAATAAAAAGTTTATTAAAAAAATAGATCCTACTCTTAGACTATACCTCCAAACACGTTACAGATGCAATGGGGAGCTAAATTCTAAAAAGTAAATAATAAATATATAAAGAATCCACTAATTAAAGGAGCAATTGATATGAAAGGATAGTTTGCCAAAATGGAAATAGAGCATTTTAACAAACCTATTGAAAGAAAAGTGTTTACCCTCATGTGGAACCAAATAAATAAATAAAATAACAATACATATTTATTAATTCCAACAAATTAGCAATCATTTAAAGTTAATACACACATAGAAATGCCAGTTGGTAGAAGGTGAAAGAGGCACATTTATAGCAACAGAAGTGTGAATGCACATTACTTAATGACCTTATTGAAAAGACATCTGTCAATATCTATTTTCAAAAAGCCTTAAAAATATTCATTTCCTTTAACTCACTAATTCCATTTCTGGAAATTGCAGGAGAATTCTCTCCCCTTTTCTGTGTGGGGATATCTTGGCAAACAAATGTGTCTTCTTCCACACCCAGCCCAAGCTTCATTCCTCTTCTGAAGCTTACTGTCCTAGCACAGGAAATGTCTTCCTCCACCTTGTTCATGATGATCTGGCCTTGCAGGAGGGGAGGGCTCTGATTATTTAGAAGACACATCTCTGCGTGTGTGTGGCGGGCGCAGGGAAAGGGGAGACAGGACACAGCAAGGAACTCACATTTCTATCAAGAGTAAATGAGATGCTCTTTGAAATAGTGAGAGGTCCTTAGGTCTTATGAGCAATATAATCCTGAATTACAGAAAAGCAAGGTCAAAGCTTACATAGAAAAGAGGAAAAAGGAGATGATAAGAAAGGTAAAAGTGTCTGTGTTGGTGCGGCAGATAAATGAGAAAGGCCAAGAAGATGAAATCAGGAATGAAAAAGATCCAGGTCAAAAATGTTGCTTCCAACTGGAGTGGTGAAATAGTATTTCAGGGCCAAGCTTAGAAAGGCAGGCAAGATTTTAATCAGGATGACTTGGTGAGCAGGAGTTAAGTTCCAGGCCATGCTTTTAGTGACACCAAGTGAAGGGTCTGATTCCAAGCTTCACAGGTTGGAAGAGAAAACTTAGACAAACGTCAGAAAAATTTACATAGGCATGGAAATGACCTGAAGCAAAATAAATGCAGGCACGCTTGTACACACATATACACACAAGTGTATTCACAGTTCTTTATTTCTTTGGTTTTTCATCTTTCTGGACCTAAGATACACAGAATCGAGCTATTTACACTTATTAGTCACTAGCACACTCTAATTAGCAGTCCAAGTAAGACCACTGCTTTCATCGTGTTATTTTTTTTAGCCTTTCATGTCCTATCACCAAATCCATTCCACTCTGCAGCCCCTTAAAACTCCCTCATATACTGATTATGTCCTTCATGTCTGTCTTCCATATGTTTATTTAGATATAGATATTTCCTTGAAAATATGAATCTGTTACTTCTTATCTTTAAAACTAATCTGAGGGAATTATTATAAAACACTAATTTTATACGGGAGATGCATAGATAAATTGATATTGTATTGCTCTCTATAATTTCCTGTATATTTGTATTATTTTAAAACCAGATAGATAGATGATAGACAGAAAGACAGTGGCTTACTATGGAGAACAGTATGGAAGTTCCTTAAAAAACTACAAATACGACTACCATATGACCCAGCAATCCCACTACTGGGCATATACCCTGAGAAAACCATAATTCAAAAAGAGTCATGTACCAAAATGTTCATTGCAGCTCTTTTTACAATAGCCAGGAGATGGAAACACCCTAAATGTGCATCACCGGATGAATGGATAAAGAAGATGTGGCACATCTATACAATGGAATATTAGCCATAAAAAGAAGCGAAATTGAGCTATTTGTAATGAGGTGGGTGGACCTAGAGTCTGTCATACAGAGTGAAGTAAGTCAGAAAGAGAAAGACGAATACCGTATGCTAACACATATATATGGAATTTAAGAAAAAATAAATGTCATGAAGAACCTAGGGGTAAGTCAGTAAAAAAGACACAAACCTACTAGAGAATGGTCTTGAGGAGGGGGTAGGGTAAGCTGTGACAAAGTAAGAGAGTGGCATGGACACATATACACTACCAAACGTAAAACAGATAGCTAGTGGGAAGCAGCCGCATAGCACAGGGAGATCAACTTGGTGCTTTGTGACCACCTAGAGGGGTGGGACAGGGAGGGTGGGAGGGCGGGAGACACAAGAGGGAAGAGATATGGGAACATACGTATATGTATAACTGATTCACTTTGTTATAAAGCAGAAACTAACACACCATTGTAAAGCAATTATACTCCAATAAAGATGTAAAAACTAAATAAATAAATTAATTAAAAAAAAAGAAAGACAGTGGCTTTTTAATATACATAAATGGTATTACGCTACAATTCTTATACTTTTTTCCTACCCTTTTAAAAATGAATTTCTATGTTTTGGGGAGTTTCCCATGTTGGTTTACAGAAATATGTTCCTTGGGACTGGTACGTTATATTCTGGAGCATGCATATCGCATATTTTATTTATCAATAGCCAAGCTTCCAACCATTTTCTACAAAATATCTTGCTATGGATTTATGATTTTCTCTGTAATCTTGCTGAGCTCCCAGGTACATACATACTCAATTTTAACAAACCCTGCCAGGATGGCTATACCAGTTTATACTCTTAGCAGCATTGCATGGAAGTTGCCACATGATCTTATGCCCTTAATATTATGAAGCTTTGATTTTTACCATTTGGAAGTAAATAAAGTAATGTCTCCTTGTTTTAATCTACATTTCTCTGGTTACTAAGGGGATGAACATTATCTCAAGTTATTTGGATTTTTCTCTCTATTCGTATAGAATTGGCTTTTTATATTCTTTACTCAATTTGCCCTTTTCTTGCTTATTTATTGTTGTTTTTTCCTTTTCTATATAAGAAATAAATTGCCAATTTTACACTTTAAAAATATCATCACTTAGTTGTCATCCTTCTGTTAACTTTTCCCTGGTAGTATTTGTTGATTTCTTTTATGATGTATATATGACTTTTTTTTTTAACGTTTTTAAAGATCTTTATTTTTTCCCATCCAAAGATGAAGAAATATTCTCCTACGCTTTTGTTTTATTAGCTTTATAATTTTTCTCTTTCACATTTAGTTTCATTTTATTTGATATGTTCTTATAGAGGATTCTGTGATGTTGTGATTTGTAAAATATATATATGGTCTTCATCCTTGTTCCTGGCCAGAGCTCCTAAACTCTTGGTATTTCCTGAGTGATAAGAGTGATAAAGATTCCTTCTGTTATTAATTACAAACTCCTTTTAATCATACCTGAGTTTATATTAATGGGACAACTTTTGGAAGGTCCCTAAGGATGGGGGCTGGTTGCCAGGGGAACCAACCATGTGATTAGAGTGTTGGAACTTTCAGCCGGATTCCCCTATCTTTAGGTCGGAGAGGGAGTGCTGGAGAATGAGGTTATCACTAATGGCCAAAGATTTAGTCAATCATGCCTACGTAATGAAGCTGCCACAAAAATTTAAAAGGATAGGGTTGGGGAGCTTCTGAGTTGATGAACACATGCTGTTCTGGAAAGGTGGTGTGCCTGCAGAGGGCATAGAAGCTCTGTGCCCCTTCCCTCATACTTTGCCCTATGCATCTCTTCCATCTACCTCCTTTTATAATAAACGAGTAATCTAGTAAGTAAACTCTTTTCCTGAGTTTTGTGAGCCTCTCTAGCAAATGGTTAGAGGAGGGGTTTGTGGGAGCCTTCAATTTATAGCCAGTTGGTCAGAAGCACAGGTAACAACCTGGACTTGTAACTGACATCTGAGGGCAGTGGAATGGCAGTCTTTCATGTCCAGGTAGATGGAGTCAGAATTCAGTTAAACTGTAGGACATCCAGCTGGTGTCTACAAATTGCTTAGTGGGGGAAAACCCTGGCACATTTCACGACCAGAAGTATCAGTGGTGTTCTGGGAAGTGTTGAAAGAGAAGTAGGGTGTTCTGTGAGTAGATAGAAAAACGGGAGTTTTTCCTTTTCAAGTTCCAGTATAGTTTCACTATATTGTAAATCTTCACTACAATATATACTAAGCAACTTTTCAATACCATCGTCTAAATAATTCATTATTTCCTCACTTCTTTGTGATGCCATTCTGTACCACCTGTTCCCACATATATGTAAATCTCTCTCTGGGCTTCTAATGTGTTCAGCTGATCTACTTCATCCTGTGTCAATACTACACTCTTTTTATCACTATGCCTATAGAATAAGTCCAAAAAAGAGTTTACATTTACCCCCCAAACTAGCTATTTTATACGCTCTATTAGTCTATGTACTCCTTAGAATCTTCTTGTAACGTCCTCCCCAAATCTTGGCAGAACTTTGATTAAAGTTGCATGGAACTTCTATAGAATAAATTCAGGATAGTGACATCTTTCTAAGGTTAAATTTTCCACCCGTAAACAAATATATCTCTTTATTCATTCAGGTTTTCTTTTATCCTCTTTAATTAAGTTAAATTGTTCCTTCCATGAAGGTTTTCTTTCTCTTTCAATCTTTATTATTTCTTGCCCTTGTCCTAGCATTTGCCAGGGGCTTCAGTACTACACTGAATATTATAGTATAAAAGTTTACAATCTATTTTAGTCCTATTAGGATCTGCTATAGAAAACATGAACTAAAATTTATCACGTACGTTTACAGAAGGACAGAATGTCCAAATTCAATCAGAGGTGGTCACATTGTCTTTTGTATGACTTGTTCAAATCATAATTGATTATATCACATGGATTAAGCATGCCTAAGGGAATACAAATGGGGAAATGATTTTTCAAATTTTTCCCAGCCCTGAAATTATACAGTTGAAAGATCATTGACTGTATTTTCTATATATCTTGAACACGGCTCATAACATGGCAGAAAACAAATCCTTATACACAGAGAAATTAGGGAAACTTTTGTTATTCTTGAACTACTTCCCCAAATTACCCTAAACCCTAAACCCATCCCTAAAGGGATAAAAATTCATCAACAAATTTCAGTCCTCTTCTTTTCAAGTTGTAACACTTATTTCCTTTGACTGGAGAATGGGAGCAAGCATTGAGCATTGTGGATGGGCAGATAAGACTGATTCTGAATGGTAAGAAACCCAGATGAGAAGATTTAGCCAAATGCACTTTTCTAGGCAATGTCCCTCCACCATGTTTTAAAAAGAGATCACTAGATTTTTGGCTAATAATTTCATCACCTTCAGAAAAAGAGACAGCCTTAAAGAGATCTCTGTGCAAAGCTGCAAAAGTTAAGTGGCACTTGAAATTAAAGGAAAGGATAGCATTCTTCTGGAATCATTTATGAAATGAACCCATGCATTTATTTGTACTTTCTAAAACAGCATCATTCACAGAGCCTGAGACTGGCAACTTAGCTCAGGGGAGCCTAAGGAAAGGAAAGCTAAAATTGATTAATAAGGAAATAAAAGTTTACTCTTAAGAAAAAGAATCACTTTTTCAAAGCAGGGATGGATCCCAAAAGAACTATGGTTCTTTAGAGTTACTGAAGATTTACTAATGTATAGCCAAGGAAGTAACATTCTAACAACCAAGGAAATTCTATTATATAGGCTGCTGGTTCTATTTTTAAAGAGTAAAGTTAGGCAATACCATTAGGAGAATGTGATCCCTAGATTATACTGCTATGCAGGGAACATTCTCTCTTGCTATAACTTTAAAATGCAGCCTCATGCATCGCAAAAGACAAGCCAAAGGCCAAGAAAGGGCAATTTCACACCAGAGCAAGTACTCAAGTGTTCTCTCCAGGCACTGTGTCTACTGCACGTGGTCCTCCTAAGGGAGAGATGCTTAAATGGAATGGCTTCCTACATCACATCTGCAGGCCTGGGAAAAGCTACTCCTAAATTGATCAGCTCAGTGGTGGATAGAATGAAGTTTTGATGTGAGTCCACCCGATTTTACTTTTTTAACCACAAAGCCTGGACTCCATAGCTACAGCCTTATTGTTCGAATACGTGTTCTCTACGATCGCTAAATGACTGCTATTGCCAACGCTTTCCCATAAGAGTGACCAGAAGCCAAGAGATCACTGACCTTGAAATACACCCTCTTCAAATAAGTGTGTGTGTGCTTAATATTTAATTAATTTTGAATTTCTTCCAAATGGCCAAAGAGCAAAATTTCATGTCTCTGTGAGGCACCCAGCACTGTGCTAGGTGCTGAGGTTATGCCGACGTATACGACAAGCACAGTCCTTGTCAGCAGTGAAAACAGATATTTAAAACAGTGGCACTAACTACAAATAAGTTCTTAGATGATTCAAATGAACAAAGTGCTGAGAAAGAGAAATATGGGATTTCTGGGGCCCATTATGTGGCCTTTAATCATGGCTGGAGGTAAAAGGAGCCAGAAATGTAGTCCTGGCCACTTCCACAGACACTGAAAGCTGGGCATGTGCAGAGGAGAGGGAAGAGTATTCTAGGTACCCAAGAATCCCACTTGTGAAGACCCAGAGGTCAAAGAAAATGAAATAGTTGTCATGGGGTTTCATAGATGCTGCGCTGCCTGTTCCAAAAGAGAAATCTGATTCTTTCACCTTTACCCAAGATTACTCCATCCCAGGCAAATTTTAATTGACATGATCCATGTCTCAAGGATTCAAGTTCTAACATAAAACTTTATGTTCGGATCAAATTCATTATTTTTTAACTCCAAAATAGCTTTTCTTCTTATTCCTTCTTAAATTCATTTTATAATTTCCCTAACAGAGCCCAATTCTTCTATCTTAGCATAACTCCAGATCAACCACCTAGGATTATCCAATGGAGTTATCTGCATGAAGTAATTACTTTCTTCTTTTGTGACCCCATTTTCATATTCCAAGATAAGTCTTTAGACTTTAAGGCATGCACTTACAGTTTGCAAATTTTCTTGGAAGTTAAAAGTGAGGAGTCAGCAATTTACTTCACTGACTAAAAAAGAAACTTGAAAGAACCATCCTACCTATGCATCTTTAGACACCTACAAAATCTTGATTAATTTCTTAAGATGTCAAAACTGGCAGTGAAGTGTGTGCCTTTTGTTGAAGACGAGGAACCTTTGTTCAGGGCATTTGAATAATAGTTTTATGATAATGTACAACTGTGGTGAGTACAAGTCACATTGAATCATTCACTCCTGAGGTGAAAACTAGGGAAGTGTCCTGCCTGCTGAAACAATAGCAAAGTGACTTGTGAAGTGATACTGAATGTAAGGCATTTTATTAAAAATCCCTCTGATAACAAGAATAAAAGATGGAATATATGGCTGAGAATACATTTTCTTTTTCATCAGTAATTCATAAGTGCTTACTAAATTGACATTTGAATTTAGATATGCAGGTGTGTCTTGTTTCACACAACAGATGTCTTCCTAAAAGGATACACAGAAATTACTGAAAAGGAACTCACATTTTATATGTGCTGGGGAAACTTCCTATTAAAAGGCAATCTGATAGACTCTCCTCTGCAAATATAAGGATGTTGCTGATATGTAAACAATCCCTATTAATGGACTTGTTTCATGAGTTAATAGGCTTATATATTAGGCTTTGTTTAAAGTGTGCATAAACAGTATGGAACGTCAATATGATACAAATGTTTCAGGTTTCAGAATTTACATAGACTCTAAGAAAAATACACTTTTGTTAAAGAAGAGGGAGAAATGAAGGGGGAGAAGAAAAAGAGAGAGACAGAGAGGAGGAGGACAAAGAAAAAAGAGGTGGAAATGATTTAAGACATTCTACTTATGCATTGAGCTTTAAAGCAGCCACAGGTACCGTTCTCAGATCTGTCTAGAATCTGTTGGCGCTCATTTGTTTTTTCTTCACATGACATCTTTGTGTAGGTGTATGTTTGTTCAGAAAAGCCTGATACACATTTTCAATAGCTCAGGATGTCTGAGCTGGGCCAAGAGGTGGCATACACAGAAATGCTTATCAACTTCGTCTGAAGTAACCTGAAATTACCTAAAATCCAAATCAAGCACACATACACACACAAAAAAAAACCATGATGAAAACAAATCTCATTCTAAGACTTTAGAAGCTGCCTGTACGGAAGGGGAAGGGCACAGAGCCATAGAGATTTCCCTGCCTTTCCATTTGCCATTTTCTTGACAATGGCCAATCCCTTTGTGACAACATTGCACTAATCATCTATAATCATCACTCTTAATAAAAAGCTCTGATACTCTCCAGCCCTTTCAATCCCTGTGTTTTTAAGTAATCATCTTGTTGTCCCAGGTAGGCTGTGTGCCTTTGATAGTAAGATTCAAAATATACCTACAATTTTCAGACCCCAAATTATGCACCAAGAACATCATTGTGCTTTAAACAGTGCAGTCATTCATGTAATGCTCACAAACCTAAAAATAGGTATATGTGTATTGTTTTCATTTTTAGAGTAATTAACTAAGGCACTGAGAATTTAAATAACTTGTCCACCCTTTCATAGCTAAGTGGCAAAGCATGTTGCATGTTGGAAACATGATAGAAAAATGAGTCTATACTTGAAGGAATGAATACATGAGTAAAACAAAACAAAACACCAAAACACTGACTGCTACTCAGCAATTATCAAAAGAAGGAATCAAAAGCAGAATTATAAAACTTCCATGTGTCAGTGGAGGAAAAAAAGAGATAATAATGGTTTATCTGGAAAATAGTGCCCTCCCTTCCCAATCTCATTCCACAACTCCCCCAACCCAAGTGATGACTCAGGATGGGAACAGGCTTTACAAGCTTATCTTTCACATACCTTAAACCTCTCTCTTATTCCTGGCTTCCTTCCCTAACCTACAGCTCTCCCCAGGCCATCCGAATCCCTGCCCTTTGTTATGTATTCTCCTAGTTAGCTCCTCAGTTCAGTTCTAGACTGAACACTCATTTAAAACAACCACGTTTTATTTTTATTTGTGTCCACTTTCTATACTATGTCCCAATAAGGTACTTCCCTCTCAGAAGAGTCTTAATGAATATCTGTCAAATAAATGGATAGGGAAATAAATAACATATTGCTTAGTCTTTCTGTGCTGCCTCGTTGTTTTTTTTTTTTAAATTTATTTATTATTTATTTATTTTGGCTGCAATGGGTCTTAGTTGCAGCACGCAGGATCTTCATTGAGGCATGTGGGATCTTTTGTTGCGGTGTGCGGGCTCCTCTCCAGCTGTGGCATGCGGGTTTTCTCTTCTCTAGTTGTGGTGCGTGGGCTCTGTAGTTTGTGGCACACGGCCTCTCTAGTTGAGGTGCGCAAGCTCAGTAGTTGTGGTGTGGGCTTAGTTGCCCCACAGCATATGGGATCTTAGTTCCCTGACCGGGGATAGAACCCATGTCCCCTGCATTGTAAGGCGGTTTCTTTACCACTGGACTACCAGGGAAGTCCCTGCCTTGTTTCTTAGAGTGTTGTGCCCTCAGAGAATCTGCAAGCCTCACAGGGCAGAGGGCACATGCATCATGCATTCTTTTTTATGTCCCTCTCTGAACCTAGCTCATAACTGGGTGCAGCGTACACCTGGCTGTTCTATAGACAAGGTAAGTGCATGTTGGTGGATAGGTAGGTTCCATATTTCAAGACCTGCAGGAACACTATCAGGAGGTCTTTAGTATGGTTTTCAGTTACCAGGATCTCCTTCTGAGCCCTTCCCCACTCTCTGATAACCCCCCAGAGGGGTAGCCCTAAAGGGCTCCTGGCCCCTTTACCCTACCAAAAGTCACTTGGGAAGGGTTTTCATTAGTGTAATGAGTGGAGTTGGTAATTTCTCTTGAGCAAGTTCCCACCTATGATCTTCATGGAAGGAAGGGCCTCTCTCCTTTCTCCTCCCAAGAGAGACATTTCCAGATCTATTCAGAAATAATGGAATACTCTGGGGGCGTGGATGACCCTTTGCTGTAGTCCTGAAACACAGAATAAAGGGCCACCAGCTACAGTCACCTGTAATTCTTCTTGATTGAATTAACTGAGAGGAACAAAAGTTGTCACCCAGACCTGAATTAACCAAGAAACTGCATATACACTGGCAACCATGTTTCATTTGCTTTGTTTGGTTTCTGTCAACCAAGCCAGTACCCACCCTGAGTGTCTGACAGCAAGAGTGTACAAGCTCACAAGACTCAACTGTGAAACCAAGGCAAGAGGCCAGCAAATACTTATCTCTAATAGGCTTTGCAAGGCTTAATTAACTCCTGCACTAGGAGTTCTTTGTGATGTGTGCAGATTGCCTATATTCTCAAAGGTCAAAGATGATGAAGACGGAAAGGAATAATGACTTACTAAACACTCTTCAACTGGCTCAGAAGGACACTTCTAATACTTTAAATCTTAGTTACTGTTTTATTACTAAAATTCTAGAATTGACCGATTGCCTGTAGAAAATATACCTTGTAAGTGGTAGTTTTTTTTGTTTGTTTTGAAGGTGGGTGTAGATGTGTCTGTAGCACAAGGAGGGGTGCTAAGAGATCCCTTTTTTTCTCTTTCAGGTTGTTTCCATAGATGGGGACTCAGAACCCCAGTTAACATATGTAATATCTGAGCCTGGATTTCCGAGGTCTTTCTCACTATACAAGTGAATTCACAGTGTTACAGAAGAACCTGTGTTATTGCAGTGTTCTGAAAGTTCCCACTGACATCACTGAGCTTCTGGAGCAGGCTGAAGGAGCATTCTGAAAAGGATTTACATCTGTTATTTAATTAATATCATTTTCTTTATTCATTCATTTCAGTCAAGAAAATACATCTTATTCAAGAAAATAAATACCTGGTCATGCCAAACTCTGGGAAAAGAATGGTAAGGTAGACACAATCTTCCCTACAGTCCTCCTAGCTCCCTAGGAGACTGAGAAGTGTGATACATGTGATGCAGGGAAGTGTGATATGTGATATGGGAGTGCAAAGCGTCATGCTGAGGCTCATTGAAAGCACAGGTCAATGAAGTATTGGTGAGAAAAGGACATGCTACTCAGATGAATGAACCTTTTAGCTGAAAACTGAAGGAAAAAGAAGCCGCCAACCTGATAAGAGAGGACTGAAATCACTGTAGTCAGAATTCAGTTATGCAAAAGCCTTAAAGTGAGAGAGAGCATGGGACTTTCAGAAACTCCAGGAAAGCCACTTGCACCAGCTTACAGAGAGCCTGTGGCAAAAAGAGAAGGAGCTAGAGAAACAAATAGGGACCATTCACAAGGGCACTTCATCTTGAGGCTCCTTGGGGTCACTTCAATAGTTTAAAATTTAAAAGTAAACACTTAAAACGGCACTTTAGAAGACCAGTGATGGCTTTGAAGGGAGTGGTGGTGGGTGGAGAAACCCCAGAGGCAGTGAGGAGACCAGTGAGGAGGTGATAAAGGACTTCTGGAGGAAGTTAGACTTTTGCCTGAGAAAGTATAATGCAGAGGGAGGGCACAGGAGAGGAGGTCGGTTTTAAGGATGTCAAGATATAGAATTAAGGGGATGCTCTGTTAGACTAGACAGAAAGGAAGATGGAAAGGGCAAAGATCACTCTAAGTATCTGGCTTAGGGCTTCTACTACTAGCCGTTGTGGTGCCAGTCACTTGGGCTGGGCGTATAGGAAGATGGGGGAACTGCCCAGGACCTTGGTGCTGGTGGTGGTGTTTGGGCAGTGAAAGGAGGAGAGTGAACGTGTTCAGTTCTGTTGATTTTTTTTTTTTTTAATATTGATCTAAAACATGAATTCCACCAAATTCACCCTTCTCGCATATTAGCCTCTGGATCCCAAAGCCCTAACTCAGCACACCATCTTCTATCAGGTAGTAGTTTGATCAGTAGAGTTACTCAATTAGACCTTGTTATTTACCACTTATCTTAAAATACAATTAATGTACAGTTTATTATGTCCTTAACAGCTATTATATGATTAGTTTCACTTTTTAAAGGGGCTAGGATATTTTCAATAATCCAGAAGTAAAACTCACCGGAGTGTTTATTTTTAAATTAAAAGCTACATATCAATCTTAATTTAAATTCACAAAAGCTCTGTGATGAAGACAGTGTATTATATTATATCATTGTATTGTATTATATTATTTCGAGTTATAGTGGATGAAGCCCAGCATCTAAAAGGTTAATGACTTGGCGAGGATGATCCACATCAGTGTTCTTGCCTCTGGAGCTCAGCCTTTTTGCTCCCAGTCTGGGGCTCATTACTCTCCCCCAGTGGCTGCAAAGGGCATGCCCAGATGTTGAGTTCAGCAAAGATGCATATTTCATTGGTCATTAGAACTTAGCACTATTACTATCATCATTATTATTTTGCCTAGGAAAGTTCACTGCTCTGACCAATCTTCTGGCGAATGGAATTGTCCTTATATTTTAAAGCACAATGCGTTTTTTAAAAAGGCTTGAAAAGAAATGTTATCAATGGTTTTCGTGAGTGTTTTCCCCTCAAATGCACTTTAGAGCCTGGTTCACCTACAAACTGTCCACATTGGGAATGCATTCTAATAAAAGCACATGCATTATGGAGGTGAGAACACTTGAAACAGTATTTGCATCTGCTATAAGACTTATAATGTAATGGATTTCTAACTAATTAGCATGATTTCCCAGACTGAATTATGCCACATGTAGGAGTAGCTGGATATAAAAATAAATTTGATTATAATGTGCATAAATTGCTCATTTCTTACAGAATTATGGCTTTTTCTTAAGTGAATGCCCAACTTCACCAAATTGTCAATGAAAACGTGTTTACAAATGGCTGCTCTTTTTGTGGCCGTGCTGCTTTCCGGGGGTTTGGGTACTCATGGCAGCTGCTTTGTTGGAACATGATACACACAGCACATCAGGCAATGACTGTGACCTACATTCAGGATGTTTATGAGTTCTGCAGAAATTGGGTAATTTCACTCACTATTTTGTTCTTCTGCTGATGTGAGAGGTCTTTGAGCACCATTTTGGGCAATAAGCCCTTGGATGGAAAGGGGAAAATACAGGGCTTACAGAAGGACAAGATAAAAGGCACAAATCCATAATGGCATATTTTTCCCAGTGCTGTGTCAGGTTTTGTTAGAATGGGATAAAATCAATGACAAACATGCTCCTCTATTCCTTGTAGCTGCCATTATATACAGACAATAATAAAACAAAGCAAGACAGAATATAACCAAATGCTAAATGGCAGGGCACCAATAGTATATTCTGTAAGTCAGAGGAAGGGACATTCCTTTCTCTGAGGGCAAGTATATGGATGGCACTTAATCTGGGAAGGAGAATGGGTGGAATGTGGATGGCTGAAGTGTAGGAGACATCCTACATCTGTAACCTAGAATGAAGGTGAGCAAAGCATGTTTCTTTCATGCACAGATTCATCCATTCACTATTAGGCTTCTATTACATGTGGACTGTAGTGATTCTCTACGTGTGATGTATCATAAGTATAACATCCCACATGCAGTTTGTTAATAGGTATAGTAGGCACACACACAAATGTTCCTTTGTCAATATGCCTGGAACGCAATGAGTAAACAAAGTTAAAGGTGACTATTTCAAGACTTCTTGGTATTCAGTGTTTTCCAAATTTTCAACGAGGGAAAGCTTGTTTTAAATTTTCAACCTACGTAGATATTCAAGGAATTTTTAAAAAATCATACATAGCTTTTGTATAACCAAAAAAAGTTATATAAGAGAGTAGTAAAAATTTTATGATATTAAGGGAAGTTTGACACCCTTTTCATCAATCCCAAATCACAATAACAATATATCAACTGTCGTTTACTGGTTATCTGTGCCAGGCATTGTACTAGGTATTGCACATGATTTTTGTGTAGCTGTCACGAAAACTTTCTGGATTATCTATAGCTATTTCTATATACAGATGAGAAAACTAAAGCTCAGAGAGATTAAAAATTTTATAGAAGGTCGCAGTTTGTAACTGGCAGAATCCATGCTGTCCACTTCTATATGTGGCATTTTGATAAATCATGCGGTATATAATTCTTTGCTTTGTGTATAAATAACTTGGAATGGAAGTTCCAAGAAGGACAGATATAGTCATGGAAATTTAATACAAGTGGTAGTTGAGCATCAGTCCATAGACAAGTTCAATCAATGTTTTTAGAGGGAAATGCACTTTTACATCCAAAAGGGGATATATGTAAGGACCAAGTAATTTTGCTTCCCATTCACCTGAGGAAGTTACTTAGGATAGGAGTCAATAGGTAGATAGGTAGATAGGTAGATAGATAGATAGATAGATAGATAGATAAGGATTACTCAAAAAAGAGGAAGACTTTGGATCCAGGAATAAGTAGGCCCAGCAAGGTCAAACAATGTAGAGGCCTGTATTTACCTTACTAAGATTCTAGCTCCAACTTTAGAATTTTAGCCCCAAATATAGCGCTAGTAAAATTCTGCTCCTACGGGAATGACTGACTCATTTGCTCCAATCTTTTTTTCCCCAAACTAAAAACATTTGGTATTTTGTTGGTAGATGTAAAATGAGATCACTTTCTTACCCATTTCTTACATATCAGTTCTCATAAATCCCGATTCACTATTAGGAAATCAAGGTGAAGCTTGAGATTAGAGATCACAGTACGGATCACACAGGAACCCAGGACTCTTTCTAGCATAGAAAGACTAAAGTAACTGATCCACATGACAGGACAGAACAAAATTTGGTCAAATACCCCTTATCACAATAGCAGTACCTCTTACTCTAAATTGGGCCTGGCAAGCCCAAATAAATAGTTGGTTCTTTGGTGGGCCTCAGCAACAAAACCAAAAAGAAAGTTTGCCTTCAGCCTGGAGTGGGCAGCCACAATCACTGTGTCATTAGTGGTGACCAGCAGGAAGTTCAATTGTGTTTTTTACATGGTCTGAAGAGGCTGATTTGCCCTCATTCAGCTAACCCAATGGGGAGTGTTAGACACAAAAAACCAACTGATTCCCAAATCCCATTTTAATTATTTGTTGTAGGCCCTAGTGGCCAGTTTCATCAGAGAGTTTGTTCCATTTTGGCAAGAATGCTTACTCAGAGTACCACGGAGACTTCATTCCAGAGGTTGCAAAAAACTGCGTACTCCTGAAATGAAACCTCTCCGTTATTCACAGAAAATATAAAGTCACTGCTTCTATTAACTTTCCAGCTATCACTGATTTCCTTTAAACCAAAATATTAGATTTGATCTATTCACAATACTGTGTTCACAACATAGTTATTGCTTTGAATTGCTGGTTTTCTACCTACTTCATTTTAGTACTTAATTTCTTTTATTTTTAACATGTTACACCTCAGTATTTTAATTATACTCAGCCAAATGTATCTGAATGCTCTCAACATGCTTCATTATTTATATTAGTAGAAAAGCACATAAAATCAAATTGCATGCTGACATTCTATAATTTGTACTTGCATATCTCTAAAGTAGATTTCTATAGATACAGCAACTATTCAACAGTGGCTCAAGATATGCTATGATTTTAAAATTTAACTGAATTTTAATGTATTCGGAAAATAAAATTTATGAGATTTTGCTAGAAAATGTCTTATCTGATTATCCATATTCTACAATTATTAACTGCTCCTATTCTGCATTTGATTGAATTGTAAAAACGATGAATTCCTTCCCTTCTTACCTCAGGCATTAAGCTGTAATTTCTGCACATTTTGAGTTGTCCATATCTAAACTGGAAATTATGTTAGATCTACTGAAATATCAAGTATAAATAAAATATAAACCTTTTTTTAATTAGAAATGGACATTACTATTTAATTTACTAAGGAGGTCTATGGTCACACTGCCTTTCTCACAATAAATTTTTTCTGGGTTAAGGAGACACTCTTTATCAAAAGTTGGTTTAAATTCTCCCCTTTTTCATTTGGAATTAAGAGTCAGAAGTCCCGGAAAGAATTATGAGAGCCTATGCTTTTATTTTTAGTACCACTCTGAGAACTCAGCTATGTTCTTGAATCTGGCAAAATTACCTCTCCATCAGCTTCATCTGAGACTAGGATTCCCCAAATAGATGCTTTGATTTGGTTTTTAGGCTTATTCTAAACATAGAAAAGGCAGATTAATAGCAGAGAAAGCTGACAAAATGTATGCTTCTTCTTTGAATGATCAGAGGCACAGAGGATATTAGTATAAATTTTCTCTCTTGTTAGAATCTCCTCTAACATGCCACCCATTGTGAGAGAAAGAGGAGAATCCATTGAGTTGTGGATTTCAGGGAGGAAACTGTAAGTCCTTAAAGAATGAGGAAAACAATAAGAGGCAGAATTAGCAATATAATAACATTTTAGGTGAAGAGACTACCTGAACAATTTGCTGAAAGAGGCTGAAAGCATATTGTAAATTAAAACAAACAAACAAACAAACAGTACAATTGTAAGGGAAGTATTAAAATGGTCTAGGTATGGTTAAAACACAAAGCTAGTATCTTGAGTAAAGAGAAATAGAGCTTATCACCTCAGAATAGAGAGCCCTTGCACTGGTGAGGAGCATGGCCACATCTACGTAACTTGAGAGGTGGTGGAAGCTTTTGAATATTTGTGTTTGGAGGCTAGAGCTGATCAGGATGGTGTTACAGGAAGGTGGATCGGGCAGTGCTTGAAGGATACTGGGGATATTAACTGCAAGTAGAGCAAACATATGAGAGGCTATTAGAGCAACCCAGGAAATGGCTGATTCAATTTAAGTCCAATACAGCAATTCTGTAAATGCCTAACTTGAGAAGGGCACAGTGCTAGACACTATGTAGGCATCAGTGATAAGACAGTCTTTGTTGCTTTCTCAAGTAACAGAAAGTTTATGTATTTAGGTGTTGGGAGAAACAAGAAAGCAGACAGATCAGGAGGCAGGAAGCAAGGTAACATGGAAGAAGAAGGAAACATGGAAGAGAAGATAAAAACCAGGCAGAAAGTAAGGAACGATGGGTCTGAGGAAGGTAAGAAAAGGACGTAACCATAGACAGAAAACAATAAATAAAAAATAATCCATACAATTCTCCCCTAACACCTCTAATTATTTTAAAGCATCATATCATTTCCTAGAAAAATAGAAATGATTAAATTAATCCATTTGACAGAGAATATCAATGTTCATAAATACCTATGTTCTCCTCTTCTTTCTGATCACAGGGATGGATTTGAGCATTACCTCGCGGCCCATAATAGCCTCCCACAAGTGGTTCTCTGTCTCCTCACGAGCTAGCTAAACAAATCAGTTCAGAATCTATAAGAGGGCAAAACTACACAGTGGAAGGAGCACAGAACTCTGAATGACAGGGGAGCACAGTCTCCCCCACACTGATATGCATCATTAGATAGTGACTTGAAGGATGATTAAATGCTTGTTGTGTTAAGCTCTTCCAGTACATTAGCCTACCCTGACTGACACGGAAAAATATGTACAAGAACTAGCAGTGAGACACTGATTTGATCAGTAAGATAAGTCTGTTCTGCTAAGTCCTCAAGAAACAGATAATTCTGAATAATAATTAAAATGCCTAGGTTTTGAGAAAATACCCCAATCAATTATAAAAGCTACCAAAGGCTGACAATATATTTATATGTGTTTATGAAACAATATAATTTATTAACACAGGTGTTCATAAATGTGATATAGCTATAATTTTATAAATAAAATTTTAGGGACGATAATTTACAACTGTAAAATTTATTCTATGCAAGAAAGGATGGTACAAAATTATAAAATCTAAATATATTTTATTACCTTCTTATTAAATAAGAACTACAATACCATCTTAAAGAAGATCAAAAGAGAGAGAAGAAAAGAAGATTAAGATATGATAGAAGATAAAATTTATCACTTAATGAAAAAAATTCTCTTAGTAAAAAAGAACAGGATGCCATTAATATGATAAAGAATATATACATGGTACTAACAGTGAATATCACAATAGAGTCACTCACATATATTTAAGTCTAAAATGAGATAAGGGTGCTTCTTATCACCATTACTATTCTGTAACTTTACGAATTTTCCAGGTGAAAAAAAGATAAATAACACAAGAAAAACCAGAAGATCAAATTTCAATATTTATAGATATGATTGGTATCCTATACAAGATAATCAACTGAAAAAATAAATGAAATTCCTATGTAATATTTCTGGACACTAGTTGCTTAACAATAATAAATTCTTCAGCAGCTAAGATATACACATACATGTACCCCCCCCCCAACACACACACATACACACAAATAAACATGAAATATCCAAAATCATTTCTAAAACAAAAAGTCTATGTAGGACACTGAAGTTTACTGAAGAATATATTAAAATGTATTGTAGGGCTTCCCTGGTGGCGCAGTGGCTGAGAGTCCGCCTGCCGATGCAGGGGACACGGGTTCGTGCCCCGGTCCGGGAAGATCCCACATGCCGCGGAGCGGCTGGGCCCGTGAGCCATGGCCGCTGAGCCTGCACGTCCGGAGCCTGTGCTCCACAACAGGAGAGGCCACAACAGTGAGAGGCCCGCGTACCGCAAAAAAAAAAAAAAAAAAAAAAAAAAGTATTGTAGGGCTTTAGTAATTGAAGTAAAGAATGGGTCATTTCAAAAAAGAAAGGTAGATTTTTAAATGATTATTATTGACATAAATAGCTGATGTTTAGAAAAAGAAATAAAATAACATCCCTACCTCATACATTATTTACATGTAAATTTCTAAATGAAGTAATATGTAAATGCAAAAATGAAAGAATCAACCAATACAAATGCATTCACTAGTGTAGGGTATTTCTATAATACTCAGGATGGGGTGAAAAGATAAAATAATAACATAACAATACTTTAGAAACTTCTTCAAATTAAAAAAAGACAGATAGGAGCCTGAACCAAGATGGTGGAGTAGAAGGATGTGCTCTCTCTCTCCCTTGAAAAAACACCAGAATCACAACTACCTGCTGAACAATCATCAACAGGAAGACACTGGGAACTCATCAAAAAAGATACCCCACAACCAAAGAAAAAGGAGAAGCCACAATGAGACGGTAGGAGGGGCACAATCACAATAAAATCAAATCCCATAACTGCTGGGTGGGTGACTCACAAACTGGAGAACACTTGTACCACAGAAGTCCACCCACTGGAGTGAAGGTTCTGAGCCCCACGTCAGGCTTCTGAACCTGGGGGTCCAATAATGCAAGGAGGCATTCCTAGAGAATCAGTCTTTGAAGGCTAGCAGGATTTGATTGCAGGACTCTGACAGGACTGGGGGCAACAGAGACTCCACTCTTGGAGGGCACACACAAAGTAGTGTGCGCATCGGGACCCGGGGGAAGGAGCAGTGACCCCACGGGAGACTAAACCAGATCTACCTGCTAATGTTGGAGGGTCTCCTGCAGAGGCAGGGGGGTGGCTGTGTCTCAATGTGAGCACAAGGACACTGGCAGCAGAAGTTCTGGGAAGTACTCCTTGGTTTCAGCCCTCCCAGAGTCCTCCATTAGCCTCAAAAAAGAGCATGCAGCCTCCAGTGTTGGGTTGCCTCAGCCCAAACAACCAACAGGGAGGGAACACAGCCCCACCCATCAGCAGACAAACAGATTAAAGTTTTTCTTCTTTTTTTTTTTTTTTTTTTTGTGGTACGTTGCGGAGCAACAGGCTCCAGACGCGCAGGCTCAGCGGCCATGGGTCACGGGCCCAGCCGCTCCTCTGCGTGTGGGATCTTCCCAGACCGGGTCACGAACCCATGTCCCCTGCACTGGCAGGCGGACTCTCAACCACTGTGCCACGAGGGAGGCCTGCAGATTAAAGTTTTACATAGCTCTGCCCAACAGAGCAACAGCCAGCTCTACACACCACCAGTCACTCCTGTCAGGAAACTTGCGCAAGCCTCTTAGATAGCCTCATCCACCAGAGGGCAGAGAGCAGAAGCAAGAACTACAATCCTGCAGCCTGTGAAAAAAACCCCACATTCACAGAAATATAGACAAGATGAAAAGGCAGAGGGCTATGTACCAGATGAAGGAACAAGATAAAATCCCCAAAAAACAACTAAATGAAGTGGACATAGGCAACCTTCCAGAAAAACAATTCAGAATAATGACAGTAAAGATGATCCAGGACCTCGGAAAAAGAGTGAAGGCAAAGATCGAGAAGATGCAAGAAATGTTTAACAAAGACCTAGAAGAATTAAAGAACAAACAAACAGAGATGAACAATACAATAACTGAAATGAAAACTACACTAGAAAGAATCGACAGCAGAATAACTGAGGCAGAAGAATGGATAAGTGACCTGGAAGACAGAATGGTAGAAATCACTGCTGTGGAACAGAATAAAGAAAAAAGGATGAAAAGAAATGAAGACAGCCTAAGAGACCTCTGGGACAACATTAAACACAACAACATTCACATTATAGAGGTCCCAGAAGGAGAAGAGAGAGAGAAAGGACCTGAGAAAATATTTGAAGAGATTATAGTTGAAAACTTCCCTAACACAGGAAAGGAAATAGCCACCCAAGTCCAGGAAGCACAGAGAGTCCCATACAGAATAAACCCAAGAAGAAACACACCGAGACACATAATAATCAAATTGGTAAAAAATAAAGACAAAGAAAAATTATTGAAAGCAGCAAGGGAAAAAAGACAAATAACATACAAGGGAACTCCCATAAGGTTAACAGCTGATTTCTCAGCAGAAACTCTACAAGCCAGAAGGGAGTGGCATGATACACTTAAAGTGATGAAAGGGAAGAACCTACAACGAAGATTACTCTACCCGCAAGGATCTCATTCACATTTGATGGAGAAATCAAAAGCTTTACAGACAAGCAAAAGCTGAGAGAAATAAGCACCACCAAACCAGCTCTACAACAAATGCTAAAGTGGGAAACACAAGAAAAGAAAAGGAGCTACAAAAACAAACCCAAAACAATTAAGAAAATGGTCATAGGAACATACATATCGATAATTACCTTAAACGTGAATGGATTAAATGCTCCAACCAAAACACACAGGCTTGCTGAATGGATACAAAAACAATACCCATATATATGCTGTCTACAAGACACCCACTTCAGACCGATTGACACACACAGACTGAAAGTGAGGGGATGGAAAAAGATATTCCATGCAAATGGAAATCAAAAGAAAGCTGCAGTAGCAATACTCATATCAGATAAAATACACTTTAAAATAAAGAATGTTACAGGAGACAAGGAAGGACACTACATAATGATCAAGGGATCAATCCAAGAAGAAGATAACAATTATAAATATATATGCACCCAACATCAGAGCACCTCAATACATAAGGCAACTGCTAACAGCTATAAAGGAGGAAATCAACAGTAAGACAATAATAGTGGGGGACTTTAACAGCTCACTTACACCAATGGACAGATCATTCAAAATGAAAATAAATAAGGAAACAGAAGCTTTAAATGACACAATAGACCAGACAGATTTAATTGATATTTATCAGACATTCCATCCAAAAACAGATTACACTTTCTTCTCAACTGTGCATGGAATATTCTCCAGGATAGATCACACCTTGGGTCACAAACCAAGTCTCAGTAAATTTAAGAAAATTGAAATCATATCAAGCGTCTTTTCTGACCACAATGCTATGAGATTAGAAATGAATTACAGGGAAAATAACGTAAAAAACACAAATACATAGAGGCTAAACAATACGTTACTAAACAACCAAGAGATCATTGAAGAAATCAAAGAGGAAATTTAAAAATATCTAGAGATAAATTAAAATGAAAGCACGATGATCCAAAACCTATGGGATGCAGCAAAAGCACTTCTAAGAGGGAAGGTTATAGCTATACAAGCCTACCTCAAGAAACAAGAAAAATCTCAAATAAACAATCTAACCTTACACCTAAAGGAACCAGAAAAAGAAGAACAAACAAAATCCAAAGTTACCAGAAGGAACGAAATCATAAAGATCAGAGCAGAAATAAATGAAACAGAAACAAAGAAAACAATAGCAAAGATCAAGAAAACTAAAAGCTGGTTCTTTGAGAAGATAAACAAAATTGATAAACCATTAACCAGACTCATCAGGAAAACGAGGGAGGGGACTCAAGTCAATAAAATTAGAAATGAAAAAGGAGAAGTTACAACAGACACAGCAGAAATACAAAGCATCCTAAGAGACTACTACAAGAAACTCTATGCCAATAAAATGGACAACCTGAAAGAAATGGACAAATTCTTAGAAAGCTATAACCTTCCAAGACTGAACCAGGAAGAAATAGAAAATATGAACAGAAAAATAACGAGTAATGAAATTGAAACTGTGATTAAAAATCTTCCAACAAACAAAAGTCCAGGACCAGATGGCTTCACAGGGGAATTCTATCAAACATTTAGAGAACCGCTAACACCCATCCTTCTCAAACTCTTCCAAAAAACTGTGAAGGAAGGAACACTCCCAAACTCATTCTATGAGGCCACCATCACCCTGATACCAAAACCAGACAAAGATACTACAAAAAAAGAATTTTACAGACCAATATCACTCATGAATATAGATGCAAAAATCCTCAATAAAATACTAGTAAACAGAATCCAACAACACATTCAAAGGATCATACACCACGATCAAGTGGGATTTATCCCAGAGATGCAAGGGTTCTTCAATATATGAAAATCAATCAGTGTGATACACCATATTAACAAATTGAAGAATAAAAACCATATGATGATATCAATAGATGCAGAAAGAGCTTTTGACAAAATTCAACACCGATTTATGATAAAAACTCTTCAGAAAGTAGGCATAGAGGGAACCCACCTCAACATAATAAAGGCCATATATGACAATCCCACAGGAAATATCATTTGCAATGGTGAAAAACTGAAATCATTTCCTCTAAGATCAGCACCAAGACAAGGATGTCCACTCTCACCACTGTTATTCAACGTAGTTTTGGAAGTCCTAGCCATGGCAATCAGAGAAGAGAAAGAAATAAAAGGAATACAAATTGGAAAAGAAGAAGTAAAACTGTCACAGTTTGCAGATGACATGATACTATATATAAAGAATCCTAAAGATGCCACCAGAAAGCTACTAGAGCTAACTAATGAATTTGGTAAAGTTGCAGGATACAAAATTAATGCACAGAAATCTCTTGCATTCCTATATACTGATGATGAAAAAACTGAAAGAGAAATTAAGGAAACACTCCCATTTACCATTGCAACAAAAAGAATAAAATACCTAGGAATAAATCTACCTAGGGAGACAAAAGACCTGTATGCAGAAAACGATAAGACAGTGATGAAAGAAATTAAAGATGATACCAACAGATGGAGAGATATACCATGTTCTTGGATTGGAAGAATCAATATTGTGAAATTGACTCTACTACCCAAAGCAATGTACAGATTCAATGCAATCCCTATCAAATTACCAATGGCATTTTTTACAGAACTAGAACCAAAAATCTTAAAATGTGTATGGAGACAGAAAAGAACCCAAATAGCCAAAGCAGTTTTGAGGGAAAAAAGGAGAGCTGGAGGAATCAGACTCACTGACTTCAGACTATACTACAAAGCTAGAGTAATCAAGACAATATGGTACTGGCACAAAAACAGAAATACAGATCAATGGAACAAGATAGAAAGCCCAGAGATAAACCCATGCACCTATGGTCAGCTAATCTATGACAAAGGAGGCAAGGTTATACAATGAAGAAAAGGCAGTGTCATCAATAAGTGGTGCTGGGAAAACTGCAGAGCTACATGTAAAAGAATGAAATTAGAACACTCCCTAATACCATACACAAAAATAAACGCAAAATGGATTAGAGATCTAAATGTAAGACCGGATAGTATAAAACTCTTAGAGGAAAACATAGGAAGAACACTGTTTGACATAAATCACAGCACGATATTTTTTGATCCACCTCCTAGAGTAACGGAAATAAAAACAAAAATAAACAAATGGGACCTAATGAAACTTCAAAGCTTTGCACAGCAAAGGAAACCATAAAGAAGACGAAAAGACAACCCTCAGAATGGGAGAAAATATATGCAAACAAATCAATGGACAAAGGATTAATCTCTAAAATATATAAACAGCTCCAAAATATATCAACAGCTCCAATAGCAGTTCAATATTAGAAAAACAAACAACCCAATCCAAAAATGGGCAGATAACCTAAGTAGACATTTCTCCAAAGAAGACATACAGATGGCCAAGAAGCACATGAGAAGCTGCTCAACATCACTAATTATTAGAAAAATGCAAATCAAAACTACAATAAGCTATCACCTCACACCAGTTAGAATGGGCATCATCAGAAAATCTACAAACAACAAATGCTGGAGAGGGTGTGGAGAAAAGGGAACCCTCTTACACTGTTGGTGGGAATTTAAATTGATACAGCCACCATGGAGAACAATATGGAAGTTCCTTAAAATGTAAAAATGGAATTACCATATGATCCAGCAATCCCACTACTGGGCATATACCCAGAGATAACCATAATTCAAAAAGACACATGCACACCAATGTTCACTGCAGCACTATTGACAACAGTCAGGTCATGGAAGCAATCTAAATGCCCATCGACAGACGAATGGATAAAGAAGATGTGGTACATATATACAACGGCATACTACTCAGCCTTAAAAAGGAACGAAATTGGGTCATTTGTTAAGACGTGGATGGACCTAGAGACTGCCATACAGAGTGAAGTAAGTCAGAGAAAAACAAATATCGTATATTAACGCATATATGTGGAACCTAGAAAAATGGTAAAGATGAACTGGTTTGTAGGGCAGAAATTGAGACACAGATGTAGAGAACAAACATATGGACACCAAGCGGGGAAAGTGGCAGTGGGGGGGTGGTGGTGGTGTGATTTATTGGTCGATTGTGATTGACATATATACACTGATGTGTATAAAATTGATGACTAATAAGAACCTGCTGTATAAAAAAATAAAATTCAAAAAGAAAGAAAAGTAATAAAAGAATAAATTAGCTATACATGCAACAAAGTGGATACATAAAAGAAGTGCTGAGTGATAAAAGCCATACACAAGAATACTTCATGTATGTCTCCATTTATATGAAATTAAAAATTACATGAAATCTTAAAAAAAGACAGACAATTGAAATGAAATGGAAAAATACTATTTTCCATGTAAAAATTTTGTAACATATATTCAGTCCAAGGAGTTTTTATGTTAATACATTACTGTATTATTATAAAGATGTATTGCTAAGAGGTAAGATAAATGTAAACAACCCAAAAGGATTAAAAAGTTTAAAAAATAGAAATATTCGTTACGCAGAAGACCTATAAACATATAAAAACTATACCAGTGCAATCGTAATAAAATGAATGCAAATTAAGACCATAATACACTATTTTTCTCTGTCAAACTGTCAAAGACAAGGAAAAAATAACTGTCAATGCTGTCAAGGGTTAGAGAAAAACAGAAATGCTGCCATAGTACTGAGGTGTAAAAGTCATCACAACATTCTTTTTTTAAATTTATTTATTATTATTTATATATATATATTAACATCTTTATTGGAGTATAATTGCTTTACAATTGTCTGTTAGTTTCTGCTTTATAACAAAGTGAATCAGCTATACATATACATATAGACCCATACCTCCTCTCTCTTTCGTCTCCCTCCCACCCTCCCTATCCCACCCTCCCTATCCCACCCCTCTAGATGGTCACAAAGCACCGAGCTAATCTCCCTGTGCTATGCGGCTGCAGGCACAACCTTCTTGAGTGGTCATGTGCAACACAGTTTTTAAAAGACTACGAATGTATAGTCTTCTGATTAGCAATTTTTCACTTCAGTTCATTAGTGATACAGCTGTAAGTAATAATTTACAAATACCATGACAAGGGTTTTTTCTAGCAACATAGCTTATATAGCAAAAAAAAAAAAAAAAAAGGAAACTTATTACATCTTCAGTGTTACCATTGGTTGAATAAATGTTGGCATATCATGTAATGGGAAAATATGCAGCCATTAAAAATGGTATTATAGGGCTTCCCTGGTGGCGCAGTGGTTGAGAGTCCGCCTGCCGATGCAGGGGACATGGGTTCATGACCCGGTCCGGGAAGATCCCACATGCCACGGAGCAGCTGCGCCCGTGAGCCATGGCCGCTGAGCCTGCGCGTCCGGAGCCTGTTGCTCCACAACGGGAGAGGCTACAACAGTGAGAGGCCCGTGTACCACACACAAAAAAAAAAAAACCAAAACAAAAATAACAAAAATGGTATTATATAAAAAATACTTAAGGGCCTGGAAATATTCTCATGATATATATTTTAGGCTTAAAGATTTGGGTAATATATGTCATAAAATGAAATGCTCTCAATTTGCATGATGTACACAGGTGGAAGTATAAATATATGCACACACACACACACACACACACACACACACACACACCCCTCATATGTACCAAAATGGAATCATAATGGAAGGAGATAATTCTGTGATTAGTTCTGGGAAGTGACTTGTAATATTTTTTTAAAAATATATTTTGCTAATGTCTATTTTATAAGTTTTCTAAAGTACACAAACTAGTTTCACATTTAGAATAACAAATACGTTATTTTAAGAAACAAGGCCAGAAAAGATGTTCTAAGGGAACAGTTATTATGTTCTCATATGGTAAAAATACCTGACTTGGGAATAGAAATATCTAATTCATTGGTGGTCATGAATTCTTTTTTAACTGGATCAAGTCAGGTTATGCCCTCTGGCAAATCACTTCCTGTTTCTAAGCCTCAGTTTATTCTTTTGCAAAAGGAGAGGATTCAGCTAGATAATCCCTGAAATCCTTTGAGAGTCCGTGATTATTAAAAATATTTTGTGAATAGGCTATATTCCGTTATAAAATAAAAAGTTAAAATAATATTTTGTGCACACACATAATTTATTTGTATTGGTTTAAATCTTCTAATTTTTTTCCTACTTCCATTGTAAGCTCCTATACCCTGATTCTTAGATGATGGAAAAATTATGCTTCCTGTTTTATGATCATATTATAAGACCTGGTTATGTAGGAGGGTCCAAAACAAAATTTGTGAGCCCCATCTCCACTGTTCTAGTCAGACAGTAAAGAGAAGAGTCACACAGAGGATCAGGGAACCTATGTGTCTGTGAATGGCAAGCTCAGAGACTGGTGTGTTATAGGAAAAGGAAAGCAGAGATGTATTGGGACCAGAAGAACTGAGCAGTATAAATTGTATGACCATATATTTTATGCTATGAACAGGGGACTTCTGAGAATGAAGGAGGACTTACCAATAATTATGCTGAAACAACAGGTAAAATGAGACTGTCCAAGGAAAAGCAGGACTTATGGTCATTCCAAATATAAGTCCTGGAGTTTGGAAAGAGAATGTTATTCTTTCTGAATCAAATCTAAGAAAGGAGGTAGGTTATATTTGGGTGACACAGTCTATCAACTAAGAATGTGCCATCCTTACAGCAAACTGGAGATCTGTTCAACTTCCCAATGATGTTGGGAATTCTTGATTCTATTCCATGATCATAAGGAGGCCTGCTTGCTTGAGCATAATTCACACTTCTGGTAAAATTTTAAGAACTCGAGAATGATGTTGTTTACTATACTACCATACTACATTAGGTCACAAATGTCACCCTTAGCAGTGGTTGTCGGGTATCCAGCACATGATGCTGGGTGACCAACCATTCTGATTTGAGAACTTTTCCAGGGTATAGGACTTTCGGTGCTAAAACCAGGCACACGAGGAAGGCTGGTCACCCTACCAGCTGATCAGGACCTCTCTCATGTAAGGTATTCAATGCATCCCCCCTCTATTCATTGTTGTATTGATATTTTTGTTGCCTAAATTGTGTATAATTTGTGCATTGAACATTGTTATGGACTGAACTGCATTCCTCCAAAATTTGTATGTTGAAATCCTAATCCCCAGTACCTCAGATGTGACTGAATTTGGAAATTGGGTCCTTAAAGAGGTAATTAAGGTGAAATGGGGCCATTTGGGTGGGGCCCAAATCCAGTACAGCTGGTGTCCTCATGAGAAGAGGAAGGGACATCAGAGACACACAGAAAGAAGGCCCTGTGAGGATGTCTGAAGGACAGCCATTTACAAGCCAAGGACACAGGCCTCATAAGAAACCAACCTTGCCAAAACCTTGGTCTTGGACTTCTAGTCTCCACAATTGTGAGAAAATACATTTCTGCTAAGTGCCCCAGTCTTCGCTACTCTGTTATGGCAGCCCTAGGAGAGGAATACAAATATACTATAAAAGTAATTTTGTTCTTAACCTCATTGCCCAGGAAACTTGAAAATCTAAATTCTCTAGAGGAATGGTTTTCCTGGTTGTTGGAAATATAGTAATCTATCTTGCTTCAATGTAATTTTTTTTCAGTAATTTGTACACTAGGAGTAGCTATCCAAATTTTGCATAGGGCTTTAAATTGCATTTCATTTCTCTTTCATTAAGAAACCCGTCATGATTTGCATTCTGTCCATCTGTACAACTTCACTTCATCTCTCTGAGGAGCTGACTGTCACTTTATGTTTAGTACACATAATTATTTTTGATGTCCATGTTAGATCAAGTTTAATTATCAGGTGGCCAATAGTCCCCAATGGCTTACTTATTTCAAGTTTACTCATTTAGAATATATTGTTATTCCACAACACATCAGGACTGAAATTATCCTAGTTAAAGTCTGTCATTTAAGCCTTTACAAATCACACCCACAGTACATTAGGGTTTTGTTCACTAATTACTAAGTATATTATGAAAAAGCAAATTAACGTTTTGAAAAAAAGTAGCATTATACTCTCACAAAAATGGAAAAAATACATTTTTTTCCCAATTGGGAAGATTTTAAATTTAATCCTTTTATTTTTCCTTTAATATTTAAAACATAGTGAAATAGAAACAAAGGTTTTTGGTCTCAGGAGATGAGAGAATCCCTTACTTCACTGAGAACCATCAGACCCAGACCAAGGTAACTAGTGACCAGGCCTGGTGTTAGTTCTATTCTCTGCTTCCACATCTAGTAGCTGAGGTCTCCTCAACAGGTGGGGTGATCTCAGGCATTCACTCCCGATATTGATACCTGTTGTTTTTTTTCCTCCCAGTTCACCATTTGTTGTAATAAGAGAAATTTCTCTTTCTTTTTTTCTATGAGAATATTCCTTTAAAAAAAGGTCATGCACTCAGACAAATACTTGCTCATCTATAAAATGGGGCAACAGAGGTTCACATTATTTAAGTGTAATTTCCAAAAAAATTAGAAGGGTGTTAAACATTGGGTTGACTGGTTTTTAACATGGACTTGAATCCCTTTTCTGGGTTATTTAGACTGTACAGACCCAATAGATCCCAACCAGGCCCTAGAATAGCCCCCCGCATGCACTAGGCCCTTGATATACACTTTCTGAATCCACTTAGCTAGTATTTTAAGAACAAGTACTGTAAGAAAGTAATTTGGCAGAGGAGACCATCAACCTTAGATGTCACATATAGTCTGAACTCTTCAAGTGGAACTGAAGTACAAATGACAGTTAGATGACCGTGAGGGAGAAGCACACTCAGTTCCTCATAAGGACAACATTGCAGGAGATGAGGTCAGGGTAATAGACTACAGGAATAGGAGACCTGTGGGCAGCTAAAAGTGAGCAGGCAGACAGTTTTGAAACCTCAAGAGTGCAAGCAACCAAACTCAGGAGAATCAATGCCTGTGGAATATGTCCATTTAAGGCTCAGCTTTGATGCAAGTTGCCCTCAAAAGTCGGAACTGGCACAATTAGCCCTGCATGCCTCAGCCTGTCCAAAGGAGCCAGGAGTTGAGGCCTGCCTTATAGGCAGTTGTGATGGTGGGGTCATTTCTTCTGTTGCAGG
This sequence comes from Stenella coeruleoalba, assembly GCF_951394435.1. Classification (NCBI taxonomy): domain Eukaryota; kingdom Metazoa; phylum Chordata; class Mammalia; order Artiodactyla; family Delphinidae; genus Stenella; species Stenella coeruleoalba. The sequence goes on along the minus strand of NC_137159.1, from coordinate 73,057,472 downwards.
CTCAGGTATTAGGCTTTTGATTCGGAAGCAGTTTGAAAGAAAAATATAAACATGATCTAACTGTGAACTCCCCCTTGAGCTCTTCAAGACAACATGCTGACTCTGTGCAGGAGAACATTTATAATCACATGACATTATTCTTCAAACTCAGATGACACGTTCTCTCATATTTTAAAAAATGGTTCATAACATAATGCCTTAGAATCATCTAATGGAATCATCTATACTTTCAATTTGTTTTGTTTTGTTTTAAATTTGATTTTTTTCTTTATTCTTTACATATTTAGTTATGAGATCATTTTCATAATACATAATTCATACTACACTAAAAGATGGAATAAATGGTCTTAAATGGAAATGAAAGTCTCCCATATATCAAATTTGTTTTGGTGAATACTTTTATTTTGAGAACCCTATTTTATGAATTATACCTTATTTATAGAAAAGTTTGCCTTAAAAATCACTTACTCGATTGGAAGACATTTTATTGGCATATGTGGTTTCTATTTTGATGTCTTCTGAAACCAGAAAACTTGCTAATGTTTAAACATCTTTATTTCTTTTAGGACGGGTATCAGTTAGGATTACATTTGGCAGCAAGTAAGGGAAAAAAAGACGCTTGAGGAAACAACGGCTTAAATAAGAGAGCAATCATTTTTCTCTTTAGCAAAATAAGCTCAGTGATATCCAGGGTTAGCATAGTTGCCAGCATGGACTCAGGCTACTTCTAGAGTTGCACTAGGCTGTGGCATTTATCCTCCTGCTCCAAGATGGATGCAAGAGCTCAGGACCACATCCACAGCAGGACAAATGCAGAGAGAAAGAAAAGCATGCCATCTCTCTCTACCTTCTAAGAGGGGGTCCCAGAACTCCCATGCAACATTTCTCCTTACATCTTATTTACAAAAATGGGTCTCAGGACCACACCTACATTCAAGGGAGGTTTGGAAATACACTTTTGGGTAAACACATAGGCAGCCAGGAAAAATCAACAGTACATTTCATGGAAAATCAGAAGAAGAGATACTGAGAGGCAATTGACAGTTTCAGATACAGGAGACTTAAAGAGATGTCTGTCGTCATTAGGAGGTCACGTTGAATGATCAGGGCAACAGCAGCAGATGGAACCCAGGTCAAAATAAGAGAAGTAGGCAGTTACGTGCATGAGAGATAATTTCTGAATGAAGAATGATAAAGTAATGTCTTGCAAGTAACAAATATTTGACTTGACCCTGTTCTGCTTCGAGAACTCCATGACCAACCCTCACCCTATGATTGTTAAATGCCATGAGGTCTGGCTGAGATTTCACTGGCACTGGAATCAATAGTTGTTAGTCTGGTCACAACTCTGTCCCTACTTGCTAAGTGACCTTGAGTTGTTTATTTTTATTGAGACTGGGTTTCCTCACTTATAAAATAGGCATAAATAAAATACATATTTATTGATGTATCCATTCATTCACCAGATATTTATTGACTGGTTATTAGGTACTACCCCTGTGTTGGATACTAAAGACATAAAGAAAACACAGTGCATGCTCTCCTGGAGCTTCGCAGAGAAGATAAATACTTAAAATAATGTACCAATAAATATATTTTTGCAAATTATTATAAATGAAATGTAGGGTGCTATAAAATATAACGGGAGTCCTTAACTCACAAGGCTTTTGTAAGGATAATATGTATTATAATATGTAACTGTTATGGGACCTGATAGCTAATGAATGTTCAATGAATGTTTGTTCTTTCCCTTCTTTCTTTAAGTTGGAGAAGTAAAAACAAACACAACTAATAAAGCACAGCATTATCCCTATGGCAGGAAGGACCAACACTACTGTACTGTATTCAATTGTTTTCAGTGTATTCAGTTGAGGGATTGAGTCTACCTGGAGGAAAAAGGGGAGTAAAGGAGGATTTGAAATAGGATGGTACATTTAAAACAGGTCTTTAAGAATGAAGAGTATTGAATCAAGAAGAAGGAAAGGAGAAGAATTTTTAAGAGAAGGAAGAGCTTGAGGTGCTCCAGTCTGAGTGTTTCCTGGCACCCCCTCCACAGAAATGGGAAGTCCATGACATGAGTAGCTTCTCTCTCATCCTGTCAGGAATTAGTGCCCTCAGATTTCTCCTTCCTTATCCCTTCTCAGAAAAAAAAAAAAATCTGATTGAACCCAATCACACTACGAAGTTCATGATATACCCGCTTGAAAACTCTTTAATGGAACAGCCTAATAATAGTTCTAAAATCCAAACCGAGGGCCTAACAAAGTCAATGCTATTTTGAAATTAAGTGCTGAAAACTTCAAAATAATTATAAGCTAAAAATTATTACTTTATTTGCTTATTCTTTCCTAAAAGCATTGCAAATCTCATGTCCTATTTAAAGTGAAACATGACACATGTATCAATTGAATAAAAATCAGACAGTTCAATTACAATTATAGAACCCAATAAAATGTTGAAACTATTACCTAAGATGATTAAACCTAATCTCTTAGGGGGAATGAGTATGTGGCTGTATATTGTTTTTTAAGAATTGTAAGAATTAAAAAGTATTAAATAATTTATTAAAATCAAGGTTTCTATCTAGAGGGCCAATTTTGTAAGGAAAAAAAAAAGCACATATAAAAATAAGGCATTCGTCCACCTACATGTGATGGAGTAGCTTAAATAGGGATGAAAATATATTATAAAGGGACAACATGCAAATGAAAGGAGTAAAGTCAAAACAAGGAATGGGTTCTGAGTTGGATGCCAGAGGAATGGTGTAGGAAGCCAAGGGGTAGTCTGTGAAAGAAATTAAAATTCCAGGCCATGTTCAGACAAGATTAGTTAAAGAGTTGCAGAAGTTTGGGAATTTAAAGCATGAGCGAGAGGACTGAAGAGATGTTTGGAGAGCAATGGGCCTGTGTGTCCCAGAAATCATGTTTACATTGGTCTTCTCCCCCCGTGAGGCTGTGAGCAGCACCACATTATAACCATTGCCTGCGTCCTTGTTTATTAAATAATTTATTAAAATCAAGGTTTCTATCTAGTGGGCCAATTTTGTAAGGAAAAAAAAAGCACATATAAAAATAAGGCGTTCATCCACCTATATGTGATGGAGTAGCTTAAATAAATAGGGATGAAAATATAGTATAAAGGGACAATATGCAAATGAAAGGAGTAAGGTCAAAACAAGGAATGGGTTCTAACTCCCCATCAGACTTTAAGAAGGTGCTCAGAAACATTAGATGAATGTGTGCACGATGCAGAATATATCAGACACCAGGGACCCTGGGACATGTATCTGTTACACCTAAACTCCATTACGTATAGCCCACTGCATTAGTGCCAGAACTTGTTTGGTGTTATTTCAAAGGATGCCCAGGAATTTGAATTGGTGCTGTTTGTAGCAACCGATTTATTAAATGATTTGAGTAAGACTTCCTTAATTGAGTATGTACTGGACATAGAGAAAAATATTCATCACTATAACTGTGTTCTACAAATTTCACAAAACCTTTAATTCCATACAGTGCATACCAGAATGCATACTGCTGCTCAACCAAAGGGCGTTTTTCTTCTATCTTGCTTGTCAGGCAGAAACTTTACGATTCAGTTTATTAGTGAGTAAAACAGATTGTGACAAAATATTTCCACAGGCCAAGGACAACTGGGCATAATCACCATTTTTAGGAAATCTTTCTCTTGTCTCAAATACTCCCAGAGGTCCTTATAGAGATCAGAACAAATGATTATTTAAAAAAATAAAAAATCCTAGAGAGAACCAAAAAGGATAGTGCTGGCAGTGCTATGAATGTTTAGATAATGATGGCATGAGAAGAAATATATGAAATAGATTTTCTAAAATAAATTGAAGGTAACATAATCTAATTATAACCTATCCTACAATTGCACCTGAAAGGCAGTTTAGAGCTCTTTGATATCTATTAATTTATGTATGTGTTCAATTTCACTTATTTATATAGTTAATGAATTGACATATAGAAGTAGGTTTATTTTATTCCCCTTTATCTGTTTCCTTCAAATTCTGAGGGAACCATCTGGACTGAGTACAGTAATTCATTAGGACAAAAATGATAATGATTTTGATGAAATGAAATAGCATGTCCTAATTAGGATTCTTTGTCAGTATAATTTTATATACTACCCATTAATTATTGCTTATGTTCTTTAAAATATATTATCCAGAAATTATATCCACAGAATGCTATGATGATGTACAGGCAGCATCACCAGCTCTTACCTCTTCTTAAAACCATTTGAGTTTGGGTATCTTATTTTGGTCTCATTCCAGAAACACATTGTTTCTTAATTGGCATGCTAGTATTCTCCTGGCACAATTCCTGCATTCAACGCCATATCTGTTTTTCATATCTGAGATTTCTATTTATATATATATCAGATCAGATAACTGATTTTGTGTTTTGCTATTATTTTGTACATTCTGCTCCATTTTGTTAGGCACCTCTAAAACTTATGTTTTTAATCTTAATTTTTTAATCCCTCTTACTTTACCTCTTTATGTGATTTCATTTTTTTTTTTAACAAAACGATTGTCATTGAATTTTCTCTGCTGGTATTATCATTCCAATATTCTTGAATTTTAACTTTCATAAATTTTTAAAGTATATCTGGTTAATAAATTATTTATGGCCTACTTTTTAGCTGGAGCATCATTTTCACAGACTGTCCAGCTATTCCTTGATGAACCTATAGTGAATGTATCATTTATAGGTACTATGGCTCAAACCTGAGTGATATTCTCAGCAGTGGCCTTGAATTCCCTGCCAAAGGGCTGCTACCTTGGTTAGAAGAAGGCTTGAGAAAATATGGAAAAGATTACCCAAGGATTTCTGAAATATCAGCAGGCTACCATCATTGAACTGTACTAGCCTCAGCATCCCCAGATACAAAGGAATGATAACATTAACAAGTAACAGAGTATTCCCGAGGACATGTGTGCAAATTAAAACTTAGAGCAAATATCAACTTGAAAATGAAAAACATTTTGTAGCACAAAAGAATAACAAGAATGGATGGACCAGAGCTAACTTTCACCTTGGAAAGATTTTCCATACTATATACAAAAGAACTTAGAGATCCTCTGAAATCTATCTTAAAGAAACAAAAGAACTCATTGGCACTATTCAACAAGAGAAGGCAATGCATTTTTACAAATAAAAAATATGCAATAGAACAATTAGCATAATCATTGGAAGCATCAAAAAGTATAATGAGAAGTACAGAAAAACAATAGAAAGAAAAAAGGAAAATGCCAAACTTTAAGTCATGGAGAAAAGAATGTGGGTGTCTAACTCATGAATAATACAAATTATTTTAAAAAGAGATAGAAAAAAACTAGAGAATTAATAATCATAATTAGTTATTTAAGTGTTCTTTGCATCATTTTCATAAAGGATTTCAGGCAAAATACAAAGGTATTACATACTAGGCTTTTACATTAAACAACATGACTGCTCCAGTTATGTGTCTTTGGTAACTTACAATTCCATTTTTACAGCTGTATTTATACTGTTCTCCTGCATCTCTTATTAAGAGTATTTTCATGTATTTTACATTTTTGTTGCTAATGTGAGTGAAATATCAGTTTCCTATTTTTTCTAGCAGATTGTTGCTTTGGAATACGTATCATACGAACTTCTTGATATATTAAACCCATTGCAAAACCCAATACATTTTAGCTTATTCTTTGATATTAATTTGACATATTGTACTATTTAAATCATCCTTTTGAAATTTATCATTAGTCTTTCCATGTTTTAATCTAACAATTAAAAATTTTTAAAGAATTCAATAAGAATAATGAGACTAGAAGTGATTTTTATGCGTCTATTTTCAAAAGGAATGCTTAGGATTTTACTCTACAAGTTAAAAAAAAAGATTCATGATTTAACATACATCAACTTTATCACCTTATATAAGTAATGTATATCTTCCAGATGAATTTTTGTTGTTAACAGCAGTTAAATTTTACCAAATTATTTTGTACTGGAATGTGTATTTTTCTTCTAGAAGCTTATTAATTATTAGCATATTAGTAGATTAGAGGTATCTCTAATTTACTATTTTGTATTTGAAGTATTTAGAAATTGAGCACAGTCCCATTAAAATCCTATAGGTACTTTTACTTGCTTGTTTTTGTCTCTTTTACATGAATAGATAAAGCAAATTTTATTTTTATTTGGAAAAGATAATCAGATGAGAATGTAAGCATGAAGGAAGGTAAAGTAACCTTCAAGCTTATATTGTAAAAGTATAATAAATACATACTAAAATATATCATAAAAAATAAAAGTATATAACAAGCACAAAAATAACATGACAGTGAGAGAAATTAGAATAAAAATTGGATCATGTATGATAAATGATAACTAAAATAGTTAGAAATACATTAATAAGATCTGCTACAATGAAATAAGAATAATACTTTGTTGTGAAACTGCTACCAACCCAAAGAATTCTCCAGGATCTGAGTTACCTATTTCTTTCTCTGACAGTTCTGCACTATCCTTACTAGCTAAAGGGATTTATTTTTTTTTAATTCTAAGCAATAAAAAGTGTCTTCTGTAAGCTTGTTTTTGTATGTTCATGTATGCTGTGTTTTCCTTTCTGATAGGGTGTGTGTGTGTGTGTGTGTGTGTGTGTGTGAGAGAGAGAGAGGGAGAGAGCTCCCACCCATGTGTCTGGCATCCAGGCTGCCTAACAAAACTTCTTACTCCTATCAGCTTTTCTATTTCTGAAGGTCTTGCAGAAATAGAGGTTATAATTTAGACTTTAGTTGTTATTCTTTAAATGCCCTCAGTCTAACTGATCTCCATCTCCAATTTTATCTTCCCAATGGATAGTCTCTTGTACTAACTTGGCATCCTCTGAAATGTTCATATTAGCAGTTTGATCCAAAAGGAAATAAGCATGTATCTATTTGGAGTAAACCAGACACATCAAGTCTTCTGGATTATTTACATTGTTTGCTCCTGTTTGAGGGTGATACCTAAGAGTGGGAAATAGTGCCACTCACTAAACGTAACAGTAACAGTTGAAACAGGATAGGGTGGAGGACAAACAAACATGCCATGAGTAAACACAGGTCCAGTAAGGTCTGATGAAATTTGAAGGTGCGTGAGTGAGGGCCAAGAGGAAAGGAATGTCTTTGGTAAACGTAGACTTAAGCTATACTAGTTGGGACAAGAGAAAAGAAGGGTTTGCAAAAGTACAGAGAGAAAAGCACTGGAAGTTACCCCTGTTCTACCCTTTCTCTTCATTGAAAGAGAGATTTTCCTTTCAAATTTAATTACTTAATATTTCTTAAAGATATTATGGAGGAGATAAGAGTGAAAAATTGGACCAAGTAAACAGGAACACTTGAGAAAATATAGACAAAGAGGGGATGAAGAAAACAGTAAGAACGACCAGTCCCTAAAGAAGGGAGGAAGACTTGGCTGAGCTGAATTAACCTACTGAAACATGGGGCAAAACCTCCTGTACATATTTTTCTCATGTTACAGGGTAAATTCCCTACAAGCAGGGGTTGTATCCTTCTGTGTCATTTTGGACAAAGACATGACACAACATGCACGCATTCATTCTTTCAGCAATACTGAACACCTGCCATGTCTCAGGGACTGTCCGAGAAGTTCTAGGTACACATCAGTGAATGGAATAGATAGAAACACTTGACCTTGTGAACTATACATTCTAGAGCTGGGAAACCTACAATAAACATACTCAGTTACATAGTATGTTAAAAGGTGCTCACTGCTATGGAAAAAAAATTAGATCAGGTTAAGAGAGAGCCAGACTTGCCAAGAACAGGGATACAATTAAAATATGGAGTTTTTAGGGAAGATCCTATTGGGAAGGTGATATTTGGGTAAAGACGTGAACATGTTGAGGGAGTAAAGTGCAACTGTCTGAGGAAATTTAATTAACTATCTTTCCAGGATGTCAATTTCCAAAGTAAATTGTATCAATTTTTAAAATAAAATAACTGCTATACTTAAAAAACAGAATGTGTATTTTGAAAGAAATCACTTTTTAAAAGTCACAGTAAAGGCATACTAAAATCTGTCTTAAACCTCTTTCCTTGGGAAAATTCATGCATTTTTCTCATCTGAATAATGGGTTTTCAAATAAGATCCACCATTTAGGTGTATGACACATGAAAAAACTCTCCTCACAAGGCTTGGGAAACAGTGCATATTAAATAAAAGTGAGTTTTCCATTCATACAACAAATATTTATAGAATGATAATAATGATCATGAATTAAAGTAATTCTGTTCATGGTACTCTGATCTTTTTCCTTTTCAGTAGAAAAATTCTAAATAGTTTGAGAGTTTCTAACATGACCATTACATAACAAGATACATTCTCTTGTCATGTTTTAATGTACCAGTCAGGAATTTATCATTAATTATTTAAATTTATTTTAATTCTAATTTTGTTCCAATTCAGATACAGTATTACCCTTCATGAAGAGACCCATTCATTAGTCCACTTATTCAATCAGGTTTTATTCATTCTACCAATACTGCTTCAGTGACCTCTACCTCCACCAGTCCCTTACTGGTTGATACCTACTAATCATTCTACAGTCTTTAATCTGTTCAACCTTCCGTTCTGCTGGAAATTATTGTCCACATTCTTCTAACACGGAAGATTAGATCACCAAGGTTGACTTCTCCCAGTGGATAAAGACTTTATGACCTAGCCTTGGAAGTCCATGGCACCGCTTCTGCCACATACCCTATTGGTCAGTCACTAGCTCACCCAGATTCAAGAGAAGGCCAATTATAGCCTTTTCTTGACAGTAGGAGTATCAGAGAATTTACAGGCTATGTTTTAAAACTTCCAGTCTGGCCTCTGGCCATCAGTTATTTATATACCTCTCACACACAAAATACTCTCACCCCCTGAGGACGGTGGAACTCCTGGCACAGCACGACTCCATTCAAACCTCTGCATTAAGAGAGGACCGAGCATAAGGCTGTGTCCTAAGATGACCGCAGGCTTCCAGTAAAATGCCTGCCTGAGAAAGCACAAAGCTGTGTCCCTGGGATGGCCCCAGCCCTCCATTAAAGTGCCTGCCTGAGAAAGCTCCAGGCTGCCAAGAGAATTTACTGCTTGTCCTAGCCAACACCTGAAGATAGGCCCCAACCTCAGTTTCCGACAGCATTTACTAGAAAGGGCTCACAGTAGTGAATCCTTCCTGTCTTCCTTTGAGATGGATATGCATCTCTTACATCTCAGGAGTGCCTTCTGCAAGGACCTGAAAGAAGCCGCTCCTTTGAAAGGTGAACATCAGGAAGGATAGGGTCTCTGTCTCCCAGTCTCTGTGGGAGGGCAGAATTCCTAACTGCAGAAATTGCAAGGTTAGCAGGCACAGCTGGCCTATGAGTTTTCACTTGAGCCCCTGCTCTCTCCCTTCCCTATTCCCTCACTATACCTTTAAAACACCCCATCACATCTGCACACATGGGAATGGAGCTCATTTCTTCTCCTTAATGTCAGCAGTGACTGAATAAAATCTGTTTTCACCACTTTAATTAATGTATAGCTTTGTTTATCTTTGACATCCCTCCTTCAAGATCCCAAAGTCTCATCCTATAACAAATTCCAGGATCTTGTCATTTAAATTAGGTCTAGATACAATGAGGCATTTAGTACTGTAGCTCTCAATTTGAAGAACTGTAAACTAAAAAGAACAAATCATTTTATGCATTCACACCCAAATCACAATGTCGGAGCAGACCGAGGTAACTGCTGTACACACTCTGTGGGATGCACGCGACAGTCACTTGTTCAAAGCAATTCTGAAATTCAGCTGGACACAGGTCTGTTCTTTGGATAAGGCGCAGTCCTCCTACCAGCAAGTTATTTGCTCTGATCCTTAGTCCCACATCTTGGATTCTTGGTTTCATCCCCTGGGCCAACTTTTTTTTTTTTTTTTCCATAAGAAAGAGCCTATGTTTACTATACCAGGTAGACTTCTCTGCCTGCATCCTGCATGTCAAAAGCTGAGAAGGGTGGTATCCCAAGTCTTCTTTTTTTTTTCACCTTGTACTGTCTTTGTCTCTTTTAGTTCAAACTGAGTCTAAAAATACCTTTAAAAACGTTGTGGATATTTTGTGTATCCACTTATAGTCCACTCCATCAAACAAAACTCATATCCACAATTCTCTTATCAATAGGTCCTTCTCTTACCTTGGGCTTCTTACGAGGCAGTTGTGGTGTAATGCCTTTAAGGTTCTTTGAAAGTCTACTGTTGAGAGGCTAGAGATCCTTAGAAGGCCATTTATTTAATTGAAAGGGTTTATGAAATCTTTTCGTCAAATCTTTCTGAGGTTCTAACAAAGAGTTTTACAGTTATACCTTTGCTTTATCTTTATCCTAAGATATATTTCTGATATAACTCTGGGTTTTATTTTTTCCTGAAGTCCTTTCTAACTTTGAAGAAAAAAAATTTGGACCCTAGGGACCTCCTGATTCCAGTCTGGCATGTAAGAAGCAGGGAAATCACCACTCCATCCTAAAAATTTTTAAGTAAAAAGTTTAGCAAATTGAAAAATGACTGTATCTGGTACTATAATGTTGGATGCAAGTCATTATATATTTGTCCAAATCCATAAAATGTGCAACAGCAAGAGTGAATCCTAATGTAAACTATGGATTCTGGGCGATTATGATGTGTGAATGAAGACTCATCAGTTGTAACAGATGTACCACTGTGATGGTGGATGCTGATAATGGGGGAAGCCATGCATGAGGTATGTGGAAAATATCTGTACCTTCCACTCCATTTTGCTGTGATGATAAAACTGCTTTAAAAATAAAGTCTATTAGAAAAATTTGCTGAGAGAGGGGGTGAAAAATAGTTTTGTTTCTGAGGGTAGCAAGTCTTAACTCCATTATCCTTGCTCTAAACTTTGCTTGAAAATGTAAAGAGTTTCTTCTTTTTTCTTCTCTCTCCCCTCTATGTCTTCTTATACCCAGCTAAAAGAACTCAGTGGGTACTCTCAATAACTGCCTGAAATTTACTGAGCTAAAGCCATTGATTAATATATGTAAATATTATATTTTTCACATCAGCACAGATGATGGTTTTGCTAAAATTTCTGTCACTACTTCACAAGGGTCCTTTTATTTTCCACCCTCCAATAACAATTTACTCCCTATCCTAACAGCCTTGACTTCCAATCTTTCTGAGACCCTTTTAGATGTGATGAAAGGTCTTCTCAAGTTCCTCCTTGTTTTAACTAACTTACTAACTTGCATAACTATAATTAAAGGAGCTTTCAGCCTATACCAGGTGCCCAGCTCCAAAACCAGTACTACATGTTCTCAGTTTTGCAATAGCACAATCCCACTTATGGTACTAAATTTATATTTTAAGTTTATAATAATTAACTTAGCAGCTTAAAATAATTCTTTTTTCCTTTTTTTTTTTTTTTTTTTTTTTTTTTTCCTTTTTCTGGCCACATGGCATGTGGTGTCTTGGTTCCCTGACCAGGGATTGAACCTGGGCCCTCAGCAGTGAAAGCCTGGAATCTTAACTGGGGAAGTCCCCAAATAATTATTTTTTTATGGTCAAAGACTTTGTAAGACAGGAATGAAGACAGAGCTCAGTGAGATTTGTTGATCTCTGCTCCGTCATGTCTGCGGTCTCTGATGGGAAGCTATAAAATCGGGAGTGACATTACAGCTGGGGACTAGAATCATCTGAAGGCTTGTTTACTCACATGGCTGGTGCCTTGGCTGGGATGGCTTGAATAACTGGGATGCCAGTCAGTGTGCCTACACATGGCCTCTCTATGTGGCTTGCCTTCTTCACAGCCCAGCAACTTTAGTACTGCTGGACCTCTTACATGGCAGCTTGAATCTTTAAGTGTGAATATTCCAGGAGTTAAGGTAGAAGGTGTGACATCTCTGATGACGAAGTCTTGGAAGTCACATAGCTACACTTTTACTGTACTCTTTTGGATGAAACTATCGCAAATCCACCCAGATTCCAGGGAGGGAAATTAGATCAATTATTAATAGAGGTCACATGTAGAGTAAGAAATATCATTATGGCCATATTTGGAAAAAAATAACCCAATAATTCATCAATAAATTAGTCAAGTATGTGGTTAGTAGAAAATTAGCTTATTCATATCATACACACACACACACACACACACACACACACACACACACACACACACACACACACACACACACATACCCATCTACCACACACTTAGCATAATGTAAGTTGCCCTAAGATATGTATGAGATTTATATTCAGATTGCCTTGAATAAATTTACAGATCAGTTTGTATTTTCTTATGTCAAACAGTCAAGGAAATTTTCAAGGAAAAAATAAAATTATAACATATAATGATAAATAATTTCAAGGAAGTAATCTACAGTAGCTAAGAGCATGAGCTTTGTGGTTCTAAGTCTGTTATGAAGCTATGAAACTTTAATCAACTCATTCAGACTCACAAAGCTTCAGGGTTTCTTTTGAACAACTTTACTGACATATTATTTATATAGAGTAGACTGAATCCATTACAAGCATAAACTTTGATGAGTTTTGACAGATATATATACCCATGAAACCAATGAAATTTATACTCTGTGAAACCAATGTCACAAACAAGATACAGAACATTACTTTCTGCCTCCTAAATTTTCTTATGCTTTCTTTCAATCCATCCTTTCTTCCACCCCTGGTTCTTCAACACCTGGCTCTAAGCAACTACTGATCTACTTTCAACAACTATAGATTAGTTTGCATTTTCTAGAATTTTTAATAGATAAAATCTTACATTTTATATATATATATTTTTACATCAGGCTTCTTTTAGTTAGCATATTGATTTTTGAGGTTCATCAGTGTTATTGTGTGCATCCATATTTCTTTCCTTTTAATTGTTGACCAGCATTCCATTGTACAGACATAACACATTTGTTTATCCACTAACTTACTGACAGACATTTGTGTTATTTCCAAGTTTGGGTTATTATGAATAAAAATTGTATGAATGTTCATATACAAATTTGTGTGTAGATACATATTCTCATACTTTTCCATAAATATCTAGAAGTGGAAAGCCTGAATCATATGGTAGATGTATATTTAATTTTTTTAGAAAATTGACAAACAGTTTTCTAAAGTGCTTGTATCATTTTTATATTCTCACTAGCTGTGGATGAACATTCTAGTTGCACAAAATCTCAATTTTTGCACCTGTAAAATGGGAAATATATTGAATCTCAGGTTCTTTGAGAAAACTATGTAAATTAACATAATCAAATTGCTAGCACAGGGCTGTGTGCACATAGGTGATCACTAGCTGGGGATTATTTGTTCAGTGAGACTGTATGTAATAATTTAATCTGAGGTAGGAATTCAAAACAAGAAGGATACAAATAAGATAGGATGAATCAGGAAGTCTTCAAGGAGAGCTGGGAATTAAAGTTGTTATTGAATACCATTACTATTAAAACAATGGTTCAAATGGAAACACATGAAAAGACACAGCAATGATTTAAGCAGGAAGTTCAGAGAGTGAAGATAAGAGGGTCTAGGACCAAACTCCAAGAAACCCAACTTTCTTTTTTTTTTTTTTTTTTTTTTTGCAGTACGCAGGCCTCTCACTGTTGTGGCCTCTCCCGTTGCGGAGCACAGGCTCTGGACGGGCAGGCTCAATGGCCATGGCTCACAGGCCCAGTTGCTCCGCGGCATGTGGGATCTTCCCGGACCGGGGCACGAACCTGTGTCCCCGGCATCGGCAGGCGGACTCTCAACCACTGCGCCACCAGGGAAGCCCAGAAACCCAACTTTTAGAGACAGAGGAGGAGGAGAAGCCAGCAAAAGAGGCCCAGAAGGAGTATCCAGTGAGGTAGTAGAAAAACCAGAAGAGATTTTTGTCAAAAGAGCTAAGATAGGTGAATATTTCAAGAGAGGATCAAACAATGAAAAGCTGAGTATGGTAGAGAGAGGGAAGAACTCTTCTAACGTGGAAATTACTAATGACTGTACAAGAACCATTTCAGTGGAGATGTGGTGGAAGGCAGATTAGGGTATATGAATAGTGGGGGAATGAAGAAAAGGACCCAAAGTGTGTATGCAATAAAAGCCAACATGACCATGGAAGGGAACAGAGATCTGCTAGAACTGTGTGACTCTGAACCCAGCTTCCAAAGGGCCCTGGGAGCCAGGGAAGGAGGTTATAATCGTGTTCACTAGGCAGTGAGAGCGCTATGATATTTTCCTGAGCAAGGGGATAATGAGGTGAAATGCTTGCAGTGTGTTAGTTTGGTCTACTTTTGACCTTGAGGTGGAAGAAGAAGAAAATAGAGAATGTGGCCACTTAGGAGATAAATGCAGTAATCCAGGAATGTCACAAGGACCAGGAGTTGGTGGTGGCTTCAGGAATAATGAGGGAATAAAACTCAAGAGATAGTTTCATGTACAGACTAAAAAACGCTGTTGATTGAGCAAATTTTATAGATAAAAATACAACTCTTTGTGTCCTGGAAAAAGCCCCTATCACCAGAAGAAAAGCTGGTTTAAAGAAAAGCATATTACATATTTGTGTGGGAAGCTATGACTGTTTTGTTAGTTTCTTTCCACCCTTGAAGACTTTCTAATGATCTGCTACATAAAAAAGCTGACCTTTGTGATTAAAAAATGTTAAATAGTCCTTTCCTCACTTCACTTCTCCCTTTGGTGTCACTCCCTTGAATAGCTCAAAGACAATTTAATCTGTTTTGGTTAATTAATTCAGGTTCAAAACACTAGGTGCAGTTGCTGCTCCCAATTAGTAAATCAGATAGACCGTGAGCTATAGGTTCTATTCTATGTTCAGGTATATTAGAAGGTACAATAATGGATATTTACAAGCGCTCATGTGAAGCACCCTAATTGCCAAGGCAGTTTCCCTTGATACAAAAGACAGTTTAAAGTTAAGCTATACCTGCTCCAAATTTAATTAATTTGGGGTCCTATTTTCTCAAAGAAGAAATCAAACACATACAAAACTGACACTTGACTAGGTAAAGACATGCTTTTCTTCTTTCCTTTTTAAATGTTAGTGAAATTAAGAAAAGATAATATTGGTGAACCTAAACATGTCCATAGCTATTCTGCTGCTGCTGCTGCTGATAACAATGACAATGATGATGATGATGAAGATGATGATGACAGCCATTATGATGATGGCAGTGGTGGTAGATATGGATTTCAGAGTGATAGAATATAAGATTTAGGAATCCAGTGATGTTAAACAAATTGTATTGTCAGCAGTGACTCACATTAATGGAGTCATTATCAGAAAATTGCATATAATTCCTGTTATTGCAAGTCCTCAGGATAATATGGCTGTTCTGCTAGGAGATTTAGAAGCTGCCTGCCCTGTGTAATTTTGGAAATTGCTCTAATCTAGCTCCTGTGGATACAGAGCTCAGGGCAGACCCATCACACGTGCTTGGGCTCCTCAGGACAGCACTCTTTGAGGAAGTCACCTGCCTGTTTGGCAGCACAGGCTGGCTCTTGTCCTCTGATAATAAATTCTCTCATTTATTTAGTACGCCCAAGTCTCTTGCCTGCATTTAACAGTGCAGAAGAAGTAACATGCTCATTTTACTCTAATAATGCTTTAGAAAATTGTCCCATTTCAAAATTATAATGTCAGAAATTACCTGCCACCAGGTCTTTGGAAGGAGAATGGTCAGCCCTCACAGACTTCTTTCAAATGCCAGCACCAGGCTCTCTGATTCTGTTTGTCAGACACTGGGCTATGGCGGTCTCTTAAAATCTTTTTTTTTTTTTCTCTCTCTTTCTGAGATAGTATCTCCTGTTAGATAAATTCTGGTTGCAATATTTTACTATTTTTAATCTTCCAGGAGGGAGGCAGTAATGCCCTTCTCCCTGTCCTTCACACTGATTTGTCTTTGCTTCTCATTATAGAGAGTCTGCTTAAGTCGTGGTGCCTGCTGCCAGTTCTATTAAACTGCAGAAGGAACTGCCAGGTCACAATTTATGCTACAATATCATAAAATTAACTTTCATGCAGAAACCCTTTTTTCCATCTCTCTTATTCATTTTTATGCTTAAGAAATCCTGATGATTTCTGTTAGAAGGATTAGTTGTCTTTTTCTTTGGAATTGACAAATTGGGCAGAATTTTGGTCTTAAGAGCAAAAGAAAATAGAATAAGAGCTTAATTCAAATTTCCTTCCTAATGATTACCAAATTCTTCCTGCCTTATTGCACAAGATTTAAAATAGAAATGTGTGCTATGGAATCTGGTGGGGTGGGGGAAATGAGTCTTATTACGCAATGTGTCTATTACTCAATCTCGAATTGAAGATCTCCACCCCTTGTGTGCCTATTTCTTCCTGCTGCTTCAGGACCCTGTGGGAACTATTCTTCATTAACTGGGACCTGGGTGTCGTGCTCCTACTTCCTATTACATCCGGTGGAACCTGTGCTGAGTAGCATGTGTTCCCAACTGTCTTCCACTCCTCTCTTTTATCAGCCTGCAGGCTCAAAGCTGGAAATGCAACTTGGTAAGTCTAGGCCTTGAACTCCAAATGCACCCCATGATGTCTCCATGACATCTGCTGGGCCAAAACCTTGGACAGGGTTTGAGGAGTAAAAAATGGCAGATTTATGATTTTACTTTTCCTATAAGAACCTATTATTTTGCTCCTTAACAAATTATACTCCCCCTTCTCCAGTTCCCTTTCTTCTTAATCAAATAAAATATTCTCTTGCTGGATATAGGATGTAAAAGTAAGTATGCTGTTGTCATCAAAGGGCTTTCAAGGAAGAAAATCCTTTTCTGATATTACAGATATCAGTAAAAACAAAATGATACTTGTTCTTATAGCCAATCATAATATTTCAACCTTAGAGTTACTCCTCAGCTATGAACAAAAATTTATCATTTAATTTGACAAATTTTTGTATAGATATTTTCTGATATTACAGGGTAGAGTGGAATAGGGAAATCTAATCTAAGTTGTCATCTTTACAGTTAGCATTTATTTCTTTCTAATACAAGAAGAATGTTTTATAATGAATAATGACTATTGCAAAACTGATATCATATTTCCATATTGTATCATTCTGTTTATTTTTTCTGAACGGTGGAAGAAGAATATCTACATATAAAAATATTAAATGGGGGCTTCCCTGGTGGCGCAGTAGTTGAGAGTCCGCCTGCCGATGCCGGGGACATGGGTTCATGCCCCGGTCCGGGAAGATCCCACATGCCACAGAGCGGCTGGGCCCGTGAGCCATGGCCACTAAGCCTGCGCGTCCGGAGCCTGTGCTCCAGAACGGGAGAGGCCACAACAGTGAGAGGCCTGCATACCGCAAAACAAAACAAAACAAGAAAAATAAACAATTAAATGAAATACTGTTACAGTTGTGAGTGTTTCACACCGAAGGCTGTCTTGGGAAGCAAACTTTTAAATTACCCAGAGTCTAAAAATATAGCTGAATGTGATATAGTTGCTAACCTGCTTGGAAAAGAACATTCTGTAATGTTATGAGAAAAGTACACAAGACATTTACCCCATAACAATGAAGGACCATTGGACACTAACCACATGACTGTTCTCATTAGCATAACATCCCATTTAGCTAATCTCTGCTGAGCTTTCATTCATAGTTTATGTACAAAAGAAAAGCATGCAAAATAAACTGACTAGGAAGGAAGTGAGTGTGAGATGTCAATGAGCGTAAAAACCCTGGCACCTACTAGTTAAGTATATGACCCCAACTTAAAAAAATGTAGCAAGTGAGCATTATATAGAGTTCTCAGAAAGAACTGCTTGAATCAATCCTGTGCCATTCTTACCAATTAGATAAACATTTCCCTGAGCTGGGCTTTGATCTAACGGGGGTCTCAAAGAAAAACAATGACTTGTACTAGGTGGCATGACTGTAGCTATTTAAAAACAGAAATAGGTAATATCTCATTAATTTAAGTGTTTCTGACAAGGTTCTAAATCTGGTGTGAATTATAAAGACTCTATTGCAGTTTGAAGCCAGAAAATAAATGTTTTCTGCCAAATGCACTTAAATAGTGAATTGCCAGTTATTTAAATTATAGGTCCATGCTAAATTTATCCATTCCTTTAATATAATGAAGATAGCAAGTCTACCTGAGAGCATGTAGCAGAAGAGCTATGAGTCTTTCTTCCATTTACCACCACTGTGTTGCAGCCACAGGCTATAATTGTGTCATTTTAGGACAGGGGAGGAGACATATGACTAAATGCATGCTGAGCTCATTCTCAATTCTAGATAATAAGTGATCATTACACAAAAAAAGTTGTCTCTTTCTGACCTCCATAGGTATATCTTGGCAACTGAAGACCTTATAAACTTCAGTCCAGGATATATAAATATGAATGGGATCCCCGGTGGCGCAGTGGTTAAGAATCTGCCTGCCAACGCAGAGGACAAAGGTTCGAGCCCTGGTCCAGGAAGATCCCACATGCTGAAGAGCAACTAAGCCCGTGTGCCACAACTGCTGAGCCTGCGCTCTAGAGCCTGCGAGCCACAACTACTGAAGCCCGTGTGCCGCAACTACTGAAGCCCACATGCCTAGAGCCCATGCTCTCGCCTCAAGAGAAGCCAACGCAATGAGAAGACTGCACACAACGAAGAGTAGCCCTCGCTTGCTGCAACTAGAGAAAGCCTGTGAGCAGCAACAAAGACCCAGTGCAGCCAAAAATAAAAATAAATAAATAAATAAATAAATATGCATGGGTGTTTGTGCCTCTGTATGTGTGTGTATCTCACAAACAATATCATAGTCTTGACTGGTTATCTGTACTTCACCCATGCATGTATTTCCTTTTCTTGTACATTGGTTCTTTTCAGTGCTGTTCCTGTGGCTTTAAAGGGCTGCCTTTCCCTTTTCTCCATTTAAAAATCTCACTAATTCTTTAAGCTTTACATAAATACCAGTTGTTTCATGCAGCTTTTTAGACACTCCCTGACCCATTAAATTGTTCCTAATTAGAAACTCCCATAGCCTCCTGTATGTTCCTCTCCTGGAGAACAGGGTTCATTCCACTTTGTATCAGAGTTACTTTAAAAAAAAAATACATCTATTCTCATAAATACACAATCAGTCCAAGGAATGCAAGGTCCAGAACTTACTCATCTTTGTATTTTAGCTCACATAATGACATGCACATCCTAAATCCAAATTATATGCATATTAGAATTAAACTGTATTAAACTTTGGTTATTTTCCCTGTGAAGAAAGAACATTAATGAATCTATTAAAGACTTTGCAATCTCAAGACTTGCAAAATAAGGAATTACTACTTATACAACGTCTATCTATATCACAGTTATTGAGGACAAAGTGTGTTTCATCAGTCTGATTGACCAAAGTGAACATACAAGCTGTCATGTACTGGGGACACATTTTAAAATTCTTATTTTAAACATTAACTCAGAGACTAGATAGGCCAACAAAAATAAAGTCTGAGTTTGCTCATCGATGGTTTTGGTGAAAGACTTGCCTTATCAGCTGTCTGACACCAATTTGTTGGGTGGTCTTAGGCAATTTTGCTCATCGATGGTTTTGGTGAAAGACTTGCCTTATCAGCTGTCTGACACCAATTTGTTGGGTGGTCTTAGGCAATTCATGTCTTGTCTTTAGACTTCAACTTCCTTGATTTATTATTTTTTCTGACATCATTACAATGCCTTGTTTCACTTAATCAAAATGGTAGAAAAGTCCTAAACCAGAAGAGGAAATATGCATTTTGTCCCATTTCACCATGGGCAGACTGTGTCATTTGGGGTAAATCCTTTGCACTCTCCAGGATGCTCTGGAATTTGAGGTTATTAAACTAACATGTATGAGTGCACCCATTGTTCACCATAGGATGAGCCTCTCATGATATAATTTCTGAAGTTCAAATGATTCAAACGAAGGACTAATTCTCTGGATAGATAGTCTATTTCATTTTTACTTCCTTGAGAATATATATGTTCCTACCTAGCCAAAAATTATTTTAAATTTTTTAAAAAGTGAGTTTTTTCAGGGCCCTGACCAACAGTGAACAATGATTGACCTCACCAGCATGTTATCCTGGACACACTGCATGATGGTTTCTTTCATGTGTCAATTTGCTGGGTCCAACAGGTACCATGATTAAGCATTCTTTCTCAGTGTGTCTGTTAGGGTGTTCCCAGATGAGAGGAGCATTTGAACAAGTGGGGACTCCTTCAAGTAGATTATCCTGCCCAGTATGGATTAGCACCATCCAATCCCTTGAGAACCTGAGGGGCTAGGAGGGAGGAATTTGCCTTTTTTGCTTCCTACCTATCTTTTGAGCTGGAACATCTGTCTTCCCCTATCCTTAGACTGAGACTTACATCATGGGTTCCGCTGGTTCTTAGGCCTTCAGATGCTGACCAGATGTGCACTACCAGTTTGCAGATGGCAGATCATGGTACTTCTCAACCTCCATAATTGTGTAAGCCAATTCCTCAACAGGAGATAGATTAGATAGATAGATAAATAGATAGATAGATAGATAATCTCCTTGGTACAATTTCTCTGGAGAAACCTGACTAATACACTCTAAGACATAAATGAAAAGCTGAATTTCCAAACAGGGCTCAGTTGGGAAAATGTTAGCTTATTAGAATCACAGACATAAGGCCACTGACTCCTCTATATCACCTGCTCTTTCAATATCTCCTTCTCATTCATACACACAGTCATGTGAAAAAATGCCTACTCTTATCATCTGTCATTCCTAGTCATTTATTCACCAAAAGAAAGATTCCTCATCCCTCAGTACTTCTACCTGAAAACATGTAACTCCTCCACAGCTTTTTGCATAAAAACTACTGGGTTTTAGAGTAGAAAATCCTCCTGTTTCCTGCAAAAATCAGAGGGCTGATTTCAAACAGTGTAACAGCGACTTCATTTTATTAATTAATTCATCAATGGGATAAAACTTGTCATTTAAACTTGTTTCTGAGATTCCAATCAAAGCCTAATTACCATAAACATTTCAACATGTGTCCTATATTAGCAGCAGCCATCAGGAAATGAAGACTTCCAGCATGCAGGGGTGAGGAGGCTGAAAAGGTCATCCTTGTAGCCATTGGATATGTTTTTGTTAAAAATGAGCATCCAAGAAAATGTTACAATTTGATAAATTCTAACAGCAGCCCTTTGTATGGGCTTGATGAATCAGTAAATTTGCAAACTTTTGCTCTACCAGCAGGGAAACCTTTGTAATAGTCAGACCTGCCCAAAGATGATGTGAGCTACTCTAGGGACAGTGAGATTCCTGACATGGAAAGTACTTATAAACTAGCCCAGGAAGCAGGGGCAAGCCTGATATCCCAGTTGGAAAACTATAGTGGATACAGATGACAGTTGAAGAAGAGAGAATAAATTCTGTCTTTGAGTAGCTTTCCCAAGGTCAATTGGCCATAGCAGAATTCAGCTAGATGTTGGAGGTTCTATCTGGTTCAACTACCTTGAACTATCACCATTCCAAGCACTGAAAAGACCCTAGGGATATGAAACTTTGCTGACTTGAGGTAGGTTAGATAATTAACAGCTCATAGCCAATACAGACATGCAAGAATATTAAATAGATTGGATACCTGGGAAGAGCAGAGGTTTGAAGAATAATACTTGCCCAAAGAATGGTAGAGAGAAGGACCTATATGCCAACTTCCCAATTTTATCAAGACCCGGACTAGGCTTCCAGATACCATGTCACAAAATGCCAAACAGTCTGGCTGCTAGCAAAGAAGCATGAGAAGTACAGTTCTCCAAGTCAGCAGACATCCCAGCTCTGCCTTTTCAAGGTAAAACAAAAGGAGTGCTGGACACTTGGCTCCCAGCTCTGCCATGCATTTGTAACAATGGTGTCTTGACTACATTCCCTTCCTCAACTCTCTGGTCACCCCGTTTCTCTCATGGCTTTAGATAAATCTGAAAGAAAAATTCTTCCCTCCTTCACCATCTCCCCAGCCTGGGCTGTGGCTACCAATTTCACAGTTTTTCCTCCAAGCAATGACAGGTTACCTCAGTTTCATTTCTGAGTTTGATGACCTCAATTGCTGCCCATTTCCTATCTATGTTCATGCAGAATTGTCTATTTACATTTGAAGTTTTTAGAAACATGGAAGAGAAGGCTGAGCCTTTTCCTTCAAATAACTGCTTCGACAGCTTTATGGATGGCTAGTTGGTTTCTTCCTGACCTCCCTGAGAGGTCCCATCAGCTCTAACCCAGTTTCCTCTAAATTCTATAGTCCTGGCTCTGGGACAGCAGCAGACAGTTGTATCTTGTTCCACAATCCATAATTCTCAACTTCAAAGTTCAGTGCCAAATAAGATCGCACACTGTTGGATAACCTTTTGTACCAGCCCTTCAGCAGTAATTAAATCCTGCTCATTCCAAGCTGCCTAGAGAAAACCTAGGCCCTCTGCTTGTTTTCAAGTGCAAAAACAAAGCAAAACAAAATACAAAAAGAAAGAGCAGCCACACAAGCATCGGAGATTTCCTCTCCATTAACTGCAAAGGCAGGGCACAGAGAAAGGCCTCTGGGTGAGAAAGAAGGAGGTGGCTGAGTTAAAGGGGATGTGTCAGAGCCCTTTGAGGGGCTTCTGCTAGAGCATAAGTGAGAGCAAAGTCTTAGTCTGTAAGTGGCAGGCTGATAAATCCTTTAAAAACCTTAAGTAGGCATGACTAGTCGGATCATGTGAACCGGGGAGACTGTGTGAGGCCCTGAGGTGACAAGTGATCAGTGCACGAAGCTTCTCAACCATTAAGGAACGGACAGGACTTACTGAGCTACTAGTGTGTGCCTCGGAGGTCATTATCACACCGACCATACACTGAACACTTACTACAGGATTTACTTACATGATATATAATCTTAATTGCATGCCTGGATCTATTTCTGTTTTACAAATAAAGAAACAGACTGAGACTATTTAAGAGACTTATCCAAAATTCATAAATAGTAGAGCTGGGATTTGAACCTGTTTCGAAAGTGAATTAAGTCAGAGAAAGACAAATATCATATATCACTTACATGTAGGATCTAAAATATGACACAAATGAACTTATTTACAAAACAGAAACAGACTCACATACATAGAAAACAAACCTAAGGTTACCAAAGGTGGAAGGAGGGAGAGGATAAATTAGGAGTTTGGGATTAGCATATACAAACTACTCTATATGAAACAGATAAACAAGAAGGTCACACTGTATAGCACAGGGAACTATATTCAATATCCTGTAATAAACCATAATGGAAAAGAGTATGAAACAGAATATATATGTATAACTGAACCGTTTTGCTGTGCACCAGAAACTAACACAACATTGTAAATCAACTATACTTCCATGAAAAAAAATTTTTTTTTTTTTAAAGTCTATGCTCTCTCTACCATGCCATGTTCCTGCACCCTACCCAAGGAGCATCCTTTCTGTAGGCATCTATGTTGAACACTAACTCTCACAGGAAAACACTACTCAGTGGTTTGCCAAACACTGGCTAACACTTACCACACTGAAGTTGACAAAAGTCTGTTGAACCAGACATTGTTCTTATCCCCACCATGGCTCATCTCTGTAACCATCACAAAAGGGAGGTTCTGTGAAATGAAAGACACACAAGAGCCCTCAGAAGCTGGCAATCAAGTTGGGATGATGTGCAAAGATTCACAGAGAGAATAACACCACCCTAGGACAAAGACATCAACATAAGAGATGTTGGACTGAGTGAGTACAAATTCTTGGTTAAGAGCCCAGGAGAAGGAGAACAGTTTGAGTTAGAGGTTAGAGTGTCCAGGGAATGACGCATGGATGAGAATCTTTGAACAGGTCTCTGAAAGTTGGTTATTATTTGGGGAGACAGAGAGAAAGTGATAGAATCTTCAGAATCTTAAGAGCCACAAAGGTCAGATGGCAGAAGTGGAAAAAATCATGGTGTTTTCAAGGGACAGTGAGGACGTTCCTTTGGCTGAAATAAGTTGTTAATGCTTTAGGACTAATGAAAGAGACAGTCCAAAAAGTAATGATCCACCTAAATCAGAGATCTCGTTATCTTAATTGTACAGTCCATCAGTAGAAAGAATTTAGCTGGAGCCCCAAGAATATGTACATTTGTTCACATCTAAATTATACATATGCATTACTGTCCAAATAGACTATTATGTAAAGTGAATATGTCAGAATATTTTAAAGGATAAGACAAATAACCATAATTATAAGTTCTAATATTTATTTTTTTCATTGACTGGATTTTGGGGGGTATTCATGCTCTATTTTAGAGCTAAATTCCTGCCCACATCCTTTTTATTTCCCCAGCTTTACTGACGTATAGTTGAGAAGTAAAATTTGTACATATGTAAGGTGTGCAACATGATGTTTCAATATACATTATGAAATGGTTACCACAATCAAGCTAATTAATATATTCATCACCTCACATAGTTCCGTTTTTAAGTGTCTATGCGGTGAGAACACTTAAGGTCTAGTTTCTTATCAAATTTCAAGTATGCAATACAGGATAAGTATAGTCACTGTGCTGTACATTAGATCTCTGGAAATCATTCATTCTACATAACTAAAATTTTGTACAGTTTGAGTAACCAACATCTCTTCATTTTCCCCCACACCTCTTCTTCTAGCAACCACCATTCTACTCTCTGCTTTTATGAGTTTGACTTTTAAAAATTCCACATATAAGTGAGATCATGCAGTATTTATCTTTCTGTGCCTGGCTTATTTCAATTAGCATAATGTCCCCCAGGTTCATCAATGTGTTCACAAATGGCAGGATTTCCTTCTTTCTTAAGGCAGCAAAATGTTTCTTTGTGCCTTATTCATCCACTGACAAGCAATTAGGTTGTTTCCACATCTTGGCTATGGTGAATAATACTGCAGTGAACTTGTTCAAGATCCTGATTTCATATACACAGAAGTGGGATTACTGGATCATAAGATAGTTCTAATTTTACTTTTTGAGGAAACTCCATATTGTTTTGCATAATAGCTACACCAATTTGCATTCAATTGTGTACCAACAATGTGTAAGGGGGTCTCTTTACTCTACATCCTCACCAAAACTGGATATGTTTTGTCTTTTTTTTTTTTTAACATCTTTATTGGAGTATAATTGTTTTACAATGGTGTGTTGTTTCTGCTTTATAACAAAGTGAATCAGCTATAAATATACATATAGACCCATATCTCCTCCCTCTTGCGTCACCCTTCCACCCTCCCTATCCCACCCCCAGGTGGTCACAAAGCACCGAGCTGATCTCCCTGTGCTATGCAGCTGCTTCCCACTAGCTATCTATTTTACAGCTGGTAGTGTATATATGTCCATGCCACTCTTTCACTTCATCCCAGCTTACCCTTCCCCCTCCACATGTCCTCAAGTCCATTCTCTACTCCTGTGTCTTTATTCCTGTCCTGCACCTAGATTCTTCAAAACCTTTTTTTTTTTTTTTTTCGGTTCCATATATACGTCCTGGAATACAGTATTTATTTTTCTCTTTCTGACTTACTTCACTCTGTATGACAGTCTGTAGGTCCATTCACCTCACTAAAAATAACTCAATTTCATTGCTTTTTACGGCTGAGTAATATTGCATTGTATATATGTGCCACATGTTCTTTACCCATTCATCTCTCGATGGACATTTAGGTCACTTATCCATTCTTCTGTCTCAGTGATTCTGCTATTGATTCCTTCTAGAGAATTTTTAACTTCTTTCATTGTGTTGTTCAGTATTGTTTGTTTGCTCTTTACTTCTTGTAGGTCCTTGTTAAACATTTCTTGTATTTTCTCCATTCTGTTTCCAAGATTTTGGATCATCTTTACTAACATTACTCTGAACATTTTTTCAGGTAGACTTCCTATTTCCTCTTCATTTGTTTGGTCTGGTGGGTTTTTTCCTTGCTCCTTCATCTGTTGTGTGTTTCTCTGTCTTCTCATTTTGCTTAAATTACTGTGTTTGGTGTCTGCTTTTCACAGGCTGCAGGTTCATAATGCCCGTTGTTTTTGGTGTCTGCCCCCAGTGGCTCAGTTTGTTTCAGTGGGTTGTGTAGGCTTCCTGGTGGAGGGAACTGGTGCCTGTGTTCTGGTGTATGAGGCTGGATCTTGTCTTTCTGGTGGGCAGGAGCATGTCCATAGGTGTATTCTGGGGTGTCTGTGACCTTAGTATGATTTTAGGCAGCCTCTCTGCTAATGGGTGGAATTGTGTTCCTGTCTTGCTAGTTGTTTGGCATAGGGTGTCCGGCACTGTAGTTTGCTGGTTGTTGAGTGTACCTGGGTCTTAGCGTGGAGATGGAGATCTCTGGGAGACCTTTCACTGTTTGATATTACATGGAGCTGGGAGGTCTCTGGTGGACCAATGTCCTGAAATCGGCTCTCCCACCTCAGAGGCACAGGCCTGACACCTGGCCAGAATACCAATACCCTGTCAGCCACACGGCTCAGAAGAAAAAGGAGAACAAAAGAAAGAAAAAAAAAAGAAATAACAAGAAATAAAGTTATTAAAATAGAAAAATTAATTATTTTTTAAAAATTAAAAATAAAATAAAGAAAAAAGAAAGAAGAGAGCAACCAAACCAAATACAAATCCACCATTGGTAACAAGCACTAAAAACTATATTAAAAAAAACCAGAAAACAGACAGAACCTTAGGACAAATGGTAAAAGCAAAGCTATTCAGACAAAGTCACACAAAGAAGCATACACATACAAACTCCCAAAAAGAGAAAAAGGAAAAATATCTATCTATCTATCTATATAAAAGGAAGAGAACAACCAAATCAATAAACAAATCTACCAATGATAATAAACTCTAAATAGTAAACTAAGATAAACATAAAACCAAACACCAATCACATACAGCAAACCCCAAGTCTACAGTTGCTCCCAAAGTCCACTGCCTCGATTTTGGGATGATTCATTGTCTATTCAGGTGTTCCACAGATGTAGGGTACATCAAGTTGATTGTGGAGATTTAATCCACTGCTCCTCTGGCTCCTGGGAGAAATTTCCCTTTCTCTTCATTGTTCGCACAGCTCCCGGGGTTCAGCTTTGGATTTGGCCCTGCCTCTGCATGTAGGTCTCCTGAGGGTGGCTGTTCCTGTCCAGACAGGACAGGGTTAAAGGAGCAGCTGATTAGGGGGCTCTGGCTCACACAGGCCGGGGGGAGGGATGGGTAGGGGATGCGGGGTGAGCCTGCAGCGGCAGAGGCCAGCATGACATTGCAACAGCCTGAGATGTGCTCTGTGTTCTCCCAGGGAAGTTGTCCCTGGATCACAGGACCCTGACAGTGGCGGGCTGCACAGGCTCCAGGGAGGGGAGGTGTGGATAGTGACCTGTGCTTTGCACACAGGCTTCTTGGTGGCGGCAGCAGCAGCCTTAGCGTCTCATGCCCGTCTCTGGTGTCCGCACTGATAGCCACAGCTTGCGCCCATCTCTCAATCTCATTTAGGCGGTGCTCTGAATCCCCTCTCCTCGCACACCCTGAAACAATGGTCTTTTGCCTCTTAGGCAGGTCCAGACTTTTTCCCAGACTCCCTCCCAGCTAGCTGTGGCGCACTAGCCCCCTTCAGGCTGTGTTCACGCAGCCAACCCTAGTCCTCTCCCTGGGATCTGACCTCCGAAGCCTGAGCCACAGCTCCCAGCCCCCACCTGTCCCAGCGAGTGAGCAGACAAGCCTCTCAGGCTGGTGAGTGCTGGTCGGCACTGATCCTCTGTGAGGGAATCTCTGAGCTTTGCCCTCTGCACCACTGTTGCTGCACTCTCCTCCGTGGCTCCGAAGCTTCCTCCCCCCACGCCCACCCTTCTCCACCAGCGAAGGGGCTTCCTAGTGTGTGGAAACTTTTCCTCCTTCACAGCTCCCTTCCCAAGGTGCAGGTCCTATCTCTATTCTTTTGTCTCTGTTTTTTTCTTTTTTCTTTTGCCCTACCCAGGTACATGGGGAGTTTCTTGCCTTTTGGGAAGTCTGAGGTCTTCTGCTAGTGTTCAGTAGGTGTTCTGTAGGAGTTGTTCCACATGTAGATGTATTTCTGATGTATTTGTGGGGAGGAGGGTGATCTCCACATCTTACTCCTCCACTATCTTCAAGGTCTATCTTTTGTCTTTTTGATCATAGCCAGTCTACAGGTGTAAGGTAATATCTCATTCCGGTTTCGAATTGCATTTCCCCAATAATTACTGATGTGAATACCTTTGGACATTTGTATATCTTCTTTTGAGAAATATATATTACAGTCCTTTGCCCATTTTTAAATTGGGCTGGTTATTTATTTACTTACTTACTTACTTACTTGCTGTGTAGAAGCTTTTCAATTTTATTCACTCTCGTTTATTTTGGCTCTTGTTGCCTGCGTTTACAGGTCACATCAAATGAAAAAAAATATATTGCCCAGACCAATTTCAAGAGATTTTTCTCTATGCTTTCTTCTAGTAGTTTTAGTAGTTTTAGAGATTCAAGTCTTATGTTTAAGGCTTTAATCGATTTTGAGTTGATTTTTGTTTACGGTGTCAGATAAGCATTCAATTTCATTCTTCTTCATATAGATATCCAGTTTTCCCAGCACCATTTAATAAAGACACCAGCTTTCCCCAGTGTATGTTTCTGGCACCCTTGTCAAAGATCAGTTGACCATAAATCCATGGATTTCTTTCTGGGCTCTCTATTCCATTCCATTTGTCTATGTAATATCTTATGAAATCAGGAAGTGGGATCCCTCCAGTTTGTTTTTCTTTCTCAAGATTGTTTGTCTATTCAGAACCTTTGTGGCTCCACATGAATTTTAGAATATTTTTTTCTATTTAGATTAAAAATATCATGGAATTTGTGTAGGAATTACACTGAATCTGTAGATCTCTTTTGGAAGTATAGGCATTTTAAAAACATAAATTCTTCCAACCTATAAACAGGGAATGCTTTTTTCATTTATTTGTGTCTTCTTCAATCTTTTTCATCAATGTTTTATAATATTCAGTGTACAGATCTTTCACCTCTTTGGTTAAATTTATTTGTAAGTATTTTTCTCTTTTTGTTGTTATTATTGAATGGGATTGTTTTCTTAATTCCTTTTTCAGATAATTTGTTGTTAGTGCAGAGAAACAACTGATTTTTGTATGTTGATTTTGTGTCCTGAAACTTTACTAAATTTGTTTATTAGTTCTAGCAGGTTTTTGGTGAAGTATTTAGGGTGTTTTATATATATAAGATCATTTCATCTGCAAACAGAGAAAATTTTACTTTTTCCTTTCTGATTTGGATGACTTTAATTTCTTTTTCTTGCCTAATTGCTCTGGCTAGGACTTCCAGCATTATGTTGAATAGGAGTGAAAAGAGTGGACACCCTTGTCTTGTTCCTGATCTCAGAGGAAAAGCTTTCAGCCTTTCATCACTGGGTATGATGTTAGCTGTGGGCTTGTCCGATATGTCCCTTATTATGTTGAGGTACATTCCTTCTATACCTAATTTGTTGAGAGTCTTTTTCTTTTCTTTTTTTTTTTTTTTTGATCATGAATGGTTGTTGAATTTTGTCAAATGCTTACTCTACATCTATTGAGATAAAAATGTAATTTTTAATCCTTCATTCTGTTAAGGTGGTGCATTAAGTTTATTGATTTGTGTATGTTGAACCATCCCTGCATCCCAGGAACAAATACCAATTGAGCATGGTGTTTGATCCTTCTACTGTGATGTTGGATTTACATTGCAAGTGTTTTTTTTTTGAAAATTTTTGCATTTATATTCATCAGAGATATTGGCCTGAGGTGTTTTATCTAGATTTGGTATCAGGGTAATGTTGACCTCATATAATAAGTTTGGAAGTGTTCCTTTCTTTTCAATTTTTTGGAAGAGTTTGAGAAGGACTGTCTTTAATTCTCCTTTAAATGTTTGGTAAAATTCAGCATTGAAGCCATCTGGTCCTAGGCTTTTTCTTTGTTGGGAGATTTTTGATTACTGGTTCAATCTCCTTACTCATTATTGGTCTGTTAAGATTTTATATTTCTTAATGATTCAGTCTTGGTACATTGTATGTTTCTAGGAATTTAGCCATTTCTTCTAGATTATCCACTTTTTGATGTATAATTATTCATAGTAGTCTTGTATGATTTTTGTATTTCTGTGGTATCAGCTGTAGTTTCCTCTTTCAATTATAATTTTATTTATTTGAGTTGTTTCTCTTTTTTTCTTGGTTAGTCAAGCTAAATGTTTGTCAGTTTTGTTTATCTTTTTTTTTTTAAAAAAACCTCAGAATTTCATTGATCTTTTTTATTGTGTTTCCAGACTCTATTTCATTTATTTTGGATCTAATCTTTATTATTGCCTTCTTTCTGATAACCTTGGGTTTATTTGTTCTTTTTCTAGTTCCCTGAGGTATAAAGTTAGATTGCTTATTTGAAATCTTTCTTTTTTCTTAACATAGGTATTTATCACTATATATTTCCCTCTTAGTACTACTTTGCTGCTTCCCATAAGTTTTGGTACATTGTGTTTCCATTTTCATTTGTTATAATGACTTTTTTACTTCACTTTTGATTTCTTCTTTGACTCATGGATTCTTCAGGAGTGTGTTGTTTAATTTACTCCTATTTGTTCATTTTCCAATTTTCCTCCTGTTGTTAACGTCTAGTTTCATATCACTTTGGTCAGAAAACATGCTTGATATGATGTCAATCTTCTTATATTTGTTAAGACTTGTTTTTTATCTCTTCTCCTAATACTATTAAGTTTTACAAGGGCAGAGAACTTGTTAAACATGAATTGATAAGTCCTCCCACATAGAGCTAAATGTTATTTAGAAAGCTAGAGTTTATTCAAATATGTTGTGTGATTGGGAATATTTAACCCTAAGGAGTTAAGTAAAAACTAAAGAGAGAAAGAGTTGAGTAAAAAATTTAAAATGCATGGGGACAGCAACATATTACTTCATCTGAGGGTACACAGTCAAGGCTTAAAAAGAACTGGCAATAGAAAATATGCTTCTGGCTATGTGAGAGGGAAGTATCCCCAAAGTGAACACATCAGCATTCCACCAAGCCCCCACCTCCAGGATAGCTGCAAAACCTAGGGCCTATGGGATTTTCACACAAAACCATCAGTTCCACAAGAGATCAAGAAAGAAGCCAGACTGACTCACAAGAGAGCTTCCTACAATGACAGACAGGGGACTTTACCAGAGATCAGAAAAAAACAACAGTCTTAGATGATAGCTCTGAAACCTCAATGAATTAGATAAAGCACCTTGGGAGGTCAAATCGATGACCTTGATCTAGATCCATCTTAGAATAACCCAGTAACTGAAAAATTAACAAGGTTGCATGTACACACTAGCATACTTCTAAGTAGTAGAGGTCTGAGTAGGAGAAATAGAAAAGTATTATTAAAATCTTATATAGTAAACAATATTTGACAAAATATAAGCCACAAAATTCAAATTAATGTGGATAATGATACACAGTTCTTTTGCAGTTATTTCTTAGCCTTACAATGATTAAAAAGAATTGGGTATTCCTGTTTTTATGTATTACATTTGGATTGTCTTTGAGTGTTTTGTAAAAGACTAATTCAGAACAATCTCAATTTTTGTTTTTGCATGGATTACAACTTGTAACCGTTAGTTATAATTTCATTTAGAGCATTGATAAAATCTCTTCCTTGGTTTCTGTTTCCAATACTTGCCCCTTAAATCAATTCAAGTGTTGTTTTAGAATCAGGGCCAACTTATACATTAGGCTCAGAGGAAAAATGTTTTAAGCTCACATTACTTTTAGGGGCCCAGGGAAACAGTTTAATTTCCTTTGAAATCAGAATTTTAAAAAATGAACTTTTAGGTCAAAGAAAATGTCTTAATGTATAATATTAATATGTTCACCTTTATACCAATGCAGTCATAAAATATAAATTTAAAATTTTTTAATCTTTAAACAAAAATTTTAACAGAAGGAAATGCCCATAAGGCAAAAGTGCCTAGAACTCAAGAAATTCATAATACCGTTCTGTTCCGATGGACTCTTTCTGAAATCAAAATCGTATCTCTGCCACTCCACTATTCCGAGGCCTTAGAGTTTTATTTGCTGAGAGTGGATACAAAAGACAAACATAACACATCTTAGAATCTGGTCCCTACCAGACTTTTCGGCATCATCTTGCACAAGACGTCATCCCAATTTGTGCCCGGATATTAGCTGTATGAATCTACTCTCAGCTCTATTCCCTTAAGTTGCTGCCTCCTCCTCTCACCTCTAGATGTTTCCCTCAATAAATGTAACATACCTTTTTCTGGATGCAATTATCATTCGGATAATATGGAGAGAAAGGCTATTTACCAAGTTTTCCACTCAAAGGAAATATTTCTCTCTCAATTTTTACCAAAGTTCTGCCTCTATGCAAATTCCACAGAAAATGCCATCTCCTCTGAGAAGTCTCCCCAGATTCCCCTCCATAGCATGATATTTATATCTGTTATATTCTTTTTGCCACCCTCTTCATGAACTCTTAGATTGTACACAGCCTAATCATTCCCCTTACATAATTTAATATTGAGCACATGTCACTCTTCCACTGGTATAAGAGTCAGAAGTACAATTTCCCCTCTAGATTGTAGCTATTAGAGGGCAGGGGACATATTTTTTTTTTCATTTTCGTTCCCTTATTTAACCCTCCACAGTGTCTTATTACATATGCTCATTGTAAGTGCTCAATGTGTTCCTTATAGTTAAATGCAATGTAGGCGATATTTGCAGTATTTTATCAGCATTACCCGCCTAAAGCTGTTTTACTAAATGGAGAGGCAACTACTTTGTGGCCAGGATAATGTTCTCTCATCTCTGATAGTTCCTGCACTTCTGTGTTTGTTGCAACAGCATATTTTAATAGACAAATTACTGGACCGAGTGTCAAGAGTCCATGTTTCTACTCTTCACTTTTAAATTAGCTAAAGGCATCTTATATCACTTTATCTCTCTGGGATTATTTCCTCATCTATAGAAGCAAGGGATGGACAATAACTGATCTCAGGGAACTTCTGGCTCTGGCATTCTACAGTTTTACGACCTACTGATGCTAGTTCTAATATGATCAAATATGAATTAGTACTAAGGGCTTCCACAAGATACAAGAAGGGAATACATTTCATGTGGCTGCTGACAACTCTACCTGAGCAGGCTGGTAGTGATGTGAGCCTTCAGGTACAGTCCAAGAACCATGGCAAGTTCCCACCAGTGGGTAAAGCTCATTCTACCTCTCAGTGTGCCTAGCCCTTAAGTTATTTTTACTCCTAAGTGTAAGGAACATGAGTTCCTAATCTCCTGGGGAACTGAGATCAGTGTAAGAGGACACTAAATGAGAATTCTCCGAACAAAAGCAATAGTTTTTCACCTCTCACCAAAGACAGAAACAAGGTCTTATTAAAACTCACACACAGTGCATGAAATAACTACATGGCCAGTGAGAAGGACTGTTAAAGGGCCTCCTTCTGCTTGCTTTAAATCTGTATTTTCAATTGAATTTTAGAGATTTTCTTTGTTCTATTCCTTTTGCTTCAGTAACACCAAAAGAGAGACAGCTGGGGACCGCAGAGAATAAGATAGTTTGGAAGAATAGTTTCTAGTAAGTCCCCCAGAGCAGAAATTTGTACGGTTAATCTTTTAGAGAAACTTGTTCTCTGAATTTGCGTTGGTTTTACTCACATTTTCCAGGTGTTTACTGCCAACCCAGCGTCACCAGCCTGAGTTAACTCAGATTCCATGGGTTTGCTGTCCTAAATTTTCTAACCAAAGAAAAACCCTAGTTGCTATCCATAGCCATGGGTTTTTAAGGCTAAGTTGAAGATGCCCTGATTCATCCATAATCTTCATTCTTGCTCTCTTGAGAGGACTAAACACGGCATGGCAGACAAGTCTGACCTGGAGTCACCAAAAGCCTCAAACTGTGACCAAACCTGTAATTGGAGTCTCTTTAACCATTTGTTAACCTAAATACTAACTAGGAAATAATTATTTAGCACCTACTACAGGTAAGACCTTTACCATGCATTTTACATTCGTTAGCTCATTTAACATACAAAATCACCCTACAGAATAACCGTTAATTTTACCATTTTAAAAATGAAAAAGCTGAAGACCAGAGCAATGACCTCTCTGTAACCACAGAGCTAGGAGGGGGAGAGGCAGTGCCCCACAACATCCCTATTGTGACCCCAGGGCATCCTATCCACAGATACCTCTGTTATTACCACATTAGCTGCTGCCTCCCACAAGTAGGATCATATGTTTTCTTCTTTGCACCTACAGTAGCTAACACAAGGCCTTTCATGGAACTGCTACTGTTTGTCTCTGTGTGGACTTGAGAAAGGAGAGACAGGTGGGGCTGGGGCCATCAAAGAAGACTTCCTGAATGTGTGGGGAGGGGAGGAGGTGTCGATGTGTCTAGAAGAATGGATGGGTTTGGGTTGACCAACTTAAGCTGCACAGCATTTATTTCCATAAGGGAAAGTTTGCCTGGGCAAAGGCACAGGGGACTGAAAGCATGTAACATGACTGCGTGTGAACTAGGATGGTGCCGTTAGCCAATACTGGATATAAGAAATGAGAAATTACTGACTGATGTGATTAGCCTGGGCTCAGAAATACTGCCTCTTTGAAGGTCTAGGTTCTGGTCTTGCAATTTCTCAAGCTTGCCCAAGGGCAATGATTGGTCTCACCCACAGACCTCCTCCCATTTTCCATTTCCACTAAAGAGAGAAAGCTTAACTTTAAGGTGAGCTCTTTGCCTTTGATATTCTGACAAGAAATGTACATTGCTGTTTGCCAAACCTACCCCACTGAACTGCCCTTATTCTTGGAAGAAAATAAAAAGGAAACAGAGGACATTAGGAAGGGGCTGATTTCTGGTACAGTTGTTCATTTAGAAAAGTCATTTCAAATTGCACGAGGTGCTTCAATTGCCCTAATTTCCTGAAATTAATTCTAAATTTTATGGGTACAATTTGTTTCCCTAAGTCTCTAATTATGCTTTTAACATTCAATCTTTCAAACTCAAGCCATTAGTGACTTAATATGGTGTTATCAGGAGATAAAGTGGAGTTAGGAGTGTGGGTGGGAATTACAAGAGCAGAAGTTGCACCTGTGCTTGTGATGGTTTGAAATTGATGTCCCCTGGAGGAAGGCTAAAAGAAAAATCTAACAAGTCACCAAAACAGACTAAAGTAAAGTCTGAAAATTAGTATTTAAGGTATTAGGACAAGGGGCTAGGAAGGGCTTGAGAGGTAATCACAAAGTTCCATTTAAACTTATTGAACATGGGTGCTAGTGTGGGATTTCAGGTCAAATAAGAATTGTAGGAAATACAGATATCATCAGACAGCAAAGCATGCACAAGATATAAGTGCTAAGGTTAGAGGAAGACTTTCAAGGACATAAAAATTAAGGAAGGAGACAGGTAATAAGTGGCTCAGAGACAGGACAAAAAAATTGAAAGTTGAATCACTGAATATCTGGGAATAGCCTGTTGGAGAAGCAAGACAAGATAATCAGTAAAGCAGAATCATCATTCCTTAAATATTCCATCAATATGCATCAACTCAGCAGCCACAGGGCTGCTTCTATTTCTTAAAAGAGGAGGTTTACCAGGTGACCTGTACACCTTAACACCCCAAACACACATAGTTCCCATCTGTGCCAACACAATCTGCTCTGTGGTTCTGATGACAGTGTATGATTTAAACCCTAACATGCTGTAGAGTTTTAGAAACAGGGACCAAAGGGAGCTAATAGAGGCATGGATGTTCAAACAGAGGAGCAGATGACCCAGATTGTACTACAGAGAATTCACAGTTTGAGAAACTGAGGAGGAAGGGAAAAAAAAAGACCTGACTTTCAGGAAACTGACAGACTAAACCCACCGGAGTTTGGGAAGACCCAAGTCCTGCCAGGAAGACCTTGGAAAGGAGACACAAGAGAAGCCCAGCTAGTTATAGGCATTCATCTCTTGAAGTCTGGGAGTAGAAAAATAGGAGACATTGTCTCTACAATCAACAAATCAACCACTGAGGCAGGCGGAAGAAGGAACGATCACTATTTGGTGGGAGAGAAGAGAATCACACCCATGAAACAACAATGAGTTGTTTGGAACAGAAAAATTCCTCATCAAAAAAATATGTTCTGTAGAATCTTAAAAAGGTAAGAAATCATTGGATCTTGAGATGTCCAGTGAAATCTTCTCAGATGAGAGAAGTTCCTATCTGGAGTCAAAGGATGAACAGATATCGGAGAGATGGGAAAATTAAAACTCTTAGCAAGGACAGCGACCTGAGAAGGAATACAAAGTGAGTCAAAGATGAGTAGAGTAGATATGATGATAGTAAAGACCACACCTGACAGACTGCTTGGTGCCTCTGGGGATGATGGAGAGAGTTGGAGTGGGGTGATAAAACTAGGCTGTGGTCGGCCTTGAATTCGATGTCAAACATGTTAGACCTCCTGCAACCAAACAAGTAGATAATATTGAACATTTCTGAGCAGAAATTTGACATTAAGATGGATTGTTTTAATCTTTCCATCTTTTGCATATGATTCTGATCATGACTCCTCACCCTAAGATCCTGACAATTTTCAGATGTGGGGGAGATAATAGTAAAGGAAATATTTTCCAGAGTTTCAGAGTCGTAAGTGGTATACATTTTAGGAAATGCACATCCTGCACATTTTAGGAAGGCATGGACCAATTGCCCAACCAAAGCTCAGACATCAGGATCCCCTCATGTATCATCCACACAGAAATGTTTCAGCACAGATGTCTCCTAAAATCCTACATGTACAAGTATGTACCATCCATTTGTTCTATCCACACAACTGCAACAAATCAGGTGTTCCTTCTGCACAGGTGTGCCATCTACCAACTTGTGTCATGAACATAGGTGTGCAATACCGAACTAATCTGTGTTGTTAAATGGGGCATATGTAGCTCCTTTCTCTCCGATATCTGTCCACATGGAATGCTTTCCAATAAAGCAAAGTATATTGAATTCTCCTCCACAGCACTATGAGACACTAAAGGTGAGGAGCAATGTTAGGTACCAAACCACACTTTCTTCCTGACTCATCTTTCAAGTCCTAAAAGGAAGGGAAAAAATATTTCCTTCTAAGAGTCTCACATTCCAAACTTTTATTCTAAATCAACTGCAGAAATCAGCAACATGTAAATAACAAAGAAACAAACACAACAGTAAGCTTAACAAGTATGCATTTTAATAGATTTGTATCAACATCTGTGCAAATTTAAGGAAAAGGCAGTAAGTACAAAAATGGAGGAAGAATAATCTTCTCAATCTACTCTTACTTATCCTCTCTCCCCTTGCATAGGAAACAAATACTATAACTCAAGATTCACACTTAAAAAAAAACCTTTTAATTCAAAGTTTAATTTGAGTATGATCTCAGAGTATTCAGAACTGATGCTACGTTAGTCCTTTAATAAACTGGACTTGGAAATAACTGATCTCAAGGAAAATTCAATCAAAACCAAAGTCTTAATCTTTCTTCAAAAACAGGACAGTTGAGAACTGAATGTGATGTTCTGGAAAAATCGAAGAAGAAATAACATCAAACTAGTTTGTTCCTGGAAACAAGGCAACAAGAAATTTATGGCATTTTCACCTGTGGTTTTACTACAAAAGATTCTGGGCTTAGAAACCATGTCACTGGGCTCTCTTAAAATCCAACACAGAGATAGAGACAGAGAACAAACAGGAATCATGGTGGCAACATTTCTGGAGTGATTTTGAAGTATAAAGTCCAAGGAGCGGGGTGGGGGGTGGTGGTGGTGGGATGAATTGGGAGATTGGGATTGACA
The DNA here is from genome assembly GCF_951394435.1 of Stenella coeruleoalba. Taxonomy (NCBI): domain Eukaryota; kingdom Metazoa; phylum Chordata; class Mammalia; order Artiodactyla; family Delphinidae; genus Stenella; species Stenella coeruleoalba. The sequence goes on along the minus strand of NC_137159.1, from coordinate 73,019,537 downwards.
TATATATACACTAATGTGTATAAAATAGGTAACTAATAAGAACCTGCTGTATAAAAAATAAATAAATAAAATTCAAAATTCGGATAGCATCACCCTTAAAAAAAAAAAAGAAAAAAAAAAGAATCCAAGGAGGTCCTAGAACCAATGACTATCAGTTCAGCACTTAAAGTGCTCAGTCTCTCTTCTCTCAACTTCCTCTTCCTTGAAGGCAATGAAGCAGAGCAAAGAATGTAAAATTAAGAAAAGGGAGAGACTTTGTAACTTCTTTCTCATATCCTACTTAGTAATATATTTTAAGAAGAAACAGAAATGGCTTGTCATTTCCTGTCTTTTCATGACCTTAAAGATGGGTAAAGTTAAACAGGAAAGCCAATCTCTAAGGAACTGGAAAGGGCTTACCCTGTGGACAACTGTATCGCATGCCCAAGTAATTTTTACAAAGCAAGCAAACAAGCAAATCTAGCTATAGTACTAAATTCTGTCTTTGATTTTCCTTGTAAAATGAATTAGAACAGGCTGAGACTAGTTGAGTTCTATGATGTCACTCTCTTTCAGTTTAATGCTTTACTGAACACGAGAAAGTATGAAATTTTGCAAAACCCACACTTGCTCATCTATGTTACAGTCCATGAAGTATGTTATGCATATGAATGACATATATCTGTCATGTGAATCCTAATAGGAAAAAAAATATGGCATGCTAACTTCAGTTAAAGGAAGAAGGACTGCAAAGGAAAACGGAGATATCTGTTACATAATAGCACAAAGAATTAAACACCCTCATCCACATCATAAAATTTGCATGTCAAGCTAGCAAAGATATAGAGAATGCTTACTAAGCTAGTTTAACCCCAGAAAAAAGTTTTTATCTAAAAGAATCAACTTCTGTTTTGAACTTGCACATATGAAGTCCATGATTTTTTTAAAAAATAATCCAGTGAACAAGAAAAACTAAGATTCTGATTACTGAATAAAATACTAAATCATCCCATGAAATATCACTGCATTATGAGAATAAAACTGCATTATGAGAACTATAGGAACCACTATTATATGAAGATGGAAAAGAAGGGATTTCTACTCTTGAGGTACTCACATTCTGATAGGGGAGACTAGTCAAACAAACAAACAAACAAAAAATATATATATATAATATGTAATATAGAGTAGGATACTCTAAGTCAAATTCAAAAAAAAGTTTATTTATAAAGGTGTATGCAGGGGTTGAGAAATGACGAGGGATAATACAGGTATCCCAGACTAAAGAAGCATAGGAGGAAGAAATAATTGGATTCCAGAAACAGAAGGGCTGCTTGCAATCCAGAAGACCTGAGACTAAATCTGAGGGTGCAGCCAGCCCCCTGCAAGGTTACAGGGAGGGAATCAGGAGGGTAAATACTCCTGACCTCACTCTTCACTCACCCCTGGTCTTCACTGGTTCCCCACCCTCCATGGTCAAAGCCTACCTGAAGCTGCAGGGCAAAGGAGCCGACTGACACAGTCTCTTCCAGTCAGAAACCCTCCACGCAGAACACACTAGAGAAGGGTGGAGTGTAGGTCTGGAGGACAATCTAAATTACCCAGCACAGAGGTGTACAGACTGGGATCAGTCCCAAGAGAGGTAATCTCTGAATTATTTCATGGTTGAAGTCTCTGTTAATAGTTTACCTCTTCCCTGAAGCCTCTCCAGAGGATCAGTTACTACTTTTTGTGATCCAAAGAATGTTCTTTTCTTTACATTTAACGCTTATTTCATTGTGACATGTTTCATGGTCAGATGGGTGTGTATTTGTCTCTGTAAACAAGTTCTGAGATCTTCTAGGAAGAAAGTTATGTGCCTGAGTCAGCTTTGCATTTCCAGTGCCCAGCGGGAATAACAATCACCTACTTTTTGTTAAACTGGATGTAAATAATTGCACCCATCATCTGAGTAACTCAGCATTTCAGGGAGCTATGCTGGGTGTGAAAACTACCCTGTACATTCTTACCGCTTTCAGTGTGTCCATATAACCTGTACCTGCACGCTCATGAATCTGAAAAGGAGAGATTATTTTACCATCCAGATGACACACAGCAGTAAGGTGCAACATAATTATCCAAGAACCAATGGAATAGCCAAATGTTTGCAGTAATAGAGATTTTTACCAGATAGCATCCTCTTTTATTGACTCTATAAATACCAGTATTCAAAACCTTTCAGAGTTAGACAACACACATTTTCTGAGTGACTATTCTGCCCAAGATGCCTGTGTTGAGCACTTTCACACCTGTGGTCTCACTTGATGGTCAGAAAAACTATGTGGGATAGTAGATTATTACCTGCATTTTAGAGACAAGGTTAACTGAGGCTGAGAAAGATTAAGAGACATAATTGTCAAGTGGCAGATATAAAGACAATTATTTTGATTTCAACTTGAGGTCCCCTTCTTACCACACCAGAGTACATTCTTTATATTCTGAGAAATAAATGTAAATAGGATTTATTGTTTTTATCATGCATAATTTATATTTATTTAATTAATAATAATTACTATTTATAATAATTATTATATATATATGAAATGCCTTGTTGGGAGCCAAGAAGTTTTCGCCATTAGAAGATGGCCGACACCCTGCTTCTCTTCCTGATTTATGAGATAGAAGTTCGCGCCTAAAATGAAAGCCCGCGCACGCAGCACCAATGATGATTAGCCAAGTACTTCCCTCATTCTGAATCCCGCCCCCCTTTCTCTGCAGTGTATAAATACAGCTACCGCAGCAATAAAAGTTTGAGGCTTGATCAGGATTCTGTCTTGCCTCCATTCTTTCGCGTCTCCTGCCCTTCCCCCTTTTTTCAACCCCCACAGGTTCCTCCTCGGACTCACAAGGATTTGTCCTGCTGGTCGGGACTCCCGGGGACGCCCGGGGCCGTACACAATGCCTAATAATATACAAGAGAATGTTTAGATCAGTGTCTCTTGGGCATGTTTCCACTAAGTTATAAACGTCAAACTCTACTATTAATTGAGTTTTGTAATTTGAGGAAAGGTAGAAAGAAAATATTTTATTAGAGAATAAAAACAAATGAGTAATTACCAGGACCATTCATATTATAAAAAAATAAACTATTGATTAATAAACACTTTGTAACAACCTTAGTGGTAAACATTAGGTTGATGTGACCTGGAACATTTTCTTGTTCATTTTACTAAAAATCTATGAAATTGCAAGCCACTGATTAGAGTTAATGGTAATGAGTTTTTATGGAAAAGCCTGAAAGTGATTCGGGGAAGCTAGAAACTTTGTTTACTAGCTAAAGAAAAACATTACAAAGCAAAATAGACTGTGGCAGTAAAAAGTAAAAATTGCATGATTTGTAGCTCTGGGTGCCAACTTCATTAATTAATACAGACTTTAAAATCCTTTCAAGAATATGAGCTAAAGGACCAGAATTACTGCTGGTGTAGATAGTAAATACAGATCAAATGGGTTTCATTTAAAATATGGTGGCTTCAGATAAGACTAATTAGCAGGATGACAAAAACAGTCAATAAAACAGAAGCAAATCTTATTCTTAAATGCTGGCAACAATTAGTGGAATTAATTGGAAACTGGTCCTCTTGCCCATTTTTATATAAAAAGTTTACACTAGTTTTTGGTTGCTGTTATTGGGGTATTTTTAATTATTTTCCTGTGTTGTAATACTATGTATCTTGTTCTATGTGAGCAGAGGTGCTAATGTCATCAGGGAAAGAGGGAAGTAGGGCAAGCTGGGGAGTCGGGGAGAGGAATGAAGGAGAGAATGTGGACAGAGGCTAAAGGAATATAACGCAGTAAATAGCAACAGGGTTTTTTTTTCTTTAATGCATTATTTTTTTTTCAAAGCAGGGTTATCTGTTCTGCTTCTTTGGATGGCTCTCGATTTTCTGGTTATTTGTTGTTTTGGTTATATATTACTGCATAATTAACTATCCCAACCTTAGTAGATTTTAGCAACAATAATTTTATTAGTTTGCTACAATTCTACAGTTCAAGCAGAGCCCAGCAAAGGCAGTCCATCTCTGTTTCACGGGGCATCAGCTGGAGTGTCCCGACTAAGGGTAAAGACTCCACGTCTTTGATGACCTTGCACATGGGTGGGCTTCTCATGGCCTGGTGGTCTCAGGGTAGTTGAATGTCTTACATGGAGGCTGGATTCTCCCATGCCACAAAAGTGAAAGTATCCAGGTCTTAATGTTTAGGCTTGAAACAGGCATCACATGATTTCTTGCCACAATTTAATTATTAAAGTAGGTCATGACCCAGATTCAAGGGAAGGCGCCACACAAGAGATGGATATTGGAAGATATGGTTCACTGGAGGCATCAAAGTAACAATCTACCCTGCCTGTCTAGAAAAGAGATGACTGACGTTTGACAAAAACAGTAGTTTTTCAGATTTTGAACTATGTTCAACCAGCAGTCTCTAACAGAGGCTCATGACGACCCTAAAAAGTAAACACCTTGCAACAGAATTTATGTCATCCAGACTTAAAACTTACCGAAGAACACAGAGTAATAGTATCCACATAATGTGAAAGGTGGGGGCATTTTTCTCCAAGTTTTTGAAATGAATGCTTTAGGAAGGGAAATTTACAAGCTAGAAGCTTATAGATCCACTTCAGTTTCCCTGCCTCAATACAGTGTTTACTTAACTTACAAACTCTCTCATTTGCTTACTCACCAAATGTATATTGTCCCTCTGCTTTGCAGTACATGGTACATAAGGAACAATGATGTGTGTTAAAAGGGAATCGTAACTAAAGCAGAGTCTTCAAATATTGATCTCGTGTGCATTTGAACTATCTGGGAAAAGTAGTTTAAAGAAGATTTCTCAGCTTTGCTTTCTCCTCAAACTAATAAAGCCCTCCAAGATTTGTGTATGGAATTATGGAAGAGGAGAGCTGCTCCAGTAGAAAGAACAAGTGGCCTTAACTGAGTTTCTGCCATAGATGTTTTTTATTCATCTCAGATGGGTCATCACCACCACAACCTCTAGGCCTCAGTTTCTCCATATTTGATAATCTAGATATAAGGATTAAGGGAGATGAAATAAAATAAGTAAAATAGGACAAAATAAGAAATGTGACAGATGGTAACTAGACTTATAGTGCTGATCACTTTGGAATGTATAGAAGTATCAAATCACTATGTTTTGTAATGGGAACTAACAGTGTGGTAGGTCAATTTTACTTCAAAAACTAACAAGCAAACTGGTAGAAAAAGAGATCGGGTTTGTGGTTTCTAGAGGCAGGGGTTGGGGAGAGGTGGAAGTGGAGGAAGGGGTCAAAAGGTACAAACTTCCAGTTATAAGACAAATAACTACTAAGGGGTGTAATGTACAACATGATAAATATAATTAACACTGCTGTACATAATTGAAGAGTAAATTACGAGAGTAAATCCTGAGAGTTCCCATCACAGGGAAAAATACATTTTTTCTATTTCTTTAATTTTGTATCTCTATGAGATGATGGATGTTTCATAAGCTTATTGTGGTAGTCATTTCATGATGTATGTGAGTCAAATCATTTATGCGGTACACCTTAAACTTACACAGTGCAACATGTCAATTACAGTTCAATAAAACTGGGAGAAAAAAAAAAGAAATGTGAAGTGCACCATATACTGTAAAGTATTACACAAAAGTACCATTTCATAATGATGGTCTATAATGATCTATTTTAAACTACTCCATCAGTTTTCTTTTGTTTTGTTTCTGGCAAATGCTTTGCCTGATGATCTCACACACTGGGACTGCAGAGTTCTACTGATGTAACTCTTATTGCAGGTGTTTTTGAGTACTCTGTAAAAAGAAAAAAATCTAGGATTTTTACAGAGGATAAAGAAGTATCCACGATAAATGTTAACTGTGGGTGAGAAAAGCTAGTTGAGAGACGCTGAACGTGGAGAACAGTGTCTCCAGGCCACCTGACACTTTCCTTAAGAAAACTGGTGCCAATGGTAATTATCCAAACCTCATCTGACCATGCCTAAAGATGAGAACATGTCCTTTTTCGTAAGCAATGTAGATTTAGCTCTAAAAATATCAAATAATGCAACCTTGACTAAGTCCTGTGCTTCACACATCCTTGGGCACTCTGGAGGATATAAAAGAAGCAAAAGCTCTATTCAGAGTTCTTGAGGAGGGTATGATCTGTTACCTCTTCAAAATAGCCTAAACTGGCAGTGGCGGGCTGCACAGGCTCCCAGGAAGGAAGGTGTGGATAGTGACCTGTGCTTGTACACAAGCTTCTTGGTGGCGGCATCAGCAGCCTTGGCATCTCATGCCCACCTCTGGTGACCGCGCTGATAGCCACTGCTCGTGCCCATGCCTGGAGCTCATTTAGGCAGTGCTCTGAATCCCCTCTTCTCGCGCATCTGAAATAATGGTCTCTTGCCTCTTAGGCAGTTCTACTTTTTCCGGGACTCCCTCCCAGCTAGCTGTGGCACACTAGCCCCCTTCAGGCTGTGTTCACGGAGCCAACCCCAGTCCTCTCCCAGGGATCTGAACTCCAAAACCGGAACAGCAGGTCTCAGCCGCCACCCGCCCCAGCGGGTGAGCAGACAGGCCTCTCAGGATGGGGAGTGCTGGTCTGCACTGATCCTCTGTGTGGGAATCTCTCTAATTTTCCCTCTGCACCTTTATTGCTGTGCTCTCCTCTGTGACTCCAAAGCTTCCCCCCGGCCACCAACCATCTCTGCCAGTGAAGGGGTTTCCTAGTGTGTGGAAACATTTCCTCCTTCACAGCTCCCTCCCAGAAGTGCAAGTCCATCCCTATTCTTTTGTCTCTGTTTTTTCTTTTGCCCTAGCTAGGTACATGGGGACTTTCTTGCCTTTTGGGAAGTCTGAGGTCTTCTGCCAGTGTTAAGTAGGTGTTTGGTAAAAAATACAAACACATGGAGGCTAAACACTACACTACTAAATAACCAAGAGATCACTGAAGAAATCAAAGAGGAAATCAAAAAGTACCTAGAATCAAATGACAATAAGAAGACGACGACCCAAAACCTATGGGATGCAGCAAAAGCAGTTCTAAGAGGGAAGTTTATAGCAATACAATCTTACCTCAAGAACCAAGAAAAATCTCAAATTAACAACCTAAACTTACACCTAAAGCAATTAGAGAAAGAAGAACAAAAAAAACCCAAAAGTCAGCAGAGCGAGAGAAATCATAAAGATCAGATCAGAAATAAATGAAAAAGAAATGAAGGAAACAATAGCAAAGATCAATAAAACTAAAAGCTGGTTCTTCGAGAAGATAAACAAAATTGATAAACCATTAGCCAGACTCATCAAGAGAAAAAGACAGAAGACTCAAATCAATAGAATTGGAAATGAAAAAGGAGAAGTAACAACTGACAGTGCAGATATACAAAGGATCATGAGAGATTACTACAAGCAACTACAGGCAAACAAAATGGACAACCTGGAAGAAATGGACACATTCTTAGAAAAGCACAACCTTCCCAGACTGAGCAGGAAGAAATAGAAAATATAAACAGACCAGTAATAAGCACAGAGATTGAAACTGTGATTAAAAATCTTCCAAGAAACAAAAGTGCAGGACCAGATGGCTTCACAGGCGAATTCTATCAAACAGTTAGAGAAGAGCTAACACCTATCCTTCTCAAATTCTTCCAAAATATAGCAAAGGGAGGAACACTCCCAAAGTCATTCTATGAGGCCACCATCACCCTGATACCAAAACCAGACAAAGATGTCACAAAGAAAGAAAACTACAGGCCAGTATCACTGATGAACATAGATGCAAAAATCCTCAACAAAATACTAACAAACAGAATCCAACAACACATTAAAAGGATCATACACCATGATCAAGTGGGGTTTATCCCAGGAATGCAAGGATTCTTCAATATACGCAAATCAATGTGCTAAACCATATTAACAAATTGAAGGAGAAAAACCATATGATCATCTCAATAGATGCAGAAAAAGCTTTCAACAAAATTCAACACCCATTTATGATAAAAACCCTCCAGAAAGTAGGCGTGGAGGGAACTTACCTCAACATAATAAAGGCCATATGTGACAAACCCACAGCCAACATCGTTCTCAACGGTGAAAAACTGAAACCATTTCTTCTAAGATCAGGAACGAGACAAGGTTGTCCACTCTCACCACTATTATTCAACATAGTTTTGGAACTTTTAGCACAGCAATCAGAGAAGAAAAAGAAATAAAAGGAATCCAAATCGGAAAAGAAGTAAAATTGTCACTGATTGCAGATGACATGATACTATACATAGAGAATCCTAAAGATGCTACCAGAAAACTACTAGAGCTAATCAGTGAATTTGGTAAAGTAGCAGGATACCAAATTAATGCATTGAAATCTCTTGCATTCCTATACACTAATGATGAAAAATCTGAAAGAGAAATTAAGGAAACACTCCCATTTATCACTGCAACAGGGCTTCCCTGGTGGCGCAGTGGTTGGGAGTCTGCCTGCCGATGCAGGGGACGCAGGTTCGTGCCCTGGTCCGGGAGGATCCCGCATGCTGCGGAGCGGCTGGGCCTGTGAGCCACAGCCGATGGGCCTGTGCGTCCGGAGACTGTGCTCCGCGGTGGGAGAGGTCGCAGCGGTGAGAGGCCCACGTACCGCAAAAAAAAAAAAAAAAAAAAGAAGTGGCTGACAGTAGTTTACAGACTTCAGTATGTTCTTGACAATCAAGATGCTCAGAGAGAGAGGTGCAGCGAAGGTATTTAAGATTGAGGGAGAAACTCCTGATGAGGGTGACTAGAACAGAAGGTCCCTGCTAAGAATTTCAGGAGATGAAGTTGGCTAGGGAAGGGAGCTCCAGCTATGGATGGCTTCTGAGTCCAGGCCTAGGAGTTGGGACTTTCAACTGACAGGCAGTAAGGGGTAATTATTTTATGCTTTTAAGTACAATATTCCACTTTGTTAAAAAAAATTATGGAGTGAACATTTTCTGTAGTTCCATTTCCAATACTTAGAGTTCAAAGTCTTGCATAATTCTGATGTTCAGGAATAGAGAAAAACCTTAAACACTGAGTCATTTTTCAATGATGGAATTATTTGTCTTTGATTAATCATGAAGATATGTCATTTCTGATTGTCTCCTTTCATCTACTTCATACATTTCTTAGATACTGAAAATCGACTCCTTTGAAACCCTAACAAGAGATTGTTTTGTGTGCTGACTTCTTTCACTTTTGCATAAAAAAGCATTATGTTTATAAGGATGCTGTAATAATAGACACAGCGGTGAGTAAGGCCATGGGAAGCATGGTGGCCTCCTGTGACAGTTATCATTGTCTTGAAACAAATGCCTTATGATGCCTCTTTTAGGAATTTCAGTCAAAGGGTAAACACCCACTGAGTCACACGATCACCAAGTAAAAGAAAATACGGAAAAAGAATTATAGCTCATGCAAGGGTCTGTTTGGATATGAATTATGATAATAGGCTGTGACTTCTGATCTTTTTGTGTACATTTTTGTGTGTACCTAATCAGCTCTCCTAAACTGTGAAATGAAAAGTGCCTTGTGCATTCAGACTTCCGGAGCTTGTGGATGCAGAGAGGTAGCTCAGCTAGGAGATAACCTGGTGCTGGCAAAGCCTGGCTAAATATTCTGAGAAACACAGAAGTCAGGTGAACAATCAAGCCTCTGCAGCCCTCTGAGGCACACCAAGCTAGCCTTGCCTACTCCTCCATATTCTACAGGAATGCTGATGTTAATACCAGGCTGGGTCTGTACTTAGCAAATCTCCAAGCCTTGCACACAGATTTAGAATTGCACCTGACATATCCTAAAATGATACTTTGATTTTTCACTCTCAAACCATGTAATTTTGCTTTCTAAAACTTCAGCTGAGAATGAATGTATTTAACATTTGGCTTTGGCAGGAAGAAAATGTTTCAGTATAGAAATTCTTGTCTCCATGAACACAATTGTTAATTCAAACTCTGTCTATGCAATTAAAGACAATGGCTATGTAGCACATAGTAGGTATTCAGTTACATTTTTTACATTGAATTCCATGACCTAAGTAGTCAGAACTTAGAATTTTATGCATAATTTGCACAAGTTAAATGAATTAAATGATGCCCCACACAACCACAGACAGGAGAGAAATGACTAATGTTTCCACGACAAAATAGACAATAAGGAAACTAGAGGTCCTAGAGGATGATCCATAGAGAAAAGCATGAATCTCATCCTATTTTGTCCCTTGAGAGTGCAATGCCTAGGAACAGGCGCCTCTCCTGCCCTCCCATGCTAGGAGATCATAGACAAATGGTCCCAGGAATTGATTCTAAGGACAGGCAATAAAGGGAAAAAACACCATATTGGAATTCTACCTCCGAATTTGACTTGCTGTGTGACAACAGGAAAATTGCTTCCCTTCTCCAGGCCATTAAACTGCTAAAGAAAGGTTTTGAAATAAATGGCTTAGGTAATGCCCTGATTATATTTAATGACACTAGAGGTTATTTCTTCTCCCCTATTCTCTACCATAATTCTAAAACTTCCCAGAAAGTAAAGTTTGCTTCCAGGTGAGCATTTTTAAAGGCTGGAATAACAGAATTATCAAACATGAACTACACAAATATCAAACTTAAATTCCTGGTAAGATGAAGGTCCAATTAGGAAGGCAGATGCAGCAGCTCTTTTGTCAGAGGGAGGCACTGAAGTGGCCAAATGCACAAGAATAAGGAAAATGAGGACGTTCGTGTGCTACAGGCTGCGGACATTAACTCAGCCGTTTATCTGCTGAATGTGGTGTCAGAGATCATTCTAGATGAGTGCGTTCCATAGCAAACTAAACAGAAGAAGGTCCTGTGCTCATGGTGCCCAGTTCTAGTGAAGAGAGACAGACAATAAAGCAAAAATGAGCAGTGTGGGGGGCCAGGGTAAGTGACAGGAAGAGGAAGGGCGCAGGCTGAAGGGAGAGACAGTGAGCACCTGGGCTGCTCGGCACAGGCCTTTTTTTTTTTTTTTTAACATCTTTATTGGAGTATAATTGCTTTACAATGGTGTGTTAGTTTCTGCTTTATAACAAAGTGAATCAGCTATATATATACATATATCCCCATTATCTCCTCCCTCCTGCATCTCTCTCCCCGCCACCACCCCACCCCTCTAGGTGGACACAAAGCACCGAGCTTATCTCCTTGGCAAAGGCCTTTCTGAGGAGGTGATATTTGAGCAGAGATCTGCAGGAAATGAGTAAGCAGCCATGTGGATAACAGAGAAAAATCATTCCAGCCTGGAGAATCAGAAAGTGCAAATTAAGCCCTGGACTGGAACGTGCTTGGTGACTTTGAGGAAACTTAAGGAGAGCAATGTGGCTCAGGGAGGTGGGAGGTCAGCAAGGGGAGGAAGGGGGACAGAGCAGGTGTCCAGCTTACACAGGACAATGTGGTGGCTCCACTGATGATGAGGGCCATGGCTTATGCTCTGAGTTGGGTAGGAAACCCTTACACTTCTTTTAGTAGACTAGCAACATGTTCTAACTTAAGTCTTAGAAAGACTGCTCCGGATGTTTTATAGAGAATGGATTTCACAGAAGCAAGAATCTAAGAGGAAGATGCATTTGGGGGCTATTGCAACATGCCAAGGCAGAGAAGATGGTGCTGGACTCACGAGGTAGTGATAGAGATGGTAAAGGACCCACCTGTGCACGTATTCTATAGGTATAGCTAACAGGATTTGATGGTGGGTTGGTATGGCACTCCAAAGAGTAAAGTTCTCTCCATGAGTATTTCCAGAAGATGAATGCTTGGCAAAGGGGGACAGCAAGTGCCAGTGAAATCCCAGAAAATGTGATCCTGCCAGCACTTGGGACCATGGAATGACTAAGGTATTGGATTGCGTGTAAAGTAATGAAGGCACATCTGAAGAGTCTAACCTAGCAGCCTTCAGTACATATAGGTCTCAACGGTTGGTAAGTCATAAGGCAATTCCCTACAACACCATGGGAGATGGTTCACCCATAATTCTGTGTTTCCTTATCCAAGTCAGAAAGAAAGCCCACTGTACTTAGGGTACAACAGGCCCTGAGGCCATATGATGACAAATGTATAGTAAGGAAAACACAGCTTTGCCCAGGCTGAGTCTGGGAAACAAGAAAATCTGACTGGGAACTCAACCCCCTGGAGTCTCAGGGAAATCATGAGCCTGACTTTATCCTTGGATGCTCTGACTGTCAGTCGTATTCAGACAATTGGGGGTAGCACCATGTCACCATAATTTTCTTTTCAGAATATGCCAGAATTGAAAGTGCTTGTTGGAACCATATCACAATAGCTCCTCAGTGAGCTCTGACTATTCCAGCCACTGAGCTGTGAGTTATACATCTTCTGTAATAAAACGTGATGTGACCCCAGAAAACTCTGCATCATGTGGAGACACACACAAACATATACACAGCTTTCTCATCATTATGCAAATTTAATTAATTATGATGTTTTAATATATACTATATGATATTCTGAAAACTTTACCTTGAGTCTACCAGTTAACTTTGTGAGTAAATTCAGCTGTACGCTCCTTCCTTTTTGGACAATATTTAAGCCCGTGCTGAGGGTTTCCTCCCTGCAAAATCTCCAATTATTCAAGTTATTTTCTTAGATTAATAAGAATTACCTGGCAGCACACTTATTTATTGATCCATGCTCAAGACTTTTCTAGAAGAATTTGACATTTAGGAGATGAGACCAACAACAAAAGGTCAAAAAGAGATACCGGGATACAGGAGCGAGCAAGAGCCCCTTTTCTTCCCTTATTACCTCTTATGCATGTCATTTTCTGGCTATTCCTCCAGTCCCTTGAACTTCCTGTCTTATTCAATCTGAACAGGTAAACTCAAAGTGGAGATAAATCTCCGGTCAGGCTGACAGGGGTTTAAAGGAGTTTCATGGTGGTCCATACTGTCTGCTTTAAGGAACACAGGAGAGCCTCCATGCTCACAAATTTCTCCTGATGCCTAATTCAGAGCCTGAAATTTTAGCATTATGGATTTATCCCTTTGTGTATGGATTGTCTCTCTGAATTTTTCTTTTAAATTCCTAGTGCCCCTGGAAAGGTCAGTGTACTAAATCAACATGGATAGGTTTATGGGAGTCTTTCCTCAGTGACTAAAAGCACTAGCAATGGGAGGAGGAAAGAGGAGAGACAGCTGCTACCAAAATGTTTAACACGAACCCAGGAAGCACACACAATGGGAAAGGAGAAGATATCAAAAAGAAACTCCTTCATGTTCCCTACAACTTGGCCTTTCACGATGACTGAGATGCAAGGTTGAAGTCAGAGGACAGTGGAGAACTGGACACTGGATTTGACAAAATGAAGGTAGTCGGTGACCTCGTTAAGTAGTGATGAGAATGAAAGCCCAAATGAAGTGGGCTGAAATGCAAATGGGACATTCCAGTCTCCTAGTAAAATGATGCACTGTAATTGGAAAGTGGGAAGCAGCAGGAGCCCTTGGGTCAGTCTTCACTCACTGTTGTCAAAGTATGCCTGGAATCTTCACCCTATACAACTACCAGAATTCAGAGGGACCTAGGTTCTTTGATTAATACTATGCCTATGAAATTAACTGAAAAAGAAGGATTAATGGGGTAAAAGGAGGGTCCGGGAAAGAAAATGTAAAAACCCATTCACAAAATTTAGCCAGCAAAGATATGGAAGACACCGGACAATAATTTGAAAAGTCCAAGTGAATGATGTGTGTGTGATCTTTTCCTATTCCCAGGAAAAATAATAGCTAACATTTATTTAATGTTTTTTTGCATTCCAGGTACAGGCCTATGTTCTCTACATACATAAACTCCTTTAAGACAAAACAACCATATGAGGAAGGCATTATTATCCTCTTTTTACAGAAGAGAAAATGAACCACAGAGAGATTGTCAACTTCCTTAAGGTCACACAGAAAGTAAGTAGAAAGACCAACGATTTATCGCAGGTAGGTTGGTTCCAAAGTCTCTACAATTAACTGTTATGGTTTACTGGCTCCCAAAGAAATTATGAAGTCTCACAACAGTTTTTATATCCCCTACCTTAGCATTATAATAATATACTGTTACTTATGTGCTTATATGTCTATGCATCTATTTCTCTAGATTGTGTAATTCTTAAGGGCAGGAACTCATTCTCTTTTGTCTTCTCAAGAACTTAAACAGTGTCTGGTATAAAACAACAACAGTGAATATTTATCTAGGATGCCAGACACTAAAGAAGTGTGTTGTTCATTTGCGGGGTTTTTCTGGAAGACAAGATGAAAGAGAAGTGGAGAGGGAGTAAGAGAGAGGGAAAAAGCACGAGGGAAGGGAAGGAAAGGAAAGAGAGGTAGGTTGGTTCTAACTACAAAGGCACTTGCCACAAACAAAAACAGAAGGTAAGAGGCAGTGGAAGAGCAGGTATTTTATGAGAACATAAACTAGATTTTACTTTTGCTCTGCTCAATGTTTCTAAAATTCAGTCTAAGATTTAATGTAAATCTATTTGAGAGGAGTTGCTAAATTTTAACTGGAAATACTTCTTTGTGCTAAATAATCTTTATAGCATTCTAAACTATAGCCAAGTAGCCATATCATTATAGGGCTGTTTAGCCATAGCGGTTTATGTGGAAAGTCAGGAGAAGGTGATGATGCATATCAAAATATATAATAAAGAACTTTAAAAAATCATGGGTATCTTAATTTACTCAAAATATTTTTTTATTTAGCCATTTTAATGCATTCAAGATTAAAGGGGAGGATGAAACTAACCAGTGGGAACTGCAAAATGTCTGTGAAATGGTAATAATAATATTTTGTACTCTTGCAGCACTTTCCAGGAGAGAAGGTCAAAGCACTTTACAACCATTAACACATTCAACCTCACAGAAGCCTGTGGGGTATGTGGGTGGTAAGCACATACTCCACAGTTAGAGTTCCCTTTTCAGGAAATGAAAATGGAAAGGAAAGTGTTAAGTGGAAATACTCAAGGCTGCAAGTCAGTGTTGCACTTGGGTGCACTGGTTATCCTTGGACAGCTTACACGGGATTCCCACTGCACGGTGATGGAGCTTGAGAAGACCGCCTGCAGCCTCTCCCTGCAGCCTTCCCCTCCCCCACCCCTCAGGGACCGTTCTTCTCACAAAACATCCAGAGAAAATGTGCGTACATTGAAGAATCCTAGAGAGGGGTGTGTCTGATCTAACTCAGTGACCCACGCACAGCATAGCCCCTGTGAGGTGCTTATATAGCCTCTGCTTGAACACTTGGGTTCATAAGAAGCTCACACTCCTGTGGCAACTTCTTCCAAAGCTGACCCGCTGTAAATAGAAGAATGAGGGCAGGGAATCTATTAAGGACTTGTTGACTGAAGGAAAATTGGGTAGAACTCAGGAACCAAGGCAACTTTCAAAATTCATGAGTTTTCCTCAACTCTCCAATGCTAAATATACTTATCCAGAGAGCAGTCATTTATGTTATTGCTGCCAAACCGGTCTCTTCCCTTGGAGTTGCATTTAGGGAGAAAGACAGTGATACTGGGAATAAGATCATGCTTGTGACATTGGCTTCAGGAAGAACCACTCCAGTCAACTCAATATTCTCTACTGTTTGAATGCACCCAATCCAATGAGGAGCCCTCCCGCAATCCTGCCCCAGTCTATGAGTTTCAGAAACCCTTTAGCAGGCTTCTAAGTTCTTTACATATGCAACACCCATGGTATCTTCATGACAAAGTCAGACAATTAACATTTTTTGAGTGACAGAGATATGCCAAGCCCTAAGGTAGTGCTGAGGCATCTTCAGTTTCAAATTAATAGACTGTCTTAAATGCAATTACATTTAGAATCACTCCCATGTCTTGAGAGATATTGAAGTTCAGCCTGAAATCTAGGATACCTCTGGACATCAAGATCCACTCCTTCGTACAATTGTTAGAGATCAAACATCTCTTCCCTTGTCCACTTGAGACTCACTATGTACAATGTATTGAGACAGAAATGGTCAGGAGTCCAGCAATATATTATATAATGCATGATCCCTTGGAGATGATGATGCTGCTGAGAGATGTAAATATCATACCAAGAATTAGATAACAATCTAATCTTGTATAGGAAAAGTCACAAGGTAGGTGTAAGCAAGCAGTATCCAAGGACAATGCTGATGGTAAGGCCTGCAGAAGCTCAGAAGAGGGAAGGATTCCTGAAGGAGATGGGAATTAAGCTTGAACCATGGGTAGTAGGTACAGTTGTGGAAAAGAAGAAAGAAAATTTTGTATTTTTGTCTTATGATGTATCCTCATCACCTTGAATAGAACATTTCCTTAAGGAGTGAGTGAGTGAATGAGTAAAGATATCCCAGGGAAAGAGCATGTCAGGAATAAAATGAAAACTGGAAGGTTCTCTCTCTTCAGAGAGATTAGTATCTCTAAGTCTATAATATATCAAATGGTGCTCATATCAGCAGTGATGATAGGGAATAAGAGAACACGAGGTAAAGAGTTGAAAATAACGCACCATGATTTATTTCTACCTAAAAACAGATGGGCATGCAGTAACCAGTAAATAAATGCTAGCTGACTTGAATGAATTATCACTCTGGAAAACCGACTACGTTAAATTTAGCCCTGGGGTGCCACAGTGAATCTCTGCTCCTCTGCAAGCCACCCAGAATCAGAATGGAGTGGGAGCACACTAGTCTGAATCAGGGCCTGGCTCTGAACAGCTTGAAGTGCCAGGCTTGGAGTCCAGACTTTACCTTTGTGGTCAGTCCCATCCCCACCTCACGCTAGAAGAGCAGATCCACACAGGTGCCTTGCTATTGCAGGTGAGAAGCCATCTTCATATTGCAGGAGACAGGGGCATTTAATATTGTCCTAAGTGAGATTGCAAAGAAGAAAACTGATATACAACACACCTAAAATAGTTTCCCTTTCCTTCTGATTATGCAAAAGGAAGGGCCCTGCATAGAGAAGAATGACTGCTGACGTAGGAAAATATTCCCCAACTAATCTCTCCTATCCCATAATATCATCTCTCCTATCCCATAATATCATCTCTCCTAATCTCAGCCTGTACCAAGACCCAGGAAGTGATTATTTTGGAAATAACATCTATTTGTTTGCTTCTTCCCTTTTAAATGTTTTCATTTCTTTTTGACTGAGGTACAGTTTCTATTTAGAAAAATGCCAACTCTTAATTGCTGATACATGCAACAACATGGATAAACAAAGAAACTATGTTGAGCAAATGAAGTCAGGCACAAAAGAGCACATAGTGTATGTACCAGCACTTCTATGAAGTTCAAGAAGTGGCAAAAATGATTTATAGTGATATTTGTTTTTAATTGAGGTTATCTAAACTTCCTTCTCCTTGAGGATGCCAGTGACCGGTTATTTCGTTTAATTTGCATTAGAATTGTTTCTTCCTTGAATGAATACTTGACACAACCTCCAAAATTGCTTCATAAAGTAATAGTAGAAGATGGATTGCACTCAAGGATGACATTCAGTTTCTTCTACTCCTTTTCTTATGTCAAAACCCACAAAATCAAGGGATCCTATAACAGGATGAGCCCATTATAATGTCCTGTCTGAAGGTCATATTTCCCAGATCAGAACGTTAAGATTAAACAGATGGCCACAATGGCAAAGTCTTCACCAAAATCCACATCTTCCAACTCACAATTCACATTAACTCATGAAAAGTCAAAGCAAGTCTCTCTCTATATGGTTGTATGTGCACACACAAGTGTTAGCTGATTTCAAAGTTTAGTCAGTATCTACTCTCTCACAGAACAGTTTAGCAAGGTGAAGAGTTCAGAAAGGTATAAGAAATATCGATTTTCTTATCTGGATTTACTTAGAATCCCCCCAACATAATCTAAAGGAATTTTAAAATGTGTGGCTTAAGAACACTGAAGCAGGTAGACTCAAAACCGAACTCTCATTTAATTTGGGTGTTCCTGCTTATAGTGATTTGTGTCTCCTGTAACTCAGGTTTAAAGTCAAATAAAATGGGAAAGATATTTATCCATAGTGCAAAGCCAATTTGATTGCTATAGTATGCGAAGTTATTAACACCATAGTAAAACTCCAGTTAGCACCTTCTTTTCTTTAAGATTTTATTTCAAACGAAGCATAAACCTTCCACTTACTTGACCAAATAGATCATCCTCTTTAGTAATGCAGTTCCCACCTCCACCATAGAGCTTATTCTCTGCCCCCAGCTGTGTCTCTGGTTGATGAACGCTTGCCATGTTTATCATTTGTACTGTCTTGTAACAGTCCTCACTCTGTCATGTATCAGCAGGAACTCATTAGGTTTTTCAGTAACTGTTTGTGTTTGTGAGTCTTATTTCACTCAACTATTTAAGGGCAGGAACCATCTCATCCTTCTAAGCCTCAGTTGCCATATCCTTAAAATGGACATAATATCAGTGTCTTAGGGTAGTGGTAAGGATTATATGCCTGGATGGCTGAACATCTGCCACAGTAACTAGAATATACTCCATTTCAGTAAATGGTAGCCAGTATCATTATCCTCAACAACGTGAGCATGGTTCTCAATACATTCCTAAAAGCATATAGTATATAAAGAAGATCTGTACCCATAGAAGAATTATAGGATGCTTAATGCTGCAGAGATGCCTGACCTAACTTAATACCCCACCCATAGCATAGCCCCAAGAGGTAGCTTGTCTAGCCTCTGGCTGAACACTTGTAGTGACAAGCAGCTCATCGTTTTCAAGGCAGCTGCATCCAAAGGTGATGCTCTCTAACCAGAAGCAGGCCCTCCCTATGTTTACATTTGCATCTTTGAGTTTGGGAAACACTTCTCGCATGAATCAATAGTTTCTCCTCATTAAACTCTGAAGAGGTGACTGATGTTGAAGGCTTCCAGGCTCCCCAGAGTCTGATGCACTCTTGATGCCAAATAAATGTTGCGTTGAGTTAGCAAGGCCACGGTTTACTCCTGGTCTTTGTTAAAGTGGCCCTTTCCTGTCTCATTTCACAGCACAGAACATTTTCTCAGGCCCTGCTTTCCACAAATTCTGCACCCTTGTCTCTGAGCCTGGGTTAATAGTCTTTGAAAGTCTGTTAGAAGGCCAGAAATTCTGACTTTGCCAGCCCCTGAAGCCACAAAAGAAACAAAATATTACTCCACTCTGAAACGGGCCTTGTTGTCACACAGAAGAAAGAGTGGCACCCACTTTCCAAGTGGGATATAGATGGGAGTTATATTTTTATATAGTTATATACATAGATTATACTGACTCATTTTGTTTGCAGTAAAACTGAAATACTACTAATAATTATTTTTATCACCAACTCTGATCTTCTCCGGCTCATGGCTTAGTGAATATATATATTTCTTTTTTCAAAAATCAATATTTAATAAAGTTATCAGTATCTGTGTTCTAAATTGAAGCCTCCCCTTCCAAACACACACAGACACACTCCCACATTCTTTTTTGAGAAGCTGAAGCTATTGCTGCTTTCTGCTGGCTGCTCACAGCTCTTCATTTTAAAAAGCAATGTCTCCTTATAGTAGCTAGCTCCCCATGTGCTAAGTGTTTTATCGTTCCGAACAATTTTAGCCACTTTCATATTCCTGCAGCAAGGTTGGCAAGATGTCTTGCTTTGGCACATCAAGTATTAGGGTGGCTTGTCTGCACCGTGCACTGCTGTACATAGTACACGATTCCTGCCAGGTCTCCTGTCCTTCATGCCAGTCACAAAGCAAGGATGAGAAATACAACCCATTTGAGAGTCACTGCTATTTCTCCCACTGTTAGTTTCTATTTCCCACTTATACCACGAATTCTTAAAAAATAAATCCTAACTCACTTCAGGAAGAAATGTGTAAAGAAACAGGATAAACCACCACATTAGATAGTATTTAACCACCTGCTCCATGACGAGCTTTCAGTGCCTTTCTTCACCCAAACAATGCATACACAGATACCAAAGGCATATCACACATCAGAGTCAACTGCAAAGCATTGTCAAGTCCCCAGGAAGGATGTAGAATCCCCAATTGCTTAACAATTTTCCAAAATTGTCATAGATTCCCAAGATATATCTATGACATTTATCACACAGATGGCACTCCAGGCAAATGGCAACAATGATGAAAATAACATTAGTAATGCTAATAATAATAGCCAGCATGTGTTGTGCATGCTTACCATACACTCGAGGGTATTCTGAGCCCATTGAATGAATTATCTCCTTTATCATAATCATACCTCTTTAAGGAGATACATTATTAACCCCATTTTGCAGATGAGGAAATCGATACTCCAAGAAATTATTTGCTAAACTCACATCTAGTGGGATGTGTTAGAATTAGGATAAAATTAGAATTAGAATTAGTTTTCTTTCTGTTTTTCTGCATTCCCATGTTTATTTTAGCATTATTCACAATAGCCAAGTATTGGAAACAACTCAAGTGTCCATCAGTGGATGAATGGATAAAGATGAGGTATTTATATACAGTATTGAGCCATGTAAAAGAAAGAACAACATGGATGGATAATGAGGGAATTATGCTTAATAAGAAAAGCCAGACATAGAAAAACAAATACTGTATGATATCACTTATTTAATGGACGTTTAAAAAGCCAAACTCATAGAAACAGAGTAGAATAGTGGTTCCCGGGGGTCGGGATGGAGGGGCACTGTGAACATGTTATTGAAAGGTACAAACTTGCAACTAGTAGATCAACAAGTTCTGGAGATCTAATGTACGGCATATCAATTATAATCAGTAATACTGTACTATATACTTCAAAATTGCTAACAGACTAGACCTTAAATGTTCTCATACCACAAAAGAAATAGTTATGTGACGTGATAGAGGTGTTAGCTCAACGGTGGTAATTATATTGCAATATATAAATGTTTCAAATCAACACATTACACAACCTTTAACTTACACAATGTCATGTCAATTATATATCAACTCAGAGAAGAAACAGCATTTCATTGAGGTAAATGCTAGACAGCAAGAATACAGACATGAGTTACACAGTCCCTTTGATGTCAGCGTGTTTAGGGAAGAGAGATAAAATTATTAGTTTTCTAACATGGAAAGACCTTACATGTGAGGCCCAAGCTTTCTTTGTCAGTGACCACCTTGGCCCCATACCCCTAAATCACATCCTGTCGTTGCCACTGTGATGCTGAAAAGAAGCACAGAAAGATGAATCCATTGACCCACAACCTATTCTTCTCAAGGCTTGCGGCGTAACTGAACTCAGCTACTCTGCCGGTTAGCTCTTGTCCTAAATCCTATTCTGATTCTGTAACACTTTCTAAACTTTCAAGTCCATGTAACCATGCCAGCCCAGAGAGAACAGTATAAAAATCTAAACAGGATTCAGTGTATGATTATATGAAGAAAATACTTAATCTCTATCTATATTTCAACATAGAGCCTTTCCTAGCCTTTCCAACAACAACAGTGTTGTTGTTGCATTCCATCATCTCTAAAATGTGGATAACAAGGATATCTACTTCATTGAGAACTTATGAGTTTAAACCAAATAATGTACATAGATCACTTAACAGAGTGAATGACACATAATATTGTTCAGTAGATAATGAAACATTTATAATTGTAATATATCATCATCATCATCAAAGTAAAAGAAATTTTGCACTTTGGACAATTTATTTACAGACATTTAATTCCCATGGCATTAGAAAAGTGACCTCAAGATCAGCAAATCATAATATGGATCCAGTTCAGGAATTTCCTCTTAAATTTCACAGTTGACTGTGAAATTCTTATTCATAAAATTTTCTAAGGGAAAAGGAGGCATGAAATTCAACTTTAAATATTAAATTGTTTTATTACTACCTTACTAAACATAGATATTTTCTTCCATATTTTAGGCGACATGTGGCCATTTTTTCCCCCATATCATTCCTTTAATTCCATTTCAGAACTTAGTGGAAACCCTGAGCTTTGATTTTGTTATTTACAATCCCATCATACTATCCCTCAAAAATGACTGTAATTTTCATTTAAAACAGTTTTAAAATATGATCAAATTTTTGGAGTGCATATGAAGTTTCAAGTTTTAAAAAAACATGCTAAAACATTCAGGACAAGTGTAGACCATTTCTGCAGGCAATATAGTTTAAGCAGCTAAGCTTTATGTTGAATCTACCTTGTGTTAAAATTCCGTTTCTGCCATACATGGCAGAGATGTGTAAACTAGAAGAAAACACTTGGCCTTGCCTGGTGGTGCAGTGGTTAAGAATCCGCCTGCTAATGCATGGGACATCGGTTCGAGCCCTGGTCCGGGAAGATTCCACATGCCGCGGAGCAACTAAGCCTACGCACCACAACTACTAAGCCTGCGCTCTAGAGTCTGCGAGCCACAACTGCTGAAAGCCTGCCCACCTAGAGCCCGTGCTCCACAACAAGAGAAGCCACTGCAGTGAGAAGCCTGCACACCAAAAGGAAGAGTAGCCCCCACTTGCCACAACTAGAGAAAGCCTGCGTGCAGCAATGAAGATCCAACGCAGCCAAAAATAAATAAATTAATTAATTAAAAAAAATCTTCCTGAACAATGTTTTAAAAAAAAGAAAACACTTAATGGACCCCAATTCATGTGCAAATTAAAAGAATATTTTATGTATTTCAAGAAGCTGTGGTTAGGATTACTTATGACAATATAAAACACTCATTAAATATAAGGTGGTTGTGATGCAATAGTGGTTTGTGGTATCAGCAGTTGTACTGACGAAGTGACTACTGACCATTTTGCCCAGAAGAAAAAGCATCCCAGAAATAATATACTTGGGTTAAGATTAGTTTTTGTTAGTTTTGTCTTTAAAAGCCCATGTTTTGCAGGCAAAACTCTAGTCATCTCAAGGTAAAGTTGAGGTTCATCTCTCTAGGAAATAGTACCATTAAAAACCTCATTCTAAGTCATGCCAGCATAAAATATCTTTTGATCTTATTGTTTGTGATTTATATTATTCTGTTTTATGAATTTGAATGATCTCCGTAACAAAATTGTTAAAATTGTTAAAATCATTTTTTTTAGTTTTCCTGAGCCCAAACTAAGCACCTTGACATAAGAAAAAGTAAAGAAAAAGAATTAATGTTTATTGAACACCTACTATTGCCTACTATTGCCAAGGGACATACATAAATGCTATTTGTTTGCTTGCTCATTTGTTTATTAATATTTATTTACATATATGTTACCTAAGCATCTGTGTCCAGATACACTATTGTACATTTTACAGATAAGGAAACTGAGGCTCTGAGTCTTACCTATGATCACACACTAATAAGTGGCTAAGATGTTTATGACTGTTGTATTCTTTTTATTAATGGATGTACTTATCATTCTGAAATGCCCCTCGTTATTTTCGGTAATACTCTTTCTCTTAAATTTTATTTTATTGATATTAATATAGCCACTTCAGTCTTCCTATCTGTATAGTATATTCTTTTCATCCAACTATTTTAAAACTATCTGTGCCTTTATATTTAACGTAACCCTCTTTTTGACAGCACTGGGGCTAGGTCTTACCATTTCATGCATTTTGACCATCTCTGCCTTTCATGTGGAACATTCACTTTGTTAATACTTCATGCAATTATTGATACCAACAGATTCAAAGTTACCATTTTAAAATGTTGCTTGTTTGTTGTCATTTTTGCTCCTCAGGTCTTCTTTTTCTGCCTTTTTTTTGATTATTTGAATATTTTTTATAATCCTACTGTAATTTATCTTTTGACTTTTTATCATACTTCTTTACGTTCTTCTTCTTATAGTTTCTCTATGGATTAAAATAAACTTCCTTAACGTTTCAAAGTATATTTAGAGTTAATATTGTTAATTTTCTTTTCTCTGAAAATGTCTTTGTTTTTGCCTTCATTCTTGAAGGATATTTTCACTGGGTACAGAATTTTAGCCTGACATAGTTTACTTTCTTTCAGCATTGCCCTTTGGCCTGCATAGTTTCTGATGAGAAATCAGTCAACATTTGGATCACTGACCCCCTACCATGTAATGTCCTTTTTCTCCAGTTGTTTTCAAACATTTCTCTTTTCTTTAGTTTTCAGTAGTTGACTTTGACCTCATTGGGTGTGATATTCTTTATAGTTATATTTCTTGACTTTGTGGAACTTCTTGAGTCTATAAATTTGTGGCAATTATTTCTTCCAATAAACTTTAAGCCCCATTGTCCCTCCTGTCTATATGTTGGACAACTGACTTTATGTTAGACAATGTGTTACTGTCCCACAAGTCCCTGAGGTTTGGTTTATATTTTCTCAATACTTTATCTATGTTCTTCGTATCAGATAATTATTGTTTCTCTATCTTCAAGTTCACTGCCCCTGTCTTTTGTCACTTCCAGTCTACTGCTATATCCATCCAATGAACATTTTAATTCCAGGTATTATATTTATGGTTCTAGAATCTGATTTGGTTCTTTTTCAGTTTCTCTTTCTCTGATTAAATATACTATCTTTTCAATCATTATGAACACATTTTCCTTTAATCATTGGACACAGTTATAGAAACTGCTTTAAAATTCTTGTCGTCTAATTTCATCATCTCCACTGTTTGCCATTTTTCTTGAGACTGAGTCACATTTTTTCTGATTTTTTGTAAGTTGTGTAATGTTAGCATGCATCCTGGACATTGTGAGTGCTATGTTATAGTCTCTGGATTCTGTTATATTCATGTGAAGAGTATTGTGTTATTTTCTCTTAGCAGAGTTTAAATGGGCTCACACCACCAATTTTGTCCCTTAGGTTGCATCTAACATGTCAGCTCTGTTATTTTACTCTCGGCCAGGCTGCATTAAATCTATCTGTGCATGCAAGTTTTAGGGAGGAGGCAGATATTTGAGCAGAGTTGGTGCATGCCTTGGGGACTGCCCCTCTCTGGACATT
The DNA here is from genome assembly GCF_951394435.1 of Stenella coeruleoalba. Taxonomy (NCBI): domain Eukaryota; kingdom Metazoa; phylum Chordata; class Mammalia; order Artiodactyla; family Delphinidae; genus Stenella; species Stenella coeruleoalba. Next base: position 72,994,599 of record NC_137159.1, on the reverse strand, counting down.
GGCTTTCTGGGATTCTCCCTCCCATTTTCCAGTGGCTATAATTGCCCCAAATTTGTCTTTTTGAGGCCAGAAAGACATGGGTTTTGTATTGGAGTTTTAGTCACTCCATGTAGCACCAACTGTGGCCTGGCTCAGTTTAAAGGCTCAGTTTAAAGTAAAAGTAGGTAACTCACTCTGTACTTTTTCCTTCTTCCAAATCTCAACTCTCTTCTAAAATACTCCTGCTCTTGTTCACATTCCAGGGCCTTTAAGTAATTGCTGTTTACATTTTAACCACAGTGTATAGTTGTTTACTGCAAAAGGGTTGCCTGATAGAAGCTTTCTGAGCCATACTGCTCCACTAGGCTGTTCTGTTACATTGGACTGTTTCTGAGACCCAGCTGTTTGACATAAAGTTTCATTGACTCTTGAATATACAGTACTGCACATATTAAAAGACTGGACAGAGGTATAGAAAGTGTAAGTGAAAAATCTGTAGAATATTGCCATGGTAGTTGTTGATATCCTTATAGTTAATTAATTCCACTAGTATTTACTGAGGGCCTAAAATGAGTGTTGCAGTCTGTTAAGACACTGGGCAAACAACTGTGAACAAAATAAACACAATTCTTCCCTTATGGAGCTTGCATTCTAGCAAGGGTACAAACATCAACCTAAAACTCACACAGATATTATAGTATAAATTGTCCTAAAGTAAAAATGCAAAGTGTCGTTCAGTATATCTTGGAGGCTGGTTAGGAAGCAACTTTGGGGCCATGCTCTAGAATTAATGGAAATTCACTGTACAAAGGTTGTTAATAAGAGCATGTTAGAAAGAAGAAAAATCAGGTTCAAAGAGACTGGTATAGGAGAGAGCTTGGAGTGTTTGGAAACAGGAAAATAATCAGGCCAGAATAACTGTAGCAAAGACACTGGATGAGAATGGAATTGTCAAAACCAATCATGCAGGACCCATGGTAAGGCTATTGGAGTGTATATTATGAACAACGGAAACTTAAAAGATTTCACCAAGAAAGTAACATGGTTAGGCTTGGTTATTTTTTTGCTTTTCTTTCTCTGAAAGAACACTCTGGTTATGATGGAAAATGGATCAGAACTTGTGTCTGTATAGAGAATAATAAGTGTTATTTAGTGGCCCACACATATTGGTTTCTTAAACTGAGATGGTGGAAGTAAGCTATAGAGAAAGAGAAGGATGCAAGAGAATTTTAGTAGTTTAAATCTTCCAGATGGTTTATACCTGAAGGTGGAAAGAAAATCAAGAACCAAGAGAGTACTAGATTTCTGCCTCCTGTAAATGGACATATGTTTGTGTCATTCACTGAAAGATAGCCAGGTTCAGGCAAAGAAGATATATTCAGTCTTGAACGTGAGTTTGAGGTACCTTCAGGATATCTAATAGAAGATGTCACATCAGCAAGCAGATATATGGGTTTGAAGCTTAGAGGTTAAAATCTGGGGGCCAGTTCCGTATAAATAACAACTGAAACCATGAAAATGAATGAGATGATTTAGGAAGATAGGATAGAATGTAAAGAAATGGAGGCCTAGTTGTGGGCAAATGTTACACAACTCAAGCCAGGCAGCTCTGGGTCTAGTACGGAGTGTTTGGGGATGCCTGTGTAGCAAAGAAGGGAGATAGAAGGAAAGCCTGTGAATGTGACATCATGGAAGTCAAGAGCAAACATAAATAAATAAATAAAAAGATTTAAAGAAAAAGGGAATAGCAACAGAATCAAATACTTCTGAGATATCTAGTAGGTTAAGGACTAAAACATTCTCGTTGAATTTAATATCATGTAGGTCAATGGTGACCTAAGCAAAAATATTTTCTATATAGAGAGACAGGGGTGGGAGCCAGATTGGAGTGGGCTAAGAAATGAATGGAAGTTGAGAATACATGAAAGGTGAAGGTTAACAATACTTTAGAGCATTAGCTGTGAGGAGGAAAGAGAGACAAAAAAGTGATGTCTGAAAAGTGAAGATGGCATTTGAGAAACAATGGCATACAGAAAAATAATTATTGTTCATTTGTTTGTTACAGACAGGGGAAACTTCAGTGTTTCAATGGTGATGGCAAAGAGTAGAGTGGGCAAAGATGAAGATAAAAGAAAGAGCAAAGTCATATGGGAATGGGAATACAGCCACAAGTGGAGCTTGGTCTTACACAAGAGGAATGCTCCTTCCTAGTTATGACTGGAGGAAAACAAGAATGGAAGACAGAAAATCATTGCAGGTTTACATTGCGTATAGGGCAGCTAGCAAAAATGTGAGGAATGTATCAGCTACATAATCTTTATTTTCCTTGTGAAGAAGCAAATTCATTTGTCGAGAGTGAAGGGAAGAGGAGGTGAAACTAGGCTTGGAAGAAGTCAAAATGGTTTAAAATATTAGTGTAGAGGGCTCCCCTGGTGGTGCAGTGGTTGAGAGTCTGCCTGCTGATGCAGGGGACACGGGTTCGTGCCCCGGTCCGGGTAGATCCCACATGTCGCGGAGCGGCTGGGCCCGTGAGCCATGGCCGCTGAGCCTGTGCGTCCGGAGCCTGTGCTCCGCAACGGGAGAGGCCACAACAGTGAGAGGCCCGCGTACCGCAAAAAAAAAAAAAAAAATTAGTGTAGAGAATAGGAGATTAAAAAAACATGGTAGGTAGAATTGCTGGTAATTACAGAGGGCCAACTTGAGATTGAGATCACGAATGTATAGTGGACCCAATCTATCTGCTGAGTGATTTTCCTACAGGAGTGTGCAGCTGCTAGTGTAGTCATCAGGTAACCTGGCTGTTGGTACATCTATTTCCCAGAAGATTTAATCTGAAGTCTGCTCGACTAGGTAAACCTATATGGACCATGCCATTCCCATCTGTTTATCATTACCTACAAGAAAGAGAACTAATGCTAATTGTAGTATCTTACGTTCATTCAGGAATTTTCAAACTTTTGTTTCTAGAGCTCCCACTAGAGTTTTGGGAAATATATGTACCCTCTTCCATAGTGTTCAGTGCACATCTAAGTTTTTTCATCATAAGAATATGGGGTTGCAAAGGATTTAATTTCCAGTCTATTATATGTTCTGGACGTGCTTTAAATATGTGCTACTTGTTACAACTTTGGAGCTGAAAATTTATCTCAATTTATAGGTATAGTTCTTTTTACTGTGCTTTGCTTTATCATGCTTCAAAGATATTGTATTTTTTACAAATTGAATGTTTGTGGCAACCTTATGTTGGGCAAGTCTATCAGCGCCATTTTTCTAACAGTATTTGATCACTTCTTGTCTCTGTGCCACATTTTAGAAATTCTCACAATATTTCAACATTTTTCATTATTATTATATTTGTTATGGTGACAGGTGATCAGGGATCTTTGATGTTACTATTGTCATTGTTTTGGGATACCATGAACTGCACCCATACAAAACAGCAGACAATGAATATGTGTTGTGTGTTTCTGCTCCACCAACAAGCCATTCCCCCAGCTCTCTCCCTCTCTTAGGGCCTCCCTATTTCTTGAGACAGAACAAAATTGAAATTAGGCCAACTAATAACCCTACAGTGGCCTCTAAGTGATCAGGTGAAAGGAAGAGTCACATGTCTCTCACTTTAAATCAAAAGCTAGAAATTGTTAAGCTTAGTGATTCATGAGAAGTGGTCAAAATGTTAACATTAATAGGAATTTGGAAGAAATTGATTCCAACCTTCATGGATGACTTTAAGGGGATCAAGATGTCAGTGAAGGAAGTAAATGCAGATGTGGTAGGAATAGCATGAGAACTAGAATTAGAAGTGGAGGCTGAAGATGTAACTGAATTGTTGAAATTTTCTGATAAAACTTTAATGGATAAGGAGTTGCTTCTTATGGGTGAGCAAAGAAAGCAGTTTCTTGAGATGGAATCTACTTTTGGTGAAGATGCTGTGAAGATTGTTGAAATGACAACAAAGGATTTAGAATATTACATAAAATTAGTTGAAAAAGCAGTGGCAGGGTTCAAGAGGATTGACTCAAATTTTGAAAGAAGTTCTACTGTGGGTAAAATGCTATCAAAAAACATTGCATACTACAGAGAAATCACTCATGAAAGGAGGAGTCAGTCGATGAGGCAAACTTCGTTGTTGTCTTATTTTAAGAAATTGCCAGGAATTCCCTGGCGGTCCAGTGGTTAGGATTCCACACTTTCACTGCTGGGGCTGAGGTTCAATCCCTGGTCGGGGAACTAAGATCCCACAGGCCATGCGGTGTGGTCCAAAACAAACAAACAAAAAACTGCCACGGTCACCCCAGCCTTCAGCAACCACCGCCCTGATCAGTCAGCAAGCATCAGCATCAGGACAAAACCCTCTACCAGCAAAAAAATTACAATTTGCTGAAGGCTCAGATGATTGTTAACATTTTTCAGCAAATAAGTTAAAAAAATTTTAAACTAAGGTATGTGCATTGTTTTTATAGACATAATGCTACTGCACACTTAAAAGACTATGGTATAAACATAATTTTATATTCAGTGAGAAACCAAAAAATTTCTATGTCTCTCTTCATTGCAATATTTGCTTTATTGCAGTGGTCTGGAACTAAACCAGCAATATCTCTGAGGTATACATATATATATAATATCTCCCACTTGAGCTCATTGGAAAAACAAACTTTTGCATCCATTCAATCAATCAAATAAGAATTATTACTATTTTTTTGTCAGAAAAAGACTGACTTCAACTCACAGTTCATATAAACTAATTAATAAATGACTTAATGGCCAGCATCTCTCTTCTGACTCCTAATTCAAACATAGATGGACAGCTAGAAAAAGCACAGAGCATTGCCAAGAGCTTGTCACCTGGATGAAGCAGGACCCCATAGTCTTGCTTTGCTTTCTCAGGGCTTTTCTCTTTGAAGCAAGACATTTCCCTCTGGCCCCCTGTTTTGTGGCTCAGAAGTTTTACCTCCCAGGGAAATGAATCAGAGTGAGAGTCACTAAGGGTGGAAAATTGGTTTTTCTTTATAAAGTGTAAACAGGAAAAGTGTGAATGGGAAAATGGGAAAAAAGGATGGCAGTGCAAAAGGACTTTCTAGAGGATCAATTTTAGGAAAGAGGATATATGAATCTGAAAACTGATTTCCTTAAAGTACACACTCCCACATAGCTCTGGACAGTTTTCATATGTGACCAAGTAAGTGCTAATTCCAGGTGGAAGAATACCACTTTACACCACCGCTTTCCAGCGTGTGGAAAAGCAATCTATATTCTAACATTTGTTTAAGTTGTTTTGTTCATGGCAACTTGCAAAGTCCAAAAATGTCAATACTGGGAACTAGGAAAACATCTCCATGTGTTAAGTATCAATCTTCCATTTTGCATATGATAAAACTGAGTCTCAGAGTTGAAATAATGTGACCCTAGTTGTCACAATGGTCCTTTTAGGACAATTTTTAAATAAGGTTCAAAGTCTAAGTAACGGTCTAAAAATACCCATGAATAAAACTCTGTATTCACTCATCACTTACCCATCCATTCCAGAACACAACTAAGCCCCTTCTTTGTTTCGGGAATTATAAGAGATACAGTAATAATTTAGCAATGTACCCTATCCTTAAGGAGCTACCAAAAGACAGAATGTGCGCACAAAGAGTATAACTCAAGAAAGTACATAAAAATGGGAATGTGCATACAGAAACAGTGCCCTGTGGGTTCAGAGAACCTTAAGGGGTCTGGTTTTACTTTTGTGGGTAGAACACCAAGCTGTGACTTAATCTCCAGGGCCACCACATTGCTGATCAAACATAGACCAGGAGATGAATCTCTTCCCAGTATTCCCAAAGCTCTCCTACAGAGAACCAAAGTCTTTGGAGAGCAAAGACTGAGCCAGCTTCTGCATTACCAGTTACTGACTAACTAAGAACTGGGAATCCAAGAGCCAATGGCCACCTTTCTCCATCTCAGGAGGTATGAGCGCTACACATTGCCTTACGCACAACCCTTCAATGATCAGCAATGGAAGGGGAGCAGGGTGTTCTAGTGGCAGAAAGAGGAGGAGGAAGTGCCTTTGAAGATGCTAGAAAAATGGGTAAATATAGTTCAGTAAACTTTTCTTTAAACGCCTTCAAAAACAACTTTCAGAAAAGCTATAGTTTAATACCTACAAAGAGGAGAGAGTGCAAACAATGCTATTGAAGAGTCTGACCTTTCTCAGCAATAAAAAATCGACATCTCACTCTCCCAAACTCTCATAGCATTTTGCTGCTGCCTGTCTTCCGACACTGTTCCTGGTCTGACTGAATTGGGGGTTACACTCATATTGAGCTCTTTCCCCACTCCTAAACTCTGAGCTCCTCGAATAAAGACCTGGGTCCATCTCAATTTTTTATCTTCCTGTAACATGAGCACAAGGTAAGTGCTCATTTTACCTGCAATGTAAGACCAAGAAATCAGTTGGTACCATGTAGGTAACTCAAAGGATTTCTGCCCAAATCCCAAATTGGCCTCCTCTAAAGTATCCTATAAACATTTATTTTTCCCTAACTTTCTGAAACTATAATAGTAAGAACTCAATGTAAACTATAATGACTATTTTGAAAGTAATTCGCCCTTCAGCGGTTGCTCTGTGATATCACATACCTGCCAGGTTAAACTATCATCTGACAATGGCTTATGAACAACCCTTGATTTCAGTGACAGCTTCAGGACCAATCCCCAGAGATGTGACAACCAAGTAAATAGGGAACAATTTTTCTTATTATGTCTTTTTTTGTGGCTTAGAAGAATGTTGGCTTGGATTTAACCCAAAGCAAACTTTTGAGGTGGGCTGGACCCTGAGGAATTCTAGTTTACAACAGAAGAGCTGGCAGTCCCTTTTCTACAACCTCACAACCAGGTTTCACTCCACTGCCAACCCCTAACTTAATTTTTTATCTGTAATTCAATGAGAGGTTTTGCTTCCAAATCGCTTTCAAATCCTCCAGCTGTGCTTTCTCCTGGTGCATGATAGGTACATTGCCTTCCGATTGAATTATCACCCTCTTTATCTATCTTTCTATATTAAAGTCTGGTTAGCTGCTCTCCCCAGCGCCCTGGGGCCAGGCCCCTTCCTTGGCAGAGGCTACCATTACTTTCTCAGTAAAGCACTAGGTAGACTCATTAAATTTCAATATTAAACAAGCTCTAGGAAACTTTGGAGTTTCTTCCACAAAAGAGAAATGAAATCTTGATATATCTATAAATATGTGGTGTTTTCAACCCTATCCCAAGCTGTTTGTTACATTTTAATGCATATTAATATATGCAAAATAAGTTCGCCAAAGAAAAACTGTGGCTTAATGAGTGTTAAGAATGACAAAATCCAAGACTAATTGAACCTCATAAGGGACTTGCAGATAATTTTAAAGGATAAATTCTCTGCCTCCTCGCCTTATTATTTGAGGAAGAGCTGGTGCACATGGGGAAAGAAAAAAACAATGATCTAGAGATAAAATATTGCCAAAAAGTTATCTGGAAGCTCCCTTAGAGCAGCATTGAATGCATTTGCTCCTCATTGGACCAGCCAAAGTTCCACCTGGATATGCACATCACTGTCTCTGAACATCAGAGATGTGCTCCTGTCCTCCCCGCAAAGAAGAACAAAGCCCTATGGCTTGAAAAGGGATGCCTAAGGGCTGCTCCACCTTTGGATGTAATACCAACCCTGCAGGGATGTCTGAGCAGGGTGGCACTAAGAGTCTGTGGCTTCAGTGGGCATTGGAGAGCTCCATGCCTAGCCCTTCAGCCTACTACACAGTTTATACTGCCAGCCCGGTCTCTGAATGGTCCAAAATTCACAAAAGAAGGGAAGTAAGGAGATAGCCAAGTAATTACAAGAGAAGATGTTGAAAGGGAATTATGTTGTACTAAATTACTATATCCTTATAAGTGAATGGGATTATTTCTGGGGAAAAAAGAGAAAATTATGTTTACCCAAGTGAAAAGTTTTATTTTCAGTCATAAGCTGAGGCTTCATATCCCATTAAGTAGCAAAGGGAAATAACTCTTTTAGCCTTTTCTTCTTCCTGTCAGTTTTGATTTAAATGAAACAAAAAGAGAATTAACCAGGGCCACAGGTCAAAGGATTCTAGCTTTCAAAATCAGAAATCTACGATGGATGTTCTGAGGCAGTCAGCCAACGGGGGAATAGATGTGGGTTCTATAGGAAACAGTTGACACTACAGGAGCTTAAATGGGGCCTCAACATCCTCCATCATTCTAGCTGCTAAGGCTCTGACCCTGCTTGAGATGCACGCCACCTCTCCTCATTCTCTCCTTGTAAAGAAGGTGAGATGATTTAACTCCCATCAGGAGCTGCCATGTAGGAAGGACCATCTTCACACACAGACAGGCAGGCTAAGTGGTGGGGAGGCAAGTGCTACACAGTGTGATGGAGTCATGCATCCGCCCCAGTGGTTGAGCTGCTCTCCCTACAACCACATACCTGCATCCCTTATGGAGAACACAGGAAGACAGAGTGGAGGGACGGGAGCCTCACTGCGCTGGGAAATTTGGAAGCAGCAGCAGCAACTGGAGCAGGCAAAACTCAAACATTCACTGAAATGAAAGACTTTAGGCAGCCTGTCGCAATAGGGTCTCTCCCTACAAATCAGAGTCACTTCAGAATTTACCAGCTTCTTCCCACCTGATTCAGAGGGAATACCACCAGGGTCTATGCTGGTAACATTTTCTTTCCTCCTGAACCCTTAAGAATGGAAATCTACAGTAAAATATTTCAACAGCTATGGTCCAGAGAATATGCACTCCCCAAATGATTATTACATCGTTAGCTTTAGTCATATTCCTTAGGGGTTCCTGATCAATATCTTGGTAAGAAAAAAATTACGACTCAGAGAGAAAAAAACTCTCAAAGTAATTCCACCAACCCTTCTCTGATGGTAGCATTAGTCCATAATGGCAGTGTATTTTCAGATAAATTCTGGGATCTTTTCCCTTAAGGGTGTTACTGAGCTGAGTATATTAAACACCTTCCCAGACACACAGTAACTCCTTCTCTTCATCCATCTTGTCTTTTCTCAAGGGCTATTCCTTCCCAGTCTTTGATATGTTGTTCACCTTGTTACTACCTATCTTGTCAGGCATTTCCTCTGTGGTTTCCGACATTTCATGCATCATTGCTCCCTATGTCTTTTTCTTACATTTTTTGCTTCCTAGGCCTTGAATCACTTTTTGGTGCAATATTTCATGACATTCATTTTTCATACAAATTTGCAATTTATTTCCGTTTCCTTTCTGATCACACCACATTTCACACCCCTTAAGACACTGACTGGAGATCCTTTCCCAGGAGAGTCATGCATGAAAAGAAGGAAAGGAAGAAAAATGATGTGCCATCATCACAAAGCCAGTTTACACACCTGATTGACTCTAGAAGATGTTATACTGACCAAAATTAAAGGTGAGGTCTTGGTCAATGATGAAGATGAACAGGTCTGCATAAATGCAGTTAATCTGCAAAGGAGAGAGAGCTGTCTTTCTCCAGCATGATTAGTATTATAATCCTTGGAATCAATCTTAAAATTTTTGCTACCAACCAAGAGTTAAACTATCTTTTTAAAAGATGGTCTTCAAGGTTAGCAGACGTTGAGATAAAAATAAGTTATGACTCAAAGAGAGGTGAAAAATCAAGAGATCCTTAGCACAGAAGAAGGAGATGTGTTTTAATTGAGTTTCAAAGCCATATGGAGAGCTGATGAGGTGGAGAAATGTAAGCAGGATTTTTTTTTCCAGATGGTGGGCACTTGAGTTGAGGAGATGAATTTTGTAGAGGCCAAGGACCCAGGGAAAAAGGAGTTTGAAGCTGTACAGAACTGAATCTCAAGGTCGAAGGAAATGAAGGATTTGATGGTGCATATGAGTCTAGGTGAAGGAGATGAGATGTGGAACCAGCTGGTTGTATCCAAAAGATTTCTCAGTATATGTAAAATTCAAAGGATATAAGGGAAAATCACTAATGCAACAACAAAAATCTCATGTGTTCTTCTAGAACAAAGAATGTGTGATCTACTTACAGAAAGACTACTTAAGTAGAAGAAAGGATAATCACTATTTCTCAAAATGTGGTCCCTCAACTACCTGCATTAGAATCACCTGAAGTCGTACTTCAAGATGCAGAATTCCAGGCCTCAATCCATTTCCTACTGAAAAGAAACTCTTTGCTGGGGGAGAATTTCTAAAAGTTCCTCAGGCAATTTTATGGTGACTAAAAATGAAAATATTGCTGTTAACAAATATACTACAGATAGATCCCAATACACAAGGGAAAGTTCCTGGTGCCCCATCCCCCAGCCTGTGGCTGATTTTGAAGGACACTAAAATATATTTAACAATAGGAGTAAGACTCAAATGCTAAAAACAGTTACTTACAAGGATACTATCATATAAAGGAGCTACAAAACATTAATCAGACTGATCATTTGATGGGGATTTGTGAATAATTTATTTTCTAGTTATTTGATAGTTAACCAGAAAACACTTTTTGATATTAAGGCTTTGTTTGTTTAAATTCTAGATACCTCTAAGAGCAGAGTAATCATGGTACACTTATGCTTGGGTCACTGGGGATCTTGCATATTTTCATGCTAATTGCCGGGAATAAAACGGTTTAACATCTTATTATGTGGATACAGAAGAAGTAAAAATTAGGACAGCTGTATACTTACTTTAAGTCAAACCTAAAAACTTCCTTTTAAAGGTATGTTGTTTTTGTGTGTGTTTGTTTTTTATTATTTTTAGTTTTTACGTTTCTTCTCTCTTAGATGGCAAACAAAAGGGGATATTTAAAACCTTAAAAATATTATTATAAAAGAGCCCTGTAGATTGTAGATATTGCTTTACCAGGAAGTACCATTTTGTCAAGATTTCCTCTAAAGCAAGTCTATTACTGCACTGATATGCTGTTCATAAAGGCCACTCTAAGTCAAAAGGTAATGGTTGAAAAATTCTTTTCATTGATTCATTGTAAAATGAAAAATGTAAAAATACTTCCTTTTCATGAAGACAAATTGCATTTTTAAATTCTTCTAATGAAGCAGCATTCATCAATGTTTGCTCATTTGTCTTTGCAGGGGGAGTTCTGGGGCACAGATAAGAAGATTAATGTCTCTGAACTTTTCAACACATTGAGTTTAGTCATGGTCCTCCCCTAGTGAGCAGGATTAAGTCAACATCATTACTAACATTCTCAGTAACATTTTAAGATTTACATTACGTTTCAATCTTTTTTTTTTTTAGACTCAGAGTCCATCCTGATAACACAGTTTATGTTTCTAATTCTCCAAGAATATAGTTTCAATTTCTCTTCATCTTGGTGAAAACAAAATTGTAGTCAACAGGGATGAGATGGTAGTATGAAAGTTAATAGTGCTTGAGGGCTTTAAGGAATGAGGAAGAAGACAGCCCTTTGTTCCCTTAGAGATCATTCATTTATCAAACATTTATTAAGCATTTATTCTGAGGTAGGCATTGAAGAAGCCTCTGGAGATGTAAAGATAAATAATAAAGCAGTCTTTCTCGAAAGACTCAAAATTGTTGGGAGAGGTAGCCAAGAAAACAAATGCATGCTGTATGGCAGGGACACAGCACTACTCCATGGTGAGAGAAATATTTTATGAATGAATTATAAAGTACTCAAAGAGGAGAGTCATTTGACTGGGAAATGACAAATAAAATTTAGATAATCTACTGGATTGAATAATTCCCCCCCCAAAATCATATCTATGAAAAAGCTATAAATGTGACTTCATTTGGAAATAAGGTCTTTGCAGATGTGATGAAATTAAGATGAGGTCGTTCTGGATTATGGTTGTCCTTAATTTTAAAACAATGATGCCCTTATGAAAAGAGGAAAATTTGAACAGAGACACACAGGGAGAACGTCATGTGTTGATGGAGGCAAACACTGGAATGATGCATCTAGAAACCAAGAAACACCCAGGATCTCTGGAAACCACCAGAACCTAGGTAGAGGCAAGAAAGTCTCCTCCCTTGGAGCTTTCAGAAAGAACATGACCTTGCTGACACCTTTATTTTGGATTTCTAGCCTCAAGAACTGACAATAACTTCCAGTTTGTTTTGTTATGGCAGCCCTTGGAAACTAATATAGATATGTATAATAATGAGAACAAAGAATGGTTCCAAACCTTGCCATATTTGGAGAAAATGAGTTTTTCAGGAAGCCAGAAATAGAGAGATTTAAGTGGAAGACATTATCAGGAAATTTGGCTGGAAAGGTCAACTTGGTACAAAGGATTAAAAAAATCATGTGCACAGGTGACATTTACCCAGTACACCCAGTCTGGAGCACTTATAAATTACTAAATATTTTAAGTCTTATTCTTGTACATGTACCCTAGTAAGTGGTATACACTTTAAACTGGAGGCAAAATGAAGCCTTAGAATAGTTTACACAGGGGCAGGAAAGAAGCAGAATTGATTTTGCTTTCGTTTTTTTAGAAAACCTACTCCAAATGTCCCATATGCAAAAGTATGTGGGGAGGAGTGGGTTGAAAGACTATAAGCTGGGAGACTAGACAGGAGGATGTTACCACGGATCAAATGAAAGACTAAAGTAGATGGTTAAGGAGTACCACTTTCAATAATGATGGACTAGCTTGTATCAGATAAAAGAAAATCATGTTGCAGTCATTGCAGACCAATCAAAAACAGGCATAAATTAGAGGGGATACGACCCTTGAAAGCAATGAAACAAACTAGGTGAGATCCACATTAAACTAGTTCTTTCCCTGAGAACATTCTCCTGTTCACATTATACAGATAGAGCTCAAGCAAAAATTGAGAGCTTTTCTGACAAGGAGTCAGGGAAAAGTTCAGAGCTGCCATGGAGGTGAGAAATTGAAGAGAGAAATTCCGCCCAAAGGAAACAAAAACAGGGAACTCTCCAAAATCTGAATACACATACCATTCAAATCCTAATTGACTTCTGATCTGAATACACACAGAGCAAGAATAGAAACCAAGTTTTGAATTGGAAGAATTAGAAGAGTTGGAAGGCTAAAAGAGTTGAGCAGAGATTTTCAATAGCTGCTTAGTGCTGGGTGGGAAAACTTCAGAGTTCAACTCCTTCCATGTTAGAAGGGATTGACAAACTCAGAGTTAGTCTTAAAATCTTAGAAGGACAATGCCATAAAAGTAAGAACATGTCCAGAACTAAGGACCATACCTTAGGATTAAAGACAAAATTGAAATAACAAATCTTACATCTAAGCTTTCATAATGTCAAGATAAACTACCAGTAATTTAGTAATTTAACTGTCTAAAAAATAAAACTTAATAGTATATAGAATTTAACAGAATCCAGTGTCCACATTTCATAGTATCTACTGCAACCAAATATTATTGTATATACCAAGCAGCAGGAAAATGTAACCTATACTCAAGAGAAAAAAAAAAAAAAAAGCCATTAGAAGACCACCTAAAATGATCCAGATTGGAATTAGCAAACAAGGACATGAGTGTGAAATATGTCAAAACATTTCTCAGGAAAAGATCGATATATTAGATAAAGAAATGGTGAATTTTAGAAAAGTAATAAAATCTCTAAAGAAGGACCAAAGAGAAATCCTAGAATAATAAAAAAAAATACAACATCTAACATAAGAAAAATTAGTGGATGAAATTGAGTAGATTGAACACAGCAGGTAAAGAAACAGTGAATTTATTGATAAGTCAATGGAAATCCTCCAACCAGAAGCATTAATACAAGAAAAGACTAAACCAATAAACAAATCCCCAGTTACCTGTGGGACAGTATCAAGACCTCCAACATACATGTAATTGGACCCCCAAAAGGAAAGAAAAGAGAAAATGCGGCAGAAAAAAGAACTTAAAAAATACTGGCTAAAATGTCTCTGCATTTGATTAAAGACATCAACCAATAGATCCAAGATGCTCAGCAAACCACAATCAGGTAAATATGAAGAAAACCACACAAAAGCATATTATACTCAAACTCCTAAAAACAAAAATAACAAAAAATCATAAGAGCAGCGAAAGAAACAAGGATGGATGATTTCTTATCAGAAACAACAGGAAAGAAAAACTGATGGAACAAAATCTTTAAAATACTGAATGAATAAAACCTCCTACAATTCTATACCCAGTGAAAATATTCTTCAAAAATCATTTTAAAGTAAACCTCTTTTCAGTTAAATGAAATATGAGAGAATTTGCAGCCAGAAAAACCTCACTACAAGAAATGCAAAGGAAAGTTGTTCAGGTTGAAGGGAGATTTTACCAGATGGGAAATCAGATCTAGAAGAAGAAATGAAGAGCAGTGCACCGGAAATAGTAAAAATTGGGGTATACTGATTTTTTTTTGTTAAATTCTTTTACAAATGGTTAAATTTTTTTAATTCATTTTTTATTGGAGTATAGTTGATTTACAATGTTGTGTTAGTTTCTGCTTACAGCAAAGTGAATCAGTTATACATATACATATATCCACTCCTTTTTAGATTCTATTCCCATATAGGTCATTACAGAGCACTGAATAGACTTCTCTGTGCTATACAGTAGGTCTTATTAGTTATCTATTTTATATATATAATAGTGTGTATATGTCAATCCCAATCTCCCAATTTGCCCCTCCCCACACCTTTGTTTAAAGAAAAATGGTATTTGTACTTTATATTGGGGTTCAAAATACATGTAGATGTAAAAGTATATGACTAACTTAGCACCAGAGAAGGGAGAGGTACATTGATTTATGTTTTTGTAAAGTTCTTACATTATAGGTGAAGTACTAAAAAGTTCAGGATGCATGTTACAATTCCTCGAGCAACCGCTAAAAGTTAATACAAAATTAAAGCAAAAAGTCCATTAGAGAAGATATAATAAAGTACTAGAAAACACTTTCTGATTAACCTACATGCAGGCAGAATGGAGAAAAAAAGGAGAGGGGACAAGCAGAAAAAAAATCAAGTTGCTAGATTTAAATCCAATCATATAAATAAGTATAGTTCCTCAATTAAGAGAATATCTTATCCAGTCAAATGGGATAAAATTTCTGGATCCACTATATCAAATATAGTAATATAAAGTTATATACAGCTGGAAGTAAAAGGATGGAAAATACAAAGTTTCAACTATCAAACTTAAGAAAGTAGAGTAATGTCAGCCTTTTAAGACAAAAAGTATCACCTGAAGTAAAGGGAGGCATTTCATAAGCAGAGAAGGGTAATTCTGTCAAGACAACATCAGAATACTGAATAAAAACAAATATATATCTGACAGATCTTTAAAATACATAAAGGAAAAATTAAAAGCAAAAATCCTAAAGAGAGAAATAAACATAGCTGGAGATTTTAACACCCCTTTTGTAGTAAGTGATAGACCAGTAGACAAAAACAATTCAATAACAAAAAGAATATTTGAATAGCAATAGAAGTTATCTTGATTTTATTAACATTTATGCAATACTGAATCTGACGAATTTAAACACATTCTGTTAAAGTGGTTGTAGATAGTACACCAAAAAAAGATCATGTGCCAGCCTATAAAACAAGTCTCATTACTTTTAAAAAATTGAAATACCTCAGTTTATTCTCTGACAACAGAATTAAATTACAATCAATAGCAATAACCACTACTGATCTTGCAAATTTATCCAAAAATGAAAAAACTGAATATTATGAGTAGCCTTATGCCAATGAAATCAACAATCTGAAATGGAAAAAATCCTCAAAAAAACACAGTTTATCAAATTGGCCACAGGTGGAAATAGAAAATATGCATAGCCCTACATCTTTTGAAAGAAACCAAATTTGTGGTTTAAAATATTCCCAAAAAGAAAACTCCAGGCCCAGATGGCTTTACTAGGAAAATCTATCAACCATTTAAATTACAAATGATACCAAGCTTATGCAAACTCTTTCATAAAATAAAGTTGAGAGAACACTTCAAAACTAACTTCATGAGGCCAACCTGACCCTGCTGTCAAAACTTGACTAGGACCTGACAAGGAAAGAAAATTACAGACAAAACAATTATTAAAAGACAGAAATTCAAGGTAATTTGAACACCAATTAGATATTTGATTTTATTAAAGAAACGTATGTTTTGGTGTGATGATGGTATTTCAACCATATTTTTTGTTTTTTGCGGTACGCGGTCCTCTCACTGCTGTGGCCTCTCCCGTTGCGGAGCACAGGCTCCGAACGCGCAGGCTCAGCGTCCATGGCTCACGGACCCAGCCGCTCCGCGGCATGTGGGATCTTCCCGGACCGGGGCATGAACCCGTGTCTCCTGCATTGGCAGGCAGACTCTCAACCACTGCACTATCAGGGAAGCCCTCAACCATATTTTAAAATAACTCTTGTCTTTTGAAACATGTACTGAAATATTCCTAGGTAAAGTGGTATTAAGCTGAATCGTATAAAATGGATCTCTTTATTGGTCAGAAATTATAAAATTATAAAATATCAGCAAGTTCACAGTTCAACCTAATGTAATACCTGGAATTTTACTCATTATAGTCCAGTAGGGAAGGTGGAATATATATATAGGGGAAGATAAAACAAAAATGCTGAGATGATGATTATTGTATTTGGACACACCATTTGCCTCATGACCATTTTCATTATATAAAAGCTGTGCTGTTTGTTCTGCCTATGACATCACCTGTCTTGCTTGTGCAAAGGGACACATTTCAGATCCCAGGAAGAGGATGCAGCACACAGAACCAATCACACTTCACACAGACTGGACGTTGTCACACTGAAAGATCAGTGCATGTCAACTCTGAATGCCCTGGTCATAGCATTTTTCATGATATACCATCTGTTACACAACTTCTAAGAGCCATTTCTATTCAGCTATTCCCTCTCATGTATTCCATTTGGAAATTCTTAAGCAAAACGAAGTTTCTTTATAAATCACTTCACATTAGTAAATTGTTCTGAATTGTACTTGAATTAGTCAATTTTTGAAGAATGTTACACACATTATCTTTCTTGTAAATTTCAAAAGACATCACAAAGTGTAATCTAGTCATTGATTTATGGACTTGAATCTTTCAAAGGAGGGATTCAGATTCACTTTGTGTCCTTGAGTTGCTCAATCTGACATTTAGATAGGAAATATTGTCTAACACGTGGGAAATTGGTTCCTCATTCTCCTCTTCCCAGAACAAAGATTCATCATCAGAATATCTAAGTATAAATTCTACTCTCAACTTCAAAACTTAGATAGACAGACAGGTACACACATACACATTCATACACACACAATCTGATAGATCTTCTTTCATCATTTCTTCCACTGACTGAGAAATATGCTCTTTCACATGCATTTCCTGTGTGTCATGGTACTCCACAGTACTCAGGCTACTGGGCTTTTACATCAGTTCAGGTCTGATCAGGAAAGAGAAACCATGCTATAATTTTAAACAGGGAAGCTTGATATAAAGAATATTAAGCTATGATTAGAGAATAACTGTAAAAATGTAAAAAGAACTCTGAAGGGTACTCTAGGGCTGATGAGAGTGTGCAAGGAAAGATAAAATTGGAAGGGAGATGCCACCCAGACTATTGGGTGGTTGGTTTGCACAAGCCAAAGTTGTCCATAACTGCTGAGCAAGTAGGAACAATCCTCCAGGTCACAAATGAGCCAAGACTGGTGAGCTAACAGACAGGGAATCGGGCATTACCCCAGGCACAAGACCTGGAACCATGGTGTTCATGTCAGGAGAAGTGTGAGAAAGTGGGCACCTGGCCTGGGCTGGGCTTGGGCTATGAGGTTTCTGAGGTCCTGTGCTCTGGGTGTGTGGCTGGGGCAGAGCCCCACCGGACACCTCCCCACCGGACACCTGAGCACACCCACACCACAGACCCATCATGCAGCCAGAGCAGACAGAAGCAAACACAGCAACCAGAACCAGGAAGAAGCGTCCCCTTCTCACAGAATGCCCCTCACTGCTCTCTCCTGACAAAACTTCACATCACACTCATTATTAAGGAGAAAAGTTTAATCCATTAAACCTTGGGATCAAGTACTAAAGGATGAATTTGGAGCTGAGAGAAAAAAAAAACCCTGTTCTGGCTAGTGGATTTCTGGGCTTCACATGTAGACACAGTCTCCCAAAAGTGAGCCAAGATCTAACTTATTCAGCTCATGCAGCTCAATATCAAAAACACAACCCAATCAAAAAATGGGGGGCTTCCCTGGTGGCGCAGTGGTTGAGAGTCCGTCTGCCAATGCATGGGACACGGGTTCATGCCCTGGTCCGGGAAGATCCCACATGCCGCGGAGCGGCTGGGCCCGTGAGTCATGGCCGCTGAGCCTGTGTGTCCGGAGCCTGTGCTCCGCAACAGGAGAGGCCACAACAGTGAGAGGCCTGCGTACCACAAAAAAAAAAAAAAAAAAAAAAAAAAAAACCAAAAATGGGCAGAAGACCTAAATAGACATTTCTCCAAAGAAGATATACAGATTGCCAACAAACACATGAAAGAATGCTCAAAATCATTAATCATTAGAGAAATGCAAATCAAAACTACAATGAGATATCATCTCACACTGGTCAGGATGGCGATGGCGATCATCAAAAAATCTACAAACAATAAATGCTGGAGAGGGTGTGGAGAAAAAGGAACCCTCTTGCATTGTTGGTAGGAATGTAAATTGATACAGTCACTATGGAGAACAGTATGGAGGTTCCTTAAAAAACTAAAAACAGAACTACCATATGACCCAGCAATCCCACTACTGGGCATATACCCTGAGAAAACCATAATTCAAAAAGAGTCATGTACCATAATGTTCATTGCAGCTCTATTTACAATAGCCAGGACATGGAAGCAACCTAGATGTCCATCAACAGATGAATGGATAAAGAAGATGTGGCACATATATGCAATGGAATATTACTCAGCCATAAAAAGAAACAAAACTGAGAGATTTGTAGTGAGGTGGATGGACCTAGAGTCTGTCATACAGAGTGAAGTAAGTCAGAAAGAGAAAAACAAATACTGTATGCTAACACATATATATGGAATCTAAAAAACAAACAAAAGAAATGGTCATGAAGAACCTGGGGCAAGACGGGAATAAAGACACAGACCTACTAGAGAATGGTCTTGAGGATATGGGGAGGGGGAAGGGTAAGCTGGGACAAAGTGAGAGTGGCATGGACATATATACACTAGCAAATATAAAACAGATAGCTAGTGGGAAGCAGCCGCATAGCACAAGGAGATCAGCTTGGTGCTTTGTGACCACCTAGAGGGGTGGGATTGGGAGGGAGGGAGATGCAAGAGGGAAGAGATATGAGGATATATGTATATGTATAACTGATTCACTTTGTTATAAAGCAGAAACTAACACACCATTGTAAAGCAGTTATACTCCAATAAAGATGTTTAAAAAAAAAGATCTAACTTAGTGATTTCCATGGCATCCTGAGCTCCATGAGAACACTTTTCATTCTAAGTATCATTGATCCTTCACATAATGGTTAAGAATCTCAAGGTGAGCTCTGGAGCTGGGCTTCCTTGGACTAAATCCTGGCTTGTCCACTTTTCAGCTGTGTGATTTCAGGGTAGTTTTTTATTCTCTCTGTTTCCTCATCTAAAAGGGAGAATAATAAGCCCCACTCCTGGAGCTGTTGGAAAGATATAATGACTTAATATGTGCTAGAGCTCAGGATAACCCCTAGCTCATTGTCAGAGCTCAATAAATAGTAACTTTTAATAATATTATTGATGGAGCACCTATGAGGTAGGTCTCTTATATCTCTGGAAAGAGGTAACAAAAAGCCTGGGAGCCAATCTTTTAATCACACTTACAGGTTCAGGTATTTCTTTCATCAACCCTATTGACTTTATCATGTCTCCTCTTGCAAACTACGGAAATTACACTGACACTGTTTTGTGCTTGAATTCCATAAAATATGGAAAGTTCATTACATCAGAACTCCCCCATATGTTTAACTCCCCACTGACTCTTCCAAATATGTCTTCCTCTTTCTTTCTTCACCTCCATTGTACAACCTGAGATACTTCTCTCAACCATTTATCTCTCAATTTGTATCTCACACATTAAAGCATACTCTATAAACAGAAAGGCAACTTGTTTAGAGGTCAAAAGTGATGCTCAATTTTGAAATTCTAAATTTGAACGTCCTCATTTTCTGAGAATGTTTCCTACTTCATTTATTTAAAACCTAATTTATGCAATGAGATTGCCAAGAACATATGCCAGTTAGTCTTAAATGCTAAAATGAGAATCACTAGGTTTCCCACTACGACCTTTGGGTACAGCTCTAGTCTTCCAGTTTTGAAATATTCACTTCTCTGAAGGGTGGGCAGGTGGGTGGGTGATAAAATTAACACTGAGACACTTCTATTTTATAATTCCTTCTCCACTTCTGTTCATTATTCTGAGTGTGAAACCTAAACTTTTACTTTGCTACCTTTCAAAATGATTAATGTTAGGTCAAGTCAAAAATCTTTTGTTTCCAAGTCCAAAGGGCCCAGAATGATCAGACTTCTGACATGCTCCAGGCCAGTTCAGCATAAAGAAATAAGTGGAGACTGGGGGCACGCTGTCATCTCCATCTGCATACCTCCATCATGAAGTGACACAATATATTACAGTTATTTTAATACTTCTATATTCTCCACTATACTGAATATACCCCTGCAGACAGACACTGTGTCTTACTCATGCTGTAACTCAAGTAACTAGGATAGTTTTAGCACAGAGTATGACCCTAATAAGTGTGATATATAACTGAATGACTGAAATTTGCAAAGTTGAAGCCCCCTTGCTCCTTTTCCTAAATCCTTTTAGGAAACAATGTTTCCAGATATGTAGCTTAGAAATAAAATCTTTTTTCAGACTGCAGCATACAGTAAAACATTTCCACCAAAGCTAAATGGCTCACAGGATTTATTTTTGTGTCCACTGTTACAAGCCAGGAAAACTCAAACCTCCACAGGATGACTAAGTTACTGTTTATCCTATTTGGGGATATCAGTGACAAAGATATCTAAAATCAACAATGAGAGTCCCCATAATACTCAACAACTTCCTTCATCCAACCTATCTTCCTGCATGAAAGGCAAGCGTACCTCAGTGAAGAAAGTTTCAAGTAAAGAATCAAGAGGACCTCAGGAAAATTCAGATATAAGTGTTTGAAGATGCTAATCCTACCTGCATTAGAGCAAACCCAGCTACAAAGAAACATCAAAGGATGAATGCAAAATGCAAATTCTCACATGTGGTAAATCAATCATGACCTATGGTCCAAAGCCCCAAATACAAGGTATCAGCAAAGATGCTGACCAATTTTCCAAGCAGAGCCAGAAGTAAGAAAACACATGATTCATAGTACCTGGAGACATAGAAAGCTCAGATTAAATGGATAAATCAAAGCAGAAGTAGGAGAATTTTTTAGAGAATAAAATAAAGAAGGTGACAGAACTGACTTGTCTATGGCAGACAGATGGATGACATTTTTACATTTCTTTAGGTCATCACTAGGCAAACCACAAGGATGACAATGTAGACAAGAGGAGCTCAGAATAAAAATACAACAGCCACATTGCAGAATTTCTAGAAAGATAACTCATCCATTCATTTACTTATTCATTAATTCAATAAGTCTTTGTTGAGTACCTCAGATGCCATGCACTGTTCCAAAAAACAAGATAAATCAGATAACACACCACGAGAGAGAGCACAGTGTTTAATGTGGATAAACATATATGCAAATAGTTAAATTCTGTACAATGCTTTAAGTATCATAATGGAAGCAGGGACACTTCCATGAGAAGACAGAAGTGTGAAATATTAAGTAGACATGGTATGGTAGCAGATTAGAGGTTAAATAACAGTGTAGACTGCCTTTGGTTTAGCCAGCTTGGTCTACTCTAACAAATACCAGAGACTGAGTTAGCTTAAACAACAGAAATGTATTTCTCACAGTCCTGGAGGCTGGAAAGTCCAAGGTCAAGGTACCAACCAATTAGGTTCTGGTGAGGACCATCTTCCTGATTTATAGACCGCCACCTTCTTGCTGTATCAGCACACAATGGAAAGAGAAAGAAGAAGCAAGTTCTCTCCTGACTCTTTTTATACTAATCCAATCACTCCACCATCATGACCTAATTACCTTCCAAAGGCCCCATCTCCAAATACTATCACATTAGAGATCAGGGTTTCGACACATGAACTGTGGGAGGGAAAGGGCTCAAACATTCAATCCACGGCAACCTTCTTCTCTTCCCTGGACCACTGCTAAACCCTTCTCACTGTCTTCTCACCCGTCTGGCCTCTCTCCAAGTCACTTCCCATAAAGTACCTGGATTGATTTTCATAAAATGTAGATCTGATTATGTCTTAGCCCTGCTCTAAACTATTCCATTGCTTTCCACTCTACTTAAAGTAGAGAAAATCACCCTTTGTGTGGTTTGTAAAACCTGCAGGATCAAGCCTTGTTTCATGTCAGTTTCATCTTGCTTCTTTCTCCTCCTTGCTCTCTCAACTCCACCTGCACCATGTATTAGTTTACCAGCACTGACACTGCAAAATACCACAGATTGGGTGGCTTCAAATAGATATTTATTTTATCATATTTCTGGAGGCTAGAAGTCCAAGATCAAAGTGTTGGCAGGTTTTATTTCTCTGGAGGCTTCTCTCCTTGGCCTCTCACCGTGTACTAATATAGTCTTTCTTTTGTGCATATATACCCCTGATGCATCTTTGTGAGTCCAAATTTTCTCTTTAGGTAAAGACATAAGATTGGATTAGGGCCTAACCTAATAGTTTCATTTTAACTTAATTATCTCTTTAAAGACCCTATCTCCAAATGCAGTCAACATTCTGAGATAGTGGGCA
This sequence comes from Stenella coeruleoalba, assembly GCF_951394435.1. Lineage (NCBI taxonomy): Eukaryota > Metazoa > Chordata > Mammalia > Artiodactyla > Delphinidae > Stenella > Stenella coeruleoalba. The sequence goes on along the minus strand of NC_137159.1, from coordinate 72,971,718 downwards.
TCAGGGCTTCAAAATTTGAATTTGGAGGGGGAGACACAATTCAACCCATAGCAATGTATTTCTTTTTATTTCCTAAAACATGCCATCTTTTTTCTTAACTGGAATCTTCACACATGCTATTACTACTTTGGGGTGATTTTCCTCTCCACTTCAATAGGTTAACATCTATTTATTCTTCAGGTCTCAGGAAGCTTTTCCCTAAATTTCAATGTTGAATGAGTTGCCCCATTACATGCATATCCTTATATCTTATTTACAGAAATTTGTCCTCTTGTAATTACATACTTAATTACTCATTACGGTTATATTAATCTTCTCTTGTCTTTAAACAATGCTTCCTATGAACATAAGAACAATGTCTTTTATGCCTATATTCAATTCCTTATTCATTATATGAAATTATACTCAATTTTATTTTTTGTTTTGTTTGCACTGATTGTGTTCTCTAATTAAAAGAAATCAATTGTCCTTGTATTTAATTACAAATTTCTGTCCTCTCTAGCTGTTATCTTATTTGTAATTATCTTGAGTACTTTGCCTTTGTGTTCTGCATTCTTTTTATTCAATATACAGAATCACTTTTCAATCATGTCTATTCTTTGCTTTGTGGTTTATATTTTATTTATTGGTTCTGAAATAGAGTTTACCTGGACCTCAATTAATTTTTTTTACATTAACAATATCCTTTTTCATGCCATTTTATTATTTTATTACCTTATCTATAAGACATACAAGGAAGCTACCAAGCATAGCACAAACAGTAGGCACTAAAATAACAGAAATAAAATCTGTGCTTTCCAGGTAAGTAAAAGAAAAATGAATAATAAAAAGCAATCAACAGAAAAGGCAGAAATAAATGTAATGAAAACAAAATCAATCCCCAGAAGGCAGAAAATAAGAGAAAACCATTAATTGTAAGAAGCAGTCTAGTTTTAGTGATGTTCTAATTTAAAACCATGAAATAAAGTCACAAAACATTCAAATATAGTAGTGATCTTACAAATATAAAGGAAATATATACCTATTTACTCATTTGCATTCAGTAGGATATATATATGTACATATGTATATATTTGTAATCCAGATAAACCGCTTAAAGTGTTAATTTTAGAAGAAAATGAACAAAAAAGTTCAATATTGAGGGACAGAAAAATATATAAAAGGGCAATCTTACTAAAAAGGAAGCTAGTGGAAAAACATCCATATCAGAAAAAAAAATTCAAAGTAAAAGTGTCGATAGTTATAAAAAGCAAAACTATATGTTGCTATGGCTATAAAAAGAGAAACTATATATTTCTAAAAGTACATCCACTGAAAAGAAACCCATTGTGAACTTTAATGACCTATAGATGCAGAAATAATAAAGCAAAATTACAGAACTAAAGTAGAAACTGAAAAAGAATATTAATCACAGTAAGAAATTTTAATCATCTATTCCAGAAATAGATTTCTTAGGCAAATGAAAATAGTACTAATCTATAACTTTTGAAAAAGAATGTTAAAAGCTTAATCTAATTTTTACAGAGACTCTATAAAAATGACTCTTCACCAAATAACATATATATATATATGTTATTTTCAATTATATGGAATACTCTTAAAACTGACACTGCACTGTAATATTTCATTTCTAAAAGTTGTAAGATGTACCATTAGTTCAAGAAGTGGAAAGCTAATAATAGAAAGGAAAATAACAAAGAGAATAAAACAATACACAGAAATGAAATAATAAAGATTAGAGCAGAAATAAATGAAATAGAGAACAGGAAAACAATAGAAAAGATTAACAAAACTAAGAGTTGGTTCTTTGAAAAGATAAACAAAATTAACAAAGCCTTTAGCTTGGAGACCCAAGCTAATAACATTAATAAATTAGTTTATTAAAATTATAAATTTTAATTAATAAAATTTAAGAGGAAAATTAATAAAATTATAAATGAAAAAGGAGACATTACAATTGATACCATAGAAATACAAAGATCAATAAGAGACTACTATGAACAACAAACTGGACAACACAGAAGACAGGAATAAATTTCTAGAAACATATAACACACTAAAACTGAATCAAGAAAAAGTAGAAAATCTGAACAAAAACCTCCCTACAAAGAAAAGCCTAGGACCAGATGGCTTCAATGGTGAATTTTACCAAACATTTAAAGAAGAATCAACACCAATCCTTCTCAAACTTTCAAAAAATAGAAGAGGAACTACCATATGATCCAGCAATCTCACCTCTAGGTATATATCTAAAGGAAACAAAATCACTGTGTCAAAGAGTTATCTGCACCTCTGTGTTCATTGCAGAATTATTTACAATAGCCTAGACATGGAAACAACCTAAGTGATGGATGGATAAAGAAAGTGATACACATATACAGATATCCATCCTTTAAAAAATAAAATCTTGCTATATGCAACAATATGGATAGACCTTGAGGACATTATGTTAAGTGAAATAAATCAGACAGAGAAAGACAAATGCTGTATGATCTCACTTATATGTGAAATCTAAAAACAAGACAAACAAACAAAAAAGAACAGATTTGTGGTTACCAGAGGCAGAGGGTGAGGAGTGGGCAAAATGTGCCAAAAGGTACTAACCTATGGAAATGTGAATACAGTATACATTTTAGTTAATAATAATTTATAAATATTGGTTCATCAATTGTGACAAATGTGCCAAACTACTGTAAAATGTTAATAATTGATGAAAATGAGTGTGGGATATACAGAAACTCTCCGTAGTATCTTTGCAATGTTCTTGCAAATCTAAAGCTATTCCAAAATAAAAAGCTTATACTTAGAAAATATACAGGACACATAGAACTAAACCTTGAGAAAAGATGTACAAAAATATTTTGAAAAAAATCATGAAATGTTATAAAAGGTGCATAAAATAAAATCTGAATAAAAAGACATTCTGTGTGCATGGTTGTGAATGTTCACTATCATTTACATATCATTTGTTCAGAAATTAATTTATAAATTAATATAATTTCAGAAAAAAAAACTCTAACAGAATTTTAAAAGGCATAGGGAAACTGATTTTAAATTAACTGTAGTTAAGTTTAGATTCAAGAACATCCAAAAATTTTGTGATTAAAAAGAGAACAATATGTTGATGTATGCCATACTAGATATCTATAATTAGTATAAAGTTGTATTAATTAAAATCATAAGGTGTTCATGTGGGGGCAGACAAAGAGATCAATGGATCAGAATACTCAGATAATATTTAGACTCAAACACATATGGGAACTTGCTAGACGACAAAGGTAGCATTACAAATCAATGACAAAGAAAACAGGTGTTCAAATATAGTGCTGGGACCACTAACTTCCATATGAAAAAATATTAATTTAGTTATCTACCTAATCCCATACACAAAAATAATTCCCATGTATATTTAAAAACTAGGGTTGTAAAATGCATTGTAAAATTATTCAGAAAAAAGGCCTCTGTATATTAACAAATTACAAAGAAAGAAAAAATCAAACAACTGAATTGAAGATAACTGCAGTACCAAAAAATAGATAAAGTATAAATGTCCAGAATGAATTTGACTGTTTAATAAGAAAATATGAATCTAATTAACAGATTAGTTGAAATGATATGTCAAAGATTAATTCAAAATATCTGAACACGAAGGAGGAAGTGAGTAGGGATACAGATGAAACAAGAATACTTATTACTTAAGTTGGATGACAGGTGAACGGGGAGGAGAAATCATTATGTTATTTTTTCTACTTCAGTGTTGGCAACTGTTGACTCCCCAAAGACCACGAATAAGCCTTTTGCTTTGCCAAGGCTAAATGTATCAGAGTCATGGTAGTGACTCAAAGCAATGATATCAAGAAAGGACATTTATGAAGATGGCAGAGTAGAAGGACTGTGCTCACTCCCTCTTGCAAGAGCACCAGAATCACATCTAACTGCTGAACGATCACCAACAGGAAGACACTGGAACTCACCAAAAAATATACCCCACATCCAAATACAAAAGAGAAGCCTCAAAGAGATGGTAGGAGGGGTGCAATCACAATAAAGTCAAATCCCATAATTGCTGGGTGGGTGACTAACAAACTGGAAAACAATTATACCGCAAAAGTCCACCCACCGGAGTGAAGTTTCTGAGCCCTACATCAGGCTTCACAAACTGAGGGTCTGGCAATCGGAGGAGGAATTCCCAGAGAGTCAGATTTTGAGGGCTAGTGGAATTTGATTGCAGGGCTTCGACAGGTCTGGCAGAAACAGACACTCTACTCTTGGAGGGCACACACAAGGTAGTGTGCGCAACAGGACCCGGGGGAAGGAGCAGTGACCCCATAGGAGACTGAACCAGACCTACCTGCTAGTGTTGGAGGGTCTCCTTCAGAGGTGGGGGATGGCTGTGGTTCACTGTGGGGACAAGGACACTGGCAGCAGAAGTACTGGGAAGTATTCCTTGGTGTGAGCTCTCCTGGAGACCACCATTAGCCCCACCAAAGGGCCTGTAAGCTCCAGTGCTAGGTCACCTCAGGCCAAACAACCAACAGGAAGAGAACTCAGTTCCACCCATAAACAGACAGCAGATTAAAGTTTCACTGAGCTATGCCCACCAGAGCAACACCCAGCTCTACCTACCACCAGTCCCTCCCATCAGGAAGCTTGCACAAGCCTCATAGATAGCCTCATCCACCACAGGGCAGATAGCAGAAGCAAGAAGAACTACAATCCTGCAGGCTGTGGAACAAAAACCACATTCGCAGAAAGACAGACAAAATGAAAAGGCAGAGGACTATGTACCAGATGAAGGACCAACATAAAACCCCAGAAAAACTAAAGGAAGTGGAAATAGGAAAACTTCCAGAAAAAGAATTCAGAATAATGATAGTGAAGATGATACAGACCTTGGAAAAAGAATGGAGTAAAAAATCGAGAAGACGCAGGAAAGGTTTAACAAAGACCTAGAAGAATTAAAGAAAAAACACCTAGAAGAATTAAAGAACAAACAAACAAATATAAATAATACAATAACTGAAATAAAAAATACACTAGAATGAATCAAATGCAGAATAACTGAGGCAGAAGAATGGATAAGTGACCGGGAGACAGAAGAGTGGAAATCATTGCCTTGGAACAGAATAAAGAGATAAGAATGAAAGAAATAAAGACAGTCTAAGAGACTTCTGAGACAACATTAAGTGCATGAACATTCTCACATTATAGGGGTACCAGAAGGAGAAGAGACAGAGAAAGAACCTGAGAAGATATTTGAAGAGATTATATTCGAAAACTTCCCAACATGGGAAAGGAAACAGCCAGCCAGCTCAAGGAAGCAAAGAGAGTCCCAGGCAGGATAAACCCAAGGAGAAACATGCTGAGACAAATAGTAATCAAATTGAGAAAAAATAAGGGAAAGAAAAACTATTAAAAGCAACAAGGGAAAATGATAAATAACATATAAGGGAACTCTCATAAGATTAACACCTGATTTCTCAGCAAAAACACTACAAGTCAGAAGGGAGTGGCACAATATATTTAAAATGACGAAAGGGAAGAACCTACAACGAAGATTACTCTACCTGGCAAGGATCTCATTCAGACGTCACAGAGAAATCAAAAGCTTTACAGACAAGCAAAACGTAAGAGAATTCAGCGCCACCAAACCATCACTACAACCAATGGTAAAGGAACTTCTCTAGGTGGGAAACACAAGAGAAGAAAAGGACCTACAAAACCAAACCAAAAACAATTAAGAAAATGGTAATAGGAACTTAAATATTGATAATTATCTTAAATGTGAATGGATTAAATGCTCCAACCAAAAGGCACAGGCTCACTGAAGGTACACAAAAACATGACCCGTATATAAGCTGTCTACAAGAGACTCACTTCAGAACTAGGGACACATATAGACTAAAAGTGAGGGGATGGAAAAAGATACTCCATGCAAATGGAAATCAAAAGAAAGCTGGATTAGCAATACTCGTATCAGATAAAATGACTTCAAAAAAAATGTTATAAGAGACAAGGAAGGACACTACATAATGATCAAGGGATCAATCCAAGAAGAAGATATAACAATTATAAATATATATGCACCCAACATAGGAGCACCTCAATACATAAGGCAAGTGCTAACAGCTATAAAAGAGGAAATCAACAGTAACAAAACAATAGTGTGGGACTTTAACACCTCAGTTACACCAATGGACAGATTATCTAGACAGAAAATTAATAAGGAAATACAAGCTTCAAATGACACAACAGATGGATTTAATTGATATTTATAGGACATTCCATCCAAAAACAGAAGGTTACACTTTCTTCTCAAGTGCACATGGAACATTCTCCAGGACAGATCTCATCTTGGGTCAAAAATCATGCCTTGGGGGCTTCCCTGGTGGTACAGTGGTTGAGAGTCCGCCTGCCAATGCAGGGGACACGGGTTCATGCCCCAGTCCGGGAAGATCCCACATGCCGCAGAGCGGCTGGGCCTGTGAGCCATGGTCGCTGAGCCTGCGCCTCCAGAGCCTGTACTCCACAACGGGAGAGGCCACAACAGTGAGAGGCCCACGTACCAGAAAAAAAAAAAAACATGCCTTGGTAAATTTAAGAAAATTGAAATCATAGCAAACATCTTTTCTGGCCACAACAGTATGAGATTAGAAATAAATTACAGGGAAGGAACCATAAAAAACACAAACTCATGGAGGCTAAACAATACATAACTAAATAACCAAGAGATCACTGAAGAAATCAAAGAGGAAATCAAAAAATACCTAAAGACAAATGACAATAACAACACAGTCATCCAAAACATATGGGATGCAGCAAAAGCAGTTCTATGAGGGAAGTTTATAGCAATACAATCTTACCTCAAGAAACAAGAAAAATATCTAATAAACAATCTAACCTTACACCTAAAGTAACTAGAGAAAGAACAAACAAAACCCAAAGTTAGTAGAAGGAAAGAAAACATAAAGATCAGAGAAGAAATAAATGAAACAGAAAAAAAAGAAAACAAGAGCAAAGATCAATAAAACTAAAAGCTGGTTCTCTGAGAAGACAAAATTGATAAACCTTTAGCCAGACTCATCAACAAAAAGAGGGAGAGGACTCAAATCAATAAAATTAGAAATGAAAAGGAAGAAGTTACGATGGATACCACAGAAATACAAAGCATCAGAAGAGACTACTACAAGCAACTCTATGCCAATAAAATGGACAACCTGGAAGAAATGGACAAATTCTTAGAAAGGTATAACCTTCCAAGACTGAACCAGGAAGAAACAGAAAGTATGAACACACCACTCACAAGTAATGAAATTCAGACTGTGACTAAAAATATTCCAAGAAACAAAAGTCCAGGACCAGATGGCTTCACAGGTGAATTCTACTGAACATTTAGAGAAGAGCAAACACCCATCCTTCTCAAACTCTTCCAAAAAACTGTGGAGGAAGGAACACTCCCAAACTCACTCTATGAGGCCACCATCACCCTGATACCAAAACCAGACAAAGATACTACAAAAAAAAAGAAAATTACAGACCAATATCACTGATGAATACAGACGCAAAAATCCCCAACAAAATACTAGCAAACAGAATCGAACTAAACATTAAAAGGATCATACACCATGATCAACTGGGATTTATCGCAGGGATGCAAGGATTCTTCAATATATTCAAATCAATCAATGTGATACACCATATTAACAAATTGAAGAGGAAAAACCATATGATGATCTCAATAGATGCAGAAAAAGCTTTTGAAAAAACTCAACACCCATTTATGATAAAAACTCTCCAGAAAGTGAGCACAGAATGAACCTACCTCAACATAATAAAGGTCACATACAACAAACAAACAGCAAACATCATTCTCAATGGTGAAAAACTGAAAGAATTTCCTCTAAGATCAGGAACAACACAAGGATGCCCACTCTCACCACTATTATTCAACATAATTTTGGAAGTCCTAGCCACAGTAATCAGAGAAGAAAAATAAATAAAAGGAATACAACTTGGAAAAGAAGAAATAAAACTGTCACTGTTTGCACATGACATGATGCTATACATAGAGAATCCTAAAGATGCCACCAGAAAACTATTAGAGCTAATCAATGGATTTGGTAAAGTTGCAGGATACAAAATTAATGCTCAGAAATCTCTTACATTCCTATATACTAATGATGAAAAATATGAAAGAGAAATTAAGGAAACACTCCCATTTACCATTGAAACAAAAAGAATAAAATACCTAGGAATAAACCTACCTAGGGAGACAAAAGACCTGTATGCAGAAAACTGTAAGACACTGATGAAAGAAATTAAAGATGATACCAACAGATGGAGAGATATATCATGTTCTTGGATTGGAAGAATCAACATTGTGAAAATGACTATACTACCCAAAGCAATCTACAGATTTCATGCAATCCCTATCAAATTGCCAATGGCATTTTGTACAGAACTAGAACTAAAAAATCTTAAAATTTGTATGGAGACACAAAAGACCCCAAATAGCTAAAGCAATCTTGAGGGAAAAAAACATGGAGCTGGAAGAATCAGGCTCCCTGACTTCAGACTATACTACAAAGCTACAGTAATCAAGACGATATGGTACTGGCACAAAAACAGAAATATAGGTCAATGGAACAGGATAGAAAGCCCAGAGATAAACCCACACACTAATCCATACTAATCTATAACAAGTAACCTATAACAAAAGAGGCAATGATATACAATGGAGAAAAGACAGTCTCTTCAATAAGTGATACTGGGAAAACTGGATAGCTACATATAAAAGAATGAAATTAGAACACTTCCTAACACCATACACAAAAATAAACTCAAAATGGATTAAAGACCCAAATGTAATGCCAGATACTGTAAAACTCTTAGAGGAAAACAGAGGCAGAACACTCTGACATAAATCACAGCAAGATCTTTTTTGACCCACCTACTAGAGTAAAGGAAATAAAAACAAAAATAAACAAATGGGACCTAACGAAACTTAAAAGCTTTTGCACAGGAAGGAAACTATAAACAAGACAAAAAGACATCCCTCAGAGTAGGAGAAAATATTTGCAAACAAATCAACAAAGGAGTAATCTCCAAAATATATAAATAGCTCATGCAGATCAATATTAAGAAAACAAACAACCCAATCCAAAAATGGGCAGAAGACCTAAATAGACATTTCTCCAAAGAAGGCATACAGATGGCCAAGAGGCACATGAAAAGCTGCTCAACCTCACTAATTATTAGAGAAATGCAAATCAAAACTACAGTGAGGTATCACCTCACACTGTTTAGAATGGGCATCATCAGAAAATCTACAAACAACAAATGCTGGGGAGGGTGTGGAGAAAAGGGAATCCTCTTGCACTGTTGCTGGTAATGTAAATTGATACAGCCACTATGGAGAACAGTATGGAGGTTCCTTAAAAAACTAAAAATAGAATTACCATATGACCCAGCATTCCCACTACTGGGCATATACCCACAGAAAACCATAATTCAAAAAGACACATGCACCCCAATGTTCATTGCAGCACTATTTACAATAGCCAGCTCATGGAAGGAACCTAAATGCCCATCGACTGATGAATGGATAAAGGAGATGTGCTGCATATATACAATGGAATACTACTCAATCATAAAAAGGAATGAAATTGCATCCTTTGTAGAGACCTGGATGGACCTAGCGTCTGTCATACAGAGTGAAGTAAGTCAGAAAGAGAAAAACAAACATAGTATATTATAACATATATGTGGAATCTAGAATAATGGTACAGATGAAATGGTTTGCAAGGCAGAAATAGAGACACAGATGTAGAGAAAAAACATATGGACACCAAGGGAGGAAAGCTGGGGGGCAGGGGTGGTGGTGGTGGTGGGATGAATTGGGAGATTGAGATTGACATGTATACACTAATATGTATAAAATGGATAACTAATAAGAACCTGTTGTATAAAAAAATAAATTAAAATGCAATTAAGGAAAAAACAAAGGGCATTTAATGTCCATCAACAGATGAATGGATAAAGAAGATGTGGTGTGTGTGTGTGTAATGGAATATTACTCAGCCATAAAAAGAATGAAATACTACCATTACAGCAACATGGACAGATCTAGAGATTATCATACTAAAATACTAAGTGAAGTAAGTCAGGCAGAGAAAGACAAATATGATATCACTTTTATGTGGTCTATAAAATAAATACAAATCAACTAATTTACAAAACAGAAACAGACTCCCAGACATGGAAAACAAACTTATGGTTGCCAAAAGGGAAAGGGGAGGGGGAGGGATAAATCGGGATTAATAGATTCATACCATTATATATAAAATAGATAAACAGGGCTTCCCTGGTGGCGCAGTGGTTTAGAGTCCGCCTGCCAATGCAGGGGACGTGGGTTTGTGCCCCGGTCCGGGAAGATCCCACATGCCGCGGAGCGGCTGGGCCCGTGAGCCATGGCCGCTGGGCCTGCGTGTCCGGAGCCTGTGCTCCGCAATGGGAGAGGCCACAACAGTGAGAGGCCCGCGTATCGCAAAAAAAAAAAAAAAAAAAAAAAAAAAAAGATAACAAGGATTTACTGTATAGCACATGGAACTATATTCAATATCTTGTAATAACCTATAATAGAGAAGAATCTAAAGCTGTACCCCTGAAACTAACACAATATTTTAAATCAACCACAGTTTAATAGGTAAAATTAACAAAAAAAGAAAGGACATTTATAGGTTTTAGAGTTTGGGCTCAACTGATTTAAGGTGGTTCTTTCAGGGTACAGAGCTGCTTGGTTTTGAGAGAAGTTTGTGACATAATTGTGGTAGACATAGAGAGGCAATGATTTTGAAGTGAGTCATGATAAATAAACAGTTGTTTGACAAACTAGCTGTTTACCCAGATGAGCAATCTAATATCTTGTAGGGAAACCATTTGCCCAGATGAGCAAACTCCTTGCCCTGAACTACTGGTGTGCAAGAATTTCCTGAAGCAAATAGTGAAATATTTATTGGTTTACAGCCTCATCTTTTGAGGCAAGAATTTGATGGCATAAATCCTGTAGATCTGCTGACAGAGGTGGCCTCAGTCCTCAGTCATGATATTTAAGCTATAGAAAAACAGATCTCAGTATATGTTTTCCTTAATAATGTTTTTTGGTTTTGCTTTTTAAGTAGGCAATCACAAAAGAATAAACATCAGAGGAAAACCACTACATGAAGAAACACTCATCTTCTTTAATTATTAAGGAAAATTATGGATATATAATTTAATACCAGTTAAATTAGAAAACCGAAAATCTCATACTACTAAGATTTGACAAGGACAAAGACACCTGAAAACCATTCACTGCTGGTGGAAGAATAAAATGGTAAAACATTTTACAGGGCAACTTGTAAATATCTGGATATAATGAAGTATATAATCTGTGACTCAGCAATGCTGATTTTAAATATATGCCCAAGAGAAACTCTTACACATATTTGCCACAGATGATATGCATGAAAATAGCCATTCCAGTGGTGTCCTTAGTTAAGGGAATGAATAATAAATTACTGTGCATTCACACAACTCTTATAGCAATAAAAACTAGATTAATATATGTGAATGTGGATAGATCTCAAAAAAATACCGAGTAAAAAAAAACTTTTGGGGCTGCCCTGGTGGCACAGTGGTTAAGAATCCACCTGCCAATGCAGGGGACATGGGTTCAAGCCCTGGTCTAGGAAGATCCCACATGCCGCAGAGCAACTGAGCCCATGCGTGACAACTACAGAGCCTGCACTCTAGAGCCTGTGCTCTGCAACAAGAGAAGCCACTGCAGTGAGAAGCCCACACATCACAAAGAAGAGCAGCCCCCGCTCGCCGCAACTAGAGAAAGCCCGCGTACAGCAACAAAGACCCAATGCAGCCAAAAACGAATAAAAATAAAATAAATTCATTTTTTTAAAAAAACTTCTGAAATAATACACTATAACAGCATTAATATACATTTTTAAAACAACAATGCAAGAAGCAATGTTTATGGATTTAGTGACAAAATAATGAAAACATGAACAGGAAGGCATATACCATATTTAGCTCTGGGAAAAGGAGTTAAGATAATGTGATTGCAATGGGGAACAAAAAGGACTCTACCATCTTTCATAATGTTATATATCTTTTATTAATAATTAATAAATAATAATAAATAATAAATAATAAATAAATAAATAATTAATAAAAAATTAATAAAATGAAATCTGAAGCAGAAGCAATAAAATGTTAACATTTCTTCATTCTGGCTGACGGGTACTTGTGTATTTGATATTTTATTGTATGTATTTTTGTATAGTTTTAGAACTTATCGATTTTCATTAAAGGGGAATAAAAAAGTTCGTCAAGGTGGGAAAAGAGTACAGCATAAGCTAAAGATAAGCAGAATCTAGGGCAGCTAGTCTATTTTCACCTGCCATTCCCTTGACATTGGCAATCCCAAAGCCAAAATCATATACAGTTGAACACTTTCCTTGGTCTTCTAGTTAGTTTAAATTCCCAGAGACACATCCTAACTCCCAAAATGAATCTCTTTTCCCATTAATATAATAATTTATAGGAGTATCTTTCTCTGTGTGTGGATCTTTGTTGCTCAAATGTTTATATTTTTGTGCAATAAATTTCTTTTTCTTTCAAACCTCCACTGCTGCTGGTGAAAGATCCAAAGAAAATGAGCAAGAAAGAGTACAAGAGCCAAAGTAAGAGAATAAAATAGTCTTTGCCCTAATGTCTAAGTTTACCAAGGCAAATACTCAAGTTATTTCATACAGGGTAATTTCCAGCCAAGAGGAGATATCCAGGTCACTTTACCAGCCAGGAGAAATAAAGACAGAGATGTTATCTCAAGTATAAACGGTCCCATGTTTCTCTAGCTCAAGGTTATCTGATTAAATTACACTGTTACTCCCAAGGCTCTATCCTTCAGAAAATGTGCCCAAATGGCTAACTTTACCCTTAGGTGGGAGGAAGCAGAAGAAACACTGATGAAAATGTTGGCAGAGATGACATCATTGAGTGAAGAAAAAGATGGCTGTCATCCACTGTGCTGCAGGATGATGAAGATGAGAGAGTTTAAAATAAATGTAAGCTTGCACTTCAAGATACTGATATTGGGGGCCACTATGGACTGGGGAGTCATAAGCATCCTGAAGAGTTGTTGAAGGCATAGGAGGAAATGGGCTTTTACCCAAGAAGAATGTATTAACTGAAAAGTGAGCAGGAACAGAAAGAAAGCAAATTTTAACTCATCCACAAATGAAGAAAAGCCAATAAAAGAGAATAATAGAGGAGTAGCCAAAGAGTTAGAATGGGAATCAGCAGAAAATGTGTGAAAATTCAAGAAATGTAATGGTTTATTTTTCTACCTAGGATGAAATGGTCAATAGTACTGAATGCCTTGAGATATCTTCTGAGGAAGCTTGAAATGATCTTATCGCATTGAACACTTGAGAGGTCCATAGTAAATGTGAGAGGAGTCCTAATGGAAATAGAGTAGTGGAAGTTCATTATGGTAGCATGAGATGCATCAATAAATCGGAGGAGAGGAAATGGTTGTAAGTCTATGTGATACTCCAGAGTTGTTGGGTTTTTTTTTTTAAAGCAACACTCCACGTGAGATAGGACAGATATAAATTAAGTTAAACCTTGGCATCTTGCTGCTAAACTCTAACAGAAAAGAGTAATTTTTTGAAATCTACAGCATCCATTTTGTTGTAAAAAATACTGTACATTTAATTCATTCATTTAATCTCTAATAAATGCATTTAAATCAGCTATTAATTTATGAAAGAAAAAGTCAGAACATGTGACCTCTTTTCGAATCCATTATCATTTAAGTTTATTTATACTGATTTCAGTTATTTTATATTATGTATTTCATTTTATTGAGGCATAACTAAAATGTACAATTCTGAGTTTGGACAAAGGCATAATCATAGATTCTCCACTCAAATCAGAATATAGAACAGTTCCTTCACCCAAGAAAATTCCTACAGGTTGTAGTCAATCTCTTCCCTCACTCTCAGTGCTAAGCATGCAGTAATTGATTTGTAGAGTTTTATATAAATAGAATCATAGAATATGTTGGATAGTGAATTATGCACTTAGCATAGTTCATTTGAGAATTATACGTATTGTTACATGTATCAGCAGTAGACACTTGTATGGATGTACCACAGTGTATTTATTCATTCAGTAGTTGAAGAACATTTGTGTTGTTTACAGTTTGAGTTGATTATGGATAGAGCCACCATAAACATACGCATATGTATATGAACCCAAGTTTTCATTTATCTTGAGTAAAAACTTAGGAGTGAGATTACTGGGTCATGGGTCATATGGTTATTGTATACCAGTGGGATTTTGTTTTGTTTTTTGTTTTATCTTCCCAGTCATTTTAATCAATGTGTAATGATATATCATTTTGGTTCAAAATGTGTTTCCCTAGCGACAAATGATAGTCAACATTTGTATTCAGCATCTTGTATTGCCACTTCTATATTATCTTTGGTGAAGTGTCTATTCAAATACTTTGCCCATTTATGTTTTACTGCATTGTTTCTCTTCTTATTGTTTTGAATGTTCTTTATAAAGTCTGTATAGAAATCCTTTAGTAGGTATGTTTTTGGCGAACATTTTTCTCAATCAACAGTTTGTCTTTTCATTTTCCTATCACTGATTTTTGAAGACCTGAAGTTTCTGTCTTTGCTTTTTAAATTTTAAATGAAGTCCAATTTATTATGCTTTTGTTGTCATACCTAAGCAACTTGTACCTAAACTGAATTTACAAAGATTTTCTTCTATATTTTCTTCTAAAAGTTTTACAATGTTAGGCTTTACATTAGGACTATGATACATTTTGAGTTAATTTATATATTTGGTATGAGTGGGTGTCAAGGTCCATTTTTTGCTTACATGTCAATAGCTCCTGAAACACTTGTAGAGAGCACTGTCATTTCTACATTAAATTGCCTTCAATCATTGTAAAAAGCCAGCTGTGCACATATGTGTGGATCTACTTCTGGACCCTTTATTCTATTTCATTGATTCATGTGACTAATTTATCACCTATACCACATTGTCTCAATTTATAGTAAAATTAAAATTTGGTAGTGTGATTCCTTCAGTGTCTTTTTTGTTTGATTGTTTTTGTTTGTTTTTTTGTTTTTTTGTTTGTTTTTCTTTGCTCAAGTCACTCTAATGACAACTATATAACTATTATAACTAACGTTATAATAACATTTTCATAAAATCTTTCATAAACAATCATTATCACATGTAAACAGAATTTCATTACTTCTTTTACAGTCTGGATACTTTTTCTTTATGCTTTTTGCCTTTTTACACTGGCTAGGATCTCCAGTACCATATTGATTAGGACTGGTAAGAGCAGACATCCTTGGCTTTTTCCCTATCTTACGAGGAAAATATTCAGTCTTTGACTATTAAGCATATTGTTAGCTAAGGGGGTTTTGTGGATTCCTTTATTAGGTTGAGGAAGTTTCCTTGTGTTTCTGGTTTGCTGGGAGTTTTAATATAAATGGATCTTTTTAGTTTTCCAATGTTTTTTCTGCTTCTTCTGAGAAGATTATATTGTTTTCTTTGATCTGTTGAAATGGTGAATTATATTGATTGATTTTCAAATGCTGCACCAATCTCGAATTAACGGGATAAACCCCATTTGACACTGTATTGTCTTTTTCACATATTGCTGGATTTGATTTGCTAATATTTTGTTGAGGAATTTTGCTTATGTTTTCATGAGACACGTTAGTCTGTATTTTCTTTTCTTATACTGTTTCTATCTGTTGATGTTTTAAGGATGATACTGGCCTCAAAAATTGAGCTGGGAAGTGTTCCTGCTTTTCTAAAAAACTGGAAATTGATGGTTTAAAAGAAATTTATTGGGAGTTTTAAATATCTAGAATAATCTAGAGAAATATTGTTATTCTGAATTCTTCAGAAACATTATTTCCAGGCAAAAATGTCTGTACATAAAACATGATCAGGGCTTCCCTGGTGGCGCAGTGGTTGAGAGTCCGCCTGCCGATGCAGGGGACACGGGTTCGTGCCCAGGTCTGGGAAGATCCCACATGCCGCGGAGCGGCTGGGCCCGTGAGCCACGGCCGCTGTGCCTGCGCGTCCGGAGCCTGTGCTCCGCAACGGGAGAGGCCACAACAGTGAGAGGCCCACGTACCGCAAAAACAGAAGAAACAAAAAAAACATGATGAAAATTAAAATAAATAAAACCAGTTATTTCAAAGTAGAGACTGTTAAATGGACTTCATATAAATGCATGCATGAGCTCCACATAAATATATGATATTATCTGATACTACAGACACACTATAATACTGAGAAAATTCGTAACATTAGAAAAACAAACATAATTTAAAGAGAAACTAAAAAAATGACTATTTAATACTGATGCAGAGTTGTCAAAGAAAGCTGAAGTGCTGGTGTTCATTAATTCTTTGCAGCACAGATTTAGAATAAGTTGTATATCTTTCAGGCACATGCAAACTTACTTCAGATTAACTGATTTATGCAGAAGATAGTACACATATTTCCTTTTTCAGACATATACCCAGTTCCCTCTGGAGATAGATGGAGAGGGATATTCACATTTCAAGTGAGAAAACCAATACGTGATTAACAAAAACCCCTATGGGTGTTTTTTTTTTTGTGGGGTTTTTGTGGGGTTTTTTGGGTTTTTTTTTTCAGTACATGGGCCTCTCACTGTCGTGGCCTCTCCCGTTGTGGAGCACAGGCTCCGGATGCGCAGGTCCAGCAACCATGGCTCATGGACCCAGCCACTCCGTGGCATGTGGGATCTTCCCGGACTGGGGCACGAACCCACGTCTCCTGCATCGGCAGGCAGACTCCCAACCACTGCGTCACTAGGCAAGCCCCTCTACGGGTGTTTTTATTATCCTAAATACTATGAAGTTTCTAATGTATAAGTCACGGCTACTTACATGTCAGAGGCATTTTATTACTTGCTTGCTTCATTTTCTTTTAGGTAGGAAACTTTCACTTGGGAGAAAACTAGCAATGTTGAGAAACATGAAAATGTTATTCTTTACAAAATATGTTTTAAAAAGCAATTCCATTTCTACTGTTACTTTTTCTTGCAGTTGGTGTTCGTTGATTCTAGTGGTTGTTACTTCTGGTGGTTCAGTAGGAGTCTGGCTCAAGCTAAGCTAGTGAGTAAAGGGCAAAATGAGGTAATGAAGGAAGAAACATGGCATAAAAGTGAAACTAGATTTCTTAATTAGCATTAAAACTTTACTGAATGTCAAATATTTATGGTTTTGAAACATTAGCAAAAACTTAGGGTTTCTTTGATCTGGATATCTAGGAAAAAATTAGTTAATAGTTAACTTAGAAAGTGAGCTCAATAAGAATATTAATCGTAAAATGCATGCCTATGTCCTGCAGGCCTAGCACCACACCTGGCATATAATAAGTGCTCAATAAATGTTATATCCTCTTGGAAGCAATAGATGATGTGAAGAACTTTTGTTCAGGCATATTAGTTTCCATATAGTTTCCAAGAGGAGCCTTCTTTTAAACTTTTATATATAAACTATAGAGAATTATCTATAAAAGCATATTGCTGCATACAGGGAACACCAGGTTAACCCATTCAATTTTCACACAAAAACTTCTCATTGTTCTTTTTTTCCAGGGGTATCACATCCCATTCCTTGCTAATTTTCTCCTTTATTTTTCTAATCTGATTAATACATTTCCATTTTTATTAGGTCTAATAGATAGCTGATCTAATTTGGAGCTTATAAATTATACAGTTATATGTGAATTGATTATACCACATAACTCTAATGGACTGGCAATCTTTTCAGAGATTAGAAGTGCTGCTCAGTTCCCTTTCTATGGATGATTAATTTTCAGTGGTTATCAACTCTCAAACTGAAAATTAAGCAATACATATTTGCTTTGTGGATGACCAGTTTTATTAAAGTAGTAGAGCTGATGCAATTAATTATCAATACCCTATGAAGTGAAGCCAAAATTAAAATGGCTTAAAAGAAGCAGGCAGGTATCTATTGTCAATGGTAAAATTCAGTTACTGCTGTAAAGAAATAGTGCCAGGCTGCTCTTGATCATTTATGCAACAATCTGGGAAGCGTGTGCAAGCTATTCCTAGATTTCTTGATTCTTACATCTTTTAAGGAAAACTGATTTGTATCAAAAACCATTTAAGGTAGAGTGACTTGAAGACGATCAATGTTACATCTGACTCCACAGAAATGTTTCCATCCCCATTGGTGCTCAGAGGCAGCTGCTTCCTTTGGTGTTGACCATCACTCAAAACAAGGGAGAATTATCCCCTGGAGTCCACGTATTTAGCTCTCATGCTTGCTTGATCACCATTTCTGAACAAAACAATGTAATTAGTGCTCTGAGAACTAAGAGTGGGTACTTGGCTTCTCATCCTTAGTCCTTGAAGTTCTGGGAACCAGAGATTCTGTGATAGTGTCCCTGTAGGGAAGCCATGTTATAGCTGCAGGCTGGACTCCCCTGGTGGTGACTTCTCAGAGGGGCATGAAATTGGCCCAGGTAGTTTATAGCTAGAAATTTCCTTCTGCAATATGGGACTCTTCTGTCATACTATCATTATGATTATCATTAATTAAAGTTATGAATAAGATATAAGATCTGCTCAGCTTGTGTGTGTGGGGAGATCTATGGTCATAGCTTTGAGATTATTGATCATTCATATTTTACGGCAAAATAATTTATCAGATCCTATCCTTTGTGACAGCTAGACGAGAGTATGACTTTGGGTAGAGTTTTGGAAGGGAAAAGATATAAGCAAAAGAAAGTCATCTGAGTCAATGAGATTCTGAAAGGATAGTGGGAGGATGCTGAATGTCAGGCAGTCCTGAGGCTGGGGCTTCCAGCAGTAAAGAGTACAATGAAAAAGAAAAATACTACTAAATCTACAAACTTTGCATCTATTCTTGCTTATAACAAACATAAATGGGGCCATGATTATTACAATGGCTAAAAATTCTATCTACATTCCCCCTCAAAATAATCAAGCTTTAGTTCCCAAATAGGTATTATTTTAGAATCACTATTACATCAGCTAAGTAATTCTCCAAAAAGCAGAGACAAACAATAGTATTTATTCTTTCTCCTCTTTATAATACTTATTGTATTTTTAGAAACATAAATACTCTATAGAGCAAATAGACAAAGAAAACATTCTGTGCCACACTGGCTCCTACTTGAACCCAGACTCTATATGAAGTCTCTGTCTATGCCCAGGGTTCCTGCCACATTGGACAACTTACAGTATTCTAAGCTGTTTATTATCTCTTGTGAGGTGCAATTTCCAAGAATTCTTAACCTCCCTGATTCTACCTAGAAAAGCCTGATTTTCCTCCAAAGTACAGTTTAAATATTTAATATTCCGTGAATAGTTCTGTCCCCTCCCACAAAAACTAGTCTCCAGGTAATCAACTGATGCTAACTTGGTTTCTCAAGAATGACAGAGGTCACACCCTCAGCTGGCTGAACGAGGAACATTTATTGGGCATTTATTATTTGGCAGTACTGTGCAGAGGGCTTTCAATGTGCTATTTAATCTTCCAATCAAAAGTATGAATTACATACTATTATATTTCCATTTTTCAGATTAGAAGACTTAGGCTCAAAAGTTTAAGGAATATGCCCATGGTCACAAAGCTTATAAGACATTAAATTCAGGTCATCCGACACTAAAGTTTGTACATTTTACCAACACACATCACTGCCTCTCATATTCTGAGAAAACCCACATAAACCAAGGTTTATTAATAGAGTCCTGAAACAAGAAACATATTTCAGTACATCCTGGACCTCAGTGAAGAAGAGATATCATCCAGCATGATGAGCCAATCATCAATGACCTTGGAAGATGAATCCAGACAAGAGAAAAAATATTCTAATAGATAACACACTGTGGTTTTCAATAAGTCCTATTTTTTTTAAGCAGGATATAGTTGTTTTACAATGTTGTGTTAGTTTCTACTGCAAAGCGAAGTGGAGTTCCCTGTGCTATACAGCAGGTTCTTATTAGTTATCTATTTTATACATATTAGTGTATATATATGTCAATCCCAATCTCCCAGTTCATCCCACCCCCAATCCCCCCCAGCTTTCCTCTCTTGGTGTTCATACGTTACTTCTCTACATCTGTTTCTCTATTTCTGTCTTGCAAACCAGTTCATCTGTACCATTTTTCTAGGTTCCACATATACGCATTAATACACGATATTTGTTTTTCTGTTTCTGACTGACTTCACTCTGTATGACAGTCTCTAGGTCCATCCAGGTCTCTACAATGGACACAATTTCGTTCCTTTTTGTGGCTGAGTAATATTCCATTGTATATAGGTACCACAACTTCTTTATGCATTTGTCTGTCAATGGACATTTAGGATGCTTCCATGAGCTGGCTATTGTAAACAGAGCTGCAATGAACACTGGGGTGCATGTGTCTTTTTGAATTATGGTTTTCTGTGGGTATATGCCCAGTAGTGGGATTGCTAGGTCATATGGTAATTCTATTTTTAGTTTTTTAAGGAAACTCCATACTGTTCTCCATAGTGGCTGTATCAATTTACATTACCAGCAACAGTGCTAGAGGGTTCCCTTTTCTCCACACCCTCCCCAGCATTTGTTGTTTGTAGATTTTCTGATGACGCCCATTCTAAACAGTGTGAGGTGATATCTCACTGTAGTTTTGATTTGCATTTCTCTAATAATTAGTGAGGTTGAGCAGCTTTTCATGTGCCTCTTGGACACCTGTATGTCTTCTTTGGAGAAATGTCTGTTTAGGTCTTCTGCCCATTTTTGGATTGGGTTGTTTGTTTTTTTAATACTGAGCTGCATGAGCTGTTTATATATTTTGGAGATTAATTCTTTGTTCCTTGATTCATTTACAAATATTTTCTCCCATTCTGAGGGTGGTCTTTTTGTCTTGCTTATAGTTTCCTTTGCTGTGCAAAAGCTTTTAAGTTTCGTTAGGTCCCATTTGTTTATTTTTGTTTTTATTTCCATTACTCTAGGAGGTGGGTCAAAAAAGATCTTGCTATGATTTATATCAAAGTGTGTTCTTCCTATGTTTTCCTCTAAGAGTTTTATAGTGTTCAGTCTTACATTTAGGTCTTTGAACCATTTTGAGTTTAGTTTTCTGTATGATGTTATGGAGTATTCTAACTTCATTCTTTTACATGTAGCTGTCCAGTTTTCCCAGCATCACTTACTGAAGAGACTGTCTTTTCTCCGTTGTATATCCTTGCCTCCTTTGTTGTAGATTAATTGACCACAGATGCATGGGTTTACCACTGGCCTTTCTATCCTGTTCCATTGATCTATATTCCTGTTTTTGTGCCAGTACCATATTGTCTTGATAACTGTAGCTTTGTAGTATAGTCTGAAGTCAGGGAGTCTGATTCCTCCATCTCCTTTTTTTTTTTTTCTCATGATTGATTTGGCTATTTGGGGTCCTTTGTGTCTCCATACAAATTTTAATATTTTTTAGTTCTAGTTCTGTACAAAATGCCATTGGTAATTTGATAGGGATTGCACTGAATCTGTAGATTGCTTTGGGTAATAGTCATTTTCACGATATTGATTCTTCCAATCCAAGAACATGGTATATCTCTCCATCTGTTTGTGTCATCTTTGATTTCTTTCATTAGTGTCTTATAGCTTTCTGAGTATAGGTCTTTTAACTCCTTAGGTAGGTTTATTCCTAGGTGTTTTATTCTTTTTGTTCCAAATGGTGAATGGGGTTGTTTTCTTAATTTCTCTTTCTGATCTTTTGTTGTTAGTGTATTGGAATGCAAGATTTCTGTGCATTAATTTTATTTCCTGCAAATTTACCAAATTCATTGATTAGTTCTAGTAGTTTTCTGGTGGCCTCCTTAGGATTATCTATGCCATCTGCATAGATAATCTGTATGTAGATTATCTGTATCATGTTATCTGCAAACAGTGACAGTTTTATTTCTTCTTTTCCAATTTGTACTCCTTTTATTTCTTTTTCTTCTCTGATTACTGTGGCTAGGACTTCCAAGTCTATGTTGAATAATAGTGGCAAGAGTGGACATCCTTGTCTTGTTTCTGATCTTAGAGGAAATTCTTTCAGTTTTTCACCATTGAGAATGATGTTTGCTGTGTGTTTGTCGTATGTGGCCTTTATCATGGAGAGGTAGGTTCATTCTATGCCCACTTTCTGGAGAGTTTTTATCATAAATGGGTGTTGAATTTTGTCAAAAGCTTTTTCTGCATCTATTGAGATCATCATATGGTTTTTATTCTTCAATTGGTTAACATGGTGTATCACTTTGATTGATTTGAATATACTGAAGAACCCTTGCATCCCTGAGATAAATCCCACTTGATCATGGTGTATGATCCTTTTGATGTGTAGCTGGATTCCGTCTGCTAGTATTTTATTGAGGATTTTTGCATCTATATTCATCAGTGATACAGGTCTGTAATTTTCTTTTTTTGTAGTATCTTTGTCTGGTTTTGGTATCAGGGTGATGGTGGTGACCTTGTAGAATGACTTATGGAGTGTTCTTCCCTCTGCAATTTGTTGGAAGAGTTTGAGAAGGATGGGTATTAGTTCCTCTCTAAATGTTTGATAGAATTCACCTGTGAAGCCATCTGGTCCTGGACTTCTGTTTCTTGGAATATTTTTAATCACAGTTTCAATTTCATTACTTGTGATTGGTCTGTTCATATTTTCTATTTCTTCCTGGTTCGGTCTTGGAAGGTTACACCTTTCTAAGAATTTGTTCATTTCTTCCAGGTTGCCCATTTTATTGGCATATAGTTGCTTGTAGTAGTCTCTTATGATGCTTCATATTTCTGTGGTGTCCATCGTAATTTCTCCTTTTTCGTTTCTAATTTTATTGATTTGAGTCCTCTCCCTCTTTTTCTTGATGAGTCTGGCTAAAGGTTTATCAATTTTGTTTCTCTCAAAGAACCAGCTTTTAGTTTTATTGATCTTTGCTATTGTTTCTTTGTTTCTATTTCTTTTATTTCTGCTCTGATCTTTATGATTTCTTTCCTTCTACTAACTTTGGGTTTTGTTTGTTCTTCTTTCTCTCGTTCTGTTAGGTGTAAGGTTAGATTGTTTATTTGAGATATTTCTTGTTTCCTCAGGTAGGATTGTATTGCTATAAAATTCCCTCATAGAATTGCTTTTGCAGCATCCCGTAGGTTTTGGATCGCTGTGTTTTCATTGTCATTTGTCTCTAGGTATTTTTTGATTTCTTCAGTGATCTATTGCTTATTTAGTATCATATTTTTTAGCCTCCATGTGTTTGTGTTTTTTACAGTTTTTTTCCTGTAATTTATTTCTAATCTCATAGTGTTGTGGTCAGAAAAGATACTTGATAATCATTTCAAATTTCTTAAATTTACCTAGGCTTGATTTGTAACCCAAGATGAGTTCTATCCTGGAGAATATTCCGTGTGCACTTGAGAAGGAGTGTAATCTGCTGTTTTTGGATGGAATGTCCTATAAATATCAATTAAACCTTTCCAGTCTATTGTGTCATTTAAAGCTTGGGTTTCCTTATTAATATTCTGTCTGGATGATCTGTCCATTGGTGTAAGTGAGGTGTTAAAGTCCCCCACTATTATTGTCTTACTGTCGATTTCCTCTTTTATAGCTGTTAGCATTTGCCTTATGTACTGAGGTGCTCCTATGTTGGGTGCATATATACTTATAATTGTTATATCTTCTTGGATTGATCCCCTGTGTCTTGTAATAGTCTTTATCTTAAAGTCTATTTTGTCTGATATGAGAATTGCTACTCCAGCTTTCTTTTGATTTCCATTTGCATGGAGTATCTTTTTCCACCCCCTCACTTTCCATCTGTATGTGTCCCTAGGTCTGAAGTCAGTCTCTTGTAGACAGCATATATACAGGTCTTGTTTTTGTATCCATTCAATGAGACTGTGTCTTTTGGTTGGAGCATTTAATCCATTCACAGTTAAGGGAATTATCAATATGTAAGTTCCTATTACCATTTTTTAAATTGTTTTGGGTTTGTTTTTGTAGGTCATTTTCTTCTCTTGTGTTTCCCACTTACAGAAGTGCCTTTAGCATTTGTTGTAGAGCTGGTTTGGTGGTGCTGAATTCTCGTAGGTTTTGCTTGTCTGTAAAGCTTTTGATTTCTCTGTCAAGTCTGAATGAGATCCTTGCCAGGTAGAGTAATCTTAGTTGTAGGCTCTTCCCTTCCATCACTTTAAATATATCATGCCACTCCCTTCTGGCTTGTAGAGTTTCTGCTGAGAAATCAGTTGTTTACTTTATGGGAGTTCCTTTGTATATCATTTGTTGTTTTTCCCTTGTCGCTTTTAATAATTTTTCTTTGTCTTTAATTTTTGTCAGTTTGATTACTATGTGTCTCAGCATGTTTCTCCTTGGGTTTATCCTGTATGGGACTCTCTTTGCTTCCTGGACTTGGGTGGCTATTTCCTTTCCCATGTTAGGTAAGTTTTCGACTATCATCTCTTCAAATGTTTTCTCGAGTTCTTTCTCTCTCTCTTCCGAGACCCCTATAATGCGAATGTTGGTATGTTTAGTGCTGTCCCAGAGGTCTCCTAGGCTGTCTTCTTTTCTTTCTTTTTTCTGTTCTGCAGCAGTGATTTCCACCATTCTGTCTTCCAGGTTACTTATCTGTTCTTTGGCCTCAGTTATTCTGCTATTGTTTCCTTCTAGTGTGTTTTTCATTTCAGTTATTGTATTGTTCATCTCTGTTTGTTTGTTCTTTAATTCTTCTAGGTCTTTGTTAAACATTTCTTGCATCTTCTCGATCTTTGCCTCCATTCTTTTCCCGAGGTCCTGGATCATCTTCACTATCATTATTCTGAATTCTTTTTCTGGAAGGTTGCCTATCTCCACTTCATTTAGTTGTTTTTCTTGGGTTTTATCTGGTACATAGTGCTCTGCCTTTTCATTTTGTCTATCTTTCTGTGATTGTGTTTTTTCATTCCTCAGGCTGCAGGATTGTAATCGTTCTTGCTTCTGCTGTCTGCCCTTTGGTGGATGAGGCTATTTTTGATGAATTCTTAAAGTGACCAGATATGCAATTCAGAATCCACTGTATCTTTATAATTCCTTGTACATTTATTAATACAGTAAATATATTTAACCTCTTTTGAACATTTAATCTGTACCAGCACTGTCCTTAGTGTTTTACATATTTTACCTTAATTCATACTTACAGTAATACTCTGAGATAGATACTATTATTATCCCCCAATTCCTCAATTTCACTGAGGAAACTTAGTGAAAGAGAAATTGGAAAATAGACATTAGAAAAAGGAGTTGAATTCAGCCAGTCTGGTTCCAGAGTCCAAACTAGCTATTTTATCTAGGTTGTGATAACTATATTATACATCATACATGCTCATACAGTACACTCCACAAGTATGTGGTTAGAGCATATTTCTCATCTTGAATCAGGCTTTGCCTTGCTCATCCAATACTTTTGTGATTTCTATAAGCCCTTGATGTAAAGAACTTCTTGACATTTTATTAAATACATATACATATATATTTATGTATATGTATACACACACACACATGCATACACACACACACACACACACACACACACACACACGCTAAGTATCCCAGATTTTTTTGATTCAGGACTCTAGTTCAAAACCAGGTAAGTAATTTTTTAAGTAGAATGGTATTTTAGCAAGTATCATTTCAGACTTGATCATAAACTATATTAGTAAACACTACTATCTGGTTTTTCCATTAATGGAAGTTCCAATATTTGAAATATTAGTCTGATAGGCAGAATAATGGGCCCCACAACAGACGTTCAGGGTGCTCATTATTCAGTATAGGTTTTTTCCTTAATCCCTTCAGTTTCCTGTTGGAGTCTTGCCTTCACGTTTGTTTGGTGCCTCTATCATTTCTTTTGGTTTAATCTCTCTATAGAGTAAGCCTCCAGACCTCTACTAGGTGGGGGAGAGGCAATCTCCAGGTTGTGAGAGGTGGGGAGGGAGGGATGTGTGTGTGTGTGTGGAGAGAGAGTGAGAGAGAGACAGAGAGAATGTTAAGGTCCTTATTAGGCAATAGCCCCAAATGTATTTTAAATAACTGATGTGTTTTTATTTATCTCATAATTTTTAAAATGAGATCATCCTGTAATTCAGCCATAACCTTTACTTTTACATAACTTCTTCATTGCATTTCAATTACCATTTAAATAACATATTCTTGTTCTGGAAGACAGTGAGTTTTTCATCATTCTTTCTGTCTAGATAACATCCAAAGACAAATCCCACAGAGGCAAGTATATGAACCCAATAGTTACACACTACATGAAGTAAGCTGTGGCTCTGAGGTCAACAGTGACCCTCAGGACCAAGGGCAGAGGTGAGCTCAGCCCGCAGACTTAATTTCATCAGAGAAAATTCTTAAATTGTAGCATCACCTAAATGTGTATATTCTCAAATTAGAAACAGAGACAAAGTTTTTTCAATATAGTTGATTAAAAAGCAATAAACTTGGGAAAATTGCAGATAGAGAAACTGAAGACTTCCTGGAGGATGAAGATAAGCATTTGGATTTTACAGAGACAGTGCTCCTATCTGCATAAGCCATAAAATGCTGAATATCAAGTATCAGCAAACCTGAGCGCTGAAATATATTTTGGGGTTGGGAGGGTAGCGTGAGTGTTAGGAAGATCTCTGTCTTTTACTGAAAAACTATCACATAAGTGGACTAAGGGGAAAACCAACACATAAGTAAAAACACAAGACAAAACAAACCAAATCCTGAGATTTATGCCCACTGGGTGCATGCACAAACGGGCGTTGGCAGAGGAATGGGGGACCCAGCCCCTTATCTTATTTCAGTTCTGATAAGAGTTTGCCACTTACTGTCCAGTCTCAGATATCACAAAAGATGTTTCTAATCAGTTTACTTCTCAACTGATTCTCTTACTATGTATAAGAAAATATATTAGACTTCAATTAGAAATATTCCTAAGCCTTACAATATCACAAAATTCAGGGAAGTTCTACAAGAATTTTGAGATTATTCATTCCGTATGCATAAACATTTTACTAACCATTCATCAAGTCGGAGCAAAATTACCAAAAGAACAAATGAATGCTAGCAAAGATTTAGCTGCAGCATGTCACTTCCCTTCAAAATGCAACATAAGCTCTGTTTTAACCAAGAAGTTGCCTTTTACTTAGATCATGAATGGTTTACTGTAGTGTTTTGTCATTTTCTTTAAAAGTGATTTTCTTTAAAAATATAAGTACCATGGCAAAGTATCTATTAAATTCATACTTAATTAATTGCACAGTTCTAGAGACTACTCACATACAGAGGGCTTTTAACCAGCAGGTGCAATGCATAAAAGTTATTAAAAGTTTTAACTGTTGCAAAGCATGGGTATTTCAAGTACCTGTTTAGATTTAAAACACTTAAGGGAAAGAAGTATAGGACCAAGGGGTCATGAGATCTAGACTTTAGTCTCTGGTTTGTTGCTAATTAATTGTGAAAACTTGGTGCTGTTAATCAAATTCTTGGGGTCTCAGTTTCAGAAAGGAATAAGGAAAGACAGAGCAAAAGAGATCTAGAAAGAGATCCTAAAAGTGTTCCTCTGCTTCTCAAGAACGGTGAAGGGTCTGAGATGATATCCTATATCGGCAAGTTAGTTTCCCACAGTTTCATGGATGCTGATGGAACACACGAGACTCTTGGGTCAGCGATGAAGGACAATTTATTACTCATAGCAATAACAGTCAGTGGAATATCAGCATTTTTGTGCTGGTTATCTAAGCGCCTGTTCCCTAGGGCAACACAATGAGATCCAAGAGAACTGCACACTCTGTGGGTTGTGTTACAAGAAAAGACCCCGAACAGAGGAAACACAGTTCTTATAATGGGCAATGTGCATGCCTGCCCTTTGTTCTAGTGGGAAACACTATCTCCATCTTCCAAGCTTTTTCAGTACACATTCTTGAAAAGATAGTCTAAAACTACATAGAAAATTAAGTTCCTCTCTTACAAGACCTGCAGAAGAAACATGAGAAACACATGGAAAAGTGTCTCCTAGCAACACCCACCCCTTTTCTATATCATCATAGCATCTAGCAAATTTTCCCATGAATGTGCCACTGCCAGTCACTCTGAATAATATGAATGTCAGAACTTGAAACAAAATCCTTCAATTTAACTCATACAGCCTATAATTAAGGTTACCATCAAGAGGACTACAGGCATGAGGATGAGGCCAACATGCAATGTTGCCCTCAACCATGCCCGCTTAGGGTTCTAAACCTATAGAAAATTGTTTCCAATTACTTAGATTTGTCCTACTATTAAAATTTAACAATGCTATGTAATATTAATATTGAATAATATATAACAATATTATTACTGTTAACATTAATGTTTCTGATTTTTAGAAGGCAAATGTGAATAATCCATTAAGTCACAGTACTCATTCTCCTTCTCAGAAAAGCTAGAGATGTTAAATGACATTTCGTAAACTCCTCCATTTACAGACAAGAAAAATAAGACCCTAGCAGAAGGAATATTTGTTCAAGGTCACAAAACAGAGTATTAACCTAGGTCTCCTAGCTCCCTGTGCACTTCATGGTTTAAATTATCTATCAGCTAGCAAAGTAAGATTCCCTGGCACACTAACATTGTGTCTGGGGAACCCAGAAGAAACGCCAGCATACCTCATCCACATAACCAATTAGCAAACAATTTAGTGCTAAACTGTATGTTACCAGATAATTCAGAACGATATTGTGATTAAATTCCATTGAATAAAGGAAGGACTGACAAGATATGGAAAGACAAGAGATCTCACCTAATGAAAGAAAAAAAAAAATAAGGTGAACACTCTAAGTTCAGGAATGATGACTGTCACAGCTGGTAGTAACCAAGTCACAGCCGGTTGGGAGGCACTAGTGTGAAGTAAAGGACAAGAAGCCCTGCCTATGTGGGGAAAGTGCAAGTCCGGATAAGAGAGCAAAGTAGCATCGCAGAGGATCGTGAAAGTCAGGGAGAAGAGTTTATGCCTGCAAAGATGGTAGCCAGGAACTCTTTCTCCCGACCAACCCAGCCTTCAGGCAAAGTGAAGTTTCACTGTGGGTGCAAAAGAGGACTCAGTTGCTACACACACACACACACACACACTACATGTATATATTATGCATATGCACTATATATATGTGTAAGTATATATACACACACTACATATGCTCTAAGCCATGGTAAAATTATTTGTTGGACAAGTGAGTTACATACCAAAACAAAATAAATATGTATTTTTGTAATATTCATAAATTAGGATTTTCTTTTTTTTGGTTTATTGTTATAATTTCTGCCAGACCTTAGAAAATAAACTCTATAATTATTGACAATCAACTAATCCAAAAGGTGTACTCTTATATCTAAGCAATAAAAGACATCAAATCATTCAAAAGAAAAATGATTATTTAGGATTGTGTGTGTGTGTGTACACACATTCTGATTTGCCAGTACATCAGACATCTACCATTCACTAAATAATCATTCATTCCCCTGTATCAACTACAGATGGCCTCCTTTTCTAATAATCACTGAAAGAATGGCACTGCAATATACACAAAACTCTCTGTCCCTACGGTGTTTACATTTTGGCTGGAGGTTATATCTAGATCTTTTCATGTACATAATATGCCTAACAAATTAGGTATATTACTATTATATATATTAATAAACAGCATATACCTAATATTGTTAGCTATACTGCATATAATATCTATTAAAATATACCTAACAATGCCAGTCTATAAAAAATGGAAGACAGAAACTCAATACGTTCCACAATTACGAGCAGAGCTACAAATCCAAATCCTAACACCTCCAACCAATTAGAGATGTGACCTTGATTAAGTTACTCAGCTGTTCCATACCTCACTTGTTTCTTCTTTTTTTTCTTATTTTCAAGTATATACCTCACAGGGTTTTTCTGAGGTTAAAATGAATTAACATGTGTAAAGTGCTTACTTACTGCCTAGAACTTAGTAATCCCTCTGTAAGTACTGGACAGTATCACAACAGAAGGTGGGAGAGCCAGATTACTAAATGTTGATCAAAATAGTTTAGATTCTGTTATTTTTCTCTTCAAAAGCCTTCCTCTGTTTCTACAACTTGCCTTTGAAACCCTGAAGTCCAAACACACCAGGCTCTTCATCTTTTTCTGAGCATGTCTCGCCATCATACACACACACACACACACACACACACACACACCCCTATGACATTTCACAGCCTCTCTTCCCTGAATGCCAGCCCCATCATGTCTTCCAGGTTCTGCTGACTCTTCCTCCTTCATGAAGCCTTCCCCAATTATTCTAGGTGGAACTAGTTGTTTGTTTAGCTCTCAGCATTCCCTGAGCTCTCGCTTTTTCTATGTCATTTCCCGGCCATATGACTTTCAGCAAAACAATCCAGCCTATCTATCTGTGTGCCAGTATCCTTATTGGTAAAGTGAGAGTAATAACAACACCTAATCCTATCGAGTTACTGTGAGGACTGCTGTATATTAAATGCTCATAAAAATGTTGGTACATAGTAAATGTTCATGAAAATTATTGGCATTGTTTTCATTATCATTAAAAGCATGTACATAAAATGTTATAATTATTTATTTTTGTCTGCTTCTCACTAGCGTCTATATTATTGGTGTGAAGGAAAGGGACCATATCAAGCTTTCCTTATCTTTGCATACTCAGTACCGAATGCCCAGAACATAGAAGAACCAAAGAAATATTAGGTAATTAATTCACTTTATATCACTAGCATAGTGGCTAACGCAGAGTAGATGATCAAATTTTTTTTCAGAAAAGAACTTGAATGAGTTCTTTGCCAGACTATGATTTGAGCACATCCATTCATGTACAGTCTCTAGAATTATTTTATTTCATGAAAAAAGTTTGTTTTGATTTATGTGATTTATGGGGAAATAATAAAAAACTATATATCACCCTGAGTATTTTGGTTGAGTCTCTGTGAACTAATTAGGTAATGAGGGCCCTGTATTGTATATCTGAAAGCTGCCAAGAGAGTAGATTTTTAAAGTTCTCATCAGAAAAAAAAAAAATGTGTAACCATGTGAGGTGATGAATGTTAGCTAAACTTACTGTGCTAATCATTTCACAATATAAACATATATCAAATCATTACGCTGAACATATACCTTAAACTAATGCAAAGTTATATGTCAATTATATCTCAGTAAAACTGGAAGAAAATACAGCAATTAAGAATAAAGGAAAAAATTTGGTATAATACAGTAGAATCCACACACAAAAAAGCCTACAGCAATATGCCTAAGTGCTTTCCTCTAAAACTGGGAATAAACCAAGAAAGAAGTTACTATCTCCATTCCTATTTAATATGATGCTGGGCTGAAGGTTGTACCCAGTGCAATGGGGCAAGAAAATATAAAAGATATAAGGTTTGGAAAGAAAGGAATAAAAACAATAATTAATTTGCAGTTGAAAAAGAATGCATAAAGATATCTAAGATAATGCAGTCAAACTATTAAAAATAAGAGTTGAATGTGACAAGTTCACTTTGTACAGTTATTATATAAAAACCAATTGTCTTTCTAGAAAACAAAACAATTAAATAGAAATAAAATGGTTCAAATGCCATCACTCACAAAGAAAATTCTTTAAATAGAACACAAAAAGCACTAACCATAAAAGAAAGGATTTGACTACTTTAAAATCAAGAACATCTCTTCGTTAAAACACACAAACCATGGACTGAGAAAAGGTATTTACGATGCATATATTCGATAAGGGACTCCAGATTATACGAAGGATTTCTACAAATCAATAAGATAAAAGACACTCAGCACAATAGAAGTGTAGGCCAACCCCTAAATGGGTATTTCATACACACACACGCAATTACACAATCCAAATGGCCCAACAAACATGTGAGAGGGTACTTTACTTCATTAATCATTAGATAACTGCAAATTAATACCACAATTAGATGCCACTATGAAAAAATCACAATGGCTACAGTTTAAGAAACCTGAAAATACTAAGTGCTACAGAGGATATGAAGCAACTAAAACTCTCGTTCAAGGCTAGTAAGAATGTAAATTTGTAAACCACTTTAAAAAATGTTTTGAAAGCATTTATTAAAGGTTGGCATAAGTTTAAGGCCCAGCAATTCCATTCCTAGGTGTATACCCAGTAGAAATGTACACATTTGAGCACTAATAGACATATGCTAGAATAGAGCAGCACCATTCCTAATCATTATATACAAAAGGCAATCCTCATTTTCATCAACAGGAGAACTGATAAATTGTGGTAGATTTGTAAAACTGAAAAGCATACAATAAGAATAAACAGGGCTTCCCTGATGGTGCAGTGGTTGAGAGTCCGCCTGCCGATGCAGGGGACATGGGTTCATGCCCCGGTCCGGGAAGATCCCACATGCCCCGGAGCGGCTGGGCCCGTGAGCCATGGCTGCTGAGCCTGTGCGTCCGGAGCCTGTGCTCCACAACGGGAGAGGCCACAACAGTGAGAGGCCCACATACCGCAAAAAAAAAAAAAAAAAAAAAAAAAAGAATAAACTACTGTGACATGCAACAACTTGGGTGAATTTCAAAGACAAATACTGAGAGCAAGAAGGCAATTACAAAATAATATATAACATGTGATTCCACATCTATAAATTTCAAAAATGGTCAAAATTAACTGATGGTGTTATAAGTTAAGATAGTGGTTAACTTTGGAGAGGGTAGTGACTGGAAGGGGGCATATGGAAAGTTTACAGGTTGCTGACAATATTTTACTTTTTGATCTGAGTTGTGGTTACAGGAGTTTTAACTTTTTGAAAAGTCTCTAAACTGCATATTTATGATTGCTGTTCTATTCTCCATATACCTTATTTTTCAATAAATAACTTAGACACATATGTATGTATGCATATAGATGGGAGAGGTGGGAGTATTAAAAGATTAACTACATTGAACCAGGTTTTATAAATGTAATGAGTGTGTGAGAAGGATAGCTCACCAGTACCATATGCCATTCCTCCACAGTATGCAATCCATCATGTCTGAAAGAGCTCATAATTAAAGTGATTCCAGAATTACATAGAGATTGTTGTGAAGTCTGGAATCATAGTACAATAAGACCTTTTTTATTAAACAGATATGGAAATATTTTCGGATCAGTTGTTAAATAACTTCATAGATATAAACATGTTGAATCAAATTTGTTTAAAGAAAGAAAAACGTAGTTTTAATAATAAACATTATCCTATCTCAAATAGATTGAAAATTCAGTAGGAAAGTAATGTATTTCTACCCCCTACCCAAACACACACACACACACACACACACACACACACACACACACACACTCTCCCTCCCTCTCTCTCTCCCTCTCTCTCTCTCTCTCTCTCTCTCTCTCTCTCTCTCTCTCTCTATATATATATATATATATATAGGTTTGTAAACTGGCCCCTGTACACAGAGGGCAAGGAGAGACCAAAGAAAGAGGCAGACCTGTCCAGACTGGTAGGTGCAGATATGAAAAGAAAGTGAACTTTCATATGAGGCTTGCCTTCAGCGGTTACAAGATGAGTAGATCTAGGTACCTGCAGGACAGAATCTTAGAAGTTTATAGAGAGGCCTTAACTAGGTTCAGTCACATATTCAGTCCAGATGGTCTCAACCACACCTTACTCTCTCAAGACTGCATCCTTGAAACCAGCTCCCACTGTTGGAATGCTGGGTGAAATGTACATTCCAAGGACAGAGGAGGGGTGAGGAGCCCCCGATTGCCCGGGTTCAACTCTCTGGCCATGTCCTCTCGATGACCTCCTCCAACACTCCACCCCTCATGACAGGCTCTTACAACCTTACACGCTGCCCTCTTCTGCAATGTGCCCTGAGAGGTCAGCAAGGGGTTTGACTAGCACGGAGGTGGCTCGTTCGGTGGCTACCTGGCTGCACTGAAGGCAGATACAACATAAAACACAGATTAACATAATGATTTCCAAAATAAGTAATTTTTTCCATCAAGAGTCCCATGAGCCGAACAACTGATTTATTAAAACTTCCATGCTGTGGGTCAGATCACTCCAGGCATTCAACTTGTGTCCTCATGTGATTTAATAAAGATGATACATTAGCAGACTCATCAGGTATGAAAATACAATATTCTGTTTGGATAATGGCATAGGTGTCTGCTTGTGAGGCAGGAATAATGTCCAAGGCCACCTATTTTGAAGGACAGCTTTTCTCATGAGAAACATTTAGTGTTCAGTAAGGACAGGCTTTGTCAGCTATCATATATGTCTTGCTGGGTGAATTATTAAGGACCTACATGTGCTAAGGCCAATGGAGGGAACAAAGACAGCAGCCACATGATCGTTCTAGTGGAAAAGAGATCATGTCCACCTGGCCTTGAGAAGAGGGAGGTGGGCAGTTTTGGGAACTTGACCTGGCTGTGCACACCATACATTTTGGCCAGGAGAGACAGCACTGTCAGGCGAGAGGAGATGGAGCTGGGGGGGGGGGGGGCGGAAAGGATATGCCAGACCAGGACCCCTATTTTCTCTTCTTTCAATGGTGCACGTTCCATTTCAAGTACAGTGCATTTTATCAGGTCTAGTTTGCAGCAGGACAACGGAATCCCAGGGGAGATTGAGTAGTTCCCCAGCACCCAAGAGTGTGAAATCATTTACCCACCTCAGTGGGATGTCTCATTGCAAATTCCAGTAGATAATGCCTTTCTCAGGAGTGACTAGGCCTGGTGTTCTCAGCAGTATAGCACACTAATCCATAGCGGGGTCTGGGCAATGGCTGTCTCCCTCGATTTTCATACCTCTGTGGTGTTGAGTATCTCGGCAGGGGTCCCCAGTCTAGCATGTGGAGCAAGAGGCCCTACCAATTGATATGCGAACGTATTAAAGCCTGGCACAGTACTCTATTCCACCTGGCCAAGATGGTTTTACCTGTTAGTGATTTCATCTACTATTTTAATATTCCATTTTTTTTCTACCAATCTTGCTGCTTGTGAGTTATACAAGACATGGAATCCCCACTCAATGGCATGTTCTTTTGTCTAGTCTCACGTATCATGAAATATGACCCCCAATCCTTGCCTATTTGATGAGGGTATCTTTACCTACTTAGCTTTTCTAATCCCCATAATGGTGGCAGCCCGGTTTGCATGGCAACAGGGGAAAGCTTGGGTTAGGCCAGACACAGTGTCCATATAAGCAAAGGCATATTTAGAACCCTTAAAGGGAGGGGACCAATACAGTCAATTTGTCAATCCCTTACCTGTTGAGAACTCCAGTGAATGGTCCCAGACTCCTTAGGCAGTTGCCCTGGCATTGTTTAGAACACACAGCACATGCTGTTACTACGTTAACCACCACTGTATTTCAAGCGCAACCAGCATCCCTGGCAATGCATCATCCCACCCAGGAGCTATGTTAGCTGCTTTTCCTATACACCCGATCTGTTGTATCTACCAAAAGGTCAGTTTCTAGGGTTTATACCCAGGCTAGGGCATCAGCTTCCTGATTTCCAGGGGTTATCAGAGCCTTATAAGCCAGGATGTGAGAACAGTGAGGACTGTCTCAAGCTCTTGCAGAGGAGCCCAAATGTCTTCCCCATATCCTGCCCCACAAAGGCTTATTCATAATCATCCATCTCTTGTTTTCCCATTGTGCAAGCTATCAGGTTAATCCTTTCAGAACAGCCCAACTGTCAGGGAGAGACCAAAGGAACAGCCAGGGATAGATATAAGAAAGAGGCAGACCACTTCAAATTGGTAGATGGCAGACTTAACAAGCAAAGGATCTTTCACACAGGGCGTGTCTTTGGCAGCTGCAAGATGGGTAGATCCATACATCTGCCCATTAGAACCTTAAAAGTTTATAAAGAGGCCTGAACTGGCTTCAGGCATGTATTCAGTGCAGATGGTCTAAACAACCCCTTACTTTCTCAAGGGTGCATCCTTGAAACAGCTCCTAGTGTGGAAACTGTAGGCAGAATGCACATTCCAAGAACAGGCAATGGGTGAGGAACTTCTGATTGCTTGGGTCGAGCTCACAGGTCAACTGGCATCATGTCTTCTCGGTGACCTCCTCCAACAAATACACACACACACACACACACACACACACACACACACACACACACACACACACACACACACACACACACACACACACACACACACCCCTTCCCTTTGTAGTAGTGATGGGGCACAGAGGAGGCAAACAAAGAGATCACTGAATATCCAGGCAGGGTCTTGGGTGAGATGCATGGAGTAAGTGTGGGGCACAGTTCTACTGTCAGAGCCTCCCAGATACCTCATCTTATCAAGGGACCTAGAGATGGTTAAACTTCAAGGCATGAGTCAATTAACTAAAATCATAAAAAACTGATGTTCTGATGCGATATCATTAATTAATGAGAAAAAAAACTCTAGTCACAATGTTCTCATTGTCCTGTCAGTATATACTCTCACTGTCCTATACAGGAAAAGGAAAAGTCAGGATATGCTCAGAGTTTGGCAAGAGAAATGGTGACTTACTTTGATGACAGTGGCATTGACCTCTGAGTGCCTAATGGATCCATCTCCACTGGACTATACACAGCTGCCTGTGGAGCCAGACACTCATGCAGGTGACTTCCCCTTGGAGTAATGAGAGGGGAAAGCAGATAATTCTGGGCTCTCACATCAATTTTCTAAGCTTCATGCAGGTCTGTCCTTGTTGATTCACTCAGCCTCCTCTAAACATAATAATTGTGTTGGTTAAGCCTGTTTATGTGTGAATGTTATTAGTTTAATCTTCCAAAAACAGTTACAAAGTCTAGGGATATTTTAACCTAATTCTCTATGAACTAACCTCAGAACTCTATCAGAAAGGAGAAATATAATGCAGAAGGAAAGAATACATATTTAATTAATAATTTTCATTAATATATGTGAAACAAGTTTCACAAGAGTGATCATTGGATATCTAGTTTAAAAATAATGCAAAAGTACACATCCAATAGAAGTATTTATCTCATAGCAGAAGATAAATATTCTATACTTGCTAAAAATGGGGCTTTTGCCAAAACTTGAAAATTCCAAAGACCCATCAAGGGAACCTTGCATCAATTCTGCCAGTAGGCCTGGGAGGCCCTAACCTGGCACAGATTACAACGAAACCTCCTACTTTCGGGGTGGGAAGCAGTGGATGCATTTTATCCTGTGAATTGATTAGAAGTCAACAGGAATATGAAACCTAATTAAACATGTAAGCAGAAATCACATTTTAAAATTCCACAAGCCAATAAAACCTGCAGAGTAACAGAGGAAATATCTACATTGTTCAGTCCTTCCAGAAAAATAGTAAATCATGCAGATTACAGTCTGTCTAATCCAAAGTATTGGAATATTTATATCATTCATAGTAAATGATTGTTTGATGTAACCCAATTGGACACTTTGTTCATTTTAGATGCTGTAGGATCATGCAAATTTCACTGGACAGTGGGGAGCACCCTGAAATGACAGTGCACGTTTTATCTCAGATCAAGGCAGTAAAGTCTTGCAAGGCGTCCACTGCACAACTCCAGGAGGTGCCATTTGCTCAGACTATGAAAGGCTTATATAAAAGGAAGCCTGGAAGTTGTACAATGTGGCAGTCTTAAAATATTCTTAATCTAATGAGAAAAGAAAATGTTTTGCCTAAAGATAGGTATATGGCCACACTATAAAAATAGAAAAAAAATTATAGTACAATTTTATTAATTCACTGATATTTCTGACAATTCATTTGGAATACCATGTGTCACTGACCCCAAATCTCACAGGACACTAAGCTAGGAGAGGGTACAAAGGACCAGTATCCTATCTGAGGACTACTTTGTTTTCAATTATGTTTTCCTATAGATATAACTGTTTTGTACATTTCTGAAATATCATTGTTTTCCCTTCCAGTCATATTTATAACCTCTATAGCTCTATCTGTATTATTTGTGTGTCTTCCCAAATATTTTTAACGCCTTTCAATTTAACATCACTGAAGACATTCTTGTGCTTTCAGTGCTGCTCCCTTATCATTAATAAAGACATTACATTTTTTAAAAATCTACCCTTGTTAAACACATTTTTGCAACTTCAAATTATATAAAGCCTAAAATACAAGTAATTCAAAGACATTGCCACATATTATTATCCTTTGCTTACCATCTTTCAGCTCATTTTCAGTTCCTGAGGTTGAATTTTTCTGGTTTGATTTGAATCAATTTTGCCAGTAAAATCTCACTGATGTTACATCAATTACTGTAAGAGTAGAATACAGGATGAGCACTATACTTAATCCTCTATTCATTTCTGAATTTAGTTATTCTAACAAGAATGCTATTTAGTTGTTTGTGTGTGTGTGTGTGTGTGTCTGTGTGTGTGTGTGTCTGTGTGTCTGTGTGTGTGTTGAGGGACAGTGGTGTTGGGAGATGGAGAGTGCTTTTTAAAAATATACAATTGACAAAAATAGATTTACTATTCTGGGAGAGAGCAGAATTAAGGTAAAAAAGAAATGAGCTCTGGCTCTGACCATCATGTGAATGACAAAAGAAAAAAAGGTGGACATCAGGACAGTATTCCCCCTAGATCTAGGCAAGCATGGCCCTTGAGTCAGTGGACCTGGTGCCATGAAGCTCCTTTCCTGAAATTTCCTAATTTCCACTCTGGTCACACTCTGGTGCCTGGGACTAGCTGAAGTGGGCAGTGCCCTGGAGTAGAGTACCCTGAGTCCAGACCAGGACCCACAGGGGCCCTAGTCTCTGTGTCCCTCCTTCAGATCATTCTGCCATCTTCTTCCCACCCACCTCTCTGGGGTAGGAGGAAGTTGGGGTCAACCAGTTGCACAGATGTGCTCAGGAGTTAGAGAATATGGGGTCATTCCAGGCTCCGTGGTTGGACCCTAGTCCCAGAGAGGTGACTTGGCAAAGTAATCATCCCCATTTGTGGGCTCAATATTCCTTTCACAGGTCTTTGAGAGACTGGAACACAAGAATGGTGCTGACATGCTGATTTGGGGTGACATAAATTGTTTTTATAGACAGGAGTCTCACAAAAAAAAAAAAAAAATTACCACACTCTACAGTAATGCTAGGGGGTGCCCTGCATTAGAATATTCAGATGACAGGAAATCTGTGTTAGACACAGAAAATTCTACACAAAAGAGAGTCATTGGAAACTCCATCCAGATAATTTTTTTTTTTTTTTTTTTTTTTTACAGAGTTTAAAAGAATCTGGCTACAGAGTATCTACGCTTGGTTTGAAATCATAATAAGAAGTATTGGCACTGACTGGTTATATGAAAAGGCTCGTACACATTTTCTTTTCTTTGAAGAAGTTTGGAAAATGCTCACACAGTTGATACCTAAAAAGCCAGTTCAAGGGAAGTTGTGGTTAACATCTACAATCAGTTGACTTTAAAAGGAGAGTTTCAAGGACATGATCCTCAATAATGTGGGTGGGCCTCATCCAAGCAGTTGAAGGACCTCAAAAGCAAAATGGAGGTTTTCTTAAGGCAGAAGAAATTCTGACTCTGTACTGTAGCAGCAGCTCAGGTCTGAGGGTTTCCACCCTCCCACCTCCCCTACAGATTTTGGACTTGTCAGCACCCACAACTATGTAGGCCAATTTATTGAAATCTATCTATATCTATCTGTCTATCCATCCTACAGTTCTATTTCTTTGGTAGAAACCTAACTGATACAGGGCAAGTGTATCTCTTCAAAATGTTCAGGTATATTTCTTGACATTGAGTCTCCTTGGCCCAATGTGGAGGATGCCCTGCCTTCACTCAACCAATCGCTGTGCTCAGAGGAATTGGAAGACACTGATTGACCAAGCTGGGTCACAAGCCCACCCCTGAAATCAGAGATTAAGTCATCTCCCTCAACAGCATGAACAGAGAGTAAGGAGAAACAACTCAGCAAAGAAAACATACATTCTTGTACCAGGGGAAATGATGCTGGATAGGCAGTCACACCACACGCCCAACAAAGAAGACTTACACTCTTGCCTTGTTTCAAAACAGACATTAAGAGGCACCAAGCAGATTCACACTGATAAAACTTCTAAATGTTTTAGGATCTTACCAACCTGGATTATGTGTTCTGGTAGAAGTCAAAATTCTCTCCTAGAATATAATTCACTCTCATATTAGATAACGTAAAGTGGACATAGCAGAACCTTTAAATGTATGCACCCCTTGAAATTTTTTTTCAGAGACCAATACAGAGCATGACAACTGAAGTTTCCCTCCAGTTTTGCTACCATCTCTTTTTCAGCATCTGGCTATATGTCGTGTTTCCCTCATTGCCACCTTGACCTTTTTGCCATCTCACATCTGCCCTGTGTTTACTCTTGCTCTTGAATCTCTTAAAACTAGCAGCTGGTAAATTAGCATTTTATTGGTGGGCTTGATGCTGTTCACAGTGGTGTTACACTAGTTAGGAAATGAAGCGTTGAGCTCAGGGTGAAGGAGGAAGTCCTCAGCATGACCTGAGGATCCAACTAGACCTGACCTTGGTATTGATGACACCATTACCCTAAAGGCAGTGTTGTCTCAGAAATCAAGAGGCCTCACAGGCAGTGCGTTTCAAAGGTCCAGTTTTACCAAAGAGAGAGGTCACTACAGCTAGAGCAACCCCAAAGATTTTGAGTCCTGAGTTGGAACTTGGATTTGAATTGGACTCTGTGCAGTAGGTCA
This sequence comes from Stenella coeruleoalba, assembly GCF_951394435.1. Classification (NCBI taxonomy): domain Eukaryota; kingdom Metazoa; phylum Chordata; class Mammalia; order Artiodactyla; family Delphinidae; genus Stenella; species Stenella coeruleoalba. The sequence continues at coordinate 72,930,836 of NC_137159.1, read as the reverse complement.
AATTGGTTATGGAAAAAAAAGTGAAATATAGGCATTCTGAGGAAGGTCAGAAGGATCAAAGATACCACTGAAAATATTCTCCTGTGTGGGATTATGAGGTGCTCAGCCTGGCTGGAAAAAAGGGGTATACCCTAAAACTGAGAGAGAGAAGTATGGAAAGAAAGACTGTAGCAAAACTGTGAAGAGCTCTGGCTGTCACTCGTAATAATACAAGCTGGGAAAAAGGAACACCTTTTTATCCAGGAAGGAACATGATGAAATAGATATTTTAGGAAGAACTGCTGCTGTCTCTGTTATAGAGACAGAGGGGAAACAGGAGGAGCGTCAGAACACTGTAACAAATGCAGCTTGAAATCGAAACAAATCGTCCTTACCATTCATTTGGGATTTGTGTTACTTTGCAGTGCTCAAAGAATCCTTTCAAAAATATGGGTAATAATGGGAAAGTAATGCAAAAATTGAAATATATTATGAAAGCACCAGAAACATGCACAGGTTTCCAGCACCATAATGTTGGTGCAGTTATATGTATTGATTCCTCATTCAAATACAATTAAGCTTTGAAATCAACTGCATATGGATTCAGACAGTTGAAAATGATATATTTCTTCAGTACTTAATAGATGTCCAGACTGTGTCTAGGAATGATAGAAAAGTGAGTGAGTAAATTGTTCTACTTTAACTTCAGGCTAAATTAACTCTTTCTGGTTCAGTCTTTTGTTTGCATTGTTCTTTATAGTTTTCACAGCATTTTCACACTTAATCTCTCTGGATCCTTACACTACCCCATTTTACAGGTAAGAAAAAAAAAGTTCAGAGATGGCAAAGCATTTATCCCACGTATCAATTGCGATTTAATGGCAGAGCTAGATTAAAGCTTGGATCTAGGCACCTTTCAGTACAGAAGGAGATACTAGTCTGGGAGGTAACAGGGTAAGGCAAGCCAAGACAAAGATAAACCATTTCAGAGAGTCAGACGATGACTGCCAGAACTAAGGGAGAACAAAGAACTAATCTAGGTTTGGAAATGGGCAGAAATGACTATTCAGACTCTAATTTTTTTTTTTTTCCAAATTCAATATCCTTTCCAACCAATAAAGATAGACAAGTTGAAGATTCCCAGGAATGGAAGCAGCTCCCCTTTGCTTTGATCCCACAGCACCAAGGCATGTTCAGATTTCATGGATTAATGCTCTCCACCTGGAGTAATCCATCCGATGTGGTAGAGTTAGAGGAGCTCAGTGCAGCCGACTGGCTGGCCCTTATCCCATTTGGCTGGGTAGGGGTGACCTCAACTTGCATTGTACCAGGTAATTAGGGCTTTCACCATGGTTGTGTGGTAAGTTAGGCCCTGCATAGTGCATCCAGCTGATGGCTGAATAGGCTTATATCCAATCTGCGTTCTTCCCCCCAGGCCAGGCTTGCCCTCATGAAGGGCTGGGTCCACCCTTTTTCTAAGCTGCACAAAGGTGTTTTAAGGATGTGCTTAAAGTGGCCCTGATATAAGGCAGTTCCTATAAAAGGCCTGACCATAATCTACCACAGAACTGCACTCCAGTATATTCTATCATGTGTATGAATGTGTGTGTGTGTGTGTGTGTGTGTATTCTGTGAGCAAGAGAGAATACAAGTTAATCAGATGGGCAAAGCAATGACTCAAATTTATCAAAAAACATTATATCCTTTTAGAAAATCGTTTACTCATTTTATCGAAGAATCTAAAAGTGTGTATGGTGAAGTCATTTGTATTATATAGAGACCCAGGGGGAAGACCAAGAGAAGAGAATGCAATAGCTCCATGTCCTTGCCAACTTTCCTCCCACGCTGGGTGAGGCTTCCAAACACTCTGCAGGTTCTAGAACCCAAGGGAGTCATGGCTGGTTCTTCCACCTGCCCTTCTGAAACTGCCTACTCTACTTTGTACCCCACACTCAATCTCCCTCTCTCTTTCTGGTCACCGTATACTAGCTCACTGTCAACTCTGGCATCAATCCTAGACACTGCTTAATGGATTGTCTTTGGACAAATGTCTCTGGCCTACAAAGCTTCTCCACTGCTTTCCTGCACCCAGCCTCTGCTCCCACAATCCTCACAAATCCTCAGGGCATAAATGCATACACTGAACACCGTCCCACTGGAGGAACTAGACTTGACCCAGACTAAATGTTTAAAGGTGTGCTTTGAGCCATACATACTTTATACTTGGAAAAATGAAAAGCTGCCGTCATGGGACTAAGATAATTAATATGGAAGGACAGGCATAGTAGAATATTTCAGAGGAAAAGCTCCCCATCAAACTAAAGCCCTCCCCTCATCATCTCACCTGTAAAGTTTGGCCACTGGGGTGTGTGGATTATGCATGGTAATTATCTGGATGAGTGTGCATAGTTAGTGGGAGTCAGTAAATGTCTACTTCGGTACACATTGTCAGTTGCAATTTGCATCAACCCTCCTTCCTCATCGCAGGATGATCCAGGTTGGGAGGTAAGGAAAGGCTCAGGAATATCCAGGCTTAATTAGCTGGTATGTGAATGGAAGATGCTGTGAGCCAAGGGCAAGAGGTCCACGAATGGGGGTCAAGAAATCAATGGAGGGGAATCAACAAGACATGTAATTAAATGAAAGACAGACTTCAGGACAGATGCTTGGGGTAGTCTGACTTAATTTCTACAGAAAGGTACTCAGGCTTAAAGCTAAATTTTAAAGAGCAGAACATAAATCTTCCCACTCACTTGGTGCCTTGCCTTGCTAGGCATGTGAGCTCAGATGATAATAACAGCAAAGTGACACTTGTTACACCTCAGGTACTGTTTTAAATGTTTTATATGCTTTAACTAATTTAACTCTCATACCCTATAAGGGAGGTACTATGACTGTCATCTCCATTTTACAGATTAGAAAATTGTGGTACAAAGTGGTTAAGCAAATTTGTCCAAGATCACCTTGCAAGTAAAGTTAGCATTTGGCTCCAAAGTGTATGTTATTAACTACGATACTATCCTACATTCCCAAATTAGGAAGACGTGTCTTTCTTCTTTGAAAGTCATGAGAAATATATCAGAGATAGTGAAAGCTAACAAAGTGGGAGTCCCAAAAATCAGCCACAAGGAAATGAAAGTAGACAAAAGTTACTCTTAACTACGGAGAATGTCTTGAGGGATACCTGCCCCTCAGCGCTAAAATTTATTCTCCCCGCTCTGTCCTTCTGCCTGGAGTAGCACCACTGGCTCCTTGTCCAAGTTAAATCTTGTAATCTCTGCGTTTTTCTTTTACATTTTAGTTGATCCCAGCATGGGTTATAAGGTTCATCCATTCTAATAGCATCTCCTTATTCAGAATGGCCCTGGCTTCAGGAAAGAGGAGATTCTAAAACGGGTGGGCAGGATAAAAGAGATAGGCAGAAAGGCCTGGAAGAAAAAGGGAGGACCCTGGTTATAAAGTGTCTAAAGAAAAGAAGGTGGGAGCTTTTTTTAAACAATTGGAGCCATCACACTCTGAATCCAGAAATAAATTGACTCGCATCCTGAAAAACATAGAATGGATCCCCAGATTGAGAAATAGTGATCTCTATGTTTCAAATGCAAAGGAGAAAGTGTGTGAGTGTAATGGATTTCCATAAATGGTATTTTTTTTTATTTTAATACTAAGGAAATAGACAAAATAAGGAATGATAGTGGATACATGCAATTGTTCTCCACATTCTGTAGGTCAGGAATCTGAAGTTCAGAAAGGTTAAGTAACTTATCCAAAGGCACTCAGCTAGGGAGTGTCAGAGCCCCAATGTGTACTTGGGCAACACAACTCCAGAGTTCACACTTTTAACGTCTACAATGTACTGCCTTTTATGTGAAGCAGGTGGGTGAAATGCTGGCCAAGTCCACAAACTGTGACTGGGGCCATAGCACTGTATTTGGTTCAGGGTAAGCTCAACACAATTAGAACAGAGCAACCCTTTTCAATTCAACAAACACATACTCCCATGTCTCTGCATTTTGTTGCATACTCCTGGGAAAACAGATCTAAGACTCAGCTCTCAAAGCAGGAGACACTTGGCATCTCAGAGCATGGGAGGAAACACAGAAGCATTTCTGTACAAAGCAATGTGCCCTAAGCTCAGTTAGAGGAAAGCATGAAAGGTCCAGAGGATTTACACGGAACCCAATAGTGGTCAGGTGAATGTGACTGGGTAAGGGGTATTTCTGGCAAAGGGAGAAATCAAACCAAGGTCCATAGGAGAGCTTGTGGCTGGATGTGTGCAGGAATTACTGTTCTGGCTGCAACACTGAGGCAAGAAGGGAAATGCGAGATATGACTACAGATTACATTCGGTTTGGCATGCCTGGCTAAGGAGTCTCTGATTCCGGAAGGAACATCTTTTGAAGAAAGGGTTGACAGGACACCTAAAGATATATCAAAATGGATAAACGGTTCTAAGTGAAAGATGCAGACACATTTCAAAAATCATCAGGAGGAGCAAAGGCAAGAAAGTCATGAATATAAATACATTGTCTCTGTAGTTAAAGGTGGATATCTCTGTGCTATCTTTTAAAAAGTAATCAGTTAGATAGAGTCATAGAAATTTAACGCAAATGCATATACACACGTGAGTAAAGCAAGGGTGGATCATATAATGAAGAAAGAATAAGATTCAGAGGCAAGTCCAAGATGGATACGGGGAGAAGGCTTCAGAGATTGTTAGAGAAGCTAAAAGTGTGCAGTTTTATACAGTGCAAAACGCTGATCTCCAAGTGCAAGTCTCTTACCATGGCTATTAGAAGAACCCCGGAAGAATCGCTTATGCAAAAAATGCTTCACTGCCATTGTCATCAGGCTCATAAGTTTGCACAGCCAGATAAGTAGACACACGCTCCACTGCATCTTGTGAATATCATACCTTTTGTTCAAATATCACATTGAAATCCTAGGACTATGTCATTTACCCTTCCATATATTTTTTTACTCAATTTAAAAATACAACAAAAAAGATATGCATAATGGCAAAGCAACCGCTCCCAATGACTGAAATTTAGTTTAAAAATGGAAATGGGGAGGTGCCCAATGTGTGGAGTTGATATCCACCGTGAGATGTGGAAGGCATAATCATTTTGAATTAAATACTCACAAAATGATTGTTTTGTAGATTGTTCTGTTTTCCTCACCAAGGTGAGGTAAAATCAATAAATTCACACCTCTCTGTTAGAGGATTTGGGAGATACATGCAAAACAGAAAATACATGCTTTTGCCTTAAAGGATTTCATAGTTTTATTAGAAAAAATGAGTCTTACACTATGGACCTGTAAGTAGTGGCCCTGTATTGAGGGATAGAGAAAAGGATGTGTGGTCTCCACAGTTTCACAGAATTGTATACTTACAGGGAAAATACATTCTTCTAAAATGCTTTAAAAATAACTTCATTCAATAAAGAATTTTCCCTGGATGTATTTTTTTGAGTGTCTGGTATGTCCTAGTACTGGAGAAAAAGAGAAGACCGAGAATGTTTTCTGCCCTTGAGCAGCCCATCAAGTAAGAAAGACGACACATAAATGATTTGAGTACCACAAAAGCTACATATAACGGGGATGAACCATGTGCTTAGAAACACAAAGGAAGGGGGGCTACCTCTCTCTTTTCCCATGTGTGATTTTATTACCCCAAAGTTCCTTCCACAAAGACAGATACCAGGACACATCTAACTAGCTTTTGCTGCCATGATTACAAAATCCGTATTAGAGATATAACCCCACTGACTATATTTGGATGAGCAATGTATCCAGCGCTCATCTTATTAATTTTAGCCTAATATGCATTAAAGGGTAAGAATCATGCCCAGTTATAATTTAATTCCTGAATAATTCTGATGACCCTTAGACATGATGATTTAGATAAGCATAAAGGCACATAGCAAAATCAAAGAATAGACTTTTTCTTTTTTTAACATGTTTATTAGAGTATAATTGCTTTACAACAGTGTGTTAGTTTCTGCTTTATAACAAAGTGAACCAGCTATACATACAGATATATCCCCATATCCCCTCCCTCTTGCATCTCCCTCCCCCCCTCCCTATCCCACCCCTCTAGGTGGTCACAAAGCACCAAGCTGATCTCCCTGTGCCATGTGGCTGCTTCCCCCTAGCTATCTATTTTATATTTGGTAGTGTATATATATCCATGCCACTCTTTCACTTCATCCCAGCTTACCCTTCCCCCTCCACGTGTCCTCAAGTCCATTCTCTACGTCTGTATCTTTATTCCTGTCCTGCCCCTAGGTTTTTCAAGACCTTTTTTTTTTTTTTTTTTAGATTCCATATATATGTGTTAGCATACAGTATTTGACTTACTTCACATGACTTACTTCACTCTGTATGACAGACTCTAGGTCCATCCACCTCACTACAAATAACTCAATTTTGTTTCTTTTTATGGCTGAGTAATATTCCATTGTATATATGTGCCACATCTTCTTTATCCATTCATCTGTCGATGGACACTTAGGTTGCTTTCATGTCCTGGCTATTGTAAATAGAGCTGCAATGGACACTGTGGTACATGACTCTTTTTGAATTATTACAGTTTTCTCAGGGTATATGCCCAGTAGTGGGATTGCTGGGTTGTATGGTAGTTCTATTTTTAGTTTTTTAAGGAACATGCATACTGTTCTCCATAGTGGCTGTATCAATTTACATTCCCACCAACAGTCAAAGCACAGATTTTTAAGACTTACGATTCTTCTAGTAGTGAGAATCAGGGTGGAGAAAAGGAGGAGGCAAGCAAGGCAGCCAAGGTGCAGCATTTAAAGAAGCGCTCACTCTTCCTGATTAATCCTGACAGCACGCACCTCCTTAACACGTGTGCCCTAGGTACCCAGCTGCCTTCACCCTAGTCTCAGCCCCTGAGTGAACTGTTTAAAGGGAGAGCAAAATAGAAGGGAATGCTGTTAAAAGAAGCCTACAGCAGCCAGAGAAATGGACCCAGACTATCCATTTCAGAAAGGCCTTTCTCTGTGCCACACTACCTACCCCCTGTAGAATAGACCGGCAGTAAGACTCAGTGATTTCCTGCTGCAGGCACGAGGCTCAGAATACACATTGGGTCTTTTTCAGCTTTTTTTCTTCTTCCAGTTTGATATAATTGACATATAGCACTGTATAAGTGTAAGGTTGTACAGCGTAATGATCTGACTGACATACATCATGAAATGATGACAGTAAGTTTAGTGAACATCCATCATTTTGTACATAATAGATACAAAATTAAAGATATAGAAAAAACTCTTTTTTCCTTGTGATGAGAACACTCAGGATCTACTCTCTTAATAACTTTCAAATATAACCTACAGCAGTGTTCACTGTATTTATCATGGTGTTCCCTAGTTCTTATTTACCTTATAACCGAAGTTTGTACCTTTTAATTACCTTCCTCGAATTTCCCCTGCCCCGCTCCGGCTACCTCTGGTAAATCTGATCCTTTTTCTATCAGTTTGTTTGGTTTTGTAGTATAATTGACCTACAACATTATGTAAGTTCCTAGTACACAATATACTGATTTTATATTTCTATGCATTCCAAAATGATCGTCATGATAAGTCTAGTTGTGATACTGCCACCATACAAAGACATTACATAATTAGTGACTATATCCCCCCACACTGTACACTTCATACCCGTGACTCCTTTATTTTGCAACTGGAAGCTCGTGCCTCTTAACCTCCCTCACCTATTTCTCTCCTCCCCCTACCCTCTTCCCCTTGGGCAACCATCTGTTTGTTCTCTGTATCTATGACTCTGTTTCTGTTTTGTTATGTTTGTTCATTTGTTGTTTTTTTTTTTTTTTTTTTTTTTTTTTTTTTGCGGTACGCGGGCCTCTCACTGTTGTGGCCTCTCCCGTTGCGGAGCACGGGCTCCAGACGCGCAGGCTCAGAGGCCATGGCTCACGGGCGCAGCCACTCCGCGGCATGTGGGATCTTCCCGGACCGGGGCACGAACCCGTGTCCCCTGCATCGGCAGGCGGACTCTCAACCACTGCGCCACCAGGGAAACCCTGTTCATTTGTTTTGTAGTTTAGATTCCACATATAAGAGATAACATACAGTATCTGTCTTTCTCTGTTTGACTTGTTTCACTTAGCATAATATCCTCTAGATCCATCCACACTGTCACAAATGATAAGATTTTTTTACGGCTGAGTAAAATTTTAAATAATTAAAAATAATTAAAAACTTAAAAATAATTTTAAAAATTAAAAATAGAACTACCATGGGATATAGCAATTCCACTCCTGGGTATTTATTCGAAGAAAGAGAAAACATTAATTCAGAAAGATACATGCACCTCTATGTTCACTGCAGCATTATTTACAATAGCCAAGATATGGAAGCAACCTCTTTCTTCTGAAGAAGTTTGGTGAAAGTCACCCTTGGCCCAGTCATTGAGTTGTCTATAAGCAATGAAAGACACCTCAAAGTGATTAGAGCAATTTTTGAGTGAATCTTTATGTCCTCTGTTTTAAAATGTACTTGGGATTTGATCTAATTAGGTATGGAAACACACACAGACACTTAATTGAAGAAGAAGTTTTTATACTCAGAGATGCCTAGAACAGGAGGTGCAGCATGCCATGCAGGGCCATGCAGTGAAGTACCAAGGTTGGTCAGGAGGCAAAGGGGAAAATTTGGGCAAGAGCCTTTATTATAGTTTTCAACTGAAAGAAATGGGCAAGGCAGAGTAAGCAGAGGAGTTTAGGATTGCCAAGTTTGTTCGTTTATTTATTTATTTTTGGCCACACTGCACGGCATTCAGGATCCCCTGACTAGGGTCAAACCTGTGTCCCTTGCAGTGGAAGGGCAGAGAGTTAATCACTGGACTGCCAGGGAAGTCCCTAGGATTGCCAAGTTTAAATAATTTCAGCAGTCTCCATCCAGCATGTGGGGCTCCCCCTAGTTATCAAATACCTGACCCTGGGATGATTAAGGCCAGGGATAGTGGCTTCCAGGGTGAGAGAAGGATAGAGGAGGTATTGACTCTATTGATAGATTGGCTGGTTTGCATATGAAAGGTGCGTTTCCTCTAGGAATTAGCTAACTTTGGGAGACAAGTCCCTTCCAGTGTCAGGGAGACCCCAAGATGTCAAAGCATCATAATAAAAAGAGATGCTTAATATATATCTATATTTTAAGAGTTACCTTTCACTAAATTTCCAATATTCCTGAGGCCTGTGGGAGAGCTGAACTTCTTCTCTTACTCAGAAATGATATGGAGGCATTCATGCAGCAAAGTTTGGGAAAACTTACAATATCACTGCATGAGCTATAATCAGAGGGCCCTGGCTTCCCAGAGTTTTCAATCCAGCATTATTCACAACTCTTTTGAAAAATGCGTAGAGAGAAAGCTCTTACTGGACTCTAGGTACATATTTTTAACATTTACACTAACTCAACAACCTAGGGTTTTAACCACCAGAAAGCTTACATAAAAAGTGCAAAAACTGTGGGCTTTTTTCCGTGTTGTGTTTTATGAAAGAAATGGAAAAACAAAGTGTGCAATACAAGGAAAAGCTATAAAGACAACACTCAGGTTTCCCTGGAGCCATTTTGAACAAAGTTGCTGACATGGACCCTCAGCTTCCAGATGAAATTAAATGTGTCAGAAGTTCCTTCACAAACCATGTAAGTGGCCACATCTTTGTTCCCACTCTGTGCAGTACAAGGCGAGATTTTTAGTGCTAGGAAAGCTGCCAGCCAAGGAGAGGACTGAAGAAAAGAGCAACTTACAATTATTAAGCTACTGTAGGATATGACTAACCAAAACGGCTGAAAAGAATGGAATTTTGTTCAGCTTCTGTTAACAATGTTGAAAGTGTGAGAAATGGAATGAACTTAGTTCGAAGATATTTGAGAGGTGCAAACATCAAAGGGGCATAATTAGAAGCAAGTGTTTAGAGCAAAAAATGATAACAGATTCATGGCTGATAGTCAGGAATTAATTTCAGGCCTGCAATTTCTCCAGAGCTACAGAGTCCGTCTCCCAGAACATGGAACATTCCTTTTTTTCCCCAGGAATTCTCCCTATCAATGTCAGCATTCTTGCTTGTAAAGACGGCCCAAGAAACTGCCCATTCTAGGGTGTGGTCTGCCTCAAAATGTATCAATGCTGTGGGTTAAACAGTATCCTCCAAAAAAAAAGATATGCTCAAGTCCTAATCCCCAGGACCTCAAAATGTCACCTTATTTGAAAATAGGGTCATTGCAGATGTTTAGTTCAGTTGAGGTCATAATGGAACTAAATCCAATATGACTGGTGCCCTTATAAGAAGATGGCCATGTGAAGACACAGGAAAATGGCATGTGATGGTAAAGGCAGAGACTGGAGTTATGCAGCTACAAGCCCAGGAACACCAAGGATGGCAGGCAAACTACCAGAAACTAGGAAGAGGCATAAAATTATTCCCCTGTAGGTTTCAGAGGGTGCATGGCCCTGTGGATACCTTGATTTCAGACTTCCAGTCTCCAGAACTGTAAGACAATAAATGCCTGTGGTTTTAAGTAATTTAGCTTGTGGTACTTTGTTACAGCAGCCATAGGAAACTAACACACAGGCTCTAACTGCTGACCAGAATATTTTTAGTGCATCCTAAATTCCTAATTTTGAACACTGAATCTAGTTCTCTTTTTTCCAGCTTTGGGGAGGAAAGCTAATTTCTATCTCTGATTTTGTTAGATTTTTCTGTGGTATCATGAGTAATTCCCTAAAGAACAGAGGGATAGTCAATAGAGTAATACCCAGAACTTGTTCTTTGAGAACTGAGATTTAGGGACTATTCAGGACCTTCAGCTCCAACAACGGTTACCAAGACTGAGCTTCTGGAAAATATGAAGGCCAGAGCAAAATCATGAGTGGCCAAGGAGTAAGATATGACATCAAATGACTTTTGAGATGAAACTGAAATCAATAAATCATCCCTGACACCCTACAGAATGTAGTGATCCCCTAGCACTGGGAAAGAAAGATAATGAAAAATTTCATCCCGCTACCCCCTAGAAACAAAACAAAACAAAATAAAGCAAACGGAACCACTGAAGAAACACAAAGTGAGAGTTTGAGTAATCTCTGTAGGAGGTGACCAAGAAACATTACTCAGTGCTTGCAAAAAGAGCACCCCCTATTTGCTGCCCATGGGAGTATGAACTAGTTTGGCTTTCTGGAACACCACCCGACAATGTGTACCCAGTCTTTAAAACAAGCATGCATTTCTCATCACCAAAATGCAGGCTGCATCTGATTTCAGGGGCCTGCTCCATCTCCAGTATACTTTGCAGTGTGTGCAGGCTGCCCAGTGCTCCAGCAAGTCTGACGGCTGGCGTTTTCTTTGTTCCCACCACAAGCAGGTATTCAACTCATGGGATAAGGCTCTTTCTTGCAGCAGCCTCCAAACACCCTCTAAGAGATCAAGACACGTCACACTGGCAAATAACGGTAAGGCCATATCTTCTTGAGGAGTTCTATAGTCTGTCTCTGAGCAGGCATGCAGGGCCACCAACTCATGTCATTTACATACCAGAAGTAAGAGCCATTCAGGGGTGTGTCCCAGAGTGAGCCATAATTATATCAGTAGGAGCCTGTCAAGACCAGGCACCATTCTGAGTATGGTTCTTTCAGTGGGACCATATAATAAAGATAATCAGGGTGGTCTTTCCAGGGCAATTAGAATGCCTGTGGGATTGAAGGTCATTAATGAAATAAGTAGCAAGAATTAAGAGTTTACTCAAGTAAACAGGTCGAGGATGGGCATTCAGCCACATCCAGGCAATTCTGCCTCCTGCTCTGTGATTAGTCCTACTTCTGTCATGAACTTATGATTACACCTCTGTGCCACTGTGTACATGGCTCAAATCATCTTCCTCTCCTTCCCTTGCTCCTTCCACCTTTCAACCTTTACAACTCCAATTTACCCTTCAAAAACAACTGCTGTATATGACTTGGCAATTCCACTCATAGAAACAAAAAGACATGTCCACCAAAGTCTTGTACAAGAATGTTTATAGCAGCTTGAATCATAACAGTCAAAAACTGGAAATAATCCATATGTCTATCGACAAACTGTGGGGCAGTCATACGATGCAATACTACTCAGCAATAAAATGGGACAAACAACTGATACGTGCAACCATATGAGTTAATCTAAAAAAACCCAAAAAACAAAAAACAACATTATGGTGAATGAAAGAAGCCATATATGATTTTATTTATATGAAGTTCTAGAACAGGAAAAACTAATCTAAGGTGAAAGAAATCACAGGTTGCATTCTATGGGAAGGGTTGAGGATTGTCTGGAGGAGGAATTTAAATGTTCAGCCTATTGCACAAGATAATCTAAATGTTCAATATACTGATCAGGGTGTGGGTTACACAAGCATATTCATTTGTCAAAAGTGAGTAACTTGCACACTAAGAATACCTGCACTTCACTGCAGAAAAATTATATCCCAATAAAAAATCAATAAATGAATGAAATCTCACATTAATTCCCTATGCTAGAGATACATACAGATTTTTTAATAAAATAGAGATTTCCTTGTAGGTCAGGAAGAGTGAGAAGACTGTCTATGAGTGGGAGAAAAAGATGTTTATTTCAAGGTTCCCTGGCAGCTCTGACCCAAGCACCTCAAGTTGAATGAAAGAGAGGAGGACCTTTCTCACTGCTGCGCAGTTCTCAAGACCCAGCTGTGGGCTCCCCTGGTGGTGCAGTGGTTAAGAATCTGCCTGCCAATGCAGGGCACACAGGTTCGAGCCCTGGTCTGGGAAGATCCCACATGCTACGGAACAACTAAGCTGTGGGTCACAACTACTGAGTCTGCACTCTAGAGCCCGCGAGCCACAACTACTGAAGCCCGCACACCTAGAGCCCGTGCTCTGTAACAAGAGAAGCCACTGCAATGAGAAGCCCATGCACCACTGGCCACAACTAGAGAAAGCCCACATGCAGCAACAAAGACCCAACACAGCCAAAAATAAATAAATAAAAATAAATTTATGAAAAAAAGACCCAGTTGTACCTTCCTGCTCCCTAAAATTCAGACTGGCATTGATGTAGGGCCCAGCTGACCAGGGTACACAGCAAAGACTCTGTGATGTTTACAGAGTTCTGTGCCCCCAGTGAGGACAGGCATCACTTTCTTCCATCCACTATCAGTACTGTACCAGGTAATTTCCTTTAACAGTCTTGAGTGGATTTGACCTACAGAACTCATCTCTTGAAGACCCCAAAATGTTATATTGATTCCCATGCTTTCTGATAGTGCCCACAGGATCTAAAGCAACATGGAGAAAATTTTTCAGGATGGGATTGGACAAAGGAAAACACTAGTGAGGCCTTTAGGAACGCATTGGTGACCTCAGGCTTACAGGTTACGTAAATACAGATTCAAGAGACTGAGACAGTGGGCCAGATAAAGCTGAAGCTGTAGTGGAAAGACCGTGTGCAACAGCAGAAGGTTCATTGTTCTGAGGTTCCCCTTTCACTCTGTGGCTAACCCGTACTTACGATGGCCTCACTCGTCTGGCCCTCAATGCAACTTAACCGTTGGTTAGGAGCAGAGAGGTAATGCCAACTCCTATGTCCAGGTTGAGAAGAGGTATCTTGTTTCCAAGCTCTGATGGAGAAGTAGTGTAGCAAAGTAGCTAAGAGCACAGACTAGAGCCAGAATACTCAGAATACTCAAATCTCAACAACCTTTTCTAGTTGTTTGAACTTGGACAATTAATGTCTCCTTCAGTTTTCTCATCTGTAAAAACGGAGATGGTATTTATATACAGGGTTGTTGGGAGGATTAAATGGGTTAGCTAAATGGGTAGTGTGCTCAGAAAAATGTCAGGCAAACGGTCGGCAAACAATAAATATTAGTCATTATTATCAAAGCTTGTCTTCTTGTCCCTGCACATTGTACACAAATGTATCAATTCTTCTGCTGTGAGAAACACTGATTTTATCAGATACTCAGAAATCCAGAGAGACTAAGAACCAAGGAGGATCCACCTCAGGAAAGTAATTTCTTAATTTCCTGATCCCATAGGTATTCTGCTAAGACTAATAGTACTCCAAATGCCTAGGTCAGATTTTCCAGACGACGACAGCCATGGCTTGAAAATTCCTACCCATATCAACTTCCGCACCCCAGCAGCCCTCAGTGTGACCCAGTTATATGCAAATTCATATCTTTCTAAACATTCCAAGATGCACTTCCCTCGGCAGGAAGCATACACTGAAGAACATCTCTTTTAATATACATTTCCATTTTTGGGGTTGAAATTTCTAGAGTCTGAATTTTACTTCTTAAGTTTTGGATTTGTTTGCTTACAAGTTTCATTGACTTTAGCAGGTCCAATATACGACAGCGGTGTTAGAATGACTCCATCTCACTGATTAAAGAAAAGTCTGTATTCTTCTAACCAGGTGAACAAAAGCAGTGCAGGATTAAAGCAAATAGCATTAAAAACATAATTAAATGAAAGAGAGGAGAAAGTTTTTTTAAAAAAACTATAATTTTAACTACAGTTGGGATGATTCTCCTCACTTTGTGTTTAATTCTGTGTAGTCTTTAGAAAATCTGAGACTTAATTCTTTAGCTCTTATTTTTACACATTTATCCAGGGGCAAAGATATCAAAGTGGTGAATTTGCTTAGCCCAGAGGCTTATTTCATTTACAAAATTTTATTTTTATGTTTCCCTGTTTCCTTTTTATAAACCATGAGGCGATCTGCTCCACAGTTTCACAAATGCTGAAATCACAAGTGGGCCACTCAATCTTGATAGTCATAATTTCTGCTCTATAGATTCAGCTTGATAAGATATAAAAATTCCAGACATTTTATTTTAGTGAGAGAATAAATTGGATGCATGACTTTTGGCCTGCTGTGATGGCCTCCACAGTCCATGTGGCTTTCTCAGAACTAATAATTTAATTATGGTAAGTACAGGGTTCTTTTGAATTCATTCAAATGATGTATATGTACACTCACTTGCCAGCTGCTTCTGTAGTATTATTAATAACTATGTGCTAATTATATCAATAAATTAATTGAACCTGTACTCCTGTTGGTCCGGCCTCTTGGTCCTCCTGCTGCTACTCTTTCTTTGGACTTTTAACCCCGGGCTCTAATAAACTGCCAGTTTGTCCCTCATGTATACATTCTCCCCGAATTGTTATATTTTAATGCATGTTATGTTCAGCATTAAATGTCTTCTCCTTTAATTCATTTATTGACTTCTAGATGTTTTGCAAGAAACACTGCAGCAGTTTAGAAATTTATTTGGTAAATCACTGATTGACCCTTTCAATCACCTAATTAACCATGAATGAAAGATTTCAATAGGTTTATTTTTCTTTTTAAAAAAGAAGAAATTGTTAACCAGGGTAATGCAAATTAACGATGTGGCTATATTATTATTGAATCTGCATTATTAGAATCATCAAATATCAGGAAATGGGGCAGATGTTTGGCGCCTCTCTCTAACAAATATGTAATATTTTGCCCTTTTCTCTCAAATAGCATTCAGATCATTGCACACACAGAATGCAATTACCAAAATGCAGTAAAGGCATGACTTTTAAAGGAATATGATGCCCCGAGCAATCAGTCACTATATGAGATGGAATGAAATTCTGTGCCTGCCAGTTAAACTCAGGGAACTGGAGGAGCAATCTCTATGAAAGGCACTGTTCATCTCACAAGGATATTTTCTTTAGCGTCAAGTTGTAAGGTGTTACTGTCAGAGAACTTTCTGGTTTTCTGACTTTTTGCATGCATTATATAAAATGTCTATTATGTATCTTTACCAAAGTGGATTATAGAGAAAATAATAGCAGCAGTTTGCCTTGTGTTGAAAAGGCAGGCGCTTAAAGAGAAAAGCATCCTTTTCTCTTCCTCTAGCCTTCTCATCCTGAAACAAAGCACTTTGGCAAAAGAGCAAATCCCTCTGTCCCCTTCTCTTCCCTGAAATAGCCACGCTGACAGGAGAGTTACCCCAAAGATGACTTCTTAAGCTTCAGGTGGAATTCAAGTCTGCCAACCTTAACTGTTGAGCAGCTTCTGGAGGCAACGGGGAAAGACATCAAGGAGGTAGGATACTGCGCATCCCCGCATGGAGTTTACTCTCTAACAGGAGCATTACTTTCCATGTCCCTTAACACATCCAGGGCAGAAATCCTCTGGATAGTTTAGAGGCTCAAAGGACTGAAATAAAATGCTCATCTCATCTCCTTATTTTTGGTGAATTTTCCATGATTCTGGCTAAAGCACCACTCAGGGCAGAAGATATATGGGGTAGAAGTTACAGGCCAGTAATCCCAGGAGGACCAGGGAGGCTTTAGTCAGCTTTTAGAGGCAGAGACTGACCTAAAATGGAAAAGGAGAGGATTCTTGTCAAAATCTCAGGCTCTTATATGAGCTTCAACACTCATTTCTAGGTCTGTTACCAGAGTGGCCAAATGAAACGTTTCCATTTCTAAGATTTCCTTTCTGTAAGGTAAAGCAACTGTTTTTCCTGGTTATAATTCACATTTAAGGAAAAAATACCCTGTAAGTACCAGTTATTACTTTAAGTGCATGATCATTTTAACCATTAAGATATTTTATTTCCTTGTGAAAGTACTTATAGAAGACTTATTTTTAAAAACAGTTTTCAAAGCTTCCAAGTTCAGCTCCTCCCACCCTATCCTTTGGCCTGTGAATCCAGAAGCAAAGGTATGTACACTAACTTGGAAATAGAAAAATCTGCCAGATGTTCAAAGACTCATAGGTCTAGGGTAATTTTACAATGAGACAAAAACTGTTATGTGTTTTCTAATCACTCATATGACCTAAGTCCAAAAGGTTGAAAAATACTATATGGGTTAGTTACTTTCTTCATCTTAGTGTCTGACCTATAATTATCATTTGAACATATTATAAACTTGGCTATTTTTGCCTTTCATTTTCAAAAGGGATTGACACAATAAATTTTCTCTATCAGGCACTTAATGGCCAATTCTCTAATATTTTTTGCACTTAGTCCTAATTCTAAGTGTCATGGGAAACCTTTCAGACATTATAACATTTAGAAGTTATATATCTGGTGACATAGTAATTTTAAGATAGTTTATAAGGCAATACAGTGTTATAATCTCTTATAGGGACTGAGGACATTCCCTTTGAGTAGATTGTTATAATGATTAAAAATGTTTTTCCATTATAACGCTTAAAGAGATAATTTTGTTCACCATGGAAAAGTATGGTAGAACAGGGGCTAACTGTGGTTTATGTACATGATTTCTTACAACAAAAAATGTCCAAAAGTCAAAGTTAAGATTAAAATAAACCTTAGAGTTCCAATCCCTGTAGGTTAAGGTTTTAAAATTATCCAGCTCAATCATAGTGATGATAGATAAAATGTAAGATAAATATATTTTTTAAATAGCTCTAGTTCAAAACAAGTTAAACAATTCCAGGGGCCAGAAATAGAATAATAAATCAAAGGCCAAAGCTATTGTTCTGACAGTTGCCAAGTCTGGAATCTGGCAGACCTGGCCAGAGTTCCAATCAGGTAAAGGGAACAAAATGGTCTCTTACAAAAATGGGAATCAGAGCTGGAATTAGTGACTGACTGGGGCTTCCATCCCCTCTAGGGTACCTAAACACACACACGCACATACATAGCCTGTGATCTAATACTTTCTAGAATAATAAAGTAAATTTTAAAATGACTTAAAAATTTTAGCTCTAAAAAAAAAATAAATTTTAGCTCTGACATGTAAAGAGCTTAGAAGTTGTCACTTCCATCCTTACAACAACAAGAAAGCTGGACCAACAGAAAATCAAAACTTTTCTTGGACCCATCAATTGAGGTTGCAGGGCAAACCTCCACCCTGAAGTCTGTGGAGCGAGATAAATCCAGTGCCATAGGAACTGAGTGAGATCTGCTTCCCTGGAGCAGAAGCCACCAGAGTGATACACTGGCAGGACTATGCAAATGGTAATATTGAAGAATAGCTGAAGACCAAGTGCAGACTAGTGTGAGACTGAGAAACTCTAGCGGTGGGGGCCCGGTCTAAGGGGGGATGGCCCATAGTGTCATGGGCTTCATCTCCAGGAGCCCCACCAGCTGCTCATAGTGAAGAGCCTAGAAAGACCCCTGTTGGCTCTACTGGGGGGAAAGGAAGATTAATCATTGTGAAATGCACCGAGAGCATTCTTCACAAAAGATGCCTATATCCTAGGGTAAACAATTTTTATGAGTCATAGCGCACCTCTGGGAAGGTCATTTCTGATAGTCCAACTTCTTTTACTCTTCCTCTTTTACCTAAGAGAAGGAGCTAAGAAACACTGGCGAAAGTCACAGCCCAGGGACACAGGCCCATTAAAAGACTGAGATTTAATCATAATACTGGAGAATGCCTCACTTTACCACACCAACAGGGCTCCAGTATAATAATGGTGGATTACAACTGAAAGAGCTGTAAGACATAGATTCTATCAGAGAAGGACGACTTAGCAAATCCCAAAGTCAAGAGCAGAAACAAAAAACAAGGACACTAGAGTAATTTGAACCTCAGTCACCTACAGCCACAGCAAACATTAAACGCAGCCAACTCCTGGTCAGATTAACATAAAACCTTACATTACAGGCCTATACCTCAGTTCCTATTACCCAATACATTGTGTCCAGCTTTCAACAAAAAATTGCAAGGCATGCAGAAAGGCAAACACTTACATGCACCATCTGAAGAGGCAAAGTGAATATCAGAACCAGAATTAGATATGACACAGATATTGGGATTATTAGACAGGGAATCTCAAATAACTAATATTAATATGTTAAGGGCTCTAAAGGAAAACTTAGATAACATACAGTGTTAGAAGAGAGATGGAAACTCTAAGGACAATTAAAGTGAATCCACACCCAAACATTTCCTAGTGAAACTTCAGAAGCTTAGGTGAAAGTTCAGAATATTAAAGAGAATATTAAAAGGTATCAGAGGGAAAGACATTTTTAACTCAATAGGAAGACAAAGTCACAGCAGACTTTAGCTACACTAGAGGCCAGAACAGAAAGGAACTGGAAGGAAATAACCTGAAGGAAAATAATTATCATTCTAAAATTTCATGTCCAGCCAAACTTTTAATCAAGAGTTGGGGTTAAATGAGAACTTTCTGATGCATACCAATACAAAAGGAAACATCCCACTCGCAGACATTCACAGAAACCACAATTAATTGATGCTTTTTAGTAAAAAGGAAAACAAACATAGGAGTAGGGATTAGAAGGAAAAAATGACTAGCACAGAAATGGTAAACTATGCAAATAAATCTAATTAATGTCTGAGGGTAGGCATTATAATAGTAACTATTTTATGATAAAAATGTGGATGTTGCAACAATAAGCATGATCAGGGTTATTCAATGGGTAAAACGTGCTGTTTTTGCCTTATTTGGAGGAGGATGAAGACATATACTTATCATAGACATGATTTTTAACAAGTTATAGCTAAGAGTGTACATTAGACATTTAAACATAGTAGGAAAAATATAGAAAAGTTAGTAACATTTGAACAAAAAATGGGAAAAAAGAAAAATAAAGTAAAAAGTATCATTAACAAAAAAAAAGAAGAAAAGGAATGATAGAAATAAATGGATATATATATTTAATTGCAATAAATAAAACAATTACTGTCACATTAAGGCAATGAATCACTAAGACAAAAACATTTTTGTAAAACAAAATGACATTGAAAGATTGAAAATAAATGGATAGAAATAAATATATCAGAAAAATAGCGACCAAAATAAAACTTGTGTAGCAATATTAATATCAAAGAGAATTTAAGGAAAACATCATTAGAGATAAGGAAGAACGCTAATTCAAAATAAATGGAAAACACATGAGTATTTAACAATCAGGAACTTAGGTGCTAGGGAACCCTTGTACACTGTTGATGGGAATGTAACTTGGTACAGCCACCGTGGAAAACAGTATGGAGATTTCTCTAAAAACTAAAAAAAAACTACCATATGATCTAGCAATTCTACTCTGGGTATGTATCAGAAGAAAAGGAAAAAACTAATTTGAAAAGATACATGCACCCCAATGTTCATAGCAGCATTATTTATAATAGCCAAGATATGGAAACAACCTAAATGTCCATCAACAGATGAATGAATAAAGGTGTGGTATATACATAAAATGGAATACTACACATCTTTAAAAAAGAATGAAATTTTGCCACTGACAACATGAATGGACCTGAAGGGTATTATGCTTAGTGAAATAAGTCAGAGAAAGATGAATACTATATGTTACCATTTATATGTGGAAATCTAAAGAATAAAACAAACTAGTGAATATAATAAAAAGAAACAAACTTACAGATATAGAAAACAGACTAGTAATTACCAGTGGGGAGAGAGATGGGGGGAGGGGCAAGATGGGGTAGAGGATTAAGAGGTATAAACTACTATGTATAAAATAAATGAACTACAAGGATATACTGTACAACACAGAAAATATAGGCAATATTTTATAATAACTACAAAAAATTAAAAATAAAAAAATTTTAAAGAACTTAGGTGCTTTTTTCAGCATCTCCTAAATATTACTAGGAAAAAACTGACAGAATTAAAGATGAAATTGACAAAATTGTGGCAGGTTTTTTACATTTCTATTGAAATTTTTCTACCAGAAAGTCCAGAAATAAAGAGCAACAGAATTAGCAAGAATGAGCTACAAAAAACCTTGGTATACAAGAAATATTTACAAAATTTGAATAAGTACTAGTCCATAAAATACTTCTTAAAACATTTCAAATAACTGATATCACATTAGATACGAGCTCTGTCCACAGTACAAAAAAATTAGGAATTAGTAGTAAGTGATAGTCCCCTAAAAACCTTATATACTCTTAAATAACTAATGGATTTAAGAGGCAAACACAATGAAACTTATAAAATATTTACAGCCCAATGACAATATATGAACTACACATCAACACCCGTGAGATGTAGCATAAGTGGAACTAGAGATCCATTATAGTATTAAAAGCACTTTTTAAAAAGAACTATTAAAAATAAATGAGTTAAATATTCAATTAAAGAAGCTAGAAAAATAGTATGAACCAAAAGAATGAAGAAGAAAGGAAATAATATGGATAAAAGCATGAATTAATAAAAAGAGAAAATTTGAGATAATCAGAAAATTTGAAGCTGATTCTTTGAAAATAGTCATAAAATAGACTACTTTGAAATAAAATTTATCAAAAAATTGGGAGGGGAGAGAAATAAGGAATGAAAAAAGCAGAGTATGAGTATATATACATTTTAAAAGGCTTATGAAATTAATTTTAACAATATTTTCCAATACATTTCACAACTTAGAGGAGTGTCAATATCATAGAAAAATATAAATTACAATAATTGACTTAAGGAAAAGAAAACCTAATCCCCCCACCACAGGATGCTTAAGCTTTTTTTTTTTTTAAGGTATACACCGTAGCGGTTTAATAAAAGTATACATTGTGAAATGATTACCTGATTACCATAATCAAGGTAATTAACACATCCATTACCCCACACAGTTACCATGTGTTTTGTGTGTGTGTGTGTGTGTGTGTGTGTGGCCAGAACACTTGGCAAATTTCAAGTACATAGTACAATAATATTAAGAATAATCACCATGCTGTACATTAGATCCCCAGAACTTATTCATCTTATAACTGAAAGTTTCTACTCTTTGACCAATATCTCCCCATTTCCTACACATCCCAGCCTCCAGCAACCACTGTTCTATTCTCTGGTTCTGAGTTCAACAGTTTTAGTTTCCACATATAAGTGAGATTCTATACTATTTGTCTTTCTGTGCCTGGCTTATTTCATTTGTCATAATATCCTCCAGATTCATCCATGCTGTCACAAATAATAGAATACCTTTTTTTATAGCTGGATAATATTCCACTGCACATATACAATCACATTTTCTTTATCCATTCATCCATCAACAAGCACTTTGTTTCCATAACTTGGGTACTGTGAATATTACAATGAACACTGGACTGCAGATACCTCTTTGAGATACTGTGTTCATTTCTTTTGGATATACAGCCAAATTTTCTGAGCAACCTCTGTACTATTTTTCATAATGACTATATCAAAATTACGTTCCCACCAACAGTGCTTAAGGGTTTCCTTTTCTCCACACCCCCATAAACACTTGTTACCTCTTGTCTTTTTGATAATAGTCATACTACCAGGTGTGAGATAATATCCCAGTGTGGTTTTGTTTGCATTTCCCTGATGATTAGTGATGTTGAGCACATTTTCATATACCTGTTGGCTACTTGTATGTCTTCTCTGGAAAAAAAGTCTGTTAAGATCCTTTGCCCATTTTAATTGGATTATTTTATTGCTATTGAGTTTTATGCATACTTTATATATTTCGGATATTAACCCATTATCAGATACATAGTTTGCAAATACTTTCTCCTATTCCACGGGTTATACTTTCATTTTGTTGACCTTTTTTTCTTTTGCTGTATAGAACTTTTTTAGTTTGATGCAGTCTCATTTGTTTATTGTTGCTTTTGTTGCCTGTGCTTTTGGTGTCCTATCCAAAAAAATCATTGCCAAGATGAATGTCCAGGAGTTTTGTCCCTATGTTTTCTTCTAGGAGTTTTATGGTTTCAGGTCTTACATTTAAGTCTTTAATCCATTTTGAGTTAATTTTTGTGTATGGTGTAAGATAAGGGTCAGTTTCATTCTTTTGCATGAGGATAACCAGTTCTCCCAATACCATTTATAAAGAGACTATCCTCTTCCCATTGTGTAAGATCTAAATTGTTTACAAAGTAAACAGTAGCTCTGAAATTAGAACAGTGGTTACAAAAATTCCATCATCTCTTAAGGTCACTAGCACCATTTATTCAACAAATCATTCATTCAACAAATATTTATTGAGAGCCTACTATTTGTCAGACACTATTCTAGGCATTTGGGCTCATCCGTGAACAAAACCAAACAAGAAAAAATGCTATCTTTATGGAGTTGAAATTCTAGTGAGGGGGCACAAAAATAAACTATAAAAATAATAAGAATTGTATGCTAGAAGGTAATAAAGACTATGAAAAAATAAAACCACATAAGAGAGACAGAAGTTCTGGACAGGGGTGGGAAGAAGCAAGATGGGTGTGATGGAGTGGTTTTCCTCATTTGAGTGATTTGCCTTAAATTGAAGGTCAATGTAGATGTTCCTGAGTTGACAGGTTCAGGAGGGAGGAAATCAGCCGTGTTGAAATCTGGGGAAAGAGCATCCCAAGCAGAGGAAAGAGCTAGAGCTGAACGTCAATGCAAAGAGACTGCCAGCATGTTCCAGGTACACTCAAGGGGCTGGTGACACTGGAGCAGAAGGAATTGAAGGGGGATGGGGAGCAGAAGATGAGGTCAGATTGGTAAAAGAAATTTACTGGTAAATTTTCTGTAATCTGCAATGAAAAGATAATCCTTCAACCCAGTTTCAAAGTATAGAAAAAGGTTAAAAAAATACCCAACTTCTTTTATGAGACTGATTTAATCTTGACACCAAAATTAGATAAGTAGAGAACTAGATAATTATAGCCCTATCACACTTATGAACATAGATGGAAAAATCCTAATACAATATTGGCAAATCAAACCTAGCAACGTGTCTAGATTTAATCTTGCCCAAGAAAAGATTTTCTTAAGAATGTAAGTCTGGTACAACAACAGAAAAAATATATATCAATGCATATAATATGAATAAGTTAAAGAATAAAAAATATAATCATCTTAGCTGACTATCCACGGTGGCCAGGTAGAAGTCGTCCATGCCCTGAACAATGTGGACTTCCCCACATCTTGGCTAGAATGGCTACTGCCCATCTGAGTGGCCACATTTATAAGCAGCAGTGATAAATACGTCTGCAGATACCAGAAGCCAGTAAGGGGCAGGCTGATTACGTGGCACCCTCTCATCATGGAAGTGAGGAGTAGAAATTTGTCTTCACTCAAATAGGATTTGCTTATTCTGGATTGCATTTGCTTTCCCTGCCTATCCTTGTTTCTCCCCACAGTATCACATGGGATCTTACTGAATGTCATGGGAATGCTGCTGTGAGCTGGCTGAGGCCTCACTCCCCCAGGTGCTGGAGGGTCGGCTGTTGTCAGCTCACAGGTAACAGTCTTTCTGGAAATTGCTCCTAGTCAAAAGATCTGCCTTGTTTGAGTTTACACCTCTTCCTTGGTGTCGCCTGCATCCAAGGACAGGTTGAGACAGAGGTACAAAGGCCCAGCCCTCTTGTTCCAATGAAAGGCCACCCCAGTTCTGGAACTCGCTGAAGAAGAGGGTGAGGCCTCTGATGCATTTCAGTTGAATTTCTTTCTATGTGTAATTCTCCTTCCTCACTCCCTTACAAGTGTTATTCTAGAGAACACACTCCAGGAAACCTCCCGCAGAGAGTTGTCTCAAAGTCTGTTTCCCAGGAGACTTCACAAAAGAAAAATGACCCTTTTTTGCATCTTATTACTCCATACTATAGTGCATTTGAAAAGGACTCTATTTCATGGAAGACAAGGCAAGGTGATGGGCTAGAACTCATGGCATTCCCTGGCCCTGCCACGTGTCCCATCACGCACTAGTAATTGGCCTTAAGGAACAGTGGGACAGGCCATTGCACACTCATTTACAACATCAGCTGAAAGACACCACCAGGTCTTTAAAATAGTCCCTCTCTCCTACAAGATGTACAGGGCTGCTTCTCCCAAGGTTTGAATACAGGAAGGTGAGAACCAGGGATGGAAATGGGAGTGACACCTCTCATTACTGCACAGAGTGATCAGGCACAAATTTTCTGCTTTTCATTCAGTGATCCGAGGTGCTTCAGTTTTAGAGAACTTAGTACCTAAGGAAGGAATGCTTTTGCCAGGGGGCACAATGATTTTTCCAGGGCAGAAGAAGTTGAGCATGTCACCTTACCTATTTAGATCCTCATGTCATTGACAAGAAAGAAAAAAAGGAAGCGTTGACTGGATTAAGTAATTGTGATTTATCAAGGTAAAATAAGATTGTTGCCTATGGTAATCCTAACATTAAGTCCATTCCCAAATATGTTTCTCCTCCTCCTAGGCATATGGTAGGATTGCATTTCCCAACATCTATGATTTAGTCATGGCCTTGTTGGCCTAGTGACTTGGCCAAAGCGAATGTAATGCAAGCAGAAGTGTCAAGATATATTACATTATCTACTTTGTTCTCTTTTTCATGCGTTAGCCATCACAGAAGTTTGTGTCAAGTTGAAGCCTCCATCAGCCTGGGTCCCTGAAAGATGACAAAGAGCAGAGCCCCCTGCTGTCTCAGGTTGGTCATACAACATGATCCACAAATAAATTTTCTTTTTATGATTGTTTCTATAGTCTATTTTTCAAAACTGGGAGCAGGGAGCCAATGGAAGCAGGGAGGAGAACCTGTGCAACCCAGGAGATAAATCTGTGTCCTTCTCATTAGTAAAAAGAGGAGGCTAGGACTCAGAGCTCTAAGAATGAAGAGTTCAATTATTTGAAGAGGTAAAGAACTCACACCTTGCACAATGCTAGCTGAAGGCAAAGGGAACGTTCAGTGGAGAGTAGGAGTTACATGGTCTCACTGCAGACACAGTTGCAAGGTCTACTGTCTAACCTTGTTTTCTTTCTTATTGGGCTAAACATATGTTTTATATAGTGTGTGATAGTTAAGCCTATAATTTAGTCCATATTTATAAAATATCAAGACAATATTATTTTAGAACCAAAGATGACTTAGATTCCCCAGAAATCTTGAACTTTGAGCAGGATACAGTAACTGATCAGATTTTAGGGAAAAGACTGTGGTTTCTATTTCCAGGAGGGGTAGTTACAACATTTAAGGAGGAATATTTTATTACGTTTATTTTTGGTGCTGCTGGGAAATTTAAGTATGAAGAGGGCTTTGTCATGAAGTTAGGTCAGCCAAGAGGCATGATTTAGTAGACATTTATGTTTGTGGCGAGTATGTGTGTATGTGTGTGTTATTTAATATCCTTCTTATAATAGGAAAAATTCCTAGATCAGGAGTCCTGAACCTTCAAAACAGAAGCCAGATGCCAATTTTCCAGCCTCTTTTGAGGTATTTGGCTTGAATACATGGTGAAGATTCTGGAGTTCAATCATCAGTATCACTGTACTGAAACCATATTTTCTGGGGTGACACACTCCACTGGGAAGAGGAGCTGAAGTAGTATTTTCACTGGAGTGGCCCCCATGATGTGGAAGACCCATTGTTATTGATGGTATACCATCCAAATCTAATTCTCTGGCTTCCTAGGACACCCAATGAACTGCTTAAGATTCTTTAATAAATGTATTTTCTGGAGCAGAAGCAAGAAGAACTACAATCCTGCAGCCTGTGGAACAAAAACCACATTCACAGAAAGATAGACAAGATGAAAAGGCAGAGCGCTATGTACCAGATAAAGGAACAAGATAAAACCTCAGAAAAACAACTAAATGAAGTGGACGTAGGCAACCTCCCAGAAAAAGAATTCAGAATAATGACAGTGAAGATGATACAGGACCTCGGAAAAAGAATGGAGGCAAAGATCGAGAGGATGCAAGAAATGTTTAACAAAGACCTAGAAGAATTAAAGAACAAAAAAACAGAGAGGAACAACACAATAATCAAAATGAAAAATACACTAGAAGGAATCAGTAGCAGAATAACTGAGGCAGAAGAATGGATAAGTGACCTGGAAGACAGAATGGTGGAAATCACTGCTGCAGAACAGAATAAAGAAAAAGGAATGAAAAGAAATGAAGACAGCCTAAGAGATCTCTGGGACAACATTAAACGCAACAACATTCGCATTATAGGGGTCCCAGAAGGAGAAGAGAGAGAGAAAGGACCAGAGAAAATACTTGAAGATTTATAGTCGAAAGCTTCCCTAACATGGGAAAGGAAATAGCCACCCAAGTCCAGGAAGCAAAGAGAGTCCCATACAGGAAAAACCCAAGAAGAAACACACCGAGACACATAATAATCAAACTGACAAAAATTAAAGAAAAATTATTGAAAGCAGCAAGGGAAAAACGACAAATAACATACAAGGAAACTTCCATAAGGTTAACAGCTGATTTCTCAGCAGAAACTCTACAAGCCAGAAGGGAGTGGCATGATATACTTAAAGTGATGAAAGGAAGAACCTACAACCAAGATTACTCTACCCGGCAAGATCTCATTCAGATTCGATGGAGAAATCAAAAGCTTTACAGACAAGCAAAAGCTAAGAGAATTCAGCACCACCAAACCAGTTCTACAACAAATGCTAAAGGAATTTCTCTAAGTGTGAAACACAAGAGAAGAAAAGGACCTACAAAACAAACCCAAAACAATTAAGAAAATGGCAATAGGAACATACATATTGATAATTACCTTAAACTTAAATGGATTAAATGCTCCAACCAAAAGACACAGGCTTGCTGAATGGATACAAAAACAAGACCCCTCTATATGCTGTCTACAAGAGACCCCCTTCAGACCTAGTGACACATTCAGACTGAAAGTGAGGGGATGGAAAAAGATATTCCATGCAAATGGAAATGAAAAGAAAGCTGGAGTAGCAATACTTATATCAGATAAAACAGACTTTAAAATAAAGAATATTCCATTTATGATGGAAACTCTCCAGAAAGTAGGCATAGATGGAACCTACCTCAACATAATAAAGGCCATATTCAACAAACACACAGCAAACGTCATTCTCAGTGGTGAAAAACTGAAAGCATTTCCTCTAAGATCAGTAACAACACAAGGATGTCCACTCTTGCCACTATTATTCAACATAGTTTTAGAAGTCCTAGCCACGGCAATCAGAGAAGAAAAAGAAATTAAAGGAATATAAATTGGAAAAGAAGAAGTAAAACTGTCACTGTTTGCAGATGACACGAAACTATACACAGAGAATCCTAAAGATGCCACCATAAAACTACTAGAGCTAATCAATGAATTTGGTAAAGTTGCAGGATACAAAATTAATGCCCAGAAATCTCTTGCATTCCTATACACTAATGATGAAAAATCTGAAAGAGAAATTAAGGAAATACTCCCATTTACCATTGCAACAAAAAGAATAAAATACCTAGGAATAAACCTACCTAGGGAGACAAAAGACCTTTATGCAGAAAACTATAAGACACTGTTGAAAGGAATTAAAGGCGACACCAACAGATGGAGAGATATTCCATGTTCTTTGATTGGAAGAATCAACATTGTGAAAATGACTATACTACCCAAAGCAATCTATAGAGTCAATGCAATCCCTATCAAATTACCAATGGCAGTTTTTACAGAACTAGAACAAAAAAATCTTAAAATTTGTATGGCAAGACAAAAGACCCCAAATAGCCAAAGCAGTCTTGAGAGAAAAAAACAGAGCTGGAGGAATCAGACTCCCTGACTTCAGACTACAAAGCTACAGTAATCAAGACAATATGGTACTGGCACAAAAACAGAAATATCGATCAATGGAACAGGATAGAAAGCCCAGAGATAAACCCATGCACCTATAGTCAACTAATCTATGACAAGGGAGGCAAGGATATACAATGGAGAAAAGACAGTCTCTTCAATAAGTGGTGCTGGGAAAACTGGACAGCTACATATAAAAGAATGAAATTAGAACACTCCCTAACACCATACACAAAAATAAACTCAAAATGGATTAGACACCTAACTGTAAGACCAGACACTATAAAACTCTTAGAGGAAAACATAGGAAGAACACTCTTTGACATAAATCACAGCAAGATCTTTTTTGATCCACCTCCTAGAGTAATGGAAATAAAATAAATAAATAAACAAATGGGACCTAATGAAACTTAAAAGTTTTTGCAAAGCCGAGGAAACTACAAACAAAATGAAAAGATAACCCTCAGAATGGGAAAAAATATTTGCAAATGAATCAATGGACAATGGATTAATTTCCAAAATATATAAACACCTCATGCAGCTCAATATTAAAAAAAAACAACCCAATCAAAAAATGAGCAGAAGACCTAAATAGACATTTCTCCAAAGAGGACATACATACAGATGGCCAAGAAGCACATGAAAAGTTGCTCAACATCACTAATTAGAGAAATGCAAATCAAAACTACAATGAGGTATCACCTCACACCAGTTAGAATGGGCATCATCAGAAAATCTACAAACAAAAAATGCTGGAGAGGGTGTGGAGAAAAGGGAACCCTCTTACACTGTTGGTGGGAATGTAAATTGATAGAGCCACTATGGAGAACAGTATGGAGGTTCCTTAAAAAACTAAAAATAGAATTACCATATGACCCAGCAATCTGACTACTGGGCATATACCCACAGAAAACCATAATTCAAAAAGACACATGCACCCCAATGTTCAATGCTGCACTATTTACAGTAGCCAGGTCATGGAAGCTACCTAAGTTCCCATCGACAGACGAATGGATAAAGAAGATGTGGTACATATATGCAATGGAATATTACTCAGCCATAAAAAGGAATGAAATTGGGTCATTTGTAGAGACCTGGATGGATCTAGAGACTGCCATAGAGAGTGAAGTATGTCAGAAAGAGAAAAACAAATATCATATATTAAGGCATACATGTGGAACCTAGAAAAATGATACAGATAAACTGGTTTGCAGGGCAGAAATAGAGACACAGATGTAGAGAATAAACGTATGGACACGAAGCGGGGAAAGCGGCAGGGGGTGGGGGTGGGGGTGTGATGAACTGAGAGATTGGGATTGACATGTATACACTGATGTGTATAAAATGGATGACTAATAAGAACCTGCTGTATTAAAAAAAAATTAACAGTAATAAATAATGTGACACTATCAAAAAAATAAAAATATAAAATAAATTTATTTTCTGCTCAACTAGAGTTGTTTCTGTTGTTTGTAGATAAGAATGTTCGACTGAACCAGATGTATATAGACATTTTACATAAAAGGAAACCAGAATATCCAATACACATATTGAAAGATGCTCATCTTTACTAATAGTGAGAGAAATGGAACTTAAAATAACCATGATATACCATTTCACACATAGCAGTAGATTAAAATGTTGGAGAATTCCAAGTGTTGGTAAGAAACTGTGGAGACAGCAAGTTTCAGAACCTACTCTTGTGAACACAAATGGTGCAATCACTTTGGACAAAAGTTTTGGCAACATCCAGTAAAGCTGAAGATGACTTGGTAATTCCACTTCTAGCTATATATATTCTAAATAAACTCTTACACATATCCCCAGTGGGCAAGTACAAGTAAGTTCTGCTCATCAACGCATTATTTCTAAAGGAGGAAAACAAGTAAGATCATGGTTAAATAAATTACGTTACACTTAATGGCATTCTAAAACTAATGAATAAGAGTTGCATAAAAAATTCTGAGAGCATATTTTGAGTTAAAAAAATGTATGTTAGAGATCATGTAATTTCATTGATATAAAAACACAACTATACCTTTGATTCATATGTACAAACATTACTACAATATGACTGGGAAAGATATACAGCAATTTCAGTATAACATGTAAAATACAAACTTTTTAATTTGGGGGTATCTATATGGAAGTTGGTTATAGATTTCTACCTTTCTGTATGTTAGATATATTTTGATATATTTAAATTTTAATAAAAAGAAACTGCAGTTTCTGTAATGCCTTCATATTGCTAACAAATTCATTTCCCTTTGTGATTAACATTATGGATCTTTTATTCATCTAAACAAATACTGGAATTTGGGATTCATAAATTCCACCTGAATAAGACAATATTCTTAGTTAAAAACTTACAAACACAATTTTCTCTTTTCAGATGTCAATTCTGCAATGGACCACACTGTGAAAAATTAAGCGCCTTAGCCTGAGCACTTATCTGTGAATTAGGCTATCAGGAGGGTCACCCAAATACAGGAATTTAGATACAATCAACATCCCGGTAGAGTGCCTAAACTAGAGCTTGGTAATATAAGGATTTACTTAAAATTACAAACATTATGAATAAAAACCAAATAACAACCCCAACAAACTTTAACTTAAATCACTGAATTATAATCATATTCCTTTTATTCTAAAAATAGCCATGGTGTAGTAGAGGAACAGACAAACACTGAACTCACAATTAGGAAACCCACATTTGAGTTCTCTTTGGAAGTTGTGTGATTTAGATCAGGTTAGCCTTTTTGATCATCACTGTAGTTATCTAAACTGAGGAGGTAATGATACCACAGGGGTACTCTGAAGAAAAAAAGTGTGATAAGGATGTAAATACAACAAAAACAATTAACATTTAATGATCAATCATTATGTGCTTAGTGTTTTATGTGAATTTCTTAATTTTATCCTCATGATACCCTTAGGGAAATGTCAGTGGGACAAACAATACCCCATTTCACAGATGGTTATCTGAGAATTTAAGTCCCTTGCCCACATTTCCATAATCTGGTGATGGATGAGGATGCCCAAGATCTCAACAACAGGTTGTATATTTGCACAGTATAATGCATTGTAAAAATATCAAGGGTTGCTATACAAGCATGTTTCCTTTGAGAGTTTCCACTTGGAAGTCCTCCTTCCCTTGCTGTCTTCGTTGTTTCCTGCTGGGTTTAGTTCATTTCATGCAGATGGTTCTGAGCCATCGAAGCCAGGAGAAGAGTCTGAGCTTCATTGTTCCTTCCTGGGTTCCTCCTCATCAGTTATCATGTACAGTCTCTTCCTGCATCTCTGTCTCTTTCCCTTCTTTTTCATAATGAAGACTCAGGGCACTTTTCTCCCCTCCTTATCCTCAGTGGATTTTGTCTTCTGACAAAATCATTCATGATTTAATATCTATGTTTTCCCTAAGGAAACTCTGAAATTTCTAAAGAAAAACCAGCTTTCTCACAGTATCCCCAAGAGCATCTCTTGCACTCTCTTGTTCTTGGGAAGAGGTACCAGCAGGTCACTTTATTTTCAAGTTCCAGCTACAGCTTTGTCATAGGGACCTAAGACTCGAAAACAAAGACCTGCAGCATGACTGATGATTCCTCCTAAACCAAACCAGTACTGTCCACATGCTGAAAAAATATTCATAGACAGTTTCATTAATGTAAATAACACAGTTTCTTGGGTTTAGTGAATTTGTAATTTTTACTTGAAGTGTCTCATGCAGGCTGAAATTCCACAAGGGGTAGGGAGGGTGGCT
Organism: Stenella coeruleoalba; assembly: GCF_951394435.1. Classification (NCBI taxonomy): domain Eukaryota; kingdom Metazoa; phylum Chordata; class Mammalia; order Artiodactyla; family Delphinidae; genus Stenella; species Stenella coeruleoalba. The sequence continues at coordinate 72,898,565 of NC_137159.1, read as the reverse complement.
TTAACCAAACTGGTGCTCATGGCTCATTTTATACGGAAGGTGTAATCCATGGTCATAGATGGCTCAGAGAAGATATCTCAGCTTCTGCCAGTGCTGGGCATCAGTCTGAGAAAGTCTGGCTGTATCCCAGGGACAAGGGAGCGAGCATAAAAGTGTTCTGAGAAGAGGGCAGGATTAGCATGATGGGTACTTTTAGCTCATTGCAAGCCAGAGTATCTGATCACGGCTTCACTATTTTGTTTAAAGAAGTTTTGCATACCCTATATTAATGGAGAATATTGGTCCCATTACATATTCTGCAGGAAAGGAGTCTCTCCTGGAGACACATTAACATATAGAAAACCATAAAAAGCCCTCCCTTAAAGAAGTTTATTCAGCTTGGTTTATGCAGTATTCTCTACTTATTTGACCTAGGAATATATCTTTTTATTCCATACCTTTTAGCATTCCCAAGGAAAGTATTTTTGTTCTCAGTGTTCTCAGGGCACTATTGTTCTCAGTGCCCAGATATCAAATAGTCATATCAAAATATAAATATTAAAAAATTACTTCTTTCCCACTAAGCTACCCACTAATTATGTGTGTCTCTGATTCTATTTATGAATAACTAAACAATAAAATAATTATGCAGCTATACATATGGCTGTATAATTATGCATTATCTCTTTATAAAACATTTTATATGTGTGTCTAATTTTTATCATTCCTCTTTGGATATACATTTAGGCAGATTTCCTTTGCCTCTTGCCTCTCTGGATATAGTCTTCAACAGAGTCACTTCTTTTAAAATGACATGACACTGATTACAGAGACTTGTGAAATGGTTAGCTGAATTACAATAAAAACTAAGCTGCTTTTACTTTTTAAATTGTATACAAAGGACACATTAAAATTTTTGGCTCAGATGGGGTAGAATTTCTCCCTCTCTCCTGTGACTGTCTGGTGCAGACAGGATGTCTCTGTTCCATGAAGTTACCCAAGCACCCAAGCTAGCAAGGCAGCTCTGCTCCTCTCAACTGAGAGCTTACATATGTGTTCTAGTCACCTCGTTTCCAGTTAGAGGGAAGGAAAGGGAGTAGAAAATGCAAGACAAGAGCCTTTAAGAAGGTAAGCCAGAAGTTGCATATAGTATTTATCCACATATCATATTAGGTACAATTTAGTAACATGGCTACACCTAGCTTCAAAGAAGCCTGAAAAAAAAAAAAAAGAAAAAAAAAAAAAAAGAAGCCTGGAAAAAGAAGCCTGATTTCTTGCTGGTGCCCATGGGACTAAGAAGAAAGAGAGAATAGAACTAAAAGTGGGCAACAAACTGCAATCTCCTATAGCCTGTTACTCTGGCCTGCCATATACTAATCTGCACTCTCCTCCCATACATAACCTTTTTGCCCCAAGGGAGACGATACAAAGTCCCCTCCAGTTATTACTTCTATTCCAGAATCCTGGGCCTCTAGGTGATATACAGTCCTCTTCTTCAAGACTGGAGATATCCCCTGTTGGGATATCATCTTGTGACCTAAAAAGTAACCTTCTCCCTCTCTCTTCACAGTATACAACAGAATGACCCCTGTAAAATCTCCCATTCAGAAAAGGAAATAATTGCAAACACATGCAGTCACTGATTATAACAATGAATAAATACTGCTGGATAGGAACTGAACAGTCTCCCTGCCCCCAGCAGTGGAGTAAATTAGTAGGTTAGACACTGGCTGTGTCTCTGGGATGAACTGCCTTGTCCATTGTCCTTCATGCTACTTAGCCATACCCTTTGGGAGGTTCTTCCTGGTCTTTATTCTTGTGCTCACATCTGAAATAGATGCTGGAAGGTATGCTCTTATTGGGGGCTCCATAGTTTTCTCAAATGGCTTTCAGCTAATGCAGTTTTGAGAGCCTGGGAGCTTTGGTAGACCAGTCCTGTGGCCTAAAATTTTCCCCACACTTAATAGGTTTCTGATCCATTTGGTACCAGTCACTTCCATGTTCAAGTAACCTCACCCAAAGTTCCTTTCAGTACACCTTCTAAAGTCTGCCTTATATGGCAAAATCAGTTTCAGCCCATTTCTCTCTCCCTCATTTTAATGAGGATACCCTATGGAAATTTAAAACAAACTATCTGGCAGTCAATGGCAAAGACATTCTCACTAGTGTCATCAAGCTTTGGACTCTCTAATATTTAGGGAGGAATAGTAGGGAGAAACAAAGGAGACCAAGAAGGAGGAGGTGATGGAATAATCAGAAGGGTGTGGTGATAGGAAAACAAAAGACACATGTGTTTAAAAAGCAAGGAATTTTCAATGGTTTTGAATATTACTGAAGTCAAGTTAGGCAAGGGAAAAAGATGAATATCTGATTTGGCAATACTGAGGTCATTTGTGACCTTGACAAGTGGAATTTCTGTGGAATGGAGTGTGCAGATTTCCAGTTGAAATGGATTGATGAGAAAATGGGATGTGAGGGGATGAAAGCAGAGGAAATAACACATTAGTTACATTGTCTCTTTTGTTATGTGTGCAGGGAAATGGGACATTTACTTGGCGAGGAAGGTGGTAATGATGCAATTGGTGTGCTAAAGAGAATGATCCAGTATCGAGGGAAAATTCATGTGACACTCTTTTTTTTTTTCTGTACGCGGGCCTCTCACTGTTGTAGCCTCTCCCGCTGCGGAGCACAGGCTCCGGACACACAGGCTCAGCGGCCATGGCTCACAGGCCCAGCTGCTCCGCGGCATGTGGGATCTTCCCAGACCGGGGCACGAACCCGTGTCCCCTGCATCGGCAGGCGGACTCTCAACCACTGCGCCACCAGGGAAGCCCCATGTGACACTCTTGAAACAACTTATTACAAAACTATTAATATCCCCATTTGACAGATGAAGAAGCTTTATCACAAAGGTTAATTAGGTTGCTAAGGTCACAAGGTGGTAAATGACAAAGCAAGAATTTGAACTCATATCTTTGTAGTTTCAAAGTTCAATCTCTTTTCACTATGTCACCTGTTGTTGGCTGACTAATGCCCCCCATCCCAGGTGCCCACATCCTAACCCCTAATCTCCAGAGAAGCTGCAGTAAGGTATCTTATACAGTATGGTAAAAGAGACTTTGCAGGTGTGATTAACTTAAGCATTTTGAGATGGGGAGATTATTGTGGATTATCCAAGCAGGGCCAATATAATCACAAGGGTCCTTATAAAAGGAGAGAGGATCAGTGTTAGTAATAGATGTGATGATGGGAACAAAGGATTGGGGTGATGTGAGGAAGGGGCCACGAGCCAAGGGATGCAGTTGCCTTTAGATCTGGATTCTCCCTTCAGATCCTCTAGAAGAAACCAGCCCTACCAACACCTTGATTTTAGTTCAGAGAGATTTATTTGGGGTTTCTGAACTTCAGAAATGTAACGTAGTAAGTCTGTGTTGTTTTAAGCCATTAAGTTTGTGGTAATTTGCTACAGGGGAAATAGGAAACTAATATACCACCTTTACTGTGTTGATTATTTGCAGAATTGTCTACTGCCCCTGAGCTCAACTTAAATGTGTTTTATCATGGCACTGTCTAATGATTATACTGAATAAACACTAACTTCTGTATTTTAAATGTTGCTTTAAAAAACAAACAAACAAACCATCTTGGTGGCATACCAATACGAGTCTGATTTTCTGGCATAAGGCTATAGCCTTTAATTTGGCTGAAACTCTTAATGGCAGGCCCTTGTGAAAAGCTTTACATACATAGTCTTAGCTGTTGTTCTTTGTGATACAGAAGCACCTATGTTTTCAAACACTACTTAACAAATTTTCCAATTCTTGCTTGAGTTCATCATTTTCTTCTTATGGCTTACTAAAAGCAGCAAGGAGTAGTCAATATACCATAACATGATAGCTTCATCCAGCTACTTTCTATAGAGTTATCATCTCCATAGGCACATGATCAGCTTTCTAAGTTGTTACAAATGACAGTTTTACCGAAAACTTTGCTACAGTACGATAAGTATCATCAGCTTCCCAGCCTGTAGTCTCTATTCCTTCACTGTCCAACAGCTAACCTCTGAGTCAATGAAACATATTTTAGCTTTCTGTTACGTTGGAAGCCTACTTTCAGGTACTAAGTTTTATTTTACTTAGGGTCAAGTTTAAGCTTCTATAGCAAAACTAAGCTGCCCCAACAAAATACAAAGTTTATTTCGCTTTAATAAAACAACCAGTATGAATAGGCAACCTCTGCTCCCTGAAGTCATCCAGGTACCTGGTTAGTGGGACAGTTTTGGCAAACATTAGGTATATCTAAGTTTTCAACAATGGCTGCCTTGTCTCTCCAGAAAAAGGGAAAGATAAGAATAAGTAGAGGAATACTGAGAAATGTAATATCTAGCTGAGTGGCCACATGTTCGAGAAGAAATGGTTAACTGAGTTGAGAGAAGACCTGAGGTCTACTATGGCTTTAGAGCACATGATCAAAATCATATAAACAATATGATTTGACATGGGATATGATACATCATACAACGACATGCTATGCAATGATATATGTTCAAATAAACAAATCCTACTGCAATTTAAGACAAGATTAATAAATCCAGGTTTATAACCCAGATAATCAGTTCTTTGATATTACAAATAATACCATGACATTTAAAAATGTAGTACCACTTAACATGAATAATCCCGGAAATTATGTTCCTGGGTGCTAATAAAAGGTAAAACAGTAACAGCTTAATAAATCTCCAAATAAAATGAGTAACTTCATTCAATTATAGAAGTTTTCTATTTTATAGTTACAGAACAAAAGGAATGAAAAAAATGAGATACTTTGGCATCACTTCAGAAAACTATGGTCTGGATGCTTGTCACATGACCCAACAATAGATCTTTGTAGTGCCTGTGGCTGATATGACTTGAAAAGAGTAATCAAAGCTACAAAATTCAAAATGTTATCATTAACATTCCAAAGCTCTCAGATTTCTGGATGTAAGACCAAATAGAAAACCTTTGGTAATATTGTAGGGACTAACAAATCACTCTTTACTGAATCAAAATAAAAAGTTAAACAGTATGTTTAAGTAATTCATTTAACTGATATATATTATCTGCATCTTCACATATCTTTTCTTCCCACTTCCTATTACTCTATAGGTGGCCAATTCCTCCAGCTCTGTGGTGGTCCCTTTCAGTGAATCTTCAGCTATCTGTTTCTTCTTTCATATCTTCCACTTGGCCTCTCCCTTTCCCCGGACCCTTCCTATGAGCTAACTCCAGCTACTACTAGAGTAGTTATCTTCTCCCAATTGCAGACAGGGTTCTTGAGAGAGCAGTCATTATCCCCTGTGTCCATCTTTAATTTCTATTCTCCCCTCAGTTTTCTAAAATGTTGACTCTATCTATAGTACTCCCTGAATCTGCTCTCACCAGGTCAACAAAAAGTTCTGTTTCCTTAAGGCCTTTGCGTACTTTTCTGTTCTCATCTTACCCAATCCTTTAGTAACTTGTATCATAGTTGACCCATGACCTACTCACTGGCTGCTGTGACACCTCATTTTCCCTCTTTTTCTTTCTACTTTCTGATCATCACTTCTCCCCAGTTCCTTTTGCTGGCTCATCTTTATCTATTTTTGGATGTTGGTATTTCTTAGGAGTCAGTCCTTGAGCATCTTAAATTCTCAGGCAGCACATCCTCCCTGGGCAATCCTATTCTTTCTCATCGTTTCAATTTCTTTCAGTGCACTGATGACTAACAAATGTACACATCAGACCCCGAGTTTTCAGGGTCTTGTATGCATCTGCCCACATGATATCTTCTAAGGGACCTTTCTATGACACCTCAAAACTCAGGATGTCCAACAATATGGTCATCTTACCTAAGCTTGGTTCTCTTTCAATGTTCCTCACCTCAGTAAGCGGCATCCTCCTTCACCAAGTTGTTCACCTGATAAAACTAGAAATGAGCTTGGCAGCCCCATACTCAGGATATTTGCCACCCAGAATAACACCGCCCTTTCTCAACACACAAAAAATTATTTTCAGGAATAATCATGAAATGGAATGAATAGTAATAAAGATTACAACAGATAAACAGTGAAAAATATCTTTATTGAAACCTGCATATATGTAATCATGCTAGAAATTAAATAATATGTATGAATTAAAATTATGTTCATAGTAGAAAAAAGAATTTCTTCATATATCTAAAATATAGTAATGTATTTTTTATAAAAATGGTGAAAACTACACCTACATGTTGGTTGTTGCAGTAACGAATAACATAGTTTCTGTTACTGAGCCTTAAAATTTTCAAATTTGTCAAAGTCAAAATTGATCTTCTTCACATATTCATGCTTAATAGTACAGCAGATTTGTCAATCTTTCTTTACTCACAGTTAAACAACTTTTTAATTAATTTTAATTTTCAAATCTTTCAACAGATATACAAATAGTTGAGAGAAGTCTTAAAAGAGATTTGGCAGAGGTTCATAAAAATCACATTCACAAAATAAAATACAGGAAGTGCAGTACTGTGCATGTCATTTTTTCTTCAGAATCTATTCTAGCAGGTCTCAGTTGTTCCACAGTCAAAACATTTTAAACACAAATCCTCCAAGTGGTCACTTAGAATGAGAGAATTGAAATAATTCAAGTTCTTTTTCTTCATATTTATAATCATTACACTGTCATTCTTTATTTTACATATACTGTTTAAATGCAGGCATATGCAGTATAACTGGGATCGGAAATATGAAATGTACCCAAAATGAACTAAAAGAAACCTGAAACTTTAGGAACGTACTGCCCAAATGAACTCATATAATTTAGTTCGTATATGTGAGGTGTGGGGAGCCAGATGTATTACTGGCAAAATTCCATATTAACCTCCTTGTAGACAGGCTATAAAGGACAAATTACAAATGTGCTAATTTGAAGTTACATATATATGACTAACTCAACAATAACTACAGGAATTTATAGAACTGAGACCAATAAAAGATTTTTCTGGGAAAAATGTTTTATCAGTAACATTGATTATTGGTGTGATGGAACTATTTATATCCTGATTATGGCGATGGATCCCTAAGTTGTTACAGGTCTAAAAATTCACAGAATTCTACAACAAAAATAACACCCTATGATATATATATATATGTATTAAATTATACATATATAAATTATAGTGGTCATTACACAGGTGTATGCATTTGTCAAAACTTATAGAACCCTTAGAACAAGTGAATTTTATATGTAAATTATATCTAAAATGTTTTAATTAAAAAATGTCTGGAATATAATGATAATGAAGAATAGACCACACTTAGTGGGTTGTATTGTCATTTTAAATGCTCTACAGGCAATATTCTTCCTTGTTGTCTAAACCCAGGGTAGATGGTTCTCATGGGAAAGAACTGAGGGAATCATTACTATGTACACTTGCTGTGGCATTGTAGGGCCCTTCCTAAGGGAGACTTGGCCTTTCCTTCAATTAATGAACTTTGATTCTGAGCGCCAAGTCAGATACAAAAACTATTTAGGAAATCGTGACTCATCATTGAAGCACTGACATCAGCCCTCTGCTCATCCACTCATACACACATATGTACACAGATACACACACACATACATGTGTTGTTGCTTGTTGGTGGGCAATCATCTCATCTTGCCTCCAAGTATCATATGGCTTATTCGTTTGTTATTGCCATAGATCCCTGCAGGCCAGGACTTACTTCTGGCTGCAGTTCTGACCTTGATGTCATATATAAAATGTATTCCACCTTGCCTCTGATGGTTAAATGCTGCCACTGCCACTGGCTCCTACATATTCAAGATTCTATAATCTTTATTGACTTTAGAGAGCCCAGAGCCAGACTAGGCTACAGAAAACAATACTGAACTTATTGGAGTTGCTGGTGCCCCCCTCACCAGACATTTCTCATTGCCTTAGTGAAAGCAATGTCATCTGGGCTCAGCCAAGGAACACAGCTATCTAGTGTCTTCCTGAGTCTTATATAATAAATGGTTTTTAGCATGTTCACCTCTTCTAGTATTTTGATTCCTTCCTTAACATCTGCTTAGGCAGTTTTTGCATCTCCACTTCATTTAATGAGGGCCTTGTTTTGCCAAGTTTCACCAGGATAGCTCCAGGTGCCCCTGTCATTGTGTTAAATTCTCAATCCCATTAGAGCTGCAGCTCTCAAACTGTAGTGTGCATTACAGCCATCTGGAGAGTTTGTTAAATTACAAATTTCTGGGACTCATCCCTAGAGCTTCTGATCCAGGTTGGGGTGGGGCCTAACAATCTGCATTTCTCACAACTTCCCAGGTGATGATGATGCTGTTTATGTGGGGACCAATTTTGAGAACTACTGTATAGAGTCATCATATCAACAGTCTTCCTTTTCCAGCCTTACACTGTCCACCACCCCAGCTAGTATCTACAAGATTCATTCCCAGTTTCTGCCAGTATTTACCATAAGGTTAAGAGAAATCTAGCGCAATATTATTGAGCACTTAAATATCAGAATAAAGGGACAAAGCAAGTATATCATGATTCCAAAATTTTTGCCTTAGGCATCTAAACAGAGACTTGTGCTACTCCTAAGGGGAAAAAAAAGGCAACGTCTGGGACTAGGAGTGAATGAGGCAAGTTCAGTTTTGTACCTGAGGAATATCAACTTAAAGATGTGCAATAGGTAGTAAGATATATGAGACTTCAGCTAAGCAAGAAATATGTCCAGGAGGACACAGGGTAAGGAGATGGAATAAATGGGTCCAGTATGATTGATGTCATAGGAGTGAATGACATCACCCAAAGAAACTCTATTCAGAAAGGGGGCAGGATAAAGGCCAGGGACAGAACACTAGGGAAAATACCCAAAATTAACATGAGTGTTTCCACAAAGGGGAGTCTTACAGATTTACCAGAGCAAAAACCTGGATAGCTAGGAGGGAGTTTATGAAAGAGGAATTAGTCAACAATATTAAAAGCTGAAGAACAGTCAAAGAATATGCGCACTTTGAAGACTCATTGGTTACATAAGAAATTATGACACTTTGATTAAATTTACCAGTACAGTTTCATAAAGTCTGAGTGTTTTCAGAAGAAGGTTATTGAAGCCTGATTCCAGGGAGGGGGTGGGGTAATGCACGATACTGAATGCTGTTTTTGTTTTGCTTTGTGTTTTGTTTTTGTTTTTGTCTTTGAGGTGCTTGGCTGCTAAGGAAACTGCAGGGAAATGAGAATATTTAGAAAGTATCTTTTATTCTGAAGTCAGATGTGAGAGGAAAAGAATCCCAATGGATGGACTAGATGGTAAGAGTTGAAGAAAACAGACTAACTCCTCAGAATCAACAAAAAGAAAAGAAAAGGAGAAACTGGGAACCCACTGGAGCATTAGAAATATTTCTAAGAACTGAGCAATTCACAGCCTCAAGGAGTTGCCCAATAATTCTTCAACATAAAAATAAAACTTTTTAAAGATTGTGAGAAATATGTAAATATAATGTATTAGCCCTACCTTAGTGATTAATATTATACAGAAAATTTCAACTTATTACAAAACACCAGTGATAACTTCCCTTTGAAAAATGACAAATACAAAACTACACTGAATTTTCGAGGAATTGCAGTGGCCTAAATTTCATTGCTTGCATGTCTGTGGCCTATGAGAGCTATCCTTCTTCTTAGCACTCTTGATTTGGTCCTTTTATCAATATGTGGCCTGAAAGCAACTTACCTAGATCCTATTAGACTAGCCCCATACAGAAATCTTTTTATAGAACATTATTTAATACCATATCTTGTTTTTTTTTTTTTTTTGTCAAAGGCCAGCAAAAATTAGCCATGTAAATATATGTCAGTATAACCTGTAAAATCATCATTGACGACAGTGTACATTATATCCTGATGTGAGGGCTCAAACATTACCATCCAACATTTATTTCTAGCAGAGTTTCTCTGCCCCGTAGACTCTGCATCTCTTATAATCAGACAATTAAGATTTAAGTGCAACTCTTCCTGTTTGTTACAGTTCCAAATAGTTCACTGTTAATTTGTGTTTGACATGTCATTTCTCCTCCTTATTTTTTCCTACTTCAACCATGTTACTTTAAATGTTTCTTTCATTGTGAGCTCTTTCAAATACTTTAACAGTAGATAAATATAAATAATATATACATAAATGCATTAAGGATAAATGTAGTGCTAAACTTAAGTCTGAGAGAGGGCTGCCTGTCACAGTCTGGAAGACTTTGATAAAATACCATTTGATACGGGTTGTTAGATTGTTTGGATACAAAATGTGGAAACTACAGAAATTAGGACCAGTCTATCTTCAACCAGGTAAGATAAATTCACCCCAAAACTAGACTCATAACACTCAGGAATTCTTAAGAACCAGGAAGATTCCTTCCAAACAGACTTGAGTGCAATGAATGTACACGTTCACTCCCTAGTGACCAGGACTACAGAAATCCATAGAGGTCTTCTATGCATAGAAAGAAAAATAAGAGAAGATAAAATAAAATAGAATAAAATAATTGAGTACACTCAAATGTGAATTCAGATAGAGACCTCTGATTACACCAATCCCCTCTTCAAAGCAATACTGTAATGTCCATTTTCCTTATATGTGCCTCAAGGGCTCAGAGAAAGGACATGCCTCCTACTGTTTTAAAAATAATTTCAAGGACTTCAGATGGTAGAGAGAGAAAAACTAATTGTATAAAGATAAAGCCTCTAGAGAGTTTTTGTTGATATCGCCTTCATGGAAGAGGAGTTTAAGACACAGTGATTATTAAAACAGGAAAACTCATCCACGCTCTCATTAAAGTAGATAACAAAATGATTTTGCTTAGAGCAACAAATGTGAAATCTCTTAATTTTCTTCCTAAACCATGTGACTCTTTAGCAGCTTAGATAAAAGAAGCAGTTAGAGCAGATGAGCATCAGATCTCCCATTAAAGCAAAGTAAATTGAATTCTAGAGAATCTTGGTTCTTTCAAGTTGGCTGAGGGTACACAGTTCAATACAAAAACCATTATACTACTTACCACGCTACAAAGTTCTCCAAATCATTTATAGGGGCTGAGCCCGAACGAATGGCCCCAAGCTTGCCTGCTTCATTGTCAATAAATCCAAGCCCTCCTCAGACATTATTGAATTGTTCTGGCAGTCATACACAGCACATATCTCCTTTCTCCTTTTTCAAATTTTATAGTCGACTTTTCTAGCTAAACATTTTTCCTTTTCCTTTACCTGCAACACCCCTCATTCTGGCCACCAACATTCACATTCCTACAAGGCTTGGTACGTAGCCTGGAGTCAAAGCATGTGACCCTGCAATCAACAATAGTCTGTTGGGAAGACCCAGCAATAGATCCTAATGCAACCCCACTGTGTCTCACTAACTTCTCATTTCACACCTGGCAAACTCTCCATCAGGATGATTTAAGATTTCACTCCATCCTGAGCACTCGTACTGTAGGACTGGTTCTCTGTTCTAGTGCCAGGAGAGTGGCCATGCCTGGAGCACTTTCATTTCCACTCACCCAAGCTAACCAACTAGAATGATACCAAAAGTAATCCAAATAGAGGATAACCCACAAAGCATTTAAATTTAGTTTGGGGGATTGTTATAAAATTCCTTCTATCATGAAAGTGTGGTTATTTTAAATTTGAATTAAGCCTATGCCATAATCCTTAAAGAGACTCCTAATGGGATAGAAGCATACTAATTAGAAGATAGCACTGTTTAGATACTGGCCATCACAAATCTTTGAAATGAGATACAGCTGGTACACTGGATTGCCTGGGTTAACTTGGTACTACTGCACCTGCTTAAGGTTGAGAATTATGTTTCCCAGAATTCCTCTTCTATGCTGTTTTGGGTTAGAGCTGGTCAATGAGATGAATTCACATGAGATTTTAGGGTTTTAGGGTGATCAACCACTCCAGTTTGTCCAGGATGGAAGGGTTTCCAGGGATATAGGACTTTCACTGCTAAAACTGGGAACATTTTGAGCAAATCAGGATGGTTGGTGACCCATTTGAAAAATGGGATTTGAAAAACGGAAGTGATGCCAAGATCATTACCCTTGGAAAACTGTGGGGGTCAGAGTGATGAATAGATGCAGGAGTTTCAGCAGGCCCAGCTTGTCCCTGTTTCTCTCCTCTCCTGATTCCAGCCAGTCCACTCAACCTCTGGCCCTACTGACCAACTCCTATTGGTCAATAGGAGTTGCAAGCCCAGCAGAAGATGCTTGGCTACAAACTCATAGGAGTAGAGTTCCCTTTGGGGAGGGGGTTGTCATAGAGGCAGCAATTTCTAGAGAGCTGCTACTCCAGACCTCTCCACATGCCTCCCTTCTATGGTTCTGCTTCACTAGGCAGACAGGGGTAATGTTCCCTATGTTCCCACAAGCTCTGACTTGCCCAACTGTACCAGCGCTTCAAACAGCATGAGTTACCGTTTGATCCTGTAACTCTCCCCTTCTAGAGTTCACTTCCCAGTTCCTCCTCCTTCTATGTAACTTATTCCCATAACATTTTGTAATGGCACAGTTTTCCTGACTGAACACTGCCTGACCCACCTGAGTACTGAATAATCATGATGTGGTAGCAAGCGATCACTGTTGAGGAATCAGAAGCATATATCAGGAGCCTAATTACACAATCACAGCAGTAACTAAACTTAACTGCGTTTTCCTCAAAGAAGTTAATTCCACCTCTGCCCCCACCCCCAGTTTTTCTTTTCCCAAAATTACTGATTCCTTTTAATTTTAGCATTTATCACAAGTTGTAAATTTTGTATTTATTTGTGTGATTATTAATTTAATGCCTGCTCTTCCTTACTACCCCACTGAAGACTGGAATCGCATTTGTGCTTTTCAATACCACATACACTGTCTACCTACAGACTACAAAATGCCTGGCACATAGTAGGTGTACAATGAAATACAATGAGTATGTTTAAGTGAATAAATGTAAAGAACTGTGATTTGGAACCTAAGACACTTAAAGGAACACAAAAATAAATTTGTTCTTTAAGTATTAACCACAACATGGGTCTTAAAAGAAGGAAATAATTCTACAGCTCTAAATATTGAGAGCCTTTTTACATTCCATCAGTAACATAACCAATGACCAGGTAAATACTTGTCTTCTTTATTTCCCCCAACAAAGAGAATCAATTACAAACTTCTCTGTTAATCCCCTAAGTACAATGTGAAGTTCATTAAAGGCTCAGAAGTTAGTAACCCTGGAATAGAGAGTAATGTTTATACTATTAAGTGAATAATGGCTCCACGTTGTCTTGAGGAGAAGAATTTTCCTGGCTTGCCATTTGGTTTGTTAGTTGGTTTTAAAACATTTAACTGGTCAGAAAGATGCTCTGCCTGGCATGAATACTAATGTTCCAACAAGAGTACAGAGGAGCAGAGGGTTGCAGTAAAAGTTAGTAACAATTTGCTTTCTGCCTGTCACTTTGGGATTCTGCCCTCAATAAAGTTTTGGAAGTCATTTTAATACTGTAACATTAACATGTGTTAAGTGGACTTAAAGTGCTGTCTATTCCCAGGACACCGGGTAAATATTCCAGCCTAGCCAAAACTTGTCCCTGCGATGAGAAGTGCAATCCTTGAGGCCAAACATTTTCTAAGTCCAGTTTATACTTCACTTTCAGAACCAGTCCATTTTGGATACCACTCATACATCTTTATGACCAACGTTGATAATTAATCTCTGAGTATTAGCCAGAAGTAGAGTTTTCTCAGTATGTCCTAGGACCTGTGCATCAACCCAATCTCAAGACCTTTCCCCTCTCATCTGAAGTCCCAGAAGAGGCAGGTGGACACCCGGGATGCTAACAGAGACTTTACAAGAGTCTGCACCAACAAGCCAAATTCAGCCATCATCACACTTTCTTTACTGAGACGGGGAGGTTAACAAACATACTTTTCCATGGAAAGTTACCCACATCCCACAATGAGTGGGTCCATGAAGCAACCATTGAGCATTAGAGGAAGGATGGCCCTCTGAGAGGCCATCCAAGCACCACATTTATTTTCCAGACAGGAAAATGGAGACATAAGGAAAGAAAGGGACAGGTACAGAATTTTCTTTCAAAATAAAAAGAGTGAAAATGAAAGCAGTACTTACTTCTCAGGTCAATGTTCTCGGTGCCTCCTGGAAACCTGCTTTGTGTGAACCACAAGTCACCTGGGGGGATGGAGCCATTGAAGACAAAAAGATGCAGTGAGTGGCCACTTGGCAAGGTTTTGTTCATTTGTTTTATGGCTACCCAGCACCTGGACCCCTTTGCTAAACTAAGTCCTGGTCACACCTGCCTCACACAATAGAAACCAGGATGGAGCCAGATAACCTCCCTCTTCCTGCCCGTGGCATCTGGGTTTCAGGTCTATTACCTCACTTCAGCCAATCAGATGTCCCTGCCTGGGATACTGGATCATAAAGGAGTAAAAAAACAACAAAATGCAGGGACAGTTGAGAAGTTATTCAGCAGAAAAGCAGAGCGGTGCCAGGACTGTGAGAACTGGGAGGGATCTGAGGTCCAGGGGCAGCGACAGTGAGTGCCCAGTGCCAGGGCAGCATCCTAACCCGTTAACTAGAAGACATGACTTGTTCCAGACTGGGATCTGTTCCTGCCTGTCCTTCCAAATACCTCACCATTCTTAGTTTCTGCTCTTCTTCCAAATCTCATTCTCCAGCCTTCATTGGATTCAGAGATAATCTATTCCTCATGTTTGATTTTACCAGAGCAGACGTGTGACTTCACAGTCTGGCAGCAGCAGTTATGGTGAGGCAGAAAGAAACATCTTGAGAAGATAAATGGAGACTAGTTCTGGCTTAACTGCTAGATGGCTGTGTGGCCTTGGGCAAGTCAATCCCCTTCACTAGAACTCAACTTCCTTATTCTATCATCAAAGCACATTGGACTAGATAGTTCTGCCACAACTACAGTATTGGTGCCACCTTTTGTTTAGTATATTGTTATTGATACTTAAGATGATGTCCTTAAAGTTCTTAATACTTCCAATGAATGAATTAAATTTAACAAATCTGTTGAACACACATTTTGTGTCAGGCAGCATGCTAAATGCTGGAAATATAACAATGAAGAGATACGCCATGGTTTCTGTCCTCTTAGGGCTTATGAGGAAGACACATGGCCGGTCTGTTACCATGGGGTAGGGTAAGCATTTTGCTCTAACAAGGACAGGGTGTGCTTAGACAACATTGAATGGGGCCCTACCCAGACTTCGGGAATCAGGGAGTTTTCCCCAGAAATTGTGATTTCTAAGCTCTCTGGCAAGAACTGAAGGATGAGTTAGAAAGGATGGGGAGGTAAATTGTTCCCTACCTAAGGGACAGCACTGACATCAATGGCCAGGAGGCACTAAGATGGGGTCATAGTCAATGGGATGAAGATATGATGTTGATGATATTAAAGTGGTAAATAGGTGCCAGATCAGACTTCACTAGGCAGACCGTGGGCAGGTCTTATTCTAAAAACTAGGAGAATGCTTTAGAGATTCAACTCTCCTTTCCTTCCCCCCTTCCCTCCTTTCCTCCTTCCCTTCACAGAGGCAAGAAAGTAAACAAATGTGTTTTAGAATGATTTCCAGCATCAAAGACTGAATGAAAACATATTTTCAGAGTTAACTAGAAAATTAAATTAAATTAAATTGCTCATTCCTTGAGCCTCTGATTCCCTGAAGTTTCTCTGAAGGTACGTGTTGAATCTATTCCTTGGGAAACACACATCCGGCCCTCGCTACTAAGCTTCTCAGCAGGACAGAAAGCTTACCTTTCTGCTCACCTGTCTCACACTTGGGTTATTTGATGCAGATTTTCAAAAATGGCTCATAGATTACAAAGGCATGAAACTGACAAGGAAACCCACTGGAACAAAGGAATTTTAACACATGCTCCCCTGGGTTCCCTGGAACATCTTTCACCCAGAGAGTGCTGCATTTTAACAAACATCCACTCACCCTTTGATCCTCAGAGGAGGTAAGAGTTTTGCTACTAGGGAAGTAGAAGTAGTTTCAACAAGAGTTGATTTTGCCAGTTTCCCCCACAATGTGCTCTTCAGAAAGACATGGAACCAATAAATGGGTTTTAAGTGCTTATAACCTTTATTTTCTTAATTCACCTCCATGTTCTTAGGTTTCCTTATTACTCACTGAGTCTTCTTTGACCAAGACAGAGTCTATCCACGTCCCTCCCAACATCTGATGCTCAGAACCACACCCATGGAAGATCTGACCTGGCCCAGTGCTACAGCACAGCCACCTCCCTTGCCCTGGACTCTGCCTTCCTAGCAATGGAGTTGGTGCACTCTGGCATTTTTGACATTCACATCACACTGTGGACTCCCACTGAGCCTGCTGTCAGTGAAATCTCTAAAGCTTCATCGCAGGTATTGCAGTTTAGCCACTTCTCCCCCATCTCATGTACGATTTGACTTTTGAACCCAAGTGCAGGACCCTCCATTTATCCCTATTAAATTTCATCTTGTTAGATTCAGGCTATTGTTCCAGACTGTCAAAATCATTTTAGATCTTGGTCCTGTCAGCTGTCTCCCTCTTTGCTTTATGTCATCTGCAAATTTGATCAGCATGCTTTCCATGCTTTCATCTAAGTCATCGATGGGAAGGTTGGGGAGCACAGAGGCAAGGACACGGGCCTCTAGGTCACTGGAGATTGCTCTGCAGGTCGCTGCTGATCAATCCATCAGCATTCACTGAGTACTGTCTTTTATCCAGGTTCCAGTTCACTGAGCTATATTGTCAACCAGCCCACATTTCTCCATCAAGTCCACCACAGTAACAGGGGCTACTTTGTCAAATATCTTGCTGATACCAGATACACCTTGCTACATCATTCCTTGATCTAATAATAGAGGGATACGGGGTGCAGAAAATCTAGGAGCACTACTGAAAACATTGATAAATATGGTTTATGTACAGCCGGGTTTCTACGAGAGGGTAGTAACAGAGTTCTGTCATTCCACTAGAAAATGAGTTCCTTAAAGCTAGGAACTCTGTTTTGTCTGTTTGTTCACAGCTGTTTCTCCAGCACCTAGGGCAGTGGCTAACGATACTAGACACTCAAATATCTGTAAAATTACTTAATCAATGAACATAATTTCGGGTGAGCTGTCACCTAACCCATTCAAAAAGTAAAACATCTGTGGATTTCTAAATGAAGAAATAATAAGATAGGATGCTGGATTTATTCCCTGTCACCTAGACCAGTGTTTGGTAAACTAAAGGCCACAGGCCAAATCAGGCCCACTGCTTGGCTTCATAAATAAAGTTTTATCAAAACACAGACATGTTCATTCACTAAAGTATTGTCAATGGCTGCTCTTATGCTATCATGGCAGAGTCCAATATTTGTGACAAAACTGTGTGGTCCACACAACTGAAAATACTTACACTCTGGATTTGTACAGAAAAAGTTTGCTGACTACTGCCCTAAGGAATTAAATTTAAACTCCTGATATCTAAGACTTTCCATGACCTAACTGTTTGCTAATTTTCTTACTGATCAGGATTAATGCTCTGGAAAAAACATTCCCAAACGTTATCATGCCTGTTATTTTCTCTGTGCCTTTTCCCCACTGTTGGATATTATCAGAATGGCCTCCTATCCAGACCTCCTATCCAGGTCTTTTTCAACATTGCACATCTACACACATAAGAACTGTATGCAAAATAAACATAACTAGGTAGCAAACCTTTGCTGAATGTCTACTATAGACTGAGCACTATATTAGACACTTCACAATTATCTTCACAACAGGAGTACATAGTATCTCCTTTTTTCTACTGAGAAAACTGAGGAATTAAGCAAATTACCCAAAGATTCATAGAGAATAGAGGGTTTGACTGAAGTTTGAGCTAAGCTTCGTCAGAATCCACTTGTAATTTGGTTTGTTTTTGCTCATTGCCTGTTCAGAAATAAGCCAGTTTACAAAAGGGGAGATGGAACATATCCATCTTTCTAGAAATCTTGATTTGAGGATTATATAATCAAATCAATTTTTTTAGATCTTCCATTGATGTGTAAGTCAGCCACAGTCAATTTTATTTTGAAAAGCCATTAACTAGCATGACTTTAAACAATAAAATTAGTTCAGAAACTATTCATTCAGTTAAAAATCTGAGACAGCAATATTAAGGCAACTGTATTTGAACTACTGTCCTAAGTATAGTCCATTCATATCCAGCCCTAAATCGTACTGTGCTCTTCACTCGGACAGCTCCCATCCCATCTGCCAATGCACAGATGGGCTGGTCTGTGCATATGAGCTTCCCTTTACAAGCTGTATGTAATAGCAACAACGACGAACCTTGTGTGCCTGTCAGGAACCTAGCATGTAGCCCGGTTCTTCCTCACAGTAGCTTTGGGCAGCAGGTAAGAGGCTGGCATTATCTAATCACAGTTTCTATTTATGTCTCTCCATTTCAAATCACTTCCCTAGCCCAGGCCGGTTCTTTCACTCCACTAATAACTAGATTTGAGCTTTCCCTTAAGATCATATTTCATCAACTGTAGCACATCTCTCCTGCTGCTAATGCCATGCTGATCTGCTTTGGCAAGTTTCCAGACCTTCTTTTATCACCTTAGGGGCTACATCCTAGCCAGGCTTTTCTCTCTACCCCTGACCCTTCCATATGCCCCTCTCCCCCACAAGCCCCAGCATCAACCCCCTGCCCAGATGTAATTTCTTATCCATGTCTATTCAAGCAGACACAAAAACAAAAATAGTATTTCCCTGGAAAGAGCTTCATTTCCCATGGCCAAACTTAGCACAGCTCTCACCATCAGGAAGCACTTTCCAGGGTTAGGCTGAATCCCTTGAGTGGACCTAGAGAAACAGTGAGACAGATGTAGAAAAAGGGAAAAAAAAGTCTTATGTGAAAGCACATTTAGGATCTTCTGGGTATTTTGTTAAATAAACACCACAGGGTAATTTGGTATTTATAGAAGGATAAAACCCAACCTTAAAGATGATAGGGCATCAGCAACATTTAATTACTCCCTCAGGTCTCTGCTGTGCAAGGAAGTGCTCACATGACAATTTGGGTGGCTTGTTTTATAAGGTATTGCTTCTCTTCTCCAAGGAAGGCACTGATAGAAATGGCTCGTGAATGGCGGTGAATGTACATTACAAACAGAAACCATCTTCCAGCCACACCAGTTCTCAGCGAAAGGGAATCTGTGTCAGGTTCGTGTGCTTAGCCAAGGGGCACTAGGGAGAACTGACCAGGAGACCAGTTGTTACAGGGTACTGACGCCAGGACAGACCCTTGCAGAGTTCCTAAGTTTCTTAAAAAACAAGAGTGAGGACTTCTGAAAGGAGGACTCCACAGTCTGAAGCTCCCTTCTCCTGATATTGCAGTGCTGTTTGCCAGGGACTGAAAGGATGGGTAAGGTAGGCAGGAACCTCTCTCTCTCTGACAAGGAAACACCAGAAGAACATCTATAGATTCTCATATAACCCTTGTGATCATTTCTGGGCTGTAAGACACTTTGGTTAAAGGACTGGAAAAGGTCTGCAGCCTTGGCATACACAAACTCCTCTATCAGAGGTCTCTCGTACCTTACTCCAATTAGGAATCCACAAATAAGGCTGCCTATGACACTGCAATCTGGATAGAGCCTGCTTGAGTCAGAGTTTCAATAAATATTCCACACCACATTCACCCTGGACACCTCCTCCTGACAGAGCCCCGTGCTTTTTGAGTGGATTCACAATGACTATGATGTTCTCTCTGCTTCCCCCAAAATAGAGTTGCAGTAATGTGATTATATGGACAGTTGCTTACTTTTAATTTTATAAGTAGGTCAAGAAATAGATCTCTTCTAGGGAGGATGGAAGTCCTGGACAATTAGTATGACATATCTTTGAGAATTCAAGTTCATAGGTTAGGAAATTAAGATTTGTAAACTAGCCCAGTGACTTCCCTACTCTATCAATAGACAACAGTTTCCCCAGTAGAAAGATAATGGGGGGGAGGGGGTGAAATGACTGAGCACCAGACCACAGACTCTTCTTCCTATAGCCCTACCCTTAGCAGTTGTCTCTTGCGACCGGATTGCTGAAAAGCACCGCCGTGCCTCTAGTGACTGAACACACTGACAGTGCTCCTTCATTCATGCTCTTCTTTGCCCAAGCCTCACCTCAAATCAAACCAACCACTACAGGCTATTGATCCACCACTTACCTATTTCCTGTTTCCCCCTCCTCACCATCCCCAAAGCTTCTGTCGTGGCAGGCCAGTTCCTTACCACGCTCTCCTGGTTGGAGAGAGCAATCACCCTCTACCTCATCGCACCCTCTCTAGTCTCCCCACGCAAGTCCTAAACACACCACCACTTCAAATCCATATCACAGAGAAAACTCATGACTTTTCTTAAATACAAACCTTACCATAGTATTTCTCTGCTTAAAATAATTCAAATTCATTTTATTTTTAATTTATTTTTTTAACTTTTTATTTTACACTGGAATATTGCTGATTACCAATGTTGTGTTATTTTCAGGTGTACAGCAAAGTGATTCAGTTATACATATACTTGGGTCTACTCTTTTTCAAGTTATTTTCCTGTTTACGTTGTTACATAATATTGAGCAGAGCTCCCTGTGCTATACAGTAGGTCTTTGTTGGTTTTCCATTTTAAATATAGCAGTGTGTACATATGAATAGCTAGAAAATAAAGTCCGAGGGCTTCCTCAGCTCCACTGCTCTCCGTATCCCCAGAATCTAGCTAACTTATGTATGACTTGCACTTTGGGAAGGAGATGGCATATATATATTTTTTAATTTTATGGACCATCAGGCACATTTTTCAAATTGAACTTTTAGCTTTGTGATAATCGTAGATTTACATGCAGTTTTAAGAAATACTACAGAGAGACCCCTGGTATCCTTTACAGTTTCCCCCCAGTGCTGACATCTTGCAAAACTGTAGTACAAGAAGTATCACAATCAAGATACTGGCAGTAACACAGTCAAGATACAGAATATTTCCATCAGCACAAGGATCCCTTTTATTGCCCTTTAGTAGCCATACCTAACTCTCACCTCTTCCTCTCCCAACCCTTGTCTCTAATTTCTAGCAACCACTGATCTGTTCTCCATTCTTAAATTTTATAATTTCAAGAGTATAATACAAATAAAATCGTACAGTATGCAGCATTTTGGCATCTTTTTTCACAAAGCATAATTCTCTGGAGATTCATCCAAGGTGCTGCCTATATCAATAATTTTTTCCTTTTTATTGCTCAGTTATATTCCATAGTATTGATATACCACAATTTTTTTAAATCTTGCATTTGGTGAAGGATATCTGGGCTGTTTCCAAATTTTGGCTATTAAAAATAAAACTGCTATGCACATCTATGATTCAGTGTTAACATAAATTTCCATTTCTCTGGGAAAACTGGCCCCAAGTGCAATTTCTGAGGTATATGAGAGTTGCATGTTTAGTTTTATAAGAACTGCCAGACATTTTTCCTAGATGATTGTACTATTTTATATTGACACCAGCAATGTACGAGTAAACCAGTTTCTCTGCAGCCTTGAGAACATTTGGTGTTGTCATTATTTTTTTATTTTTAGTTTTAGCTATTCTAATAGACATGTAGTGGTATATCACTGTGGATTTAATTTGTATTTCCCTAATGGTAACTGGTGAACACCTTTTCATATGCTTGATATTTTAAACCCTCTTTGATAAAATATCTGCTCATGTCTTTTGCTCATATTTTTCTTGAATTGTTTTCTTAATTGATGAGTTTGTGAGTTATTTATATACTGAATAACAAATCTTTATAGGATATGTGGTTTGCAAATATTTTCTCCCAGACTGTAGCATAACTGTTAATCCTGTTAACAGAGTTTTTTACAAAACCAAAAAAAAATTGATTTTGATGAGATCTAATGAATCAATTTTTCCTTTTATGGATTGTGATTTGGGGGTCACATCTAAGAGTTGGTTGCCTAGCACTAGATTTCAATAATTGTCTATTTTTTTTCTAAAAGTTTAATAGCTTTACATTTTACATTTAAGTCCATGATTCATTGTGAGTTAATTTTTTTATAAGGTATGAGGTTTAGAGCAAAGACATTTTATTCGGAGGAGACCTTCAAGATGGTGGAGGAGTAGGATGTGGAGATCACCTTCCTCCCCACAGATACATCAGAAATACATCTACATGTGGAGCAACTCCTACAGAATACCAACTGAATGCTAGCAGAAGACCTCACACTTCCCAAAAGGCAAGAAACTCCCCCACGTACCTGGGTAGGGCAAAAGAAAAAAGAAAAAACAGAGACAAAAGAATACAGATGGGACCTGCACCTTTGGGAGGGAGCTGTGAAGCAGGAAAAGTTTCCACACACTAGGAAGCCCCTTCACTGGGGGAGCCTTGGGGTGGTGGTGGGGAAGCTTCAGAGCCACAGAGGAGAGCGCAGCAACAAGGTTGCAGAGGGCAAAGCGGAGAGACTCCCACACAGAGGATCAGTGCCGACCAGCACTCACCAGCATGAGAGGCTTGTCTGCTCACCCGCTGGGGTGGGCAGGGGCTGGGAGCTGAGGCTCGGGCTTCAGAGGTAAGATCCCAGGGAGAGGACTGGGGTTGGCTGCGTGAACACAGTCTGAAGGGGGCCAGTGCTCCATAGGTAGCCAGAAGGGAGTCCGGGAAAAAGTCTGGACCTGCCTAAGAGGCAAGAGACCATTGTTTCCGGGTGCGTGAGGAGAGGGGATTCAGAGCACGGCCTAAATGAGCTCCAGGGACGGGGACGAGCAATGGCTATCAGCGCGGACCTCAGAGATGGGCATGAGACGCTAAGGTTGCTGCTGCCGCCACCAAGAAGCCTGCGTGCAAGCACAGGTCACTATCCACACCTCCCCTCCCGGGAGCCTGTGCAGCGCGCCACTGCCAGGGTCCCGGGATCCAGGGACAACTTCCCCGGGAGAATGCACAGCGCGCCTCAGGCTGGTGCAACATCACGCTGCCCTCTGCTGCCTCAGGCTCGCCCCGCATCCATACCCCTCCATCCCCCCGGCCTGAGGGAGCCAGAGCCCCCAAATCAGCTGCTACTTAACCCCGTCCTGTCTGAGTGAAGAACAGATGCCCTCAGGCGACCTACGCACAGAGTCGGGGGCCAAATCCAAAGCTGAACCCTAGGAGCTGTGCAAACAAAGAAGAGAAAGAGGAATCTCTCTCAGCAGCCTCAGGAGCAGCGGATTAAATCTCCACAATCAATTTGATGTGCCTGCATCTCTGGAATACCTGAATAGACAACAAATCAACCCATAATTGAGGAAGTGGACTTTGGGAGCAACTGTAGACTTGGGGTTTGCTTTCTGCATCTAATTTGTTTCTGTTTTTATGTTTATCTTAGTTTAGTATTTAGAGTTTATTGTCATTGGTAGATTTGTTTATTGATTTGGTTGCTCTTTTCCTTTTTTTTTTAATATATAGACATATATATATTTTTCCTTTTTCTTTTTTTTTTGAGTGTCTATGTGTATGCTTCTTTGTGTGATTTCGTCTGTATAGCTTTCCTTTTACCATTTGTCCCAGAGTTCTCTGTCCATTTTTTTTGCTTAATTACTTTTTAATTCTTTTTATTTTTAATAACTTGATTTTATTTTTTATTTTAATAACTTTATTTATTTTTTCCTTCCTTCCTTCCTTCCTCCTTTCCTCCCTTTCTCCCTTTCTCTCTTTCTTTCTTTCTCCCTTTTCTGCTGAGCCATGTAGCTGACAGGGTCTTGGTGATCCAGCCAGGTGTCAGGCCTGTGCCTCTGAGGTGGGAGAGCCAAGTTCAGGATATTGGTCCACCAGACACCTCCATGCTCCACATAATATAAAACAGCGAAAGCTCTGCCAGAGAGCTCCATCTCAACGCTAAGACCCAGTTCCACTCAACGAGCAGCAAGCTACAGTGTTTGACACCCTATACCAAACAACTAGCAAGAAAGGAACACAACCCCACCCATTAGCAGAAAGGCTGCCTAAAATCATACTAAGTTCACAGACACCGCAAAACACACCATCAGACGTGGACCTGCCCACCAGAAAGACAAGATCCAGGCTCATCCACCAGAAGACAGGCACCAGTCCCCTCCACCAGGAAGCCTACACAACCCACTGAACCAACCTCAGCCACTGGGGGCAGACAACAAAAACAACATGAACTACGAACCTGCAACCTGCGAAAAGGAGAACCCAAACACAGTAAGTTAAGCAAAATGAGAAGACAGAGAAACACACAGCAGATGAAGGAGCAAGGTAAAAACCCACCAGACCAAACAAATGAAGAGGAAATAGGCAGCCTACCTGAAAAAGAATTCAGAGTAATGATAGTAAAGATGATTTAAATCTTGGAAATAGAATGGAGAAAATATAAGTAACGTTTGAAACAGACATAGAAGAACTAAACAGCAAACAAACAATGATTAACACCACAATAAATGAAATTTAAAATTCTCTAAAAGGAATCAATACCAGAATAACTGAAGCAGAAGAACGGATAAGTGACCTGGAAGATAAAATAGTGGAAATAACTACCACAGAACAGAATAAAGAAAAAAGGATGAAAAGAATTGAGGACAGTCTCAGAGACCTCTGGGACAACATTTAACACACCAACATTTGAATTATAGGGGTCCAAGAAGAAGAAGAGAAAAAAAAGGGACTGAGAAAATATTTGAAGAGATAATAGTTGAAAACTTCCCTAATATGGGAAAGGAAATAGTCAATCAAGTCCAGATAGCACAGAGAGCCCCATACAGGATAAATCCAAGGAGAAACATGCCAAGACACGTATTAATCAAATGATCAAAAATTAAATACAAAGAAAAAATATTAAAAGGAGCAAGGGAAAAGCAACAAATAACATATAAGGGAATCCCCATAAGGTTAACAGCTGACCTTTCAGCAGAAACTCTGCAAACCAGAAGGGAGTGGCAGGACATATTTAAAGTGATGAAAGGGAAAAACCTGCAAACAAGATTACTTTACACAACAAGGATCTCATTCAGATTTGACAGAGAAGTTAAAACCTTTACAGACAAGCTAAAGCTAAGAGAATTCAGTACCACCAAACCAGCTTTAAAACAAAGGGTAAAGGACCTTCTCTAGGCAGGAAACACAAGACAAGGAACAGACCTACAATAACAAACCCAAAACAATTAAGAAAATGGGATATCGATAACTACCTTAAACGTAAATTGATTAAATGCACCCACCAGAAGACACAGACTGGCTGAATGGATACAAAAACAAGACCCATATATATGCTGTCTACAAGAGACCCACTTCAGACCTAGGGACACATACAGACTGAAAGTGAGGGGATGGAAAAACATATTCCATGAAAATGGAAATCAAAAGAAAGCTAGAATAGCAATTCTCATATCAAACAAAATAGACTTTAAAATAAAGACAATTACAAGAGACAAAGAAGGATACTACATATTGATCAAGGGATCAATCCAAGAAGATATAAAATTGTAAATATTTATATACCCAACAGGAGCACCTCAATACATAAGGCAACTGCTAACAGCCATAAAAGGGGAAATCGACAGTAACACAATCATAGTAGGGGACTTTAGCACCCCACTTTCACCAATGGACAGATCATCCAAAATGAAAATAAATAAGGAAACACAAGCTTTAAATGATACATTAAACAAGATGGACTGAATTGGTATTTATAGGATATTTCATCCAAAACAACAGAATACACTTTCTTCTCAAGTGCTCATGGAACATTCTCCAGGATAAATCATACCTTAGGTCATAAATCAAGCCTTGGTAAATTCAAGAAAATTGAAATCATATCAAGTATCTTTTCTGACCACAATGCTATGAGACTAGAAATCAATTAGAGGAAAAAATCTGTAAAAAATACAAACACATGGAGGCTAAACAATACACTTAATAACCAAGAGATCACTGAAGAAATCAAAGAGGAAATCAAAAAATACCTTAAAACAAAGGACAATGAAAACACTATGACCCAAAACCTATGGGATGCAGCAAAAGCAGTTCTAAGAAGGAAGTTTTTAGCAATACAATCCTACCTCAAGAAACATCTCAAATAAACAACCTAATCTTACAACTAAAGCAATTAGAGAACGAAGAACAAAAACACCCTAAAGTTAGCAGAAGGAAAAAATCATAAAGATCAGATCAGAAATAAATGAAAAAGAAATGAAGGAAAGAATAACAAAGATCCATAAAATTAAAAGCTGGTTCCTTGAGAAGATAAGCAAAATTGATAAACCATTAGCCAGCCTCATCAAGAAAAAAAGAGAGAAGACTCAAATCAATAGAATTAGAAATGAAAACGGAGAAGTAACAACTGACACTGCAGAAATACAAAGGATCATGAGAGATTACTACAAGCAACTATTTGCCAATAAAATGGACAACCTGGAAGAAATGGACACATTCTTATAAAAGCACAACGTTCCAAGACTGAACCAGGAAGAAATAGAAAATATAAACAGGCCAATCACAAGCACTGAAATTGGGACTGTGATTAAAAATCTTCTAACAAACAGCCCAGGACCAGATGGATTCACAGGTGAATTCTATCAAACAATTAGAGAAGAGTTAACACTTAACCTTCTCAAACTCTTCCAAAATAACAGAGGGAGGGGAGGGAGGAACACTCCCAAACTCATTCTAGGAGGCCACCATCACCCTGACACCAAAACCAGACAAAGATGTCACAAAGAAAGAAAACTACAGGCCAATATCACTTATGAACATAGATGCAAAAATCCTCAACAAAATGCTAGCAAACAGAATCCAACAGAACGTTAAAAGGATCATAAAACATGACCAAGTGGGGTTTCTCTCAGAATGCAAGGATTCTTCAATATACGCAAATCAATCAACGTGATACACCTTATTAACAAATTGAAGGATTAAAAACCATATGATCATCTCAATAGATGCAGAAAAAGCTTTCAACAAAATTCAACACACATTTATGATAAAAACCCTCCAGGAAGTAGGCATAGAAGGAACTTACCTCAACATAATGAAGGCCATACATGACAAACTCACAGCCAACATCGTTCTCAATGGTGAAAAACTGAAACCATTTCCACTAAGATCAGGAACAAGACAAGGCTGTCCACTCTCACCACTATTATTCAACACAGTTATGGAAGTGTTAGCCACAACAATCAGAGAAGAAAAAGAAATGAAAGGAATCCGGAAAAGAAGAAGTAAAGCTGTCACTGTTTGCAAATGACATGATACTATACATACAGAATCCTAAAGACGCTACCAGAAAACTTCTAGAGCTAATCAATGAATTTGGTAAAGTTTCAGGATACAAAATTAATGCACAGAAATTTCTTGCATTCCTATACACTGATGATGAAAAATCTGAAAGAGAAATTAAGGAAACACTTTACCATTGCAACAAAAAGAAAAAAATACCTAGGAATAAACCTACCTAAGGAGACAAAAGACCTCTATAAAGAAAACCATAAGACACTGATGAAAGAAATTACAGATGATACAAACAGATGGAGAGATATACCATGTTCTTGGATTGGAAGAATCAACATTGTGAAAATGACTATACTACCCAAAGCAATCTACAGATTCAAAGTAATCCCTATCAAACTACCAATGGCATTTTTCACAGAACTAGACAAAAAAATTTCACAATTTGTATGGAAACACAAAAGACCCCAAATAGCCAAAGCAATCTTGAGAAAGAAAAAATGAAGCTGGAGGAATCAGGCCCCCAGACTTCAGTCTATACTACAAAGCTACAGTAATCAAGACAGTATGATACTGGCACAAAAATAGAAATATACATTAATGGAACAGGATAGAAAGCCCAAAGATAAACCCACGCACATATGGTCACCTTATTTTTGATAAAGGAGGCAAGAATAGTCAATGGAGAAAAGATAGCCTCTTCAACAAGTGGTGCTGGGAAAACTGGACAGCTACATGTAAAAGAAAGAAATTAGAACACTCCCTAACACCATACACAAAAATAAACTCAAAATGGATTAAAGACCTAAATGTAAGGCCAGACACTATAAAACTGTTGGAGGAAATCATAGGCAGAACACTCTATGACATAAATCACAGTAGGATCCTTTTTGACCCACCTCCTAGAGAAACGGAAATAAAAACAAAAGCTTTTAAGTTTCATGGGACCTAATGAAACTTAAAAGCTTTTGCACAGCAAAGAAACCTTAAACAAGATGAAAAGACAACCCTCAGAATGGGAGAAAATATTTGCAAATGAAGCAACTGACAAAGGATTAATCTGCAAAATTTACAAGCAGCTCATGCAGCTCAATATCAACTAAACAAACAACCCCATCCAAAAATGGGCAAAAGACCTAAACAGACATTTCTCTAAAGAAGATATACAGGTTGCCAATAAACACATGAAAGAATGCTCAACATCATTAATCATTAGAGAAATGGAAATCAAAACTACAATGAGGTATCACCTCACACCAATGAGAATGGCCATCATCAAAAAATCTACAAAAAATATATGCTGGAGAGGGTGTGGAGAAAAGGGAACCCTCTTGCGCTGCTGGTGGGAATGTAGATTGATACAGCCACTATGGAGAACAGTATGGAGGTTCCTTAAAATGTTAAAAATGGAACTACCATACGACCCAGCAATCCCAATACTGGGCATATACCCTGAGAAAACCGTAATTCAAAAAGAGTCATGTACCACAATATTCATTGCAGCTCTATTTACAATAGCCAGGACATGGAAGCAACCTAAATGCCCATCAACAGATGAATAGAGAAAGAAGATGTGGCACATATATACAATGGAATATTACTCAGCCATAAAAAGAAACAAATTTGAGTTATTTGTAGTGAGATGGATGGATCTAGAATCTGTCATATAGAGTGAAGTAAGTCAGAAAGAGGAAAACAAATACCATATGCTAACACATATATATGGAATCTAAAATAATATATATATGTTTCTGAAGAACCTAGGGGCAGGACAGGAATAAAGACGCAGATGTAGAGAATGGACTTGAAGGCGCTGGGTGGTGGGAAGGGTTAGCTGGGATGAAGTAAGAGAGTGGCATGGACTAATAAATACTACCAAATGTAAAATAGATAGCTAGTGGGAAGCAGCCGCATAGCACAGTGAGATTAGCTTGGTGCTTTGTGACCACCTAGAGGGGTAGGATGGGGCGGGGGGAGGGAGACGCACAAGAGGGAGGAGATATGGGGACATATGTATGTATTATAGCTGATTCATTTTGCTATAAAGCAGAAACTAACACACCCTTTATGAAGCAATTATACTGCAATAAAGATGTTTTAAAAAAAGAGTCACGTACCACAATGTTCATTGCAGCTCTATTTACAATAGCCAGGTCATGGAAGCAACCTAAGTGTCCACAACAGATGAATGGATAAAGAAGATGTGGCATATATATAAAATAGAATGTTACTCAGCCCTAAAAAGAAATGAAGTTGAGTTACTTGTAGTGAGGTGGATGGACCTAGAGTCTATCATACAGAGTGAAGTAAGTAAGAAAGAGAAAAACAAATACCGTATGCTAACACAGATATATGGAATCTAAAAAAAAAAAAAAAAAAAAAGTGGTTCTCATGTTCCTACGGGCTGGACAGGAATAAAGACGGAGACTTTAGAGAATGGACTTGAGGACACGGGGAGAGGGAAGGGTAAGCTGGGATGAAGTGAGAGAGTGGCATGGACATATATACACTACCAAATGTAAAATAGGTAGCTAGTGGGAAGCAGCCACATAGCACAGGGAGATCAGCTGGGTGCTTTGTGAACACCTAGAGGGGTGGGATAGGGAGGGGGGGGAGGGAGATGCAAGAGGGAGGGGATATCTGGATATATGTATACGTATAGCTGATTCAGTTTGTTATACAGTAGAAACTAACACAACATTGTAAAGCAATTATACTCCAATAAAGATGTTAAAAAAAAAAAAAGACCTTTTACTCTTTTTCCTTCCTCCTTCCCTATTTTTCTTTTTCCTGCCAGTGGATGCCCAATTGCCCTAGCACCATTTATTGAAAAGGCATAGCAGGCATTTTTAAATTGTAACCTCTCCATTTGGACTTCTCTCTTGGTTCTCTATCAGTTGAGGCCTCCATTCTCTGGCTTTCATGATGCCTTGCCCCCTCCCTTTTCACCCAGACCTCCAAAAGTCTTAATTGTGGGCTTGTACCAAGGCCATGGTCTCTGGATCCTAAATGCTCAGTGCTTCTTCAAGGAAAAGGTTAAGTACAACCATAGTGACAGCTTGCTCGATTGCCTTGCCTTCTCTCCCACTCCCCTTCAACAGTCTTGGTCTCAAAGAACCAAAGAAATGCCATCCTTGCTTAGATATGACAACTCACTTGTAGAAACAGGATTTTTTTTTTTTTTTTTTTTTTTTTGCTGTACGCGGGCCTCTCACTGCTGTGGCCTCTCCCGTTGCGGAGCGCAGGCCCCGGACGCGCAGGTCCAGCGGCCACGGCTCATGGGCGCAGCCGCTCCGCAGCATGTGGGATCCTCCCGGACTGGGGCACGAACCGATGTCCCCTGCATTGGCAGGCGGACCCTCAACCACTGCGCCACCAGGGAAGCCCGAAACAGGATTTTTAATCTAACATTTCTGGATCTCCCTGGACTTGAATCCCCAATTTCACAGCACATCACACAGTGCCCTGGTTCCTTGTTTACTACTTCATTTTATGGCTACCACATTGAAAGAATTTGTCATGCTCAGATATCTGGCCTATGTAATAGACAAAGACTTGTGTATGTGCTAATGGAAGAGAATATAGGAAACCAAACGGGCTCTCTTCTGCCTTCTCCATATCCTAATGTATCATATATGTCACAACTGTACTCACTCACAGCATAGAAACAGCCCTGACTTAAAATCATCTAAATCTATGTGTGCTTGAGGTAACATTTCCACGTAAGGATGTCAAGGGCCATTCCTTCCCTGACACATTCTTCAGGGAAACAGTTTAAGCCGAGGTACCATGTGGGGACAAGGTGATTATTCAGACAATCCTCTGGGATTTCTTGGTCTGGCCATAGCACATTCAGTCCCTTAGGCTATAAAAACATGGCCTCTGAGGTCAATCTTGAATCAGTCTATGACTGTTTCTGGTTTTGTTTCACTAAACCCTGGATGTGGTAGAGCACAAAGCTGAGAGGCTCTTTATCCACATGTCCATTTTAATGGGCCCTGGTATTTCTGTCCCTGTCCGTTCTGATTCAGTGTCATTATCATCAATGAATTTGATCATACTTTGCCTAAGGCAGTTTAAGCAAATTAGACATTTTTTTTTTTAAATAATAAAAAGGTGACAGATGAAATGTTTAAAAATAGGATGGTGCTGACTCTGAGAATGTATCTGGAGTGGATGTATGAAGAGTGGAATGGTCTCTGTCAGGCTTTTTTAATGTTTTTCCATGACCTTTAACATTCTATAACTATTAAGAGGTGTCATCCTTCATTTTTTTCAAGCTATTCAAACACTTGTTAGTGCAACTACGTGGAAGATTCTGCTGTGTGCACTAGTTGGGGTGAGGATGAAGGTACGTATACAAGGTAGTCCCTATTAGTCCCCACCCCTAACTTTTCAACCTCTTAAGACTCTTACCATCCTTCAATACTTTTCCTAGGAGGTCTCCCCTAATCACTGTTACACAAATTTTTTTTTTCTTCAAGCCCTTCATAAATTTGTACCCATAACAATTACCTGGCTTATGCAAAGACTTTTCTGGAACCCCTCTTGTACAATGTTTATGTGGCATTAGTGAAAGCTTGTTATTTAGCATCCCTGGTGGGATTTCCATCTCTATCTTCCACCCCCCATCCCCCCCATCACAAATTCTCCATCAGTACAGAGTAGTTTTAGCTCCTCTACAATTGACAGTATGAATTTGAGGCATAAAGCTTTATCTGCACTGACTATCTGGTCTATCTTTTGGTTAGTTTATTTAGTTTTCTTAATTCATTATGTATTACTGGAAGTTAAACAGCTTTGTTTCCAAAGCTGGCTGGAAGCTTGTAACAAAACAGAAGTTCAGAGCCCAAGTGAGAGTCCTTCACAGGGCATCACTTGGTCACATCAGCCTCTCAAGTTTCAAAAGTATATGACCTATTTAAAAATATTTAGCAATTTCCATTGCTTTTAATTGCACTTTCTGGCACTTGGTAAGGAATCTTCCATAGTCACAATAACTTTTTTCAATGTTGCATCATAATATAATCTTGTAAAGGAAGGTATTAAAAGCAATCATTAGGGGTCCAAATTTATATTTAAATCAATGGAATATAACACTACCAATGCAAATTATTTAACTGAGGTGCAGATCAGATAAACTGTCGCCTCTAATATAGAGCTTAGTCTTCATTTATTTAGGCAATAAAAGAAAGTCATTACAACTTACCCCTCTGCTTGACCGTTGGACGCTTTCTCCAGACACAGTGATAAGATGCATCCCAGCTTCTAACACTGTTAAAATTTGAAGACAAAATATGAATCTTAGAATCAAGAAATCATTGTATAGTATTTATTATTCTGGCTCCTTGGTGATGCTCCAGACATGGGTGTGAAAAACCACAACATCAACTAATACTGGTAGAAAGTAAAGTACAGGAATTCCCTGACAGTTGCCCTTGCAAATAGTCTCATCCTTATTGATATAGAAAACATTTAGGTTTAAATAGTGTTTAGATAGAAAACACTCACGTAAAATACCTTCAATAACTGTGCAAAAAAACCTTTCCTCTCTTCCAGGGCCCGTTTGTTTTTCTCTGCTACTCGTAAATTTTGCCATGTTTTGAAATTATATGAAACAACAGAGGGTAGTGGAATAAGCATTAGCTTTGGAGAATGGGGTTGAAAAACAAAACAAACAAACATGCGTTTTTATGGGGTAGGTAGCTCTTACCAACTCTGTGCATTTATTTCTCTGGGATTCTGCTTCCTCAAGAATAAAAGGAAGGTTTTAAAAAATCTACCTGGAAGGGGCATTGTGAGCTTTGCAAAAGACCTGGTATAGAACAGAGCTCAACACCAACAGGTGCTTGATAACACTTCATGATAATATGTGTTCCCTCTCACCTTTTTTTTTTTTTTACCACTAGAATCTAGTATAAGAATGCTAATTTGATTTGAGGCTGTGGCATAATAGCCAAGTTAAAGAAAACACCTTTTTGAGCATTAATTGGCAGGGTGACAGAATTAGAGTTGAATGATCATTGGTCTGTGTAAAGCCTCACCCACAAATCATATTGAGGGACATACTTCTTCACGTGTTACATTTATTTGCTTTCCCACAGCCATCCCAAGTTCCCTGGGGAGATAAGGCTAGTTATCAGCTCCAGAAGAAGGACAAGAAAGTGCATCATGCTGGTCTCCTAACATTGCCTCTTCTTACCCTGCACCTCCCCAGTCAGTAGACATTTGTTTCTGGCGCGGTGGGTGGGTTCAAAAATAGAGGACTGAAATTAACAGAGAAGTCACAGCTAGCATATGAGAACAAACCTACAAATGCACACCCACATCTGCACCAATATTTCTTTTTCCTCTTATGTTAAAGAAATTGACCTATTCCTGCAAAACCACTTCCTCCACCTGTATTTTGATTCTTTCTTACAGTGCTCATCTCCCAGCTTACATTAGCCATACATATGATTTTGCATGGTGTCTACTTTTTCCATGAGAGCCTTTAACATCTTAATCATAATAATTTTAAGTTCTTGTCTGATAAATCCAACATCTCTGTCATACCTGAGTCTGGTTGTGAAAATCATTTGTCTCTTCAGAGAGTGTGTTATTTTGCCTTCTGACCTGACTTGCAATTTTTGGTTGAAAGCCAGAGTTGTTTAGGGTAATAGGTACTACAGTAAATAGGCCTTTAGTATGAGGATTATGGTAATCTGGCTAGGATTTGGGCTGTGATTAATATTTGTTGTCTCTAGAGTCAACAGATGCTTCAAATTCCTCTGATAAGATTGTTTTCTCCTCCCTCCCAGCTTTGGGGCTTCCCCGTGTACTCCTCAGGCAGTCTGTGTCCTGCAGCTTGTTCACCTGTAACCCACTGTCGTCATGCCTGGAAGCTTGCTCCTGTGTGTGGTGGTAAGGTGTGGGGGAAGGGGATGTCCTATCACCTTCTAACTGAGCGTCAGTCTTCTTAGTAGGCCTGTGTCCAGGGGTGTGGACTTCAGAGGAGTCTGTCCTCCCGGCGTAGAGCTTTCCCCACTAGTCTCTTTCCCAGCTACAACATGCTCAGTCTAATTCCTTGAAGCCCTTGCCCCTACTCACCAGGTTTTTCTTTCTTCTTCTCTTAGAAGAGATAGGAAGGCTGGGGCAGGAGGCCGGGAGGCAGGGTTCCCTTCCCCGAGCTGGAATAAGGTTTCAGAACTGCCCTCTGGCCAAGTCCTTCACCCAGGAGATTAGTCCTTTGCTTGGGAGAAACATCTGGGAGGGTTTACTGTAGCTGCCCTTCCCTCCCCCATCCCTGCCCTGCCAAGACTATGTAAGGAGTTTTCTCAGATCCTCCCGGTGAGAAACTGGTGGGGTTCCTGCAGGAAAACCCTGGGAAACTATGAGGAGCTTCTCATTCTCATGCTAGCCAGACTTGGACTCCAGCAATTTGACAAAATAACCATTGAAGCGTTCCTACCAGCTTACAGTCTCAGCGGCTTCTGCTCTAGGTTAGCAGATCTCAGGTAATGTACCTCTCCAGATGCACCTGACTTTCCAGATTTCAGGGTGGTGGTTTGCCCTACAAGGTTAAATCTGATTGGTGGTCCTCACCCTGCAACTCTAAGTCTCTGATTGGTCCAAGAAAGTCATTGATTTTCAGCTTGCACAGCATTTTCTACTTCTAAGGGCATGAGTAATCACTTCCAAGCTCTTAATATATCAAAGCTGAGGCCAGAAATCCCTCCTCCTGTGTTTTGAGGCTTGTCCATCCTGCCTTCTCAGGAACCTTACCCCAAATAGCTAGTTTCCAATCTTGGCTGTGCACTGGAATCTCCTAAAAAGCTTTCATCACTGCTGTTGCCTGGGCTTCACCCCAACGGGTCTGATTTAATTAGTCTGGGGCTTGGAACAGTTGCCCAAATGATCATACACTTTCCAGATCAGAGTTATTTTTTCAAAACCTAAAACTGATCACATCAGTCCATCTGCTTAAAACACTCCAGTGGCTGCACATTACATTGTTCTTTTGAAAAAAAAAAAAATCCTTACATAGTTTACAAAATTCTGTACGGTCTGGCCCCTGCCTAACTAACCACCTCCCCTCACATCAATTTCCCATACTGGCCCTCTTTTACTTCATAAAATGCACTGTGTTCCCTCTCACCACATTCATTCCACACATATTATTGAACACCTGCAGTGGCCCAGGCACTGACTGAGATATAGAATATACAGCAAAGACAAACACACACACACACACACACACACACACACACACACACACACCAAAAAAACACCTAATTGCCTGTGCACATGGGGCTTAGCTTTTTGTTACTGGGAAGACAGACTCTAAACAAACAAAGTTGTACCTCAAGACCTAAAGTTAAAAATGTTACTGTTAAGTTTAGGCACAGTGTTGCACAGCACATCTCTGGAACTTTCTTATCTTACATAACTGAAACTTTATTCCCATGAATAGGAACTCATCATTTCTGCCCTCCTCCAGCCCCTGGCAACCACCATGCTCCTGTCTGTTTCTAAGAGTTTGACTATTTTAGATTCCCCTCACGTGAGGGGAATCAGGCAGTATTTTTGCTCTGTGACTGGCTTATTTCACTTAGCATAAAATCTTCCAATCTGTGTTGAAACATATGGCAGCATCTTCTTCTTTGTAAGGCTGAGTAATATTCCATTGTATGTATATATCATATTTTTATCCATTTATCTGTTCATGGACATATAGGTTGTTTCCAAATCTTGGCTCTTGTGAATAATGCTGCAATGAACATAGGGGTGCAGATATCTCTTTGAGATCCTGATTTTAATTATTTTGGATATATACCCAGAAGTGAGATTGCTAGATCATATGGTAGTTCTACTTTTAGTTTTTTGAGGAACCTCCATACTGTTTTCCACAGTGGCTTCACCAACTCACATTCCCACCAATAGTGTACAAGAGTTCCAGTATCTCCACATCCTCACCAACACTTGTTATCTTTTGTTGTTTTGATAATAGCCATTCTCACAGGTATGTGGTAATTTCTTATTGTGGTTTTGATTTGCATTCCGTGATTATTAGCGATGTTGCGCATCTTTTCATATATCTGTTGACCGTTTGTATGTTTCCTTTGGAGAAATGCCCAAGTCATTTGCCCATTTTTCAATTGGGTTATTTGGGTGTTTTTGCTAATGAGCTGTAGGAATTCCTTACATAATTTGGATATTAGTGCCTTATCAGATGGCTTGCAAACAGTTTCCTTATTCTGCAGGTTGCTTTTTACTCTGTTGATTGTTTCTTTTTTTGTGCAGCAGCTTTTTAGTTTGATGTAGTCCCACTCCTCTATTTCTGCTTTTGTTG